>NW_026521468.1:8791019-9456189 GCF_021234435.1 Artibeus jamaicensis | reverse complement strand
TTAGAACAATTTTATATTTACAAAACAAATGAACTGATGGTCCCCCGTTTTCTAACCCTAACACCCAATACCAACCCCCCCCCCACTGGACTCCTACGTTAGGGTGCCATTGTTACCACGAAAGAGCCAACGCCGATAAAACACTTACCTTAAGCATATGGTATACTCAGATTTCCTGCGTTTCCTGCCAGTCCTTTTTGGGCAGCGGGGTCCCGCCCTGGAGGGGACGTCCTGCTGCACTGCCCTCACGGTGTCTCGGATTTCCCTCCTCGGTGAGCTCCGCTCAGTCACGTGTGGGAACTGAGGCTGTCTCAGACACTCCCTGGGACTGTGGGCTTGGGGTGTAAAAAAGGTGGCAGAGGAAAAGGGCCATTTTTACCAGGTCATACAGGGACTGCACATCACCACATTGTTTCCGCACCGCACTTGGGGTCCTGCTGCCCGCTGCCCCTTCTGGGCAGAACTGCAAAGGCAACGCTTTGCTGCTAAAGGAAAGGAGTCTCTATTCCCAAGAAGTCCTTTAGCCCGTGGAGTCTAGCTTCAGACGCTTCCTCCAACCAATTAAGGCTAAACTCTGACACCTGAGTTCCCTTAGTTCTTCCAGGTGAGTGGTTATCTTGTTCCTGTAGGGTTATCTTGTTGTTTTAGTTTTACACACTAAAACAACATAATCTACAAAAGCTATGTAATTTTGGAAGAATGGCAGGCTTCGGCCTCAGAGCCTGCTCCCTCTAGAACCCCCAAAGAATAACCCTGCCACCCTCTGCCAGGCTGTGTGCCCGACCCCAGGCTACACCTGGAGCTCCTTCCCATCCAAAATACCGTCCACTGGAAAACGCCGCTGCAGCTTGAGCGTCCGGGCATCCTCGAGAAGAAGAGCCTGGGAACCAGAGAGATCCGGAGGGCCAGAGAGAGCCCACCGAGGAGCCCGCGCTCCCCCTGCTTCCATTGGCTCTGCAGGCCTCAGCTTCTCAGCCAACCGGGTCCCAGACAGCCCACAGTCGCTGGGCAAACTCCGCCCACCACCTCCAGCTTCTCAGCCAACCGGGTCCCAGACAGCCCCGTCACTACGGCAAACTCCGCCCACCTCCACTGCCTACTTCTCCTCAGGGTTCTGAGTTAGTATCTTAGATAGCTCTGTCTCACCCGGACTGCTGACCTTGAAGGTTGAACTTGACCACCTGTCGAGGTGGTCTTTCTCGGTCTCTCTACTGCCTGACCATTTCCCCAGCCTTCCCCTCGCTGCTCTCCTCAGAAGGGAGTCCCGGTGCACAGCACACGCCCCCGGGGGCTGTACGGCGCCCTGATCCTGAGTGCGGCTGCCCCCCAGGTTATAGGAGATGCTCCCATTTGCGTGTGCACACGCGCCTAGACTCACAGATGTTCACACTGTGCTCTCATCCAACGCTGCCGCTGAAGTCGTTCCAGGTTGGGCCAGGGGAGGCTCGCTCACTTGCTGCTGGCACAGACTCCCACCGAGTATTTTCCACTCGTTCGTTTCCATTCGGGGGCCACTTCCCTGGGTTCTGGCGCTACTCATGGCTCCAGACCCACGTCATCCCCTGGCCCTGTCATCGACTCAGCCATGAGACCAAGGGTCTGGTTCCTCTTACTGGAAGGTGGTGGTGGAGACCCAGACTTGGGCCCCAAGTGTTTAATTGCGAAAGGGCATCTATCCTTGTAAGCTCTCTCAGGAGGAAGAAATATAGGTGCTGACTTGTGCACAGGCACACGGCCACGAGCACTTATCTACGTGCATCACCACGTGTACCCACAGTGACCCCAACACGAGGCCATAACGACACCTCCAGCTCCTGAGCACGGGGGTCACTCCGGATTGTCCGGCTGGCTTGCCTGTAAATTCCTTCCCCAACAGTGACAAACCTTCAGCCATCTGCTGTCCACTCACTTCACTGCTCCGTTCCTGGACGTCTGGGGAGCAACAGTCGAACTGTTAACCTGTGCGATCTTTGCTAACGGCGTTGTCAACTCGCGTGCCGCTGTTCCTTCCGCCCTGAATCTACCAGGTTTCCCTCGCTCCTCCTTCGCCAGGGTCAGCACCTTCCCCCTCCTTCTGCGGCGAGGTTGGCTTTTGTACTTGAAACCGTTCCACTTTGTTGTTAAAGCCTGCGTTCCTTCCAGGGATTCCTTGGCCTTCTGGATGACTTTTTAAAAAGATTTTACTTACTTATTTTCAGAGGCGAAGGGAGGGAGAAAGAGAGGGAGAGAAACATCAATGTGTGGTTGCCTCTCACGCGCCCCCTACTGGGGACCTGGCCCGCAGCAACACACCAGGACAGCCTTCTGGATGATTTTAAGTTCCATGCACTAACCTTTCGCTCTTTGGGCTGGGTTTTGAGGAATGCATAATGTCCCTATCCACCTTTGTGGAATCATACATGGCTCCCAGCCTTTAAAAGCCCATCTTTCAATTATTTGTTTTCTGACCCACTTTCCAAGCCCCAGGCCACCACTGATTATCTCATTATCTCTATAGCTTTCAGTTCCCAGAAGGCCATGGAGTTGGAATCATACAGAATGTACATCTTTGGTCTGGATTGTTTTACTCGGCAATAAGCACAGGAGGTCCCACATCCCCTAATGGCCTGGCCGCTCCCTTCTTACGATCTCTGGGAATACTCTCTTGTGCAAAAGTGCTGCAAATCGTTCGCCATTCACACAGGGGAGGACGTCTCCCTGCCGTTAGTGTGGCCAGGGTGAGTGAAGCTGATGTGATATGAGTGTGCAAACAGTGTGTGTGAACAGAAGTTCCAGGCATGCCGGGGCACCAGGTTACACACAGTGAGAGTGATTATGTTTGTAAAGCTGAAAATACGTCTTCCTGCCTGGCCACAGCATTTGGTGTCCCCACCAGCAATGAACGAGAGTTTGCTCTGACACCATTGCCAGGGTCGTGGTATGTTCCACGTTTTGCATTATAGCCACGTTCAGTGAATGTGTGGTCATGTGGGGCGGCCGTGCCGCGGTGGTGCTGGTGCTGCTGCTGACTCCCTGGAGAGGAGCCCGGTGGGGCAGAAAGCACCCAGATAGACACCCTGCTGGCTTCATGATGTAGCCCCAGGCTGGGTCTTATTCACAAAACACGTCACTCATACAAATCCAGCACTAAGGAGACCCAAAGAACAACAACGAAAAACTGCCCTTGAGAAATAACACAATTAAAGAAACCTAAATTAGACATTTTCAGAGAGCGAGTTCACATTTATTACCCCGCATTGCAAGCCTCTCATTCGGGTGCATTTTGCTGTGATTTTACAGTGTTGCTAGTTTGACTTTGAACTCCATGCACACAGAGCCACAAAGGGAAGCATCCAAATGGTTTCATCGACTGAAAAGCTCTCGCTAATATACGTATTTGTTTTGTTAGGAATGAAGAATTTAAACTCTCAAAACACACAAAATTTCAGTGTGGGGATTCTCTCTCTCTCTCTATTTTTTCTATATAGAATATATAGAAATCAATCCTTAGGTGAAGAGTATTTCCAAGGGCGCTGGGGATATACAGGAAGAAAGGAATCTTGAATGAACCCGCAGTTTAGTTTTAATTACCAAGATGAACTTGCATTTATCACAGACCCAGAGCAAAGGGACAGTTTGCTAGAGCACAGACCTGCGGCTCACCTCCAAAGCGGGACACTTTTCAGGCGGGTCAGACGCAGGCTGAGAGGCGTTTGATGGACGTCACCCCACTTATTGATCCCCTGCTGCCCTGAGGCTGCCTTGGCGCCCTGGCACAGCGCCTGCCTGCGTGGACTCGGCAACGCGGAGCCATACAAAGGGGAAATGGGGGGAGACCCTGCGCACCCCACAGGGTGCCCTGAAATCCAGTGTGCCCGCTGGATTACAGCTTCGATGTCGGTTTTCTTTGTTTTCACCTGTTTGCTTCTGATTGAACTTGCGTCCTCAGGTGTGCGGTGAGGGCCTGGCTAAGGAGTCCCTCCTGTGGCTGGAGCCTCGTCACCCCGCCCCCCCCCACACACCCCTGCCTGGTCTGCTGCAGAACTGAGGGCGCCGCTTCAGCTGTTCTCTATGGGGAAGAGTCCTTCTCTGCCTTCCCCACTCAGGACCGTCTGGACTGGGGGCAGAACTGTGCGGATCCACAGGGTGGGGCCCCTCATCTTCCAAAACTCCCAAACCCAGTCTCGCCGACTTGTCTCTGTTGAGATCATTTGTTCATGAGGAACAGCACTTTCAGGGGCTGCCACCGCACGTTCTTCTGGAAGGCATCGTTCAAGTTTAAAAGCCGCTGCTTCGAAGGCGGAGTCCTGGGCCCAGCAGAGACCCCCTGGAAACAAGGGCCACTGCTGTCATCTGGTTCTGGTCCTGGTTCTCGTTCTGCTTCAACACGGGAGCTGGTTCTGCCAGCAAACGCCGGTTTTCCTGATCATCCCTTGGGCCAGCCCAGACAGACATCCGGTCACATCCCAAGTTCAGCCTTTGGTCTAGTCCCAGGCCCCGCTCGCCTCGCACCAAGTGGGAGTCCTGGGCTTCACGTCCCCCCCGCGTTCAAACCCCGTCGTCTGTGCCACAGGCGGTGGTGGCATCTTTTCTAGCTCAGTCACCAGACGGGATTGTAAGTCTCAGTGGGAGGGAGTCTGGGGTGTTTGCTCATGTATCAAAGCCCTCACACCAGGTCTCCCCGTGCTCGCTCTTCTTCCCGGCGCTCCGAGGTTCCTCCTGGCATCCTTCCTTTCGTGTTCAGAGAGCCTGCCTTAGTCTTGCTCCGCGGGTATGTCTCTATTGGCAACACGTTGCTTTTCTGCTGTCTGGCAGCCAGCCGGTTCTCACTGCACTCCCGAGGATACTGTAGCAAGGCGTAAGAGTTTTCTACACCTTGTGGCTGAAGCTTTCTGCAACGGGAGCCCCCTGCCGGTGGCCCGGAACCACAAGCTCTCTCTCCGGAGGGGAGGGGCCCTTCCCTGAAGCTCAGACCTCACCTCCCCGTCCCCAAGGTGTGAGGAACAAAAACTGCACCTGCGCTCATGATCTTTAAGATGCGATGGAGAAGATCCTGCGGAGCAGAATGCCAAAGAGGGACACAGCGACCACCCCCAAAACTTCATCTATGATATGTTTACTCGTTAAAAAAATAAAAGTCCTAACTCTAACAACTATGACAAACTTACTGAGACAAATGCTTATTGTTCCATGCTTATCACACTGCATTGCCACCATGTTTTAATGTGTTTTTGTACACTTTTCCTGAACCTCAGGAACATAAACATTCTGAGAGTAAATTGACCCGGAAACCAATGGATATTTTTCTTTTAAGTTTTACTATAAGTAAAATTGTAAAGCTTAAATTAGTTTAAATTATATATTGCTATTTCTGTGTGACAAGTAAAATTATACTCTCCCCTTTAAAAATATATGTGTGTGGGTGTGTACATGCATCAAAGCTCCCCATGTACCCCAAGAAGCTGAAAGGCCATTCCTATTCCTAAAGCTGCAGGTCATTCCTATTTCTGTATTGTGCCATAATTTTCTTTACAGGCTGAGAAAGTAAGTCCACGGCAATGATTACAATTATAGTGGATTATGTTTTACAATATCTACGTCCTTATGGAGATAACTTCAAAAGCATAAACATCAAAGAAAACGATAGTTTAAAAAATTCACAATAGAATGCCATAGAAAAATTAACCAAAGCAAATGAATAGTTTTGGAAATGTCTAATTAGGCAAATACCTAAAATATAAACTAGTTAATAGTCCAGAACATGCTTAATTGTCTATTTCAGTTTAAGGGCAATTAGCCATGGATAATTTAACAACAGTTGTAACCATATGTAAAGTTTCAAATTAGTCATAGAAGATACACTGTCATTCCATTTGTGATTTTTTTTCTGAATTTAATACTGGTATAAAAGAAATAATACAGCTCAATTTTCTAAGTGCATCTTTATGAAACCTTATTGAGTTTGTTGGGGTGACGTTGGTTAATAAAGTTGTGCAGGTTTCAGGTGTACAATTCTGTAGCACGTCATCTGTAACACTGTACTGTATGTGAACCCCCAAAGTCAAGTTTCCTTCTGTCACCACTGAGCTGCCCCGAACACTCCCTCACCTCTCCCACCCCCTCCCCTGTGGTAAAATCACCATGTTGCTCTCCAAGTCTGCGAGTTTTTTCCTTGCTCAGCCCCTTCGCCCTTTCCGCCCAGCCCCCCAGGCCCCCTCCCGTCTGACAGCCGTCAGCCAGCTCTCTCCATCCCGGCCTCTGTTTCTACTTGGTTTGTTAGTTCAGCTTGTCCATCAGAGCGAACACATAAGTGGAATCGTGCGGTGTTTGTCTCCCTCTGACTGGCTTATTTCACTCAGCATAACGACATTTTCTCATTCCAATCCATGGTTTGTCTATCTGTTAGGCATGCCAAATCCAATGAAAATGGAAATCTTTTTTACAGTACAGGCCAACCCCACACGGCCCCTATCAGCGAGATATGTAGATATTTGATATCTTCCCCATGAATTTTTAATACTCTCAACTCCATGTCACCTGGCTTCTCTGCAGAGAGAAGTAATTTACGCATGCAAATCGCTGCTCTTCATTCTGTATTCAGGAGGGAGGCAAGGGGGTGGGTTGTGAGGAGTGCATTGAACTTCACCTTAACTGTGATTGGCACGGGTGGTCTTTTTATGCGATGGGTTTCCAAAGTGTTATAATAGAATAAAATGGAATCCATATTAATGAGCATCGCTGTATTTTGAAAAATTATGCAACAAAATAAGTCGTATCTGAAAGGAAAGTGGGCTGCTGTCTAACCCAGGAGGAATCAAGTATTGTGGTAGCAGAAAATTTAAATAAAGTTAAGTCTTCCAAACGTGACAGGAGAGCCTGGTAACTGCCATTCACACACACACTCACACACACACACAGAGGCACAAGCTGGTGTGTGTGAAGGTGTTCAACACACAGACTTTCTCCTGGGGGAGGAGGGGTGGACGCTGTTTCCTGACGACAGTGGGGGTGCACAGGAGGAGACACAGTGCGTTGGTAGTAGGGGAGACACCATTCTTCAGCGAGGACTTCGCTGGTGGTTAGTGACAGAATAAAGCAACCAGGGCTTTATCATGCTTAACCGATGGCCAGGTTTCCCACACACCTGTTGCGTTAACTTTACCACCTTTCTGAGCTTCCTGACGTGCCCCACTTTGTTGAGAAAATGCCCAGCTGGGGCCTGCATGTGGTTCTTGTGGCCACTCTACTGGGACCTGCCCCCACCCCTGCCCCCCATTGCTCTGAGCTGGAGAGCCGGCAAGCATTCCCAGTTCACTGAATGAGGGCTGGCCCGGCATCCACTGGGCAGTCCCTAAGGCCAAACCTGCTTCCCTTTGGGCATCGCCAGCTGCCTGGGCCACGGCACCCAGGTCTCAGAGAGCTGGCGTCTGGTCCTGCCTGCAGGACACAGGACAGTGGTGGGTCCGCAGAAGGGGTCTCTTGATGCATCCATGTTCCCTGTGGTCTGGAGGTCCTCTGGGGGCCTCACACACAGGAAGATGAACTTTACCTTCATGCTATCTCTGGCTCCGTACAGCTCCCACAAACTGAGATCGGAGTCAGTGTTTATCTCATAAGACTGTTTTTTTTAAAGAAGCTGCGTTCTGAAATGCCTTGCTCAAATGTCATCCCATCCAGGTATCGTTTTCCCAAATGTCAGGTGCGAGTCCACACGGGCACCGCAGCAGTGAGCTGTGAGTCCCCTGCTTTCATTTTCAAACACAATTTGAATTTCCTCTGGAATGCATCACAAAAATAAATCAAATGTGCATGATTAGCTCTCTTTTTATTCAAATGGACATGTCCCCAAGAGATACTGTCATTCTGAAAATTGGAACCAGCACTTTCCACAATATTCAAAACAGCAGATTCTGTCCTTTATAAAATGTGGTGAATCCTTTAGAAAATGATACACCTCCGCTACTCACACTGGCCCCACTCACGGGTTTTAATGGCCGTACAAATTGACTAAAATGAAAGTGACATGATTTTAGAGGCCTTTTAAGCTGATAGCGTGGTTACCTTCATCTGAAGAATAATGGTCTGTCGGGGACACAGCACACAGAACATCATTAAATTGATGGGCACCCAGCCTGCTTACTTCCAGCACTTGGTATTTAGATGCAGCATAAAGCTGAGGTCAGACCAAACAAAGGTAATGAAAATACTAATCGAAATACAATTCGGGCAGCTGGAGTTTTTTCACTGCGGTAGGTGGGCAATCACGAATGGAAAAATTCTCGATAAACGCTACAATTTTTTTAAAAGAAGCATGGTAGCTGAACATAACGAAATCTTCCCTTGACCTAAAGCAGCTACCGGGACTCTGCATGTGAAACCCACACTCTCCCACCGAGAGGCCCGGATCTAGTTTGCTCCTTTCAAGCCCCAAGTTCCTGACGAATCAAATCATTTTTTAAAGATGTGACCAGGTGGCGTCCACTTCCCATCCACTCCTGCGAGGTCTCTCCCTCACCGTCCCCTCTGGGAACGGCCGGTTCTGTTCCTGAGCATTGCTGACTCCCTCTCCCTGGGCTTTGGGCTGCTTTACGGAGTGGAACTTCACTGATGGAGCTTTGTGAGTTTTAGTATCTCTAACTCAGTGCCTCGCGTATCACAAAGCTCCGTAAGTATTGAATAAACAACACAAAAACAAAGTCTTTATCAGCATGCATCATAAATCAGCTGGGGAAACTAACTCACGGCAGTGCCCCAACTGAGACAGTGGAACAGTCTCTCCCTGCAAACGTGAGAATCAGGCCCCCATGATTCCCAGCACAAAGAGCCCCTAATTCACAACGGGCAGTTTTCCAAGAGCTTTTGTGTAATTTGAAAAACGAGATGGAAAGTGGAGGCAATTTATCACAGAAACAATACGAAAGAAGAGTAGTGAGTTCCCTGGGCCGAAGTGGGACCCAAGGTACCAACTGCTGTGGAGCCTCTGGGAGGAGAGGCTGGAGAGGGGGCTCCTTCGGTCACTCAGGGTCCCCGGAGAACACGACAACTTCCGTTTGTCGGTTCCCCTTTTTAGGTCATTACCGTGTCTTAGAAAGGGAGGAAAGAGCTAAGATGGAGATTCTGGGCTTCATTTCTTAAATCTAAAACAAAAGGAAGGCAAAACACAGTGGCAGAGACTCTGGTTTCCTGAAGCAGAAGCTGAAAGGGCCGTAGGGTCCCTGAAAAGACAGCAGGGATTCCGGGAAGGAGGGCAACCCCTTCCCGGGGCTCGGACAGGACAGGGCCCCGACCGCGGCTGAGGGGCGTCCTGTGCTCCAGACACGGATCCCCAGGTTGCTCTCGAAAGCGGAGCTGGACTAGCAGACTGGCTGTCTGCTTTCCGAGTGTCTGTCAACACCAGTTTCTGAGCAGAGGGTACATGTCGTCACATCCAGGATGATAAAGAAAGCAGAGAATTGCCAACGTCCCTTTTTTCTCAGGTTGAGAAGATTTTCCCGCCAAAAGAGCTCTTTGAATTCTCTCAAATGTCTAAGAGCCAGACGCACGGGCCAGGGAGCAGCAGCCAGAGTTCCAGGAGTAATGGCGGGGTCTCTTTCCCACCGTCAGAGCAGTGGGCCTTATGCCTGAGCACCACACAGGTGCCCGTCCACCATTCGTCATCGGGACCCAAAATATCAGCACAAACTCAAGCAAACTCCAGCCTCTTTGGGGCTGAGCAATTCTCAGACTAATGGGGTCTCTCCTCAGGGCAGAGAATCTCTGATACCTCGTACCTCTGGAACCCTGGATTGAAATAAGAGAACAAAGGGGAACATCCAGGAAAATGACACACGCTAGTAATTGAACAGTGTGACATTGCTTCAAAAGCTTTAACATTACCTTTCTCCAGGATTTGGCATTTGTTAGTTATTTGACTTTTTCATTGTTTTTTGCTCTAATTAAAAAATGATGTATTTGTTCTGGAAAAATCAAAAGCGTACACTCAGTTCTCAAGATCCAACACCCACGGTTCAGAAATGTATTGTTTTTCCTTCTTGTCTTTCAGGAATGTCAACTTTCAGGAGAGCTTTTCACCTGCTTCTCTCAGGAAACATCTCGGGGGAGGTCTCACTTGTGCCCCTCCGAGAGCACGTCCACATGGAACCTTCTGGAACTCGCCCTTGGGAAGGCCCAAGGGAGGTAGAGCTTTGAATCCAAGAAATGCAAATATACGTTAAGTGAATGAAAGGGAACCACTGAGTCCCCTGTTTCTGGCCACGGCGAGGGCACCCCGTATGACCCATCCTCTCCAAGGCTGCACTGCAGAGCCTGGAGGGTCACGCAGACACAGTAACCAGACCACCACGGGGACATGGCCGTTGTATGCTGGGCAGACCCCGCCAAGGGTGCACCGTCAGAGGGACGGTTGTTGGAACACCCACCAGGACAGTTGGCAGCAGAGCAGGAGACGGGAACTCCAGTCAGAGCAGGCACTGGAAGCGCACCTGCGCATGTGTCCGCCTTCCACACCCCAGCCGACAAGGACAGAGTGCAACTTTGTTGCAAATGCACTCGGGACATCTATCTGTGTTTCCCATGGCATCCATCAGACAGCCTGCAAATTTCAAAGGTGTGAAATCACTCGGACCCTGTTCTTTGAACAAAGTGGACTGAGCTAGAAATCAGTAACAACAGAATGAGGAGCAGAAACTCACCCATGGATTAGTGAATGAACAATGCGTTTTGAAATAATCCCTAATTAGGAATTCAGAGCAAATTCTAGGAAAATAAACATTTTAACTAAATCATAATGAAATTTCCAGACATCAGCAGGTGTGGATAAAAGTAAATTCATGCTCAGAGGAAAACTTATAACAATGAATCTATTAGGAAACAGACGACCAAAGTAAAATGTCTAACCTTCCACCTCCAGACTCTAGACAAACGGCAGCAGATGAACAGAACCTGAAGTCACAAGGGTGAGGGTGAGAGCGGAAGCCGGGTGAACGGGAGGACTCGGTGACTCTTTCTACCCCGGTGACAGCGCAGAGGGCTACTCGAAGGTGCATTTGCTCAGCTGCCACTGACTGGTTTTTAAATAACATGACACGGTGTTGGAGTCTGACCCCCAGACAGAGCAGCACGGTGCTCGTGACGTGAAGTGACAGGAGCTGACACGGGTGGGTGTGTCCCCGGGGACGAGTGATGGGTTGGGGCACTGGGATGTGCGGGCTCACAGGATTCTGCAGACACACCAGGAGGCCGGCACTGCGGCCCTCTCTGCTCGTGTGAGGACGGACTGACAGGCAGACACACCGAGGGCCGTGCCCCCTGTCACACTCCTAAGAGAAGCAGCACCCAGATTTCAACCTCCACAGCCTGCTTCCTGCACACGGTCCCTGAGCCACGCCTCTCACCTCTTCACACACATGTTCGACTTCGTGCTGTGTGCCACGTGGGCCGATTCAACTGTTTCTCTCCTTGGCCTCAGAGGCGACTCTGGTACAGAAGACCCTGCACAGCATTAAACGTCTCCTGCTGTGTTTTCTCCCTTGACCTCGGCTTGAGAGAAGGGAATAGCACGCTTCTATCTTTAAGTAATGTTAAGCAACACAGCACCTACCACAAGGTAATACTTATCTATCTATGTATCTGTGTATCTATGTGTCTGTGTGTCTGTGTGTCTGTGTATCTGTGTATCTGTGTGTCTACGTGTCTGTGTATCCATCAACTATGTGTCGACTTACCTCTCACCTAGTACCCCCACCCACATCTGTATTTACTGAACAAGGACAACTTGTGTCTGAGTCATTTATCTAAATGTTAAAAAAGCTTTTGAAAAGAAATCAATTCATATCTGATATAAAATGAAAGTTTTTCTGAGTAATTAAAATAGCAGACCACCAGAAATATTTAACGATCATTGCATTTTTTATGTAACAGTCACTGTTCTAGGTCATTTATGTTCATCTTCTGAACTAATGGGGAAAGTCGGTCAATGGCTTACACACCAAATGATCTCCACAACAGAAGACATGTTGTACGCAGTCTTGATGATCAGAGAGACTAGTTCTCAATAAATCAACGACCTCCATGTCCTATCCCACAAGGAGCTAAAAAAGTCACACAAAGGGTGAAATGCACCAATTCTCAGTTTTCTCCTCACTCAGCTAAAAGTTCCCCATTCCCCTTAGGTCAGCAAGATCTGGGGCCAGGTCCAGACCACGCAACTACAGATAGAGGATGTCAGTTACAATCTTGCTCATCTTCCAAAGGATCAGACTCCAGGTTAATGGAATCACACTGAATAATGAAGGAGAACGTCCAGGCACATTTTATTCCAAAAACATGACCCCTTAAAATTCAATTATATACGTCCTCAGTAAAGAAGTTTAACTCCATTATACTACTGACTCATTGAAATAGTGTAAAATAAATCACCCCAGTCCTCTGTATTCATTATGGCATTGTTCTGAAATTGGCTCCATTTTACAATGATCCTAGAAAACACATCACTATTCTTTAGTTTGATATTAACCTTCTAGACAAGTGGTCAGTCAATATTTTTGCAGAGAGAGCTACCTTGTTTTAAGTGGTAATAATCCATTAATTAAAATGTGGAGATATTTTCTCTGTTACTCTCAGGTGCACAGAAGAGAGGGGCCAGAGTCGAGGTTAGTGACACACAATCATCACATCTTACTCGCCTATTTCTCCCAATGTTTCTCCATGTTGCCCTGGCGACACCATTCTGCCACTCACTCGACCTCCTTCTTTTTTTTTTTTTAAACATTTTATTTATTTATCTTTAGAGGGGAAGGGAAGGAGAGAGGGAGAGAAGCATCAATGTATGGTTGCCTTTCATGCGTCCCCTGCTGGGAACTGGCCTGCAGGGAACCAGCCTGCAACCCCAGTATGTGCCCTGACTGGGAATCGAACCACGATTGTCTGGTTCGCAGGCCCGCGCTCAATCCACTGAGCTACACCAGCCAGGGCTCGACCTCCTTCTTTATGTAAAGGGGACTCCCCCCATTGCCCACCATTGCTTTCTTCACCACACGCGCATCTACAGCGGAAGTTGCCCGGCGCCTTGAATGAGTCCCGGCGTGTTCCAGCGATGACTTCCCTCTCCTGCCTCTAATGGTGCCTGGGTTTTCATCCCAGTTGGAAATATCTCCACACACCCCCTTGCCCGGCTGAACCCCCAGTATTCATTCAGGATTCCTTTAAGAGAAAACCTCTTCTCTTCCCAGGAAATGTCCCAGCGCCCCCGCTGACCTCCGGGCAGCCTTCCCTGTGACTCCCTGGTCTGGGTCAGAGGGTGACATTCTCACACAGAGCCTGTTTACTTCTGTATTCTGAACACTTTGAGTTCCCTGGGCCCTGTCTGTCTGCACCACTCGGCAGCCAGGTCCTGAGTGGGCGGCCTGCTGACATGCCCCTCACACCCTAGCCCCACAGTGAGCAAAGTGCCCAGCACACCGAGGGCTCCATGGCATCTGAGGGGCACAAGGAGAGCACGTCACAGGCATCTCCCAGGTGCTGCCCCCCCCCGCTGCCTTGGGGGCCCCTGAGGCGCCTCCTGACCTGAGCCTCACTGTCCCCCGTAACAGTTACCCCTTAACTGATCTGCATTTGGGCTTTTCATTTGTCTTCCAGTTAAAAGTTCAACTCCTTCAAAAATTATTTAGTGATCCGTGTGTTGAGTATATTCAACTTCAGAACAGTGGTACAAGTAAGTTTTTGACAAAGCATTATCATAACAAAGGCAAGTCATTATTTTCCATTAAGATTTTTAGAAATTAGTTTGTACCTATTACATTTTTATTTCTAAATGCCTTAATGAAAAAACACTCAAAGTCCCAAATTTGAAACAATAGGTTACACATATATATTGGGGCATTTATTTTATAGGTTTATTACAGAAAAAATGCTTCAGTACCTATGGCATTTGAAGCTCTCTTTTTTAAGTGTTACTTAAAAGGGGCAATTTTCTTGAAAAGACTTTTTCTTTCACTTGTTTTCCCACTGACATTCCACTCTGAACTTGATGACGAAGGCACATTTAAAACTGTATCTGGCAAATGCCTGTTGCTGGCTTTCTCCTCCCAGCAGCTCCTTGGGAAACGCCCAGCAGGCACCCTGGCAGCTCCGGCCATCGGCTCCGAGATGGAAGCGACCACATTCTGCTCCTCTCCGCCTCCTGGTTGCTCACCACTCAACCAGTGAACCTGCTGGAACCCCACACCACGGCGACGTCTCGGTTTCTGCTTTTTGGGCCGAAGGCGCCCGTTTCGTGTTGCAGAATTCAGGTGTCGCGCTTTTACTGGTAACATTCGGGAGAAGTAAATCTCAAGTGGGAATTACTATGAAGTTGGTCCCTGAGGACTCTCCTGCATCCGCAGGACCAGGGCAGGGCCACTGTGACGCCCTTGTTCCCTACTGTACCTGCCCGAACCCTTCTCTGTCCCCTCCCCTGTTCCTGTCCCCTCTCATGCAGGACAGCCCCCAAGCTGGTCGGGGACCCAGCATGTGTCGGTCTGTGTTGCAGCAGACTCAAGGCCCCCACCTCTTCGCTGTCCCCCTCTTCCCATTCCTGCCGCAGGCAGGGCCGGGGTCTGGGGCAGGGACACCCCGCCCTCAGCTTGCTCTCTGCGGTCCCTTGGGCCTGGCCTCCCTCCCGGCTCAGCAGTCTGGTGGCGACCTGGTGGATGCCCGCGGCCGGCCCTGCGCAGGTGGCTCCCGGGGATCCGCCCTCGCACCACAGCAGCTACTGGTCTGGGGGCCACGGGCAGGCCAGTGGGGCGAGCCAGCGTCTCCCCAGGACAGGAGCTCTGAGCTGCATTTTCTGAGACCACTGGTCACAGTGCCCGAGAGGGGGTTTCCTGCGCTCTCTCGACTCTGGGTAAGGTGGTCCTTCGTTGCCAGCTTACGGGTACAGCTCGATGGCCTTGGGGAGGAGGCAGAGCCCTGGAACCAGGCAGCGGGAGTGCCAGCCCGGATCTCGGGAACCTCTGCAAATCTCTCACTGTGAACCAGGGCTCGGCCATTGACCAGCCATTTAACTTTCATCAGCTCATGACCCAAGGTGGAAAACCTTCAATTCCTCTTCCAGCTCCGACCTTCTGAGAATCTAGGAACTGTTGACAGGAAGGAATAGCTCCCCCAGATGGACGTGAAACACGAAGATCCTTAATTATAATTGTTAATTGTTACGTGTTATGATACATAAATTAATCTTAATATTAAATTTCAAGAGCCCAATTGATGCCATTAACATATTTTCTGTAACACTTTGAAGGAGTATTTGTATGTGGGACTTTTAATTCATCACCAATGGTTGACTCTTCCCCAGATATTTTTATATAATCCCCAGGCACATTCTGTTGTGAATTAATATTTAATTAAAATATATAATCATAGTTTAATTCCTTGTTTGTTTTCCTAAACTTGTTATTTATTACTACATAACAGAGCATAATATTTGCATTTTAATGAACTCTTCATACTTAATAACCATTTGTCATTGCCTTCAGATCTGCTCTCGAACAATAACTAATTCTCTAATCCAGTGATCTGTACACCACTACTGGTTCCTTCATCTCATGATTTCTCACCACCCTGAGAAAATACCCACAAAGGCTTTCTCCCTTCGCTAATGCTGCTTAAAACCATTACTCCACGCTTCAGAAATGCTCACCATACTAAATGGTAAAATCCATTGCTTTGCTTATAATTTATGTAATTTGGGGCAATATGGCCACATCAGAAATTAGTGGGGTGTGAACCACACTCCATAAAATGATTTAAATTCTTTGTCATGTTTCACGGCGGAATCCATCCAGTTCACCAGACACCAAACCGGTGCTGCTCCGATGTAAATTCCAATCAAGAGCTCTCATCTGGGTGCTTTGTTCTGGTAAGGAATCAGCTCCGAACACCCCTCAATATGACCTCGCAAGGCGCCCCAACCTTCAGGGAGAAAGGTCGCACACAGTGCCGCTGTCACTAATGCCCAGCCTGCCTGCCCACACAGGCTCCTGTTCGTTTTTGGAAGACTTTCAGGAAAGTTGTGTTTTAAAAGACTTTGACAGAGTGACACTATCTCATTTAACTTTTAACATGTCCTCATGCTCCCCACACCAGTAATATAACATGAACCCACGCCCCCACCTTCACCTTCCACAACCGCCCTCCAGGCCGTCCGTGGCTTGAAACATGCACTTCACTGCACGTGAACTTACAACGGAGACTTGGTTGCCATGCCTTTGCTTCCAGTCAGTGAAATGCCACCATTTCTCAGGAATGGCCGCCGCTCAGGCTGCTGGTTCCAGCTGTGGTGAGGACAGGTGCAGTCACCCAGGTGCTGGCCCAGCCCAAGCCGGAGTCACTGCCGAGGGTGCAGAGGTCTGGGCGCAGTCAAAGGGGAGAATCCCTCCCGGCCCTGGCTCCTCGGCGGCCCCACTGTGCTGGAGAACGGTGGGTCCTCTGCCCGAGAGCCTCCCCTCGGGGACACTGACCTTCCCGGTCCATCCCAAGTGCTCAGAGCGGCTCACTGTCACCGCCCTGCCTCTTCGTGTCCTGCACTGTGTCCCCGAGACCCCAGGATGGACGTGAGGTGCCAGCCCACCCACCAGTCTTTCTGAAACGTTCCCAACACCACCAGCTGACGACTTCTCACTTTGGTTCATGTTGACAAAAGGCGGAAAGCCATTCCCTCCCCCCACCTTAGACATGGGGTCTCTGGCCCCCTCTCAAAAGGCAGGTCTGAGGACTGGAGTTATGGCTGACACCTAGGTCACTAGAGATGCAGACACTCGGGCCCTCCCTACACCTACAGGGTCCGCCACATGTGAACAAAACCTCCAGCTCACTGGCCAGCCAAATGCAGTTTGAGAAGCACAGACCTCGGGAGGTCAGGAAACAGAGCAACCCAGCCCCCGATCGTCAATGAGCTGTTTTCCTCCAGACTCACCCATTTCAACAGTTGACCGTTCCCTGGATTGTCCAGTTGGTTCCACTAACAAATTCACTTCTTCGAATATTAGTGCTGGATCCCTACTTTTTTGTCTTGTGAATCCAAGTGTCCTCATTTAACCCTCACAACGAAACAAAGACAGACCTTATACCCCCACTTCACACAGCAGCAAACCCAACAGCAGGAAGGTGACGCCATTCCCTGAGTCCCACCTCCGACATGGGGCAAGGTGGAAAACCAAGCGAGGTGAGCTGACGTACCCGAGCCTTTCCCTTTGCCTGCGGTACCTGTGGAATGTGTGAGGCTGCACCTGCCCACCAGGAAAGGAAGGCCTAGTTCCAGGAGGGGCCTGTGTCACCATGGTAACATCTGCCCAGCGCAGGGATGGGGTCCCCAGGGCGGAGTTCCCACCCTGAAGTCCCTGCCCCCTGCATGAGCAGCTGTGGCTCCTTGCAGGGTTTCCATCTGGAGCTAACAGAGGCAATCGGTTTCTCTTAGAAGTACACCTGCAATCCCTTCAGGATGCTGAAGTCTCTCGGGCAAATTCTGAGGAAGGAGAAGGCGCACAGAAGAGTCGAATCGCTGATCTAATTTGCAGATTAAAGTCCCTGCCATTTCCTGGGTTTAACCTTTTAAGACCATTTATCTCAGAAACCACACTGCCCCTCCCCACACCGGCAATAAAGAACATCTTCAAACGTAAAACTTCCAAGGACTTGCATTGTTATAAATTCACTTTTCAATGAGTGTTTCTAAAAGGTCCTGTCTACTTGAAGGTTCCCTGTCTTTCAATAAAAAATGACTGAAAAAATTAACATCTCTAAAGAGAGACTGCGGCTGGCACCAGGTTAATTCAGTTCTATCTTGCTTTGAACACTGTCTGATTGTCCCCAATTCCTTTATTGAGTCTTTTTAAAGAAGAATTCACCAGGAATGTCAGCCACAAAATACGAATCTCTCTAGATTGCTGTACACATTTGATTCGGAGGGGTTTTTCCCAAATAAGTGACAGAACTGCCTAAAGAAGACCGCCCTTCACTGTTCTTGTCAATGAGCACGTTTACCAAGCTGCCCCATGCCCCCAGGAGGACACGGGAGGGACCAGTAGTCCCACCCGCACTGTGAGTGCGCCGACTTCTTCCTCCAAAGGTCCGGCCAACTCTACGGTCTTCATCACAGCCTCCATGGCTTCCCCCAAATCAGCCACGACGCTAAAACATCCCCACTTCCTGCCTACCCCACACACGCCCCTGCACACACATGTGAAAGCCCCGCCCAGAGCCCACGACATTCCTCGTGGATCTTACAGGCTGCCCTCGGCCATCGCGATCACCCAGACTTGGTCTTGCTCCTGCAGGAGACACTATCGGGCACTGGATGCTCAGTGTGCCCGGTCGTTGCTCTGGGGACCAATTTGATTGATAGCTTCCAGCCACTGAACAGCATCCCTGAAATGACGACCCCAAATTAAGAGCAGTGAGTGTCTCACTCTGGACGATGCTGAACGTGAGAAACCCTGGGAAGAATGGTCTAGAATATCTAGCGGGAGACCAGATGTTCCCCTAGTGGAACAGCCAGAAGAGAGGGCGCCCGACTCCTACAGGAAGAACGGGGGGTTCCTTCATTCAGTCCCATCCTTCATAGCAGTGAGCACCATCCGGGCTGGGCACTGAAACCTGATGAACGAAACTGCAGAGGACCTTTTCTTGCTGCTTTTAGGGAAATGACAAGCGATTTCCCCCCATTTTCCAAACTCATGCCATGGTCTCCAAGTTGAACATTTATAAATACCTTACATCACCATTTCTTCTTGGTGGTTCGAAAGTCTTGATGTTCACTTTCCCTGCTTTTCATTTCTACAAATGCTCCTCACTTCTAGCTTTTTGGAATGCTTTAATATTTTAACTGCCCTTGCCAGAGACACTTCTGTGTGGTGTTCAGCGCTCCAGGGCCACCAATCAGCAGGAGTCCGGATTGGCCATCTACCAAGCGGCCCTGGACTTCAGATACGGGGCCAAGACTGTCTGTTTTCCTGGCTGGGATTCTTGGATTTGCTCGTCGCCCCCTCTCTCTCCATCTCTCTGTCCCCCTCTCTCTCTCCAAAACACAGGCACAAACACAGACATTCACAAACCCATCACAAGTATTTGCACACACCAACCAGACTCTTCTGATTCATGTTCACAACTCCTGAGTCACCAGCAATGATTTTTTTATGTAAATCCATTGGCATAAAATCGCCCTTTGTCATTCCCACCACTGATCACACTGATCACATGTGTCTGCAGCGTGTCTGTGATGCCCATTAACAGAACAGTGTGAGAATTCATTATAAAATTAATACAGAATCCACCCATCTGTCGGACTGACGCCTACATAAATCTAGGCAATGTCTGAGTAGAAACACATGTTTATTACACATCATTTACACTGAGAAACAGCTACCAGAGGTTACACAAACGATCTACCTGACAAAGAGATGTTAACATGCCATTTTTTCTGTATTTTGGGTTTAAGTTGTAAAAACGCTTCCATACAGTTGCCCTTTCCTATCTACAGTGGGGCATCCAAATGTTTGTGCTCTTCAAAGTTCACGTGCAGAGGGAACCCCCAAGGTGCCAGTGTTGGGAGGTCAGGAGGCAAGGCCTGTGGGGGGTGAACAGGTCAGGGGGTGGAGCCCCCACAAGGGGATTGGCACCGTCCTGAGCAGGGACCAGAGAGGAGCTCCCCTCCCTCCGGGGAAGACACGGCAGGAGGACAGCCCTCGGCACGTCAGGAAGAGCTTCAGCGGGACCACCCTGGCCCTTTGACGCTGGCCTTCCAGCCTCCAGACTGTGATAAATAAGTGGGTGCTTCTGTCACGCCAGCCCCAGCCGTTGTCATGCTGCCAACCCTAAGATGCCATCATCACCTTCTGTGGGGCGACCCCGTCCAGCCTGCCCCCTCACTGAGGTCGTCACAGTTTAACTCCCTCTGCATTCAGCATTCAAATTCTTTCCTCCACCACAGATCGCCATCCAACCAACTGTAGCTCCAAGGCTCCAATAATTCTCTTAACTATTGTCCCAATTAATCTACATCATGTCTAAACTGCTCAACGTACAACCGCTTACTGTTGGATAAAGATTTACAACACACGCCGATTCGTGGTCCATAACTTCTAACCTCACAGCCTCCAAGCACCTGCTGGGTCCACCGGCAGAGCTCCCTCCTGCAGAAGCTAACCCTGCGCGCAGGGACTGGCCCCGCACCCAGGGGGCAGCAAAGCCACCTCCCAGAAAGCTGCCGACCTCCACGGGCATCTTCTCCATCCATTTTTCACTGTTGGGCACAACCCGATGGCAAACACAGAGGTCTTTTCTCAACCAGCCAGCTGAGCACTGCATCCGGTTCTCCCCCCCCACACACACACACACACACACACACACACACACACACACACACACACGCGCGCGCGCGCACTGGAACGTCTGACCCCAGCCCATTCTGCTCGATTGCTTCCTGAGGGTTCACACACTTAACAAAGGAGGCTCCGCGCTGCGTTTCATTCCCCAGAATTGCTTAGAATAATTGCATTCGACATTGGTTATTGCAATTGTAAAAAATAAAATATTGCAGTCTGGAAATTTAAAAAAACTCCCTGAAGACGAATATTTATTAACCTTAGAGATGGTTGGGAGAGCCCGCCTCCGCCCAGGTAACATCGTGCAGGGAGGCACAGGCTGCTCTGATCTCCCCGTGATCCGCAGGCCCACGTGGAGGCCTGTCCCGGCCGCCTGGGGCCCCGGGGGCCGGCGAGCGAAGGGTGCGGCAGGCCTCACCTGCACGGGAACGGCCCACCCACTCAGCACCTGGTCCCCACCTGGTTATTTGCTAATGGTCTGCACTCACCCGGCAGAGGGATCTTTGACTTCGGCCAGGTCGGGGGCAGGCAGTGCGCCCTGGTAGAATCCGTACTTTTTAAAAATTATAGACACTTTAAAGGCCTGTGTAGAAATTCACTGAAATGATTACAGCTTAAATGGACACACGCGCACACACGTAATTAGTCTTCACACCGTCCCACTAATCACAGGCACAATTTTCTGAACAAAATTAATTCCGCCTCCCACTCGCTGGCTCAGTACTGAAGAGACACTAAAATTAACTACAGCAGTCGCTGGACCAGAGGCGTGAAGAACAGACAGTTACTACCCTCAGAAAGGAGGGTGTTTGCTACGTCTCCTTGGAAATCCTGGTCCTAGTGTTCTCTGACACCCAGTTTTGGTCGTTTTCCAGTTTATTCTTTTCTAGCCGGAAGCGGGTTCAGACTTCAAGCTCACAAACATCCCATTAACCCTGAGGCGACCGCCTTCTTCGGGCTAATTATTCCACACCTTTTTCTCTGCGTTTTTAAGATTTGAATGGTGAAGAAAGTGTGTAAGCTGCAGCCCTCAAAGCCACACTCCAGTGGCTTCCGGAGACGGCGAGGGCCCTGTGAAAACCTGCCTCGTAACGGCTGGAAATCAGCCCAAGAGGGGTTTCCGGTCTTAATCCTGTTTCTCGGGGGACTGAGTTTCTGGGACATGGGGGACCCTGGCCTCCATTCACGGGGAAGCTTCTGCCCCCCACTCCTTCTGCTAGCATGCAGTTCATTGTGTGGGGAGCTGGGAGGTCTCCCTCCACCCTGACAACAAGTGAACATGACCACACTGGAAAACTGGACAGCTCTGGACCACGGGGCAAACGGCTGCCCCGACAGGAGAGAGCCACGGAGGAGCACGGGGAGCCCCAACTCCGCTCTGCGGGCTCCGGGCAGACCGGGGAGCCCAGGTGTGCCTGAGAAAGTCCTGGGACCCCCCAGGACCTGACCGACACCTAGAAACCCCAGGAGCGACACCTAGAACCAAAGAACCTAGGTGTGCCTCACCGACACCTAGAAACCACCTAGAAACCTCCCTGCTTTGGGAGCTTTACCTCCAGGAGCTCAACCAGATTCCCCCACACAGGGTAATACCACGTAGAATGTTCACACAAATAACCCAAAGACGTCTTCTGCCACACGGCCTGGGACAGGGAGCCGCCGTCCCTGCCCTGAGCACTGGGAGTGACCACACGCAAACACAGAAATAGAGCCGATGGCTCTGAGGACGGGACCTGGACGGGGGGCCGCGCCCTGGATTCTCCAGGGTCTGGGGCATCCGGCCCACAGCCCCGGGCTGGACCCCCGTGCACGGCGCAGGCTGGCACAAGGCCCGCTCTCAGATGCCCGATGCTTCGGGTTTGTGTAACATTTGGCTTTTGGGGATTTGTAGGGTAAATTGGAAGTAATTGAAACTGGAGAGAAAAACACAATTTTCAGGTACCGTTTTCAGCCGTAAGCTGTAAGTTTGTGTCTACAAACTTAGGGAGTGAAAGTGATGACGACCAAGTGCCGATTACTTCTAAGAACTGTGTCTCACCTACAGAGCACAAATTGAAGAGCTCTGTCACCGGAACAGATTCCCGGAACATTCAACAGACATGCTCTGTTCTGTACCTGGTGAGCGGCCCCAGGACACAGTGGCTTCCCGCAGTGTAACGCCACATGTGTGCATCCAGGTGACTGAGGTTAAAAAGGAAGGACCCTCCAGTGTAGGGGGAAAATGTAAACCTTGCAAAAAGCACAATCACAGTAAGCACTGTAGATCTGGATATGGAACTTGTGAGTCCTACCTGGTAAAAGATACACAGTAATAAAAAGCATAAAACATCTATAAATTTTAAAGTGCATTGTAAGGATAATTCACAGGTTGGCATTGTGTTCCTGTCGGCCTCTGCTGAATCAGTATTCAGACTTTTTTCCCCAGACCGAGAGCGGCACAGAGGGCTGAAGGCCTGGCAGCTGCTGGTGGGCCGACGGGCTACTCCAGCCAAGGTGATGCAGGTGACCAGTGCGTGGGACACGGCACGACTTAGGACGCCGGCTACTGGCCGTTTTTACACACCTGTGCCCAACAGAAATGCCTGCGTGTTAGTATTTCTGTGAGCCCACGTCATGGTGCCCATCCAAAACCCACAGCCTGGGAGTCCCCGCCAATTCACTGCTTCTCTGAGGGCGCTGGGGGTCCAGCGGGGTCCCGGGTTGGGGAATGACTGGTTCTCCCAGTAACTCCACGCGGCCTCAGGCTCCCCAGAAAGGATGCCTGTGAACCTGGACAGGTTCTTTTTGCTCACCTCCAGCGGCTGAGGGTTCACCCCGGGGCTCCATGTTCCCTAGGTGCGTCCAGGGCGCTGCGCACGGCACACGGGAACCCGCGGCCCGGCCCTGCCATTCAGCTCAGCTGCGTGGGGGGGCAGGCTCACCTGCACCTGCTCAGATGGGGCCTGAGGGCGCCTTCCGCCCAGCGGAGACTCAGACGTGAGTCAGATCCTCAGGCTGCAGCCCCCAGCCCACCTTGGATGCGTGGTGGAGCCTTGTCCCTGGACCTCCCCGTGTGGCGCAACTATTTCCAACAGGGACACAGAGGAGTTTAGGGACAGCGAGGACCTGGCCTTTCTGCCTGGGAGCCGGCCTCATGCTCTGTCCATACATACGCAGCCCCTCGCCAGCTGTGCAAGTACAGGCCGGAGGTGGCGGAGGGACGCGGGGCCCGGGTGGGGTGGGGGGAACCGGCTGCAACATTTTCGAGGGGCTGAGCACGCCCCAACCCTGCCCACTGCCTGGCGGTTGCCGGGTGTGAGTTGCACCTGTGCTACCGCCCAGACCGCGGGTTCCACAAACACCTCCTGCAGAGTCTGGGGCCCACATGAGGGCTTCGCAGGTTTCCCCATTTCACCCCAGGTCCCGGTGAGGCTGGGGTCAACGGCAGCCTGTTTGGGGCCAGACCATCATTACCCCTGAAAGTGTTCTCTGTCAGCTGGTGGCAGGCTCATGCCCTAGCCAAGGTCGCTGTCCCAGACACTGTCATGGGGGCAACTTCAACAACAGACACTTCTGCGCCCAGTTCTGGAGGCCGGGAGCTTGAGTTCGGGGCCCAGTCGGCTCCCGTGAGACCCACCTCTGGCCCAGGGACAGCCACCTCCCTGCCAGGTCTTCACACGACGAAGAGAGAACGCGGCATTTTCCTCTTCTCACGGGGACGCCGACCCCGTCGCAGGGGCCACCCTCACGCCCCCAGGGCCCCACTTCCTGGTGCCGTCACACTGGGGGGGGGGCTGGGGTTCCAGCACACGCATTTCAGGGGGACACAGACATTTAGTCCCCAAGAGCGAACACTCATGAGGTTCTAAGGGAGACATCAGGACATACGAACACCTGTCGGTGGGACCCCTTAGCACCTGGGCCTTCTTCCCCCGTCCCCGAGGTGCCACTCCCGACAGCACGTGTGATGCCCACCTGACCAAAGTGGGCACCGGGCACTGGCCGTCCAGGCAAGCAGATCTGTGGCTGGTCCCCCCAGGCCTGGACGCAACTGACCGCTCTGGGCCCCTTGCCCCTCAAGGGCCGCTTCTCTGAGCTCTCGGGGGACGCGCACGATTCCTCAGGGGGGGCTGCAGAGACTCCACCCAGGGTCCCCCTCCTGGGACACCTCTGTAAACACTGCATCCGAGGAGTTTTGCAGGGACCACAGGGGTGGCTGGCATCATAGCCGGGGCTGCTCCAGGGACGTTCTCGCCGGGTCCGGTTGAAGGACAGCAGCCTCCCAGTCCCTCCCGCACAGCGCATCAGAGACGCCCGCTGCCGCAGAACTCACAGAGGTGCCCCCGGCATCGGGTGCAGAGCAGAGCACACACTGGATTGTCGACCGGGTCCTTCACAGCCATTCGGGTCGGGGAAATGCCACTAAGACGAGAACCTGGAGCAGGGCCCCTTGGTCACCTGGCTTCCGCTCCCCTACATTTCCAGCAGCTTCTGGCTCAGGCAGCCACTTCCCCCCGCCCCCCTCAGGCAAAGAGTTCCCAAGTCAGATCCGACTTCCTGTCCTCCTATTTTGGAAACATGACCTTTCTATTTCACTCCAATGTCACCACCTCATCACCCAGACCCTTATCACCTCGTGAGCAGGTTATTTCAAAAGCCACGAAATGAGGTGAAGTCGGACTGTTCACAGCTGCTGCCTTTCCCATTATAGTTTCTCCTGGACGCAGTTTTAACGTGTCTGAAAGTCAGAAACAGAGTCGCCCGGATACGATGTTTTCATGACGCTGACCTCCTGCTAACTAAATTGGACGGCGGCCCATTTCCTGAATGAGAAACTATTCTTCGGTTTTCAGCAGTTTCTGTAATCGACCTTCCGCCTGGCTCCCCAAATGTGCCTGCTCCTCCAGCACCACCGATTTTGTCTTTCCCAACAAAACTGTCTCCTTGTTTGAAAGCAAAACAAAAAACACTGTTCGTGTCACTGCTACGTCCGTGACGGTGGATGAGCTCTTCACTTTTCACTCCTTCCCTCGGCCTGAAGCCGCTTCCTGGAAGCCTCTTCGGAATCGGCAGCCTCATTTATTTCTTCCAGAAATCAACTCACGCTCCTAAATGCTTGCGCTGCTAAATGCTTGCGCTCCTAAATCCCCCCCCCCAGCCTGAGCCCCTTCCCCTCAATGACATTCTGAGCTGTTACTCATGGGAGGTTGAAGCTTCTTCCAAAATTCTGCAGAACTGGCTACCATAGTAACCAGGAGGACCTGTCGAAACAGGTGTAGACCATCTCATTTCACGGAGTTTTAAATCCTCTACTCAAGTCCAAAGCTGGAAAGTAAAGAAAAAATAATAATAATAAAGTTTATTAGTAGCACAGTAAATTTCAAAGGTCAAATTTCAACACTAATCTTATAGCCAAAACACCTCATAAAAATAAATGAGGTAAGTCATATGGGATCTAAAAATGAGAGTGGCATAAATTATTATTTTAGGGTCCTGAATATTTTATGGTACTTTTTTTTTTCAGTATTACAGTTGTGAGGAAAACAACCTTTTTTTTATGACACTGTCGCCAGGGAAAGCATAACATATAACTTGGAGGCTGCACATCTCACTCACGCTGCCTCCACATTTAATTTTGCTTTGAGGAGTGGGATTCAACCCTTCTCTGCCACAATCACCAGCATAGGAAACACACTTGATTCTGTCTTCAGTGCCCTGTTCTTCCTGATTGGGTGCTACGGCCGTGCCCATGGCGTGAGCGGCTAAACGACGGTCCCAGCTCCCGGTGAGTGACACATGATCTCCACCGTGCCCAAAAATACTGAATGGAAAGTGGAGGAGTTCCCGGGACGTGGGCAGACACTTCCGAGGAAAGCAGGAGGGAGTCGGAACCGTGCGGCACTCAGGACGTCGGCCCTGCCTGTTTGGTTCTTCTTGGAAAAGGGACCACGAGCCGCCCCCGCTTCCTCCTGGACAATGCGGCGGTCGCCCTGGTGTCGTGGGGCACCATGAGTGTCAGAGCATCGACCTCGGTTGTAACATTTCCTGGTGGGTGGACAGACCCAAATTCAATGCTTTATCCCTCTTCAGACGGGGACTTCTTTGTCACACCCTTGTTGTGCACAAAGCTGCCGTCAACTTCTGTCCAAGTGGTGGGCAGATGCCCCTGTTCTGGACACGCAGCAGGAGTGTAACTGGTGGCCCCTGTGCACCCCCATCCGCTCAGCACCCGGTGCCCGACGCCCACCCGTCCAGCCCATCGGTCTGTGCGCTCCCCAGCAGACCGCACCCTCTCGTGCCGCGTGGCTCCTACCGATCTGAGGGTCCTTCAGAGTGCAGTGCCCAGGACATGGCAAAGCGTCTTCATCAGACAGTACAACTACAGCGCGGATGCAGGAATTCATACTTTTCCTATTTAAGAGGTTTTCATCACCAGGGAGATAAGCCGTTTCATACTGGACCACCTGCAAACAGTGCTAAATTCCAGGCTTTGTTGCACACGTTTAGTGCATTTTGTCCTAAGAAAGATCTTCAAAGCAACAGCTGATTGTGCCAAAAAGCATTTTTAAAGGAGTATTGTAAATAAGAAACACCCTGATAGTTTATTTAGAATAGGATAGTTCAAAGTTAAATTTGATATGGATAATGGTGATGATTTGAATAGATGCACCCAGTTATAATACATTCTATTTTGTGCATAAAATATAGAAGGAAATATTAATAGAAAAATCTTAATAATATTTTTTGCTGCTTTTGAGGAAGGAAAATTCTGATGAAAAGACTCTGCACTCCAGTGCACACAAAGAATATACGCCTGGGCACAAGGAGCTCATAACCGCGGTGGCAGAGGCGGCCTCCCTGGGCCTCAGGCCAACCCGTGATTTGGGACCACATAGTAGGACCTGCCCTGCGCCCCGATAGACAAGGGGTTCCCTCGAGACCCAGGTGAAAACCACGGGAGATCGGGGCGAATCCGCGGGATCCGGAGAAGACCATGGCCGCATGCCGAGGTCGAGTTTGTTGCCGCTTCACACGGAAGTTCCAGGTTGCTTCCAGGACTGGTGAGGTTTGCCACGGCCAACGCTGCCAGACACTGGTTATCGAAACGGGAGAGGAAAGTGCTGCCTGTCAGTCCTGTTGCAGTAAAGCTGGGACAGGGGAGGCAGGAGGGTCAGGGTCAGGGAAGGGGTGATGAGGGGAACAGGGTCTGGGGCCACGCCAGCCCGAGAGACCCCGTCCACCCTACTACCCAGAGCCGTGGGCACGCGATTTCTGTTGTTTGTATCCCCTGGTTGGTGGTGAACTGTGAAAACAGCCCCAGACACTGATGCCCACACCACTGGTGCCCTCACCCGGACCCCCGGGGGGAGGCTGGTTAAGTTCCCCACGGTAGAAAGACTGGGAGAGAATTCATGTAATGTGGCTGCATAGGCTGAACAGAGACGTGGCCCGGAGAGCCATGGAGGTGGCAGCGCCCCGTCCACCCAGAGAAAGTGAGCAGGGCCGGAGCTGCTCCTGCAGGACGCGCCAGCAGGCGGCCGGGCGGTCTGGGCACCGAGATCGGCACCGAGGTGGCCGTGCTCCTGGGTCCCGCTGCCCCTGGCCCCCTGGACTGTGCTCTGTGCCCAGTAAGGCCCACCTGTCCCCCGTGAGCTGGCAGGGCCCCGAGTTCAGGGGCAGTGGGTCAGAGGGCATTTCAGGGAGTCCACGAGCAGGATGATGTCCCTGGGCGCAGGGGGAAGGAGGGGCCACGGTGCCAAAAATCAGAAGGACTTGGAAGACACACAGCACTATCAACCCACTGGGCCGGCCAACGTTTACAGAACAGTTCACCCAAAACTGCAGAACACACACACCTTTGAAGCACACAAGGGACATTTTTCATGACTAAAAACATTTTAAAAAGACAGTGGGGACTGACTGTGGGAGCTGAGGTGGGGGGTCAAGGGAGAGCAGCAGGGGAAATTGGGATACCTGTAATAGAACAACGATTTAAAAAAAGGGGGAAAGGTATTCAAATGGCTAGTAAGCCCATGAAAGCATTCTGCCAGCAGGAGTCCCTGAGGAGACGCAGATCACGAGGTCACGGGCACAGCAACAAGGCCCGAGCAGCGCTCTCGCAGGAAGGGGTCAGCGGCAAGAGCCCCCTGAGGTCAGACAAAGTGTCTGACACAGAGTAACATCCGTGTGCTTATTAAACAGCGGTTTCAAACACAGCCCAAGAAAGAGAAATGAAACCGCTCGCTCGCTCGCTCAGTCTACGGTGGTGTCGCGGCTGCACCAGGCTCCTCTCAAAACCGAACAGCCGTTCGCAGAAGCACAGAGCCTCACACCACCAGGGCCGGGGGAGGGACAGTGAACAGGAGGGGCCAGGGCGTGACCTGGGACCAGGGTCACTTTAAAGCTCCAGAGGCCCAGTCTCAGCCTCAGTGATGAGCAGCGTTCTGGTGGGTCGAACCCCAGCCGTCTGAGCAGTCGAAGGGGTTTCTGCTCCTTCCATCCAAACCCAAGCTGCACCTCCGAAGACTGAGAGGAACGAACCGCCAAGTCGTCCTGTTCATATAACATAACATAACATAGTGCAACATAACATGTTATAACATTACAACTACATGACATCAGTGTGAGAAGAAGGTGCCTCACGTCG
This sequence comes from Artibeus jamaicensis, assembly GCF_021234435.1. Taxonomy (NCBI): domain Eukaryota; kingdom Metazoa; phylum Chordata; class Mammalia; order Chiroptera; family Phyllostomidae; genus Artibeus; species Artibeus jamaicensis. The sequence goes on along the minus strand of NW_026521468.1, from coordinate 9,427,227 downwards.
AGTGTGCAGACCCCCCTTCGAAGTCCGTGCGGCACCGACAGGTTTTTCACGGCCACGCTCTGTCTCTTCCGAGTTGTGTTGATGCAACACTGAGTTTGACTCCTGGTCAGGGCACATGCCTGGGACGTGCCCTGCAGAACAGGAGGACACACGTGCCGTGAGTGACAACACCACGTTAACTGTGACCATAGGCATTACATATCAAAGCGGTTAAGTAGCCCCAGCTGGTGTGGCTCAGTGGACTGAGCGCTCGCCTGTGAACCAAAAGGTTGCTGGTTCGATTCCCAGTGAGAGCACATGCCTGGGTTGTGAGCCAGGTCCCCAGTAGGGGGCACATGAAAGACAACCACACATTGATGTTTCTCTCCCTCTCTTCCTCCCTCCCTTCCCCTATGTCTAAAAATAAATAAATAACATCTTTAAAACATAAAAATAAAATTTCTTCCCTTAAAAAGAAAGTTGTTAAGTAATAGCTCTGCTCCCGGCTTCACCCATTTTCACTCACCGATCGCCCAGGACAGCACATTAGACCCTCGATCGGAACAAAAGTAACATCTCAGGCAGGAGGCGGCTGGAGGGACAGTGGAAATCCGCAGCCATCCATCGGCCGCAGAAAAGAAGTCCTGTCTGGCTTCCTGCCTTGTTTCCCAGGGATTCGTCCGCCCTCCTGCTGTGCTGCAGAAACACACAGAACAGCTCTGGAGCAGCTCCCCCTGTGGTCACCAGTCGCGGCACCACCGCGGGCAAAGGCCACTGGTGGTGTGGGGTGCAGGGCCACCTCCGGTGACAGTGGCAGCATGAAGGACGGGTGCTCGGAGTCCTCAGAAGATACACAAACCAAAGTCACACTCACCCTCACACACACACACGTCTTCATGGATGCACAGAAATGACTTCTCCCATCTTTGACTCTTCATGTCGTCATGTCTTTATTTTAGTCACATCAGTGAGATTCCACCACAGAAGATCGCCAGAGCTCAGACTTCCCATCAGGATGGAGGCGTAAGTAAACACGCTGCATCTCCTCACACGACTACAGAGCAAAATTACAACCAGACCTCAAAAGGAGCAACACACAGAGCCGTCAGAACATCGAGATGTATGGAAATCCAACAACCAAGGATCTGAAGAAGCTACATCCATCCAGATCAGTCCGCGGGGTGGAGACACGGTGAGGTGGGGCAGAGGGGTGGTGGAATGGGAGGTCCCACATTCAGGTGTGGTGGATAAAAATTGGGGGGGGGCACAGCAGGATCGAAGGATCCTAGCCCCGGGCCAGACCACATAGACCGGGGTTCCAGCACCAGAAAGATAAACCCCTGTAACTTCTGGCTGTAAAAACCAGTGGGCATTGGGGCAGCAGAAGAAACTGCCTATTTTTTGGAAGACTCAACTTAAGGGACCTCACCAGCTTAGGAATTACACACACTCACCCACTCTGGCATTCAGCATCAGGGCTGGAAGACCACAAGTCACATACGGGAAGTGGGTGATATGTGACTGCAAACAGCGCCAGTGCCGGGCACACCCCTGGAAGCCAGACAGCGGCACTGTCCCCTCTCCAAACCCTCCCCTCACAGAAGCCAGGAAGCAGTGAAGTGGGTTGCCCCGCCCTGGCGATAACCCAAGGCTCTGACCCACACAATTCACAGGTGCCTTTTCTACCACAGACCACGCTACTAAGGGAGTCGAAGCAGCTCCACCTAGTTCACAGAAATACACAGGGAAGCTCCAGATTGAGGAGTCAAACACAGCCTAAATGAAAGAACAGAGCAAAACTCTAGAAAAAGAACTAAATGAAATGGAGACAGAAAAGCTATCAGATGCAGAGTTCAAAACACTGGTGATCAGGATGCTCAAGGAACTCACTGAGTGTGGAACTGGGGCAGGCAGCCGGGCCCCACGAGGGAGCCGCAGACAGCGGGAGGGGTGATCTTCACGAGAGCAATGTCGTTGGCCTCCAGGATGGGCAAGTAGCTCTCGTGAAGGATGATTTTTTCAACAAATCTCTACTGGAGAGGCGGCTTCACTGGCTGGTTGCTGCCACACTTGATTTCCCTTGCTCCGAAAACCGGTCTCTGGGCACAGGCTTTTCTGTGGGCACAAGGGGCGCCAGGCCGTCCTCCCTGTGCACCCGCTGTGGACGGGACCCTCAGAGCCTCCCCCGGGCAGGGTCTGCACACTCAGTGTCACCACCGCCAGGCCCAGAGCCCCAGGGACACTCGGCAGAGACCCCAGGGGAATGGCCCTGCCCGGAGGCCTTCGGAAGACCCCCCTCCACACACTCCCACATGTACTTTTGAGCCTGATGCAGGGAGCAGCGTGAGCACCTACTAGACATTCAGCAAGGAGCCCCCACCGGCGGGGCACCACTGGCTGTCATGGTAGGTGAAGACCTGCAGGACGACCGTCCAGGGCCAGGCCCTGGTGCGCGGCAGCCTGGCCTCTGCTGACACGCCGGCTCCCTGCACGGCAGCCTCCAGGGGCCACAGAGGAGAGACCGAGGGCATGGACCAGACCGAGAGCAGGCACAGCCTGTCCTCACGCCTCTGCTGCCGGCAGGGATGTGGGGTTGGTGACGTGGGGGACACCTGGGAATGTGAGCTGTGCTGTGACAAAGCCACACCTCCCAGACGTGGGAAGGGTGTGACGTCACAGTCCTGTGGGTATCATTACAGGTGGGGAAAGAGGGGCCATGGGCAGCTGGGGAGATGGTGTGGAGACCCCTGGGCTGCGTGAGGCTAATGTGGGTACAGGGTGTCCTGGTCTGAGGTCTTCAGAACCAGGCTTGGAACACAGGGTTGGCCCACACAGTGACAGAGAGAGAAGGACCACAGGCAGGTTCAGGAGCCCTAGGTATAGGAAGGCAGTAGGGACGCAAAGGGAAGTTCTAGGAAGAGGGGATGGGGACCCCTGTGGGTTGGCCCCAGAAAGCCTCAGGGGGGACCGAAGCCCTGTAACTTTCTAGCAGACGGGAGTAGAATCCGGTGCTATTTCCTGGTGGCAGCTGAGAAACTTTCTGTTGTGAGCTACACTCATGTTATTCCAAAGGTGAGCACTAGATGGCAGCAGTGACTTTCCATGATGCCGTCCTCACACCCTTGGGCATATTCGCCGGCTGCACACCATGCATCGGAGAACTTCTACCAGTGGTGCAGCTTAGATGGCAGCAGGAGTGTATCTCCTGATAAACTTCACTGTGGTGTTACTTATAATATGAACTCTAGATAGGAACAAAAAAGGGCTTTTCTCCGTGACCTGCACTGGAGTGTTATTCCCACGGTGGACACGAGATGGCAGCAGAGAAGCATTTTGGTGACAGCCAGGTGTTCCTTGCAGGGTGCACACTAGGTAAGAATCGTTTTTCATGACTGGCACTCAGGTGTTATTCCCTTGCTGCACACTAGATGGCAGAAGACAGGGCTGACTCCTGGCTCCAGTGCCCACCAGCGGTGTGGTTTCAGGCAAATCCATGGAAACTGAGTCTCCTCCTCAGCCGGAGGAGTAACTGCCTCCCTCAGGGCAGCTGGGAGGATTCAGTGAGGTGGGGCATTCAGCTCCTGCCCAATGTGTGGTCAGCCTCACTCTCCCTCCCTCTTCCCTTCTGTGTCCTTTCTTACCTTCTATGGGCCAAATAAATCAAGTTTAGCAAATAGTGTTGTTTCAGCAGAGTGCACTCTCCTCCTGGTGTCCACACAGCCCAGCTCCCCGTGGGCACTCACTCCTGCACCGGCCTGGCTTCCTGCTCAGGGCAGCACTGACCACAGCCTCTCTCCAGTCCTCACACCCCTGCTCCTCCACAAACTCAGGGTCCTGCCTCCGCTCAGGCCAGCACCACCCGAACCAGTCCTCTCCCGGCTCCCTCTGCTTCCTGTCCCCGGCTCGTCCCATCCAACCTCCACACAGTGACCAGCTGATCTTTCAAAATTAGGGATCTGATCCCACCCCCTCCCACGCATGAGAACTGCCAACAGCCTCCCCCACCCCAGCCTAGAGAGCGGTCCCCCTATCAGCACAGTGCCGAGACCCTCTCAGGCCCCACTTCCTTCTCCTGGTTTCGTTCCAGACCATCCCCCCCCCCACTCCGTCCCCAGAGGTCACATTGGCCTCCTCAGGGCTCGTACACACAGAGGCACCGGCACTGGGACTGAGCCTCCGATGTGGGAAACTGAGTAAAATAAAGATTCTAGTTAATAATGATGCACCAATATTTTTATTGATTACAATTCTTTCCCAAAAATAGAGAATAGTCTAATAAGAAAAACCTATTGCCTCAAGCTGAAAAACTAGAGAAAATGGGTGATGCCCTATTAAAAATGCACATTAATATGGTGCTCGTTCCCTCCATTTTCTGTGTTTTCTCCACTCTATTTGCATTGTTTCTGCTTGTGTCCTCTGTCCTCTCCTTGTTTATCCTTTCTCTCCGTCTCCTCCAACTACCTGAGTACTGGGACCTTGCCACACCACTTACCAGGACGGGACTACGCTTTTGTAGTAGCGTATAATAAGAAGAATGCAGAAACTGCAGAATAGATATGACCTGGTATGATTACGACATGCAGAACAAGTGAGCTGACAGTCGTGGGACGAGTCAGGACTGGCCCATGACGTCGCTCAGGGGCGGGTCTCTGTGACAACTGCCATCGCCCATAATCCTGGGTGTGCTTCCTTCAGAGAAAAGGGAGCCTCTCACACGCTGTTGGCAGGACTGTGACTTAGAGCGGCCTGTGGCAAACGGGCTGGAGGGTCCTCAGAAACCACAACTAGGTCCACGCGTGACCCAGCACGTCCTCCTCTGGGGGTTTCCCAGAAGAAGTGGAACCAGCACCGCAGACACGTGTGCACACCCACAAGTTCGTGTCGGCATCACTCACAGTGGCCAGGACACGGGAGCGGCCCACCTGCCCGTCAGAGGGTGGACTCACACGTGGCACACGCACACAACAGAATGTCACTCAGCCACGATTAGGACGTCCCTCCACTTGGGGTGTGGATAAACCGGAGGACATCACAGTAAAGGAAATAAGCCCAACCCAGAATGACAGACGCTGCACCATCCCACTTTCACGGGGCACCAACAGCAGCTGACAAAGAAGCAGAGCAGAGTGCTGGTCACCAGGGGCAGAAGGAGGGGGAATGGGAGATGCTGGTCCAGGGTTCGAGTCTCAGTTATGCAAGACGAATGAGTAGTACCTGAGACCCGGGTGAAAACCGTGTGACTGTAGTTAACAACACTTTCCACAGCCTGAAAGCTGCTACCACAGCGCATCGTACGCAGCCCCTTCCTGGGACCCTGAGCACCCTCAGGGGAACCCTGTCTGAGTTCTTCTTCCTCAAGGGTAAAGGCAGACGAGGGGCCAGGCCCCAGGGGCAGTCCACGACTCAACAGCAGCTCTGAAAGTGAAATCTGTGGACTCAGGGCCGTGCTTCCCCATTCCCACTCCACCCCTCCCCCACACGCTTCTGTGCTGCCGGAGGCTGATGCAGAAAAGACGAGTGTCCTAGATGTGCTTATACACAACCTTTGAGGGCACCGTCTGGAGGTGCACACGCATGGGACACTTGCAGAAGTGGGACAGCAGGGTCTCGCTGTAGCCCACGAGGAAGTAGAACTTGTGCGCAGGCAGCTGCCTCAGGACCAGAGCGCAGATCTCCACCTGGTTAGCCCGGCGCTTCAGGACGAGATGGTCAGCCAGGCAGCCGGGGAAGGTGCCCAGCATAAACTTGCGAAGAAAAACATCCTCCACCATGCGCTCTGCAGCGTGGTCCTGCCCGTCCAGGTTACCTGAACACAGAAGGGCACCACAGAATCGGCCAAAGCTGCAGAGGCAGCACCCGACAACAGCACAGGGCACCCAATTCCACCCGACCCTGCCTCTTCTCTTCTGTAAGTGGAATAAGAACAACGCTTTAAAGTTCAAAGTATGTCATTTCATACGACTCCCAAACTAGGTGCCGTTGCTTTCGCCTTGCTTTACAGAGGGAAAGCACGAGGCCTTGGCCAGGGCACAGAACTCAGATGAAAGGCCACGGGCTCCTCTGAGGTTTGGAACGTGAGCTCTCTCACCAGCCAGGGCCGTGGCCTCACCCAGTGAATTCCCAGTGGGGACCCTGCACCCGCTGCACCTCTCAGAGTTTCCGCTGGGCCTCCACACCCACCTCCAACCTCAGAACCAGACCCAGGGAAAGGTGAAGGGACAAGAGCCTTTAAATACTTTCTCTACATAGGGGTGCAGCAAACATCCAAGCTGCAAACTCTCCTACTGAATCAAACACCATTCACGGTTGTTAATTTACAGAAGTTCTGTTCCATAAATTCACTGTGAACAATGAGTGCGCAAACACTCAGCCACAGCGCCTGGGGGAACACGGGGTTGCAAGCCTTTGGTCGAGTTATTTTTGTCAACAGATCGATATGTAACCTCACCATATGTGTTTCCACTTAAAGACACCTTGCTGGCCTGTTACCACTGAAGCCTCCCAGCCGCACCAGAACTCCCGCCTGGGGGCGGCCAACCCAACCTGGGCATTTTCTCTGTAAAGCACGTCACAGCCTCCTCTAGCTCAGGACCCTAGCCGAGCAGGTCAGCATCCCCGGCCATTTTAAGGTAGTGGAGTCAACAACCAAACTGCAAAAACAAGGCACTAAGAAACCTCGAGAAGGACACACATTTATCATGAAAGAGCAGAAACAAGAGAGCAGAGCCCAGAAAGAGGCCTGACTCAGGGTGGTGAGCAGACAGTACAATAAACAGATGACGTTTTACAGAACTGTGCACCAAGACCTATGTAATTTTGTTAGCCATCGTCACCCCAGTAAACTAAAAAAGTTTTTTAAAGAATAAATATTTTTTAAATAAGAGCACAGAGCCCTATTCAACCTCAGCTGGGAAGGTGCCTGTGTCTGAGAATGACCAAGAAAATGTCAAGAGTAGGCTCATTCACAAACACAGATACAGAAAATCCTCTGCTTCCGTGGGAATTCCAGTGTTCACAGTGCACTGTTGCGTGTTTCCAAGCCATTTCTGTGGGCTCTGGGCAACTTGGCCTCTCTGTCAATCAGAGGGGACGACAGCAAAGCAAAAGCGACTTCTGTCTCGAGTCACGCACATAACTTCCAAGGAGGCTGAAGAGGGTCCTCGCTTCCCGTGGAAAGAGCCAGCTCTGGATCCTCCAAACCCAGGTCAACACTCCTGACCTGTCTGCCCGGTCACTTCTCTGCACCTGTGGAACTGAATTCGGACTCGGGCACTGACTACTGATGGGAATGAACCTTGGACACCTGCTCGTGTCGTGTTTGGGTTGAACAGTCACAGCGGAAAACCTCTGGTGCAGCCTGACGTCCCCGCACCTGTGCGCAGCGACAGACAGCTCTTGCGGTGGGCAATGTGGTGAGGCTCGTCGTAGGTCACCGGCTTTTCCCCTTTTCCCACTCGGACCCGGGCTGCCCCGATTCTAGGAACAAAGAGCGGCCATAAGTACCCGCGGTCCAACCTAGGCAGCAAGATGTGCTCTCATCCACATCCCCGGCCCCTCATCCTTCGCCCTGGAGGCCCAGACAGCTCACCTTGGCGCACACAGTGGAGATGTGCAGGGCGCGCCAGGCACAGGGCAGCCAGTGGCTCCAGGAAAGCACATGTGTGCGGACGGGAGAGCGTGACACAGAAACTGGGACACCCACCCCCAACCCACTGTGCCCGCACTCGCCACCCATTCACTCGCGGACAGAGCCCCGGGCTGCACCGGGGGCTGCCATCTTGGGCTGGGCTGCAGGGCAAAGGTCAGTGACAGGAAGCAGCGTCTGAAGAGCCCAAATCGAAGCCGGATTGGGGAAGGGCCTCTGGGCGGAGCCTCACGCCTGGGATTGGAGCCTGTGTAGCCCGAGGAGCATCTGGGACCCTTTTGTTTCTGCACCTCTCCCTCCCTGTACTGTCATTGTTGGCTTCGTAGTCCGGACCTGGAGGTTGGAGGATGCAGGGCATCCGTGGGGTGAAGTGTCGCCCTAAGACTCACACCGGTGTCCTGAGGACAACCTCAGCATCCCCTTAGAGCGTTTTCTCAGGTTCCACGAATTAGGGTGCTTGAGTTGTCTTCAAGTTATTATTATTATTATTATTACAATGTGGATTATATTTATTAAAGCCCTCACAACACACGAACAAGGCCACACAAACTCAACCAGATGCCATTTTTGTAAAAGGAAAAAAACGTAAAAAAAAAACATGTTTATGTACACACAATACAAAATATTGTATTTCAAAAATTAGTGGTTTATCTTTGGAAAGTACGATCATGTGTAATTTCTTTTGGTTTACCTGTATTTTCTATAATAAACGTGTATCTCTGAAAACTCATTTGGCTTTTTAAACAATTTTTAATTTTTCAATTAGTTTACTTTCAGTAGTATTTTCAAATAATATTATTTATTTAATTTTTAAAGATTTTCTTTATTTCTAGAGACCGGGAAGGGAGAAAGAGGAAACATCAATGTGTAGCTGTCTCTGGAGCACCCCCAAATTGGGGACTTGGCCCTCAACCTTGGCATGTGCCCTGACAGAATCACACTGGTGACCTTTTGGTTTGCAGGCAGGTACTCAGTCCACTGCTCAGTCCACTGACCCACACCAGCCACAGATCCCTTTGCTTTTCTACCTTGGCCTTGTATTCACAGGCTTCTTAAAAAGAAAAAAAAATCCTTGGGACATGTTCTCCCTGAGTCGTTGCATAATGGCAGTGATGAAGCTGCTCACTCAAAAGTATACTTTAATGGTGTTCTCTTTGGTATATGCTCTGGTTTTCAAATCTGGAAAGAATAGAAAATACAGAAATACCTTTTTTGTGTAGGGATAAGGAAACTGCACTGAGGAAAAATAAACTTAACAAAATTAATGTGTATCAGAATAAACAGTCTTGTAATATGGGAGTCAGTGGGCTATAGATAAGCAGAAGCCAAAGAGGTAGGACAGAGGATGGTCCAACAGGCAATGTCACAAAGACACTTAGAGCTGGAAAAAAAATGCTTTAACAATGTAAAAGTGAGCCCTGGTTGCTGTGGCTCAGTGGATTGAGCACCAGCCCCTGAACTGAAAGATCGTGGGTTGCGGGCCAGGTCCCCCAGTAGGGGGCGTGTGGGAGGCAGCTGATCGATGTTTCACACATTGATGGTTCTCTCCCTCTTTCTCCCTCCCTTCCTCTCTTTCTAAAAATTAAATAGATAAAATCTTTTAAAAAATGATGTAAAAATGTGACATTAGAAGAAGTTATGTGATTAACCAACCTAAAGATTCAAAAGTTATTAATGGGAGAGAATGGAGAGGTAACTAGTCAAAATACAAATAATGAAGGGGATGCACATCGATACCAGAAAATGTGCAACCAGAAGAAATGGCAGTGATATCACATGGAGAGAAGCTACTAAGGAAAGTAAAACCAGCGCCTGGAAAAGCAGTGTAGAAAGGAGTAGTATTTGAATAGGTCCCATTCTGAATGCAGAATAGAACTTAAGGCGTTAAGGAGAGCTCCCTGGACATTTTAGAGGTTCCACCTCTACTAAACATTTACCCCTAAATCGCACGTACAGACTTATCCTTAATCTGGATGAGGCCTCTTTCCTGGACTGACAGTAATTTCAGAAACTTGGAATCTTGCTCACGACAAAAGAAAGTACACAACAAAGTCAATACTCTCATCACTTAAATTTAGTACTGTGAAAATCTTAAAGCACTAGCACTAACTATCAGTTTATGAGGCATATAACAGGAGTCTCCCAACTCCGAGACTGGGTCCTCAAACAACAGAAAAGATAAGATACAACACCGGGGAACCGGGTCGCGGGCTGCAAGCACAGCACGCAACCTCGGTTCAGCTCGGACTCCCCTGAAACAGGGCCCCTCCACCTCTGCCCGTTCCCTCCCTGCGCCGGGGCCCGCTCCCCTCCAGGCTGCAGCTCGCGCCGCCTTTCCGGCCCGCACTGGTCTCACGCGACCCGGGGTTACAGCCAGATCCTCCCCGCACAGCGGCAAACCGCCGCGGATCCCTAGCGGTGAAATGGAATCGGTGCGTTCAGAGTTCAGGACCACAAACTGCGACTCCCAGGAAGCCTCGGGCCACTTCCGCTTCCGTTCTTAGCCACTTCTTATTCCCAGAAGTCCCCGGGAAATCTCCGCAGCTGAGTACCCCTCCCAGGGCGCTGGACTCAGGGGGCGGGGTTGGAGGCGTCGTAGCCAATCGCGGTCACGCCCCGGCATCTCCACAGAAACCGCCGCCACCGCCTCCAGGGCATTCATCCTGCCGTCTGCGTGAAGCGTACGGTGCCCAGCGGTGCGCGGGGAAGAAAGACCGTGTAAGAGATTTACAGACGGCAGAGGACTCTGTGGTCCTTTTTTAGATACACCTTCTCCCGCAGTGAGGCTCTGCCCGATGAGGGACTTCACTGCTGCGTGACGCAAGTCCCTCCCCAGCAGGTGCGCGGAGCCAGGGGCAGCAGGAAAGACCCACTTCCCTGTGGAAAAGAGTGTCGGTGTGTGGATCTCTACCTTGCACCGGTGCTGGTCTGACACTCAGCCCCTTTGCAGAGCTGCTTCCCACCCCCAGACACAGCAGTGCTGCAGCGCCGAAGTCCTTGTTAGTGAATGCATGGACCATTAAGTGAACTCCAAGAGGAGATAGAAAGGGGGGAGGAAAAGAGGGTCTTCCCAGAGGGCAAGCGGGGTTTTGTGTACAAAGATCTGATTCCCGAGGAAGCAGTTGGATGGCCTTGTGTGGCTGGGCAGGGGCCAAGAGCAGATTTGTCCAGTGCAGAGGGTTGAGTTAAGGACTTGGGAGTGGGACACAGGCTCCCAAGGTTGAAGCTGGCCAGGTCTCCAATCCCAGGTCCTGGCCATCAACTCACTTATTCATAGCTCATGTAACTGAATATCGACTACATCCTAGTCATCAGTCCGTGTGCTGGGGACACAGGAGGAAAATGAGGCCCAGAGTCTGCGGACCTTTGGTTACTGCAGGGAGACAGATCAAGACAAGAAAACAAGACATGAGCAAAGATGAGGATGAAATGGGGGCTAGCCAAGCACGTGACTGGGGAAAGAGCTTTCTAGCTGACCCAGTGTGCCGAGGCCCTGAGACCGGGGTGCACAGGGGGAGCCAGAGCCGGTGTATCGGGTGGACAATGAGGAGGGAAGGGCCAGCAGGGGCCGTAGCATGCAGGCTTCCGAAGGACAGTGAATCCTCCGGATCTTATTACAAATGAGGCGAGCAAAGAGTGCAGTCCTTTTGCCTGCTGGGTGGAGAACAAGCCTGGGCAGGTGGGAGGGCGTCAAGGGTGGCCGGAAGGCTTGGTGAAGTGGCTTCGACCAGTGGCAGACAGAGGTATGTGGCCAAGGAGTGGTGGGCTTAAACATTTTGTAAAAGTGGACAGGGGGTGGTGTTTTTGACACTGAACTTTTGGGCTTAGTGTCTCAAAGAACAAAGGGTCCACTTATTGAGATGGAAAGGTTTCAGGAGAGGATGGAGGGCTGTGCCTGGAACATGACATGTGAACGTTGCCCACAGACACCCTGGTGCTGAGTCTGCTGTGGGAGCAGCTGGGAGAGGAGCTCTGTGTGGGGACAGCCCCAAGTGTGGGGGAGAGGACCCAAGGAGGTGAGCCTGGGGCACCCCCACATCCATAGGTGGGGCAGTAGGTGCCTCCAGCATAGGCGTCTGAGGAGAAGGCGGCCCTGGGACCACAGGAGGAAGCATTGAACGGCTTAGTGCTGGGACATTCAGCTCAAGGCACAGAGCTGCACCAGTCCTTCCTCCTCAGGTCTGCCCCTCCCCATACCCAGGTCCCTGGCCCCCACAGCTTCCCCAGCAGCGCAGCCTGGGGTCTCCCATTTCCTTTCCCCTCCCTCTGCTCTCCCTGTCTGGCATTTGGGGGTTTTGGCTGCCTCCTGAGGTGTGCACACAGGACAAGCAGAAGAAAACTGGCCTGGTCCTAGGGACACCCTTTCAGCTTTGCTTCTGGGTTTTGAGGCAGCTTATTGTTGGTGTTTTTTTTGTTTTGTTTTGTTTTTGTTTTAGATTTTATTCATTTTTAGAGAGAAGGGAAGGGAGGGGAGAGAAACATCATGGTGTGGTTGCCTCTCACACGGCCCCTACTGGGGATCTGGCCCACAACCCAGGCATGTGCCCTGATGGGAATCAAACCAGAAACCCTTTGGTTCATAGGCTGGTGCTCAATCCACTGAGCCACACCAGTCAGGGCTGAGGCAGGGCTTTAAAGGCCATCCTCTGGGGCACTTTTCTCTGGAGAGGTGGAAAAGTTTCAGCCGTGGCCTCCAGGAAAGCCCCCAACAGAACTCCCCATCACCTGGCAGTGTTTGTCTGCAGGGACACACGGCCAGGCGGGGCTCAGCCTCCTGCTGGAGTACTTCATCTCAGGCCTCCTGTGGGAAGATTCGAGCATGGACAAATTATTTGTCTTGTTGGGTTTTTTAAATAAAGAATATAGATAAAGCCGAGTAAGCGTCACCTTTAGAGACAGGCATGTGAGAAGTGAGTGTGCACCACAGTGCCACAAACCTAACCCACAGCTCTGCTCCGGGCCCCGGGCAGAGTGGGGCTCAGGCTGGAGTCTGCGGCAGGAAAGGAAAGGGAGGCCAATGGAGAAGGCGAGAGAGACGGGTCCCACGACGGCAGAGCGGAGGCCAGCGACAGAGAGTGAGAGACGGCGGCTGGGGAGCAGGGAGGATCAGAGCCGAGGCGCAGGTGGGAGGACACACAGATCTTCCTGAGTCTTGGAGTTTTAGACTCAGGTTGGCCCCTGGCTTTGGATGCATCCTTGACCCGCAGTTCATTACCTGTGGGCCTCGTGAGGGCTACCGAGATTCTGTCCCAGACTAAAGCCTAGTTGGGCTCCTGAGAGCCCACTTCTCAACTGGGCCTCATCCTTGGTCTTCTGAGCCCGGTTTTGCAGAGAATTTCCCATCCTCCATACCTAACCAAGTTCCTCTTAGCAATTTCCCACTCTCACACCAGCCTGTAGTGCCCGCCCCTCCCCTCTGCAGTGAGAGTTGAGTCCGCCTCTCTCCGCTATCGCCAGAGTCTTGAGTAAAGCCTTTCGGTTGCACTTCCTAACCAGTGTCCTTAAAGTGAGCTATTTCTCCTTAACGAGGGTCGTGAGGGACAGAGCCTGTGAGCGCCCAGCCGTGCCCGGTGACTGGGGCTCAGGCCCCGCTGCGCTGCCACTGTCATTGTGCTCCTCTCGGAGCCCGGGCCACTTCACTCAGTGACACTGGGCTCCAGCTGTGAGCCTGGCCTACAGAGGACCACAAACACGAGACTGAGTCTCGAAGGAAAGGGCCGACACCCACGGACAGACACCCCTGGGCTCACAGTGGGCACAAGTCCGGGGCCGCAGCCCAGAAGCCTTTGCACAGCAGGCGAGTTTCTGATCCTCAGCAAGTGTGGACCTGACGCCCCTCGGGCCCGGTCTTGAGGGCCATGAAAAATTAAGTGGAGGGTCAGGTCTTCCAACTCTGGGATGGAAATCAGGAGGTGCCAAGGCAAAACGCTGCTTCTCCTACTGAGGCCTGCTCAGCACAGGTATTGTTAGGTCTCATTCGGAATGTCCCACATTGGTAATCTCAGGCGCTGGCAGCCTGCACCACCGCAGGCCACCGGAATCCGTCCTGGGTCTGGGGAGCCGCTCAGGCCTGGCGTGGGTGCGTCCTGGGGCCCCACTTGGCCAGCAGGCGGTGCTGCAGGAATGTGGGAGACCCTGCCCTCCACAGTCTCGCTGGCTGCCAAGTGTGGGCTCAGAGCCAGGGCTCAGGCTACACTGTGGGCGGTGTCTACGCGCAGAGCCCTGCACGTCCTCCCCGGGCCCTCTTCCTCCGTGCACAGCCCATGGTTCCACTTAGGCAACCGGCTCGGCTGTGGATGCCTGTTTCGTGGAGGAGAGAGGTTGGGGCAGGGGCAGGGTGTGGGCAGTGCCACAGACAACCCGAGGGACTCTGCACTTGGGGTTCCCTCCATTTCCTCCCGTCCTGCATCTCAGGTTGGCCTGGGGCCCTTGGTCCCCCAGTCCGTCCGCCGGGCTGAGGGTGTATGCCATGCAAGGGGGTGTGTATGTGTGTGTCTCTGCATGTCTGTGAGTGTGTGAAATATGGGTGAGAGTATATGGAAGGTTCTCTGTGTGTGAGCACAAGTGTGAGTGTGCCCAGGTGTGTCCAGGCTGTGGTGTGCCAGTGCGGAGTGTGCCTGTCTGACTTGAGTGTGTGCGTGCTTCCTGTGCCTGTCGGAGCCTGTGAGCTTCCTGTCTTCCTCGATCTGTTTCCACAACTTCTACCAGATGTGCCCACCAGGTGGTTCTCAGCCACCTCCCCTCCCTGTGGGGAGCACCAGCATTGGCGCAGAGAGATGTCACAGCCGCCCGTGTGTCTTCTCACTCTAAGGCCCTTGGAGCCATCCCTGCTGACCCTGGAGGTGCCCCAGAGATGAGGGACCGACCTTGAAGGGGAGGTGCGGTGACACCCGTCAACTCCCCTTCGATTTGGAAGCACCAGGAACTTTGCTCACGTTCAGCAGAAAGGCCGAGTTGCCTCAGTGTGGAGGTCGTGAGGCTTCCTGGAGCCAGAGGGTGACTCAGCCCCAGAAGGCTCTGGGGTGCACCCCACCCACTGTGGCCCCCAGAGGCCAACCACATTACGCCTCTGCCCACGCTGCAGGCGTGCCTAGCCCGACGCACAGGTTCTGTTCCCTGGCTGCCTCACCCAACCTCCTCAGGACCCCCACCACCCCTGCCATGGGGCCCCCAGCACCACAGCCGCGGTGGACATGCATCCCATAAAGCAAGCCTTTGGAGAGAGCTCTCGCCACGCCCTGAATCTTCTTCCCTGTGCGCATTAGTAGGTCAGCACAGAAACAGCCAGTGCCCTGTGGACTTCCCTGATGAAGATTCTGAACCTTCAATTACGGACTTTGGGGCGGCAATCGAGCTGCTGCTCCCCGAGATCCACCCGTAGACTCGGCACAGAGCAAGGGGTCAGCTTGGCCTGGGCAGTCGCAGGGAGACGATGGGGGAGGAGAGGCGTGTGGACAGGCTGGGTGCACAGCCAGGACCATGCCCAGCTCTCTCTCATCTGATGCTCTCAGTCGGGCGGTGAGGCTCAGAGACCGTCTTCTGGCAGCACCAGGACAGGGGTCCCGAGCTTCGGGGACACTGGGCTGAACTTTGCCACTTAAACTTTTTAAAAAGAAAGCTGGACTTCCAGGCCACGTGGTGAAGTCGATGGCCAGACAGGGCAGCAGGGACAGGCAGAGCGTGAGGAATTGAGGCAGGATGTCACGGTGTTCACACGGTTCCGTCTGTGAAGCTCCACATGTGCTGGCCGTGTAGTCAGACCTGAGAAGAGCAAGGCCTTTGCTGATGAGCTCAAATGCATGCGTCCCCGGCAGGGCGGCTCATGGCCAAGACAAGAGGCACAGGGAGAGCTGTGCAGGTGGGGTGGGGAGGGCTGGCCGGGAGCAGGTTCCAGCACCTGCACTGCCCTGCACCACGTAGCGGGGGGTGGGGGGGGCAGGCAGCATCTCTGCAGCTACCACCAATGCCGAGAGACCCGTCACCGTTCAGACACCAGCCAACCAAGGGACTGCCCCCCTTGGCCAAATCCTGTGTGGGTATCCCAAAGCTCTTCCTCACCCAGGGTCTCTGGATCTGAGTACAGCGGCTGGGAGTGCCCCTGAACATGACCTGTGCTCAGCAGCCAAGCACAGGTGCCTTGCCCAGAGCTCAGACCATTCGAGATGTTTGGATTCAGAAACCCCAGGGAGGAAAGGGTCAAGGGTGAGAAACTAAGCCCCCACGAGTGGAGGCGTTAGCAGCCCTGGTATGGGGACAGCACTTCAAGGCACAAGGGGTGAGAGACCAGAAACTTGGTCCTCATCTAGAGACAGGTCGGGGAGGCTCTGGTTTACTCAGGAGCAGCTGCTTGCTGAGGGTGCACTCAGCTTGCCCCCTCGCCCCGAGAACAGCCAGCCTGCAAGTGACCCTGGACTGCACAGAGCACAGGAAGTGGCCAGAGGTGGGAAGAGCCCCTGCGTCGTCCCTGCCAGGGAGGCACAGCTGAGCCTCTGCATCCTGGGAGGTCTCCGAACCTCACTGCCCACTGGGTGCACGAGTGCCTGGCCCAGGAGAGGCAGCCAGAACCCCCTGAGCCCAGCCTTGCGGCTCCGGGGACACGGAGCTTGTGGCTGCACCCACTCACCCCTGTGGCCAATAGCCTGTGAGTGCTGGGTGCCCAGCAAGGTGAGGGGGCTGAGGGGGGATGCAGAGAAGAACAGGGGCCTTCCCTAGGCTCCTCCCACAGCACACGTGCATGTGTGTCCATGTGCCCACCCACGGGTGTGTACAAGAGTGTGCGTGTATGAGAAGGCATGTGCTCATGGGTGTGGGCATGTGTGTGCACGTGTGCACGGGCATCTGTGGGCTCCTTTGCGACTGTGATCTCTCTTGTGCTCGTGGCGGGGGAAGGGGCTGCCTCCTCTGTTGCTCCAGCAGCGGGCTGGCCCGGTGAACCAGGGCTGGGGCCTCCTGATCCCTTTAGCCATCACACCCTGCAGGTTGGGCACAGTGTCTGCAAGCTTTTAAAAAAAAGTATTTATTTTTAGAAAGGGGAAGGGAGAAGGAGAGGGCGAGACGCATCAGTGTGTGGTTGCCTCTGGCACGCCCCCTACTGGGGACCTGGCCCGCAACCCAGGCATGTGCCCTGACTGGGAATGGAACCAGTGACCCTTGGGTTCCCAGGCCAGCACTCAATCCACTGAGGCACACCCAGGGCATAGTCTGCAAGCTTTTAAGAACCTATGGAAATGTAGGAACTGGAAGAAATCACTTCCGTTGGCTACAAAATATGAAAAGAAAACTGCCTTTGTGCTTCTGAGCTACTCTCTCCAGCAAACCCACAGATGTCTGTTTCAGAGATTTTGTGGGAAGACACGTTCCCAAACATGCCTCCTCCCCAGCCAAGGTTCCCCTGCCCTCCCTGCCCCCAGAGGACCCCATCATCCAGGAGGTGGGGCCCCGACTTGGGCAGGGCCAGGGCTGGCCCAGAAGTGCGAGGGACGAGCTGGGGCCCCACCCACCTCCGGGGCCAAGTGCTAAAGCTGAGAGGCCCCCGATGGAGGCCCAGCCCCATGAAAGCCCCACAGGGAGATGATCCAACCCCAGGAACAGCGGTTGCTGCCCTGGTTTATGTGTCACCTTGGGAACCTTCAGTCAACTCTGAGCCTCACAACAGCACTGACTCAGACTCACAAGGTGACGATCTGCTGCCGGGTGTGCGGCGAACCGGCTGGCGTTGGCGGCCCTTCTCTTCCCGCTCACCCTATGGCCAGTGAGAACCTGTGGCCAGGGAGTGCTGCGTGTCCTCAGGCTCACGGTGTGGAAACACTCAGCAAACCTCAGCCCCCAAAGTGACTTGAGGCCCCCGGCTCCCCCCTGCAGCCTGCACCAGAGACCGAGCCTTTTTCTATGAAGCCAGCATGACAGCCAAAGGCCACCGTCAGGGCCACCAGGCTCTGAGGCTCAAGAGTGGCACAGCTTCCCGATGGAGAACCGCAGCCGCTACTGTTGATGCTGCGGGGGCTTTGAGGGCAGCACTGTCGGCCAGCGGGTGCCCTGGTGCCCAGGGACGGTACAGGACTGCTCAGTGCCTGGGTGACCACAGGGGTCTTGTTTGTCACCAGAGGCTTTGCTGTTCCCAGGCCCTCGGGGAAATGCCCACTGCCTCCCCACCACGGTGAAGGGCCGGGTGACCCACCAGGCAGACAGACCACGCTGAAAATCCCCCAGCTGTGCTTTGTCCCGGAGAAAAAGTAAGTGTCCCTCGGCCAGGCAGACCAGGGACACACTTTCCCGGGCATACGGGCCAGCCCTTGCTTTTGGGGAAAAGGTCTGAGCCAGCAAAAAGACGCCCAGTGAGCAGCCCCAGAGGCAGAGGTTCAGCCGTGAGCACCGAGGTCCGAGGGCCCAGCCTGACCTGAGCCCCAGGAGGAGCCCGAGGACGCTGCCCCCACTTTCCTGTCGGTGGGATGAGCCTGGTTCCTGCATTTCCTGTGGCAGCCACGACGTCATCACATCCGCTCGGAGAACTATTTTTAACTGATTTATGTATTTCTTATACGAGGAAGACATCAACTTCTGTTTTAGTTCGCCTTACAGGAAAGTGTTGCAACCATGCTCATCTCAGCAACATTAATCTTGGCCCCAAAGTCCTGTAAAAACTAATGAAGTTGACGACGTAACTTCGGATGCCACTAGTGCTCGGCTCCTTCTGTAGAAGTCCGCGCGCCCACTCCCAGGAAGCGCAGTTTCTTTACCTTCTTGCTGCAGGTTCCTGGGATCACGGTGGCTGCTGCCGACCACCAAACACGAACCACATCCATTGGTTCCTACTCCGGTCCTTCCCCCTTTGGGACCACAGGGTGACCAGGGGACGGAGGGGCCAGCAGTCATCTGCTGCACCCGTCCTTAAGGGGAGAGCCTCTTGAGGCAGCGTGGGTGGCCAGCACACCCCCTGCTCTCCAGGGAGGGGCCACGGCTCCTGCCCTTGACTGAGCTCCATACCCTTGGTGTCTGACCTGCTCACACTCGGCTCAGGTGGCCTCGGAGGGTCCCGACTCAGTCCCCACAGCTCACCAGCCTGGCTCCCGCTTGCTGGGCCTCTTCTTCTCCCACGTTTCTTAGCCTCCCCCCATGCCTGCTGACCCCAGTGAGCGGCTAGGATCCCAACAGTCGTCCTCAAGTAGGTGCCAGGCTAACAGTGGCTGTTAAATGACAGCCCTGGCTGGTGTGGCTCAGTGGCTGAGGGCCGGCCTGCAACCAAAGGGTCACCAGTCAGGGCATATGCCTGGGTTATGGGCAGGGTCGCTGGGGCAGGGCCTGCCAGGGGCAACCACACATTCATGTTTCTCTCCCTCTCTTACTCCCTCCTGTCCCCTCTCCCTGGAAATGAAGAAATAAAATCTTTTTAAAAAAGAAAAAATGACAAAGAGCGCAGCAGGAAAAAGGGGGCTGTATGCCCAGGAGCTGTGAGCAAGGTCAGGGTCAGGGTTATGGGGGACAGCCCTGACGCATACCAATAGACCCAGGCAAGGGGTAGGGCAGGGGGAAGGGGTCCAGCCAGACAGAGGGGACTTGTCAGGAGACGGAGCCTCCGGCTCCCGAGCCCAGCCCCCAGGGACTCTCGGCCAGGCTGTGGGGAAGATTCCTCTTTTTAGTACAGACAGGTACGGCCTGCCGGCCTTCCACGGGCAGAGAGACCCTGAGACGTGGGTGCAAGCTCCCTGAGCAGGCCCATCTCTGCCCCAGATCCGAGCTCCTTCCTCAGCAGAGGTGCAGCCCGACACCCTCTGCCAACTTGGAGGGCGTCTCTGGGTTTGTCCCATCCAGCTGGGCATGACCTCCTGTGGCTGTTTCCGCCCCAGAAGCCTGGCAGGCCACCAATGTCCCGAGGTCCCCGGGGTGGGGGTTGATCTCACTCCAGCCCAGCCATCGGGAGGCTGTGGGGTTCCCTCCTCCTCGCAGCTCCAGCCCCGGCCCCACGCTCCCTTCTAAAAGAAGCAAGACATGAGGGTCTCAGGGCCTGGCAGGGGGTCCATCAGACGCCCAAGCACAGTGGAGCTCAGTTAATCTGCAGGAGGAGAAGAGGAAACCGCGTCTCCGATCAGCTGAGCAATGGGCCAGCACCCAGACCCTCGGGGCAGGGCCCGGACGCAGCCCAGGGAGCCCGGCTCCAGAGCCGGACACTGTAATTTGTGTCCTCTGGGGCCTTGGGAGCTAGGGTTTGATGTGGAAAAACGGTTCCACTCCGTCTCACCCCATGCCCCAAAATAAACTCAGATCGATTACAGGCAGAAGCATAATTATAAAAGCGCAGAAGGAAAGACAAGAGCGGGTGTGTGCGCCCTCAGGCACACAGGCCAGAGGCAAATCCAGAGCCTTAAAGGGAACCACCGACAACTTCTGCTGCGCCAACTTGGGGAGCTTCTGTGTGCCGCCAATCAGAAAGAGTTCGTCCACACTCTGGACACCGGCTCTTCCAAGGCGGCCATGAGCACGAATATTCATGATGTGGAAAGCACCCCACATGTCAGTAAGAATAAAATCGGCGACCCCGGAGGAAACGGCAAAGGAGAAGAGAACAACGTCACAGCACCCCACCGAGCCCAACACAACATTCAGTCTCCATATTGATCGCAGACTGGACAGGGGGTGGCCAGCGCCTCTGCAGGAGGACTGTCCCGAAGCCCAGACTTCGGAAAGGTGTGTGTGTCCGGGACAGCAGAGGCCAGGAAACAGCCCCTTAGGCACCCAGCCCGGAGCTTTCGCTTCTCAGAAGAGACTGTGCCAGGGGGAGCTCAGACCCCTAAGGGCCACCCTGGCCAGGCCCCTGCAGGGGAGGCCGGTGGGTGGGCCTGGACTGGCCCACAGGCCCGATGTCTGTCTGCCCGCCCCAGCTCCCCACTGTCTTCTCCCCCCAGACTCCCCATGGCCACCTATCAGGCCCCTGTGTCCCCCGGCCCCCGTGTCCTAGACCTTCCCGGAAGGCTGCCTTCCACCCAGAAGCCCTGGCCAGGGCCTCTGCAGTGTCTGCTGCGTTCTCAGAAGGACCTGGAGGGGAAACAGAGGCCTGGAGACAATGACTGACTCGGGTCACACAGGTGCGCCCGCCCGGCCATGGGGCCAGCGGGCCCTCGGGGGCTGGCTCAGGCCACGGGCTCAGCTGTGCTCTGCGGGGGGTCCCCGTCCCCACGCACCCTGGTCTCTGGGAGGTGCGCCAGCCCCTCCGCCACGTGTCTCTGCGGGGCAGGGTGTCTCATGGGCAGATCCGGTCCTTCTCTTGGGGACAGTTCCAAGTCTCGGGGAGCCACAGCCCCTGCTGTGTGCGTCTCGTTGGAATGAATTGCGGTGACTGCCTTCCAGAGAGTTCCATCTCTAATTCATACTTCCTATCAGCCAGTTATCCGATCCAGATGCCTGGGAAACAGTCTGCGCAGCCGAGCGCCCTGACGAGCGAGGGTGGCGGCTGGGCAGAGTTCCCGGCTCATGAGCCAGGAGTGGGGTCTGAGGAGGGACGCGCCCCCTTCCCCAGGGAAATGGGAATTGTTCCAGGTGCTTTCCCACCCCCTCACCACACAGGGCCCAGCGAGGGAGCAAGGCAGGCGGGGGCAGGGGGCTGCCAAGGGGCCGAGGGTACAGGGAGGGCACCCCCCATCCTTCCTTCTTTACCCGAGAACCAGAAGGGTTGACCAGCCAGAGAACGGTGGCGAGGATGAGTGCTCACTGGTGGCCAGACGTGGGGTGGCCCTGGGGGCACCCAGGGGCTTGGCCCCCGTGGCTCTTGAGCTCCTCCGCATGGGGTGACGTGCCTCCGTGAGAAGAGCCTCCACTCCTGCCCTCCTCCCTCCAACTCCAACCTGGACCTCAGGACACTTTTGGAAGCCACCCCCTCCCACCGCCCTAGCCTGTCATCTGTCTCCTATCTGACCCCCCAGGGGGCAGCCACAGGGACACAGGGGACAGGTGGTCAGGCGGTGTCTCTTCTGCCGTTTGCCTCCTGGGGCTCCTGCCACCTCCCCCGTGGCCCAGGGACCCCCAACCCCCACACTGACGCATCCCCTGTGAGGCGGGACCTGCGCGACCCCATCCCACTGCTCTGATGGGGACTGGCTTCCACTGCCCAGCCGGTTTCAAAAAGAACACACTGCGGCTCTTACCCCACTTGTCTCAGAAGCTGACCCTGACCGCCACGGGGCTCCACCATTAGTGGGCCGGGGACCCTGCCCCCGAACTCCCTCACCTGCCTGGGGCCGGGAAGTCAGGAGGGGACAGCGAGGGACTGAGAGCACAGAGGGCACTCGCCACCTAATGTGCCCACCTTGGCCCACCCAGAGGAAGGCCCCCTCCCCCCTGGGTGCCTTGGGGTCCTGAGTCCTCTGCTACGGGACCAGGGTGGGGGACATCACCATTCAGGGTGCTCAGCCACTTCACTCAGGTGTTCTCAGATGAGCCCCAAGTCTCAGAGTCGCCTAAAGCAGGCAGGACTTGGCCTGGCCTCAAACAGGACTCTGGATTTCAAGAACAAAATAATGTTTAGATTAACATGGGCCATAGTCCGTTTCCCGTCCCAAACCAAGATCTAGGGAGACCTCTCATCCCCACTAGGGATGTGTCTGCAGAGTGACCACTAACTGCAGTCACGTCCAAAAGACACAGGCCCCGGTTTCCTCCTGGGGCAGAGACTGCAGGGCCTGGGGGTGAGTGCAGGGCCCACCTCCGTCCAGAGGGTGAAGGGTAGGGTGCCGCAGGGGCTCTGGGGAAACTGGGGAGGGGTCCTGCTGGGAGCAAGGTGCAGTCTGGGTCTCTGAGGACCCCAGGGCCCAGGTTCCACCCTGATGTTGCGTGGGCCCTTAGCCACGGCCACCTTCCTTCCTCGGGGCCCCAGGTGCACAGCCAGGCTCAGGCTGCCCCTGCCCTTTCCTGCCCCATGAGGAGCCATGCCTGCCGCCTGGCTTAGCCCAGCCCGACCCGGCCAGGCCAGGGTGTGGCCTTCACTGGCCCAGGGTCCTGAATTCCATCAAAGCAGAACACACAGACATTCCAGCTGCGTCCAAAGCAGCTTGAGCCCCTCCCCCCGGCC
Source organism: Artibeus jamaicensis (assembly GCF_021234435.1). Taxonomy (NCBI): domain Eukaryota; kingdom Metazoa; phylum Chordata; class Mammalia; order Chiroptera; family Phyllostomidae; genus Artibeus; species Artibeus jamaicensis. Next base: position 9,404,545 of record NW_026521468.1, on the reverse strand, counting down.
CCAGCTCCCTGTCCCTGGAGAAATGTGCCCAGGCTGCGGCGGCCTGTCCAGGCTGGGGGAGCCTGGGGGCCTGAGCGTGTCATGGGAAAGACCGCCTTCATCAGGGGCTCTGCCCACGAGGCAGGACTGACAGAGCGAGGGTGCCAGTCCTGGGCGGGTGGACGCATCCCTGTGCAGGGGCTGCTGGGGCCAGGACAGGGCCCGAGGGCCAGGGGAGCACCCCGGTCTCCAAGACAGGCAGGAGGGGCAGGGTTTCAATCCCAGCAAACCTGCTCGTTCTCATGGGGAGTTAACAGTGTTAAGGTCAGTAATATCTCAGGATATTCACATGTGTTGAAACAGGAAATGGAGTGTGTGAGAAAGAGCATCCCCCACACAGTCCTGGGGCAGCGGGCTCTTCCTGTGGCCTCAGCCCCACCCGCCCCCACACAGCCTGGGGAGGGACCTGGCCCAGCCCAGAACCCCTCCAACCCGTGTCCCGGGCTTTTCTCTGAAGCGTTTTATTACATGCACACCCCCACACATGCACACACATGCACACAGACAGGGGGCTGCAGTGCCTGGTGCCTCTAGGTTCCGCCACAGGACAGGGCTTTAAGGAGAGTGGGCAGGGAGGGCCATGACCAGGAAGGGGGCACTCTGCGGCTGCTGGCTCACTGCCCGCCCTGTGACCTCGCTCCCGAGGGCCCCGCAGAGAGATGTGCTTTGTGGGCTCCTTGCCAGGACAGGCTGGAGTCTGAGGAGGGAGGGGGAGCCCCCCGGGGCCAGAAACTCACCTACAGGCCATAACATCGAACAGACAAAATGACTTCGCTTTCGCTTTCCACAAAGGCAGTTTCTGCACCAGAGACGCCTCCTTCCCAGGCACAAGGCCGACTTCAGACGTTTGTTATAACCTAACGACGTGAGTAAAGCCGCATGCTGATGTTTTCATGCATCAGAGGGGCCACACGCCCCCTCCTGCCCACCGTGGCTGTTCTCAGGACCCCGGCCCGGTGAGGCCTCATTGCTTGGTGTGGGCGTGAAATAGGAAGTGAAGGGTCTCCTCGCTTCAGTTGCTGTGACTTTACTTCCCTGCCAGTGAACGGCCCCCTCCAGTGGAGGGGGGGCAGCGGGGCCCTTCGGGTGGTGCATTCTACATGGCTTGGGGGTCATGACCTCTGCGATATCGACACATGGGAAACAGGCACCCAGGCGAAGTGCTCGGAGACCCTGATTCTGTGGGCAGACAACGGGGCCATCGAAGAGGGAGACGGCCCCGGGCAGCTGGTGGGGAGCTGGGCCGGGGGCGGCAACACGGGGGGTGGGCGAGGCTCGGGGCCAGGCAGGTGCAGTACATCCCAGGACCAACGGCGTGTGTGTGTTCATGTCTCCTGTGCCAGGCGGACGGACAGACGGACGGGCGGACGGGTGGAGAGATGGTAGATAAACACACGACAGAGGTATAGAAACTGTGGGTGGCTAAGACAAATGGACGGACCGAAGGACAGATGGGTGGGTAGCAATGGCTGTGTGTGTGTGTGGTGTGTTAGCACTACACAGGCTCGAAGAAGGCGCTACCCACACTGGTGGAAATCGTGGGCTTCGAAACCCAGCCGAGCAGAGGTCCAGTGTCAGGCCTCCCAGTCGCGACTCTGGGACTCTGGACCCTCCTCCAGGCTCCATTTCGCCCCTTCTAAAGTGAGCTGCCTGAGAGGCTGCAGCCACATGCCGAGGGAGTCTGTGAGCGTGCAAGTACCTGCCTGTGGCACGGTGAGGGGCCACGGCCTGCTCTCCGGCTCCTCGTCCTTGTCTGACTGTGGCCCGGGCACTAAGCTGGGCCCTGGGACCCACCCATGGGAAACGAGCCTCTGCCCAGAGCAGTGCCTTCCAGCAAGAAGACAGACAGCAGTAGGACCAAAGAGCCACTTAGAGGCGTAGGTGGGGAGCCCAGGCCAGGGCAGGCCCTGTCGGCAGGAGCCTGCGGCCTCAGTGAGAAGGGACTGACCTGGGGGGGAGGGGAGGGTGGGGGACCCAGGGGCCAGGCAGGGGCATCTCCCCAAGTGACCTGCACAACCAGCCTCGGGGCAGGACGGGTGGACTGGAGCCCCTGGGGGACCCCCCCGAATGCGCGTCTCCTCAGTTCTGGGGACTGGTCTCTGAGGAGCTGAGCCACACACCCCAGCGGCAGGCAGGTAGAGACCTCGGTCAGGGCCAGCGTGGCACCCCTGAGGCGCAGTGTAAAATGTCCATCACCAGGACTTTAAAAAACAGGCGATGGCAATTTTCACGGGCTGTGACCACAGCCACTTCAACCTTATTTTCCGCAGGCACCAGCAGATGTTTAAAATTGGGGCAGAGCTTTCCCAAGTGGGGCCCCTGGAGTGGGTCCAGGGAGCTCACGCCCCAGCCTGCGGCTGCTCTGGGCGCATCTGGCCCGGCAGGAGGGTCTGAGCCACGCTCCCTGCCGTGGAAACGGTGCACACAGCCTCGGCCTCCCCGGCAGCAGGCCGGCTCCAGAGTCTTACTTCAGACCATCCAGGGGGGTGGAACAGTATCTCCCCAACCAAGCCGCTGTGCGATATGGTTCTGTTTGGGGCTCTGGGGGGTGGGGGGTGGCACCCAGTTCTCCTCAACCTGCTCAGCACATTCAGTGAGTGACAGAGACCCTTGTTTCCTGTTGGCCTGAGAAGGCCAAGGCAAGAACTGGCTTGTCCCCCGGCCCCTGCCAGCACTCCACCCGCCAAGGGCACGGCCCCGGGACTCCCTCCGACCCGGCCCCACCACCTGCTCCCTCAGCCGGGTCACTAGGAAGACAGTCCAGCCACCCTCACTTCCTCCTTGTCCCTCCTGGGTCCTCTCCACGCCGGCTACTGTTTCCCTGGTGCCACCAAAAGTGCTTCTGAGCTCTGCTTGCTCGCCCCAGGGGACAAGGCGCAGCCCTCACCGTGAGGACCAGCACCCCCACCCCCACCCCGACCCCTCCTCAGGAAACGCCTTCTTCCTCTGGCAGCCCGTCCGGCCTCGCTCTCCCTCCACATCACTGCCTCTCAGCTACTTCTCTGTGGTGCCGCACGGGCGTCCGTTCTCTGTGGCTATGGTAACAAAGTCCCCCAATTTTATTACCTCACAGTCTGGAGGTCAAAAGTCCCCACCAAAGTGTCAACAAAGCTGCCATCCTCTGGAGACTCTGGGGACGACTCGTGTCCAATCAATGACATTATCCCTTCCCGTCAGTCCATCTCCCGTAACTGACCCACCCCTCGTGATGTGCGGCTGTGCTTCAGCCACCTGGGCAATCGGGGCAACCTCCTGTTTGAAAGTTCTTAACTCACTCACATCGGCAAAGTGCCCTTTAGCACATAAGGTGGCACATTTACAGCTTTGGGGGTGACGAGGTGGACACCTTTAAGAGCCATTAGTCTGTCGACTGCAGGCTCATCTCTGGCCTCCAAAGAAGCAAACCCCCACATGTCAATAGCAATGCCACCCAACATCTCCAGGACTCTCAAACATTGCAGCATTAAGTGAAAAACAATCTCATCGAAATCTAGTCAGTTCACAAGGCACTGACTTCCAGTCAAGATGGCAGCTTAGGTGAGCACAGCTCCCCTCCCCGCACAGCCACATCGAAATTCCCATTACACTGTCCAACAACCGTCACTCTGAAACAGCAGAAACCAAGCTGAGTGGAAGTCTGACAACTACAGAATTAAAGAAGTCACATCCACCCAGTGTGGTAGGAGCGGCACAGACACAGAACGGGCTGGTCCCATGTACATGTGTGGTGGATAAAAATTCGGGAGGGATCTCTTGGGAGCAAAGAGTCCCAATCCCACACCGAGCCCCCCAACCCAGGGTACCAGTGTCAGGAAGTTAAGTCCCCATAACTTATAGCTACAAAACCCAGCAGGGATTGAGTCAGTGGAAGAAACTTCTGGAATCCCATGCAGTTCCTCTTAAAGAACCCGCACACGAACTTACTCAGATTCATGCCCTCTGAGCCGCAGCACTGGGGTAGCAGCTTGAAAGGCACCGGTGGTATTTGGGGAGGAACTGAAATGTCTGGCATCAGGGTGAGAGCTGGGGGACAGCTTTCTCCCAGACAGACAGGCAGCAGAGGTGATTGTCCCTCTTTGGAGCCCTCCCCCCACAGAGCCACAGTGCTGGCAGGTGGCACCATGTCTGAGACTCCCTCAACCTGGCTAACACTGTTCCCCCCACCACCTTTCCCCGCCCTGGAGATCCGCTGAGGCTGAGTCCCACTCAACTTACAGCAGTGACAGTAGCTTCATAACTTCCTAAATCCTTTCAAATGAGCAACAACTGACCTCAGTGAACCCCAGCCGCCTGACCTCTTGCTCAGTGCTAGTCCCAGCAGCAGCAGCAGCTTAGATTCACAGCTGGGCTTCACCTGAGCATCTCCAAGCCCAGCACAAGCAGCAGCCATCTCAGACTGCTTTACCACTCAGGCAGGGTGGCCTTGGGCAGAACACAGGTTGGGGCTGACCGTGGCCTGCGTCACCTGGGACCCCCAGATTATGTGCACCCAGTGGACAGCTACAGACCATGTCAGAACACCAGCACCCTCTCCCTGCACAGCTGATCCTCCATGGAGGGTGGAGGGTGGCGGTCAGTGGTCACAGCCAGTCGTTGCAACCGATTGGCCTAGGTAAGTCCCTCCCATTGACCTGTCAACAGCAACCAAGTACACCGGAGGGTGTACTCAGCCCACACAAAGGGCACACCTCGAGTACCAGGGTTGGGGGATAGAGGAGGCTGTGTCACTGGACCCTACAGGGCACCTACTATATTAAGCCACACAACCAAGACACGGAGTCAAAGCAGCTCTACTTAACACATAGAAAAAACACAGGGAGGCTGCCAAAACGAGGAAACAAAGACACATGTCCCAAATGAAAGAACAGATGAAAACTCCAGAATGAGAACTAAACAAAATGGAGATAAACGATCTATCATTTGCAGAGCTCAAAACACTGGTTAGAAGGATGCTCAAGGAACTCAGTGAGGACCTCAGCAGCATAAAAAAGATCCAGTAAGGAATGAAGGACACACTGACTGAAATAAAGAACAATTTACAGGGAAACAACAGTAGAGTGGATGAAGCTGAGAAGTAAATCAATTATTTGGAACATAAAGAAGCAAAAAACAACCAATCACAACAATAAAAAGAAAAAAAAATGAGGATAGTATAAGCAGCCTCCAGGACAACTTCAAGAGGATCAAAATTCACATCATAGGGGTGACAGAAGAAGAGAAAGAGCAAGAAATGGGAAATCTACTTGAAAAAATTACGAAATCAAAGTTCCCTAATTTGAAGGAAATAGACATGCAAGTCCAGGAAGTACAGAGAGCCCCAAACAAGTTGGACCCAAAGAGGCCCACTCCAAGACACATTGTAATTAGAATGCCAAAAGTTAATGATAAAGAGAGGATCTTAAACACAGCAAGAGACAAGCAGATAGTTACCTAGAGGGGAGTTCACATAAGACTGTCAGCTGATTTCTCAAAGGGAACTTTGCAGGCTGGAAGGGATTGGCAAGAGATATTCAAAGTCATGAAAAGCAGGGACCTACAGCCCAGATGGCTCTACCCAGCAAAGCTATCACTTAGAATCAAAGGGCAGATAAAGAGCTTTCCAGACAAGAAAAACCTAAAGGAATTTATCACCAACCCATTATTATATAAAATGTTAAAAGAATTTACTTAAGAAATGATCAAAACTATGAACAATAAAATGCGAATAAATACATACCTGCCAACAATCGAATCTAAAAAGCAAACAAAGCAATCAAGAACAGAGACAGATCGTGGATGTGGAGAACGTTTTGAGGGTTGCCAGATGGGAGGGGGCGTGGAGGAGAAAGGGTGAGGAGGTGAGGGGAGTAAGAAGTACAAACAAGTAGTCACGGAATAGCCCTGGGGATGTCAAGTGCAGCACAGGACACGGATCAGCCAAAGAACCCATGCGCATGAACATGGACATGAACAATGGCGGGGGGATGGCCTGAGGGAGTGGGGGGTGCTGGGTGGAGACGGGCAAAGGGGGAAAAATCAGGACAACTGTGATAGCATAATCAATAAAATGTGTATAAAAATAAACCCAATCGATTCAAAGTCCCAAGTCTTGTCCTCTAAATAACCTAAATCACTAGGGTTGGGGGGAGCTCTGGGTCAACCCCTCCTGGAGCACAACCACTGTCCACCCGTGAACACGGGGAACTCAGAAAGCAAGTTGTCTGCTCCCAGAACACAGTGCTGGGCAGGAACACACTGAGGACGGTGCACACCCCACTCAGAAAGGGAGAAGGCAAAGAGGAGAAGAGAGTGTCCGAAGCGATTTCAAACCGCAGCTGGGCAAACAATGCAAGGCTGGAAGGCCGGAGCACAGGCCCGGGGTCGGGGGGCCACCAAGCCCTCGGCTCACGCTCCCCACCTGCGGTCGCCCTTCTTCTCCCATCAGCCTGTTTCCTGCCTGTAGAATTTGGGGACATCCAAAGGTCTCCTTCGGTCTTTCGTTGCATCCTCTCTGCCCCTGTCAGTTCAAGCTGAAACCACAGTGTGTCTGCTGACGTCACCTTCTCAAGGGCTCTGTGGGTCTCCTGTGTGCGTCCCAGGGGTTCCTTCTGTTTGACCAGAGGCACAGCTACGACCCTCCCCCAGACAACCCTGTCTGATGGTCACCTCTGCGGAGACAGTGGAGGGGACCTGCGAGCCACAGCCTCATGTCTCCCGGGAGCCCTAAGTGTACCTGGGTGCTCTTGACCTTTCGATCCTTCCAAGGAACCCAGGCAGGTTGTCCAGCCACACGCTTGGCTTTCTTTTCAGAGCACGTGTGGTGTGTGCAGACACATACACACATACTGCACACGCTCATGCCCACCGTGCGCACACACAATACTAATACTTTGCACAAACCTCACAGCTCAAGCACACAGAACACTGCAGTCACAGCTGCCCACACAATAGTGCACAAGCACGCACACCGCCTGCACCTCGGGCACCCTGTCACACGCTCCATGTGTGCTAGCACATCCTGCACACGTGTGCACGCTGCACCCTCGAGGCACACCTGCCACGCCATGTCCGCACACCCATGGGAGGCCCTGACTGTGCTCCGGGGTACCCCCTGCTCAGCCCGGAGAAGCCCCCCGAGCAGGGTCTGAGGAGCAGCAGCTGGGATGGGAGGACAGAGGAGGAACTGAAACAACCAAAACCAAAACACACCCAGACCAGGTGCTCCCCAGGCAGCGGCTGGAGCACAGGAGGAGCAGAGTGCGGGCAGTGCCCAGGGGCCAGATGGGCAGTGCGACCACCAGTGCCTGCCGGCTGCAGACCCCGCCTCCAAGCTGCTGTGAGGAGTAGCTGAGGGGCCAAGAGAAGGGAGTCAGCTACTGGTAAATGTTCCTCCTTTTCTCCACTTTCTCCCCAGACCGCAGTCCTTCTTCTCTGTGGAGAAGAACTGCCAACTGCCCTTTGCTGAGACCTGTCGTGCTCCAGGCAAGGACTCTCTCTGGGGACCTCCACCTGGCAATCTCCGGGCTCCCAGCAGGGCCCCGTGCACGTCTGCAGTGGCCCCTCAGTCACCTGACAGGGCGGAGGGTCTGGGTGTCCCTGGCCAGAGGCAGAGCTGCAGCGGGGGCCAGGCCTCCTGGTAACTGAGTGTGGGAGGGAACTGCACACGGGCTTCTGGGCGTGGGGACCCAGAGCAAGGCGCATGCAGGGCCTTCCTCTTTCAAGGACACTTGTCATCAGATTCAGGGCCACCAGGCGATCCAGGGTGATCTCATCTCAACACCCTTAATGACATTGGCAAACACCCATTTTCCAAACGAGGTGTCATGCACGGGTTCTGGGAATGAGGACACGACGTGTTTGGGGACAGGACCAGCCCATTGCAGGCAACGCATTAAGTGTCCCACAGGAAGAAAGGGTGGAGAAGGCAGCCTCGGGCGGCGGCTCAGCTGCTGTGGGGCTGTTTCCAGAGCCAGCCAGCTCCACGGCAGGGGTGTCTCGTCCTGGGCCACCCTGCTCAGTTGGACTGAGGTGGGGATGCTTCCATGTGCTTGGGGTTCAGTCCACTCCCTGGGGTTGGGGGCCCAGGCTGCAGCCTCCGCCGGCACCTTTGCCGCCCACACCCAGCATCTCCCTCAGATGTGCATTGACCAGGGACAACACGGGACCGGGCCCCTCCACCCATCCACACAGACTGAGGACCAATCCTTGAGAAGTGTGTCTGTCATCGTCTCTCACAAAGCAGGCACTTTGCAGACACTTAGCCCCGCGGGACACAAGGAGGGAGTGGCCTGCTGGGTCCCTTTGTGAGGACACGGAGGTGGCAGGCAGCACCGAGGTGGCCTCACCCTGAGCTCGGGCCCTCGCACCCCAGCACACTGGCTCTGGAGAGCTGAGGAGCAGAAGGACGGAGGCTGCCTAGAGGCCGGGTCTCTGGGAAAGCTCATCTGTGTTCACTCTGCCCGGATCTTTTAGGCAGTCCTGTGACCGATGGCACTGTCGGTTCCCGGTTCTTCCCTCCACCCCTATCCCCCACCCTGTTGTCACGGTTTGCCCTGTGACCTGCTGTGACATGGGGTAGGCTGAAGGGACACTGGGCGGCTTGGAGCAGTGGTTTCAGACACGCAACGGGACCTGACCCCCCAGAACACCCCCTGCAGCCTGAATTAGCTTCTGTGACTAACACCACAAACTCCTGAGTGAGAAATTCGCATTTCCCCTGAAGCACTGGAATTGGTGGGGCCGCTCGTTAGGCAGTATTGCAGCAAGAGCTGACGCACAGCAGATTTGGTGCCAGAAGTGGTGTGTTGCCATCACAAAACCTAAGACACATGTCCCGGCTGAGAGGCTGGGGGTGAAGAAACTTGCCGAGAGCTGGGAAATGGGTGTGAAAACAGTCCCTCGAATGGATTCCTGCAAAAACCTACAAAACAGGAAACACACCTACTGCCGTCTGGCTTTGGGCAGAGAGCCTTCCAAGCAAAACAGCACCAGGGTAGATTAGTGGTCGACCCGGTGTTTGATAAAGCGCCTCAAGAAAAAAGATAAGCTCCGAGAAGAATGGGCAAAGTCGAGAGGGGAGATGGAGAGCCCAGAAGTTCTAGCATTTACAAGACTGAAAACTGAGACTGTTTGCTCAGCCAGTGACGAGTAAAACTGAGGAGCCTTGAGAGTCCGTCTGCTCCGGACGACGTTTCTGGAGGACCGCTGGCACCGCCAGGGCTCCGGGAGGCGGGAGACAGCTGCCTGGGCTTCGGGCGCTCCCGGGTGGCTGCCCTGTGCTGTCTCGGGGTCCTGCCACCGCGCGCTGTGTTTCAGAGACTGGAACAGCCCCGAGCAGCCGCCGTGTCTGTCATCCTGTTATGAAGGAAACACGCAGAGGGAAGGGGAGTGTGAGTTCACGCAGAGACAATGCACAGCCCAGTGCCAGCAGGAAGCGTGCCACGCGGGGAGCCGCATGCCGCGGGCGCTGGCCTCTGCCCTGGGCTCACCCCCGGCCCGTGTTCTCTGCCAGCAGGGTTTTCGCTGCAAACCCACCGCAGAGACGGTGCAGGTGGGCAGCTGGGGGGTAAGGAGACCTTCTCGGCTTCAGCCCCGGGACCTACACATCAGCCTCACCTGCCCCACGACCTGGGCCCACCTGGGGAGGGAGGACCTTTGGAAGGTGTGGTCCCACCTTTCGTCTGAGTGGCCTGCCACAGAAAGTCAAGGATTTGGAGCCAGATCCGGTTCAAACCCTGACTCTGTCACGTCCCGGCTGTGTGGCCCGAGCCAGTCACCCCACCTCCCCGGTGTCGGTGTCCTTGCCTGCAAACCAGAGCCCCCGCCACGGCCAGGCTCCAAACGCTGTGGGTGCGGCTGGAGGAAGAGGGTCTGTGGCCTCCAGCGCCGCCCTGGAGGCCACCGTGCTGGCAGCAGAGGACACCGATGAGATGACAGGACTGCTGCTCGGTAACGCCTGTGACGCCTGTGACACAGGCTGGGGGTGTGCTGCTGTCCCTCAGTCGGCGTCCTGGCAAGTCTGGACACACGACCTCGGCGTGTTCGGAGCGACACATGGCGCCGGAGGAAGGGCGCTCAGAAACTAGCGAGTCCCCGGCTACACCCAAGACGAGGAGTGGGAGGCCTGGGCCGGGGGCGGGGAAGAGGCCCAGATGAGCTGCACCACCGGCGGGGAGAAACAGGACGCGTCCTCTGAGCCTCACCGTGGTCACCACAGAGCCGCTGTCTCTTCCCTGGAAAGCAGAGTTTTAAATCCGTTTGAATGTCAGCAACGCAAATTTTCTGTCGTTCATACTTTGCACAGCAAATCTGTGCCTCTGAATCTCAGAGCCAAAGCAACAGAAACTTCTGTTCAACTCCTCACAAGTTCAAGTCGAAACAGACAGGGTTTAGAGCAGGGGCGTCAGACTCATTGTCACCAGGAACCGCATCAGCCTCGCAGTGGCCTTCAAAGGGCCGAACATGACTTTAGGGTTGTGTAAACGTGACTTCTCCCTGACCAGGGGCAGGGAGCTCAGCGCCGCTGCCAGTTGGAAACCAGGTGCGGGGCGGATAAAACCAGGTGGAGGGATGGGTTCGGCCCACGGGCCTTGTGTCTGTCACCTTCGATCTAGATCGATTGGACTTTTCTTTTTCCACGTTCTCTTCTCTAAATGGTGGATAAATACTGCTCCCCCCAGGGCCCTGCGACTTTGTCCAGGCTCACACGCACCGAGGGGTGTCAGGGTGCTGCACTCACCCCCCCACCCCAGATGAACCTCCGCACACAGGCCAGGTGCTGGGGCTCCAGTGTGACCTCTGGGCACGCTGCAGGGAGTGGCCTGTGCGCCTCGGGTGGCTGGGAACCCCTGTCTAGGAGGTCAGCTCGTCCAGCAGGGAGGGAGCAGCCCCACTGGCCAGGAAGCGTGAAGCTCAGGTGGGTATGCATCTGCCCTGCGAGGTGGGCACTCAGCATCTGGGCCAGGGAGTTTGGGCAAAGCCCCCACCCCAACCCTCAGTGAGACATGGGGAAGTGAGGATGTGCGACCTGGGGAGGCCTCACATCTGCCAAGACAGATCGGGGCGCCCCCAGTGCACACATACATCTCAGTGGAGACCCCACGGAAACCACACGCTGCAGCCCCAGCCGGTGGCTCCCCTGGTCGGAGGGTCGTCCTGTGCAGCAGCAGGTCAGGGTCCGATTCCCTATTGGGGCACGTGCCTGGGTTGCAGGTTCCCTCACCTGTCGGGGATGTTCTGTTGGCAACCAAGTGATGTTTCTGTCTCACATCAGTGTTTCTCTGTTCCTTCCTCTCTCTCTAAAGATTAATAAAAAGCATTTTCTCAAGTGAGGATTTAAAAACAAACAAAAAGAACCCGTCAAACTCAAAATGACACAAAACTGAACCCATCTCTGTCCCCTGCATCCTGCCCCTGTGTGCCAGAGACTGAGGGTGGCCCCCGGCCTCTCCTCACCCCGGCGGGCCGGCCCTAGCCGGTCCTGCCCCCTCGCCTTTTGAGTGGGCTGCGTCTGGCCACATCTCGGGAGCCCCAGACCGCACTCGGGTAACTTGCCCGCTCACCAGGGCCTGTTGCCAACACACAGGGGGCACCTCACCACTGTCACCACCTGGGGCGAGGCCAGGCCCGCCAACGTGCCTCCCACCACCTCCCTTAGCCTCCCCGCACGGCTTCCTCCGTGAAGACCAGCTCTGCCCTGACCTGCATCACCATCTAAGGCCCGACTCCCCCGCCCCAGCCGGGGGGCGAGCAGGGCAGCCCTCCGCCCTCGGCACCCGGACGGCCCTCCTTCCCTCCTTTCCCGTGGGTCTGAGAGCACCCAGAAACGGCCAGCTGGCCTCTCTTCCTCTGGAGCACACATCCCCACCCCCCACCCCTTTTCCAGTCCAAAGGCACCTGCTGGGACGTGAGTGGCATTGGAGACACTCTGCCAAGGGGGGCTGGCCCTGGTGACAGGCTCTCTGACACAGAGGCGGTGACATGCCCCGTGTCCTCAAAACCCTGAGCCGTACTTAGAGGACCCGCCTCAGTCGTCATCATTGAGCTGCTTCCTGGGGACAGTAAACCTGTCCCTGCTCCTCACCTGGGGTAGAAACAGACACGGCCCCTGGGCCCTGTGACCTTGGAGTCTGGCGGAGTCTCCGTCCTCCCGGCGCTCGCCTACCTGGCGGGCGGCCTCGGCCGACCTGAAATCCCTGGGGCGGCCACTGCGTCTGAGGATCGCCCGCTGACCAGCCAGCCCTTCACATGTTACCTCTACACCTTTTGCCCATTTCACGTGGGGTCCCTGTCTTCTTCTTGTAGACAGGAAGGAATTTTCTATATGTCCCAGATATTAGTCCCGAGGTGGTTTTACATGGCAAATACCTTAACTCGATCTGGTTTGCTTGGGTAATTTTGAGTCAACGCGTCCACAATCATCCCATTTGGTCCCCGTGACTAAATGAAGGCGGCACTGCCCACTTCACAGGTGAAGAGCAGAGGTCCGGAGAGGCCGGGCACCTGCCCCAATGCCCCGGTGTCAGGAAGGAAGACAGGGTTCAGACTCGGGCTGCCCGAGGGCCCCGCTCCGCCCCTCGCTACTGGACTCAGCGACACGTGTGTCTCCTGAACCCTCGGTGGCACCCAAAGCCTGGGCCATACCAGCCACTTGGTGTGAGGTGTCTGTGGACATCAGTTCTGCTTGAATTCAAGACGTGGCCTTATAAAAGGGGCTGTTGTTCCCATTAAAAAGCTCAGAGGGTTAAAAATCAGTGAAACCACTTTAAAATGTCCTGCCTGGTGTCATGTGACTGCCAGACCGAGCGTCTCATTTTTCATTCTGACAGAGCAGCCTCCATGACCTGCCCACCGGGCTGAGGCGGCCCTGAGTCAGCCTCGGAGCCCGTCCCCCACAGTCCCCGGGGAGTCGGGCAGATGCTAGAGCAAGGGGCCCCTCCCGGGCAGAAGGCCAGTGGGCCCAGGGACGCCCAGCGACTCTGACCAGGCACTGCAGCAGGGGCTGCACATGCAACCTGCTGGGAGCACCATCTCTGCTTTGAAATGTTGCCCCCCACCCCGTCCCCTCGCCCACAGCCCAGCCATCAAACGGGGCCCTGATCCCATGCCCGGGGAGGAAGCCTCACCACACGGTGGCCGGTGGTGTGTGTGTGTGTGTGTGTGTTGGGGGGGGTGGTGCTGTGGACAGCTTTCCCAGGAGAAAGGAACATTCTGGACGAACCCAAGCGCCTGGGGCGCCTGAGCCACATGGAGCTGAGGCAGTGAGTGTGGACGGGGGCCTGTCTGGGCCCAAACCAGCCTCCGTGTCCTGTTTTCTCCAAAGGCTGGCTCTCGAAATCAGGGTCACCTCCCGGAAAGCAAATGTTTTCCAACACGTCGACAGAATGAAATAATGAGTCTGGCGCTGGGGCTCCGGCCCCGAGGACGGATGGAGGGACGAGGCTGGAGAGTTTGCACGGACGCCAGGCACAGCCAGCCTGCTGTTGTTTAAAAAAATGTAATGATAAAAAATGAAACTCCTTCCAAGGAAGAGAAGAGATGCACCAGGAGAAAGTGGGGAAAACTCAACCCCGTGACCCTCCTCCATTTGGAGAAAAGTGAGAGAGGAGGGAGCCGGGAGAGAGGCCCCGGCAGCCACGTGTCTATGGGCACTGCTGGACGGTACATGGGGGGTGGACGCACCGCAGCCTCCACGCGGCCTGGGTCCTGGCCCGCACCCCCACACGGCCCCACCAGAGAGGCTGGAGCCAGCAACAGCCACGGCTCTGAGACCACGGCCCCTGAGCCTTCGCTTCCACCGTGGCCCCGGGCCCAGAAGCAGCCAATGCAATTGATACAGGCAGCTCGTTGTGGGCCCAGAAGCGTGAGCATGGCATACCTGTCTGCTCACGGAATCCCACCAAAAGCTCCCCAAGGCATGGCCAGGCAGAGTGGAAACCCAAGGCCTGTACCCCAAACCAGCTTGGACCTCCAGGCAGACTTGCTGGTCCAGGCCACGGGCCTGTGGTGGAGTCCTCACCTGTGCGGCGGGTTCTACAGTGTCTCTAACAGCCCCACCTGCAGCGGTCGGGGGACCAGCTCCCACACACCAGACCCTGATGGGCACAGAAGTAGACAGCATTTGGCTTTCAGGGTCTCAGTGGCTGAGGGGTCCCTGCAGCTGCTGGACAGGCACTGGAGCACCTGTCGGAAGCTAGTCCATGAACAGCACGGTCAGGTCCCTGCATAGAACAGATCCAACATCACCCCTGGAGAGCACCCCTGAACCCCCACACCCAGAGTGCAGAGAGGAACACTGGGGAGGAGGCAGAGAGGGGCCAGGAAACCCGGCCCCGCACTGCACCAGGCTCCCAGGGACCTCCGGCAGTTCCACCTTGCAGAAGCTGAACCCAGAGCTGCCCTGGGCTGAGGGAGACAATGTGAAAAGTCGGTTTGTGAGGCCGCCCACCGTGGTTCCCTGAAGAAGAGACACCCCTGCTTCACCCTCGAGGAGACCCCACGCTGGGCAGGCACGCATCGGCCGTGCACAAGCCCGGACTCTTGGGAAAACTGGTCCCCGTGCCTCCCTCCCTCACGTTCGTGACTCGGGCCAAACCCAGATCTCCTTGGCCGAAACCCTCCTCACCTCCACCAGCCTCCATGACAACCCACGCGCCTCCCAGAAATGAAATCCACGTGTTTCTGAATCACTTGCACTCAGTCGGCCAGAAAGCACAGCCAGGCCGGCCCTGGGAGACGCCTGCCAAGGGCCCTGCCAGGCCCGTCCGGCCTCTGCTCTCGGCAGCAGGAAGTTCCTGTTGGCCGAGAGGCATTCAGCCCACTTCTAGAAACATTCCTGCCAGAGCTGAGGTGGCAAAGGCCCTATGCTTGGTGGCCGTGGGACCTCAGCGTCCAGGACACACTGTGGGGGTGGCCCACCGGGCATCGTGACACACCCGCCCTGTGCTTCTCTGTGGTCAAGTGTGAAATGAACCTGGCATCTTTCCAAACATGTGCTGAGCAGCTGGGACTTGTGGAAGGTCATAGCCATGACCCTGAGAGCCCAGCACCACGACCCAGCAGGCACAGAGAATTCTGGGCAAACCACAGCCTCCACCACACCCGGAACTATGGCCAGCAGCTGAAACCCCAAGTCCCAAAGGGGTTAGGGTTAGGGTTAGGGTTGGGGTTGGGGGGGCAGGACCCGCCCTCTTAGGCTCTGGGGGAACAGGATACAGCCCGGCACAGCCAGGGCCCTGAACACAGGGACCAGGCAGGAGGTCCCCTCCCTGTGGTGGCTGGAGGCCTTCCCGGGGGAGCGTGCAGCCGGCACAGCCTCAGCCTCCTGGACTGCCTTCTCGGCAGACCACTTCCTCTTTGACAAAGTCTGCCGTGTCTTCACTTCGCTCAGAGTCTGCACACCGTGCACCACTTTTAGAAGCATGCAAACTGTCATTACAAATAGATTCCATGCATTAAAACAGTGACCAAGTGGAAAATGGGCCAAGTCATTCCTGTGCCCAGCCCTGCAGAGCTGAACTGTGTGTGCCCACTGTCCATTCTAGGAGTGGGTCCCCTCAGCACCCGGGACAGGCAGGGCTGTGGGCAGCCTTTCTGCAGGGCCCGGCAGCACTGTCCCCTGTGCCCACGTCCAGGGCCCAGGACTAGTGACCCATGACCTAGTGACCTGGAGAAGCCCCAGTCTCCTCATCTGTGCCCCCAGCATGGTGCCTGACTCAGGATCTATCCTCCAGATGCCCCAGCATTGGGGACTTGAGGTGTCCCATGTCCCAGGGCTCGGTCGCAGAGGCCCAAAGGGAACAGCTTCTGTTTCCACTCCAGAGTGCCCCGTGTGGTCCCAGAGGTCTGGGTCGTGCTCTGCCACACCACACCAGCCTTTGTTCTCAAGAGTGAGGCCACTGGAAGAGGGGCCACACTGGCCAAGAGGACCAGGGGCCATGGGCCCCTCCAAGCAAGGCCTCAGAGGCCAGCCAGGCCCCACCGTGGCCTCCAGGGTGAGTTAGGAAACCTGGACCTGTGAGCTCCCGCACTAGTTAGAAGAAATGGGGAGGTTCCAACTGCTGCCCCAGTGAGGTGGCCAGGCTGCTCCAGGCCCACTGAGACCTGTCCACGGACCTCAGGCCCACTGGACACTGCCAGGGGTGCTGGCTTGTGTCACCGCATTGGCCTCCGCCCACCTCACCAAGTCATGCTGCTGCGTGTGGCCCAGCCCTGAGGGCAGACACCGTGTTCAGAAGCAGCCAGAGCGACACCCAGGGGCCACGAGCAGGATCCCCCTCAGACATGAGCACAGGTGAGGTCAGGAGGGGTCAGAGGACAAACACAGAGGACAGAGAGGCACCAAGGAGCCACTGACACTACAAGACCACCCCGAGCTGCGATGTGGATAAATTCTCCCCAGGTGTGGACCCCAGCCCTGGCCCCCTGCAGAATTTGGTGGCTTCAATGGAAGGGCTTCCATTCAGAGCTCTCCCCTCTTACCGCCTGTTCCACAGTTAGAGATTCATTCCTTTGTCATGGAATCCCTAACGTTTTCCTATGAAATGCATGTGTCTGGATGTGGAAGGCACCAGTGTGTGATCAAGTACCAGCCCCTCAGTGCACTCCGCTGGCTGACACTGTGCCCAGTGCAGAAATGAAAGAAGCAGGTGGCAGGAAGCCCAGTGGCCAGCACAGCTGGGGCAGGACAGTGAGGGCAGCAGACACCTGGGAGGTACACAGAGAGACCCGCTCCAGGCAGAGGTTGGAGAGCCCCATGCACCCCAGTCCTCAGCCTTCAGCACAAGACATCTGCATAGCCTGAAGCTGCCAAGACTCCCTGGAGACCCGCGCTCGGCAAACAAGAGGTCACAGCCCACGTGGCGCGGCCACGGAGGCATCCAGCCACAGCTGTGTCTTTCAGCACCGTCTCCCCAAGCACATCTGCAGAGCCAGCAGGGAGGGCTTCCAATGGCCAGAGGAGGGCCGGCCGTTTGCAGAGCACTGAGGGTTTTGAGGCTGCCAAAGCAAACCCACGTGCGAGGTTACACAACCTGCCCAGCCAGCCCGAAGTACCCTACCGCCCAGGCCCCAGGGTGGGAAGGGGGTGCTCCTGGCCTTCCACTAACCCACCCAGGAGCAGGGCACGATGGTCAGTCGCTGCTCTGGACCCTCTGGGGTGGGCGGGTCCCATCCTTCTCCGGGTTTGGTGCAAGGACACCTGAGCAGCCCCTCCCGTCCCCCTCCTGGCTCTCACCCAGAAGGGAGAGGCCCACGCTGATGGAAGGGAGCAGGACCCCTCCCCACCACCCGGGGCTCCGGCTCTGAGGGCTCGGCCTCACGTGCTTCAGCGCCCACTGCATTCCTCTCTCTGTTCTCTCTGGCAGCATTTCCTGAGCCTCCAGCCCAGCAGCCTCTAGACCTGGAGCAGAGGGAGTGGGGCAGCCACCGGCCCCCCACCCTTCCCACCGGCACCAGACGGGGCACAGTGGAGTCCCACCCAGGAGCCGTAGTTTGGGGCCCACACGCCCACCTCAGCAGGGGCCTCGTCTTCTCAGGCCCGTGGCCCCTCAGGCTGGCCCACCCTCCACTCCAGATGCTCAGTCTCAGGAGAGGGGGACCCTTGGCACAGCCTCAAGGACCCAAGGACCTCCTTCTAGAGGACCTCAAGGGGGGACAGGGGAGGGATGCCCAGAATGGGCCCAGCCATCCCTCCCCTCCTGGTCCAGCCCACTTCTGACCGTCCCTTTTGATGGCAGCAAACCCTGTCCTCCCTCAGGTCCTGCCAGCATTACAAAGAAACTGATGTCACTTCGTTCAAAGCCAAAGAGCAAACACTCATCTGAAACATTAAATACTCAGCATGTGGCAAAATCAAACAAGGCAGTAACTCCCTGAGGATGGTTAGCACCCTGTGGGAGAGACCTGAACTGGGGCACCTGCTCCCAGTGGGGTTCCCTGCTGGGGTGTGGGGTGCAGCTTGGGGCCTGGACCCATGGGAGGGCTGGGCACAGCTGTCAGGGGAAACTGCCAGCAACTTCCCAGGGCCCTGGGAGCCTCGAGGGGCGTCCGTCCACAAGGTGGATGGTGCCAACTTTTCCTCTTTCTCAGGACACAAAAATGTGGGAGTAGGCAGAGAAGGGGCCCATGCGCCCCATGCTGTGGCCACGGCCCGCAGACGGGGAGACCCTGGTGGGACGGGCCGGAGCAGCCATGTCCCCAGGTGGCACTATCCCCAAAGGCCACAGAGCTACATCAGCCCACTTCCTTTGCCCTCCCTTCTGCCGGAAAGTGGAGGAAGCGCTCCCAGCACAGCTCTACGTCACACATTTTGAGTCGACGTTATTAACTCACAACCGGCACACAGTGCGATGTGTGGATCGCAGGGGCAGTTCTGTGCATTCCGACAGGTGTGGGGACGGCTGGTGAGCGCCCATCCACACGCATGTGCTGCCCCGCCCCCCAGCTGCCACGCCCCCAGGGCCTCTGACAGGGGTTCTCTCCAGACTGCCCCAGCCCCTCCCACCGTCACAGGCCTTCCTCCACCTGAAGCCATGGTGCTGCGTGACGTGAGACCGTCCCGCCGTCTGCAGGGTGCGTCCCCGAGTGCCCATGAAGATCCAGGCCAAGTGCTGGGCTGGGGCTCGGGGCCACACCCCATCGGCCCAGTGTCTGCCCCCCTGCAGCTGCCACAGCGGCTGAGGGGCTGCGGCCACTGCGGGTGTCCTCTGCTCCTGGCAGCAGAATCTGTGGGCAATAAACCCCCTGCGCTTCCGCTTTCTGGGGGCGGCTTATCAAGAGGCCAAAGCACTTTCTCATGGACTCTGCCCGATTTCCTCCCGGAAAGCAACGCCGCACCCACCAGTGCAAGAGATAACGGGCGAAGCCTCCTTTGATAACTGGTGAGATGATTTTCTTCCCCTATTAGTCATTTGGATTCTCACAGCTCTGAACCACCCATGCATGACCTTGGCCCTCTACCTACTGGGGAAACGCCAGGCTCCAGGAGAAGGTTCCCGGGAAGGAGGCTTCTCTCTCTCTGGGCTGCTCCCTCCACAGCAAAGCAAGGCCACCGGGGCCTGGCCTACCGGTCCCCTGCTGAAGCCAGCCCAGGTGGGCCACGGCTTCTGGCATCCCGCCCAGGCCTCTGATGGGCTCCCCAGCTTGATGCTGGGGTAACAGGCTGCCTAGCTGGTGTCCCAGGGCCCACCCATGGAGAACGTTCTCACATCAGACCTGGGCACAAGGCAGACCCGCAACTTTGCCGTCTGCTGTGCTGGGGACCTCGCTGAGCTTTCTCTCCCCCCTCGTGAGCTGCTCAGCACCCAGAGGGAACTGCTGGGTGATGGACTGTCGACAGCTGGAGGGGCCAGGCCTCGGCCGTGCACAGAGCTGCTGCTTGATCACAGAGTCTGCACATTCAATAAGCAGACCCTGACCCGGGATGTGGACAGAAAGAGGGAACAGGGAGAGCAGCCCCTGACCCGCGGGGAGCTGGCGGAGGTCCCCTGGCAGCAGCAGCCCTGCGCCTCCGTCCACCCTGAGACCATGTGGATCTGGGCTGCTCCTCCTCCGACGGAGGTTGGAGGTGGATGGTGGAGGGTTCCGCCCGCCCTCGGTCTCCCTTCCTGCCCCCGAGCAGCAGGGCAACACAGGGGTGGGGGCAACGTGGGCCTAATAAACGTCAGCACACCAGGTGGGGGCAGAGGGCGCTGGAGCTGGATGGGAACTGGAACTGGGGCGGTGCCACCCTAGGACTCCTCCCCGCCCCGGCTGGGTCCTCTGTGCAGGGCAACAGAAGGCCCACGGGGAAGGGAGAGGCCACAGGGAGGGTGACCGGAGCTGTGGGTCTTGGGCACCGGGGTGGGGGTGAGGAGTAGTCACCGATAAGAGGGGTGTCGAGGTCACCCATGTCACACACACAGGACTGACTGAGCACTCAGGTGTGAGGGCCTCCAGCCGGGGGGGAGGAAAGGGGCCCTCTGAATCATTTTACTGCACCCCCTGCCCCCACTCCCCTTGTCTCCACCCCACCAAACGCTGTCACCAGACCCACAATCCACCTGTGCCCCCCACACAACCCCACTGGAAGGCGGGTTTCTAGTGGATGAGAGCCCTAGCCCCGGAGACTTCCTGCCGCATAGTAGGTGCTCAGTAAACTTCGAGTGAGTGAGTGTGGAACAGAGGGGTGGGGTGGGCGCTGTCGGTCAACGGGTGCCCAGGGCGCGATGGAAGCCTGAACCGGGCGGGGCGGAAGCACGGAGCAGTGAGCGGTGCCAGGGGGCTGGTTACGCTTATAAAAAAGGGACATCGGATCCCTATCGTAAACCACACGCAAGAAGATTGCTTCCAGATGCGTGAGCACTTGTGTGTGAAAACTTGTAAAAGCGACAGCAGAGCGTCTGCAGCCCTGGAGCTGGGAAGGGTCTGCCAGGACACGAAAGGGGAAATCGGGAGGCAAGGCGGACAGATCCCAGTGCGCCCGTTAAGACTTCCAGGTCCGAGTGGTGACCTCGCCACCGCCGCGGAGGAAGGGCTCCGGGCTCAAGCAGAGAAAGCGCAGGGCTGCGCACAGGAACCGAAGGATGGCCCCCAGAGGGGGTCGGAGCCCCACAGAGGGTGCTTGTGCGGCTGGTTTCAGCTGGTTTCGCTACAGACCAGGGTGATCGCCCCGTGAGAGGCTGGTCCGCCCTCCCCAGGAGCACAGCCAGTCGGGGCTGGGTGGCGTGGGGGGGGTGGGGCTGCCCCAGGGCCCTGGTCCTGCTGCCGCACTGCCTCCCTCAACACTCCGTCCGTGTTGGAATAGTCTGTCTCTGCATATTTGACAACATTTTATGTAAACAGACAATTCCGTCCTCCTGATCAGAGAAAGATGAAAATGGGGGTCAGGCCTCACCCCCCAGATTTCAAGGACTGTATGTTGCTTTGCTTTTCCTTGATGCTGAGGAGTATGTCTCAGTCACACTTTATTCTCAGTGCTAAATAAACACTTGGAGGCACCAGAAAGAATGAAGAGTAAGTTCTCAAGGCCGTGAAGCCCAGACCCGGTGGCTCTCGAGGGCTGTGGGTGAGTGGCAGGGCCTGGGGCTGGGGGCCGGGACCGGCGAGGCCGGGAAGGAGCAACAGGACTGGCAGGACGGCAGTAAGCTACGGGCAGGTACGCTTTCTAAACGGTTTTCCAGGACACCCCAGAAGCAGAGGCGGTGGCTGTGCGGCGCCTGGCCCGGCAGGGCATGGAGACACAGAGGTGACCGGGCTGTGTGCGCCCACCGTGACCGCTTTCATCAGCAGTGTTTGCTCTGACAAGTGGCACCGTCACAGCCTCACAACAGCTGAGAATTCAAGTGCAGGCTGGAGCTGGAGCTGGGCGGCCCTGTGTCCTGCATGGAACTGGAGCTGCAAGGAGCTCACGAGAGGTTCTGCTGCCACTGGATCGGGGGGATGCATCACGGGGCTCGTGCCCCGAAGATAACGGCTGCCACGTCCCTGTCACTGACCACGGCAGTGCCCGCCTCGGGGACTCTGAGGATGCGTCCAAGGTGGAGAAACACAGGCTCTCACAGGAAGCCTACAACCAGAGGCAACACTCGGTCCTCTCCTTCCTGAGGCGTACCAAGCTGGGCCAATACAACCAGCGCCTCGGGGAGGAGCGGGAACAGGCCAGTGCCGTCTCTGTGGGCAGCTGCCGTAAGGTGGGGGCTCCTGGGCGGCCGCCCCGCTGGGGCAGCGTCGTGGATGGAGGACTCACAGATTTCAAGCCTGGCCACTGGATTGGCGTCCACTATGACGAGCCACTAGGGAAAAACAAAGGCAGGAAATGATAAAGAGAGAATCTTAAAAGCAACAAGAGGAAAGGAGACAGTTACCTACAAAGGAGTGCCCATAAGACTGTCAGCTGATTTCTCAAAAGAGACCTTACAGGCAAGATGGGGTGGAAAGAAGTACTCCAAGTCATGAAAGGCAAGGACCTACATCCAACACGACTCCATCCAGCAAAGCTTTCACTCAGAACGGAAGGGCAGATACAGTACTTCCCAGCATAAGGTCAAGTTAAAGGAGTCCATCATCACCAAGCCCTTATTACATGAAACATTACACGGACTTACCTAAGAAAAAGAACATTACAGAACAGACCAGGGTGGGGTACTGAACGATAGCGAAGACCCCCCCTTTTTCTCCGGGGGTTCCTCGCACGTACTAGGTTCGTTTTGCCTGCCACTGGAGGAAAGATGTCTCTCAATGCCAGAGACTGGTGAGAGGAAAGGAATTCGTATTTATTTAAAAGTTATACGGACTAAAGTTCTCTAGAATACTCACAAACGCACACAGTCCTTCCTTCACCCGCTGCCCAGTCTCAGGTACCACATCTCAGGAAAGAAGAAGTCTGCGATTCACGCTCCGGGCACCATCCATGTGGCAACCTGGGGCACTTCCAAAGCCGTGTGGTCCTGACTCTCACCCAAGCTGAGTGGTCCCCGAAAAGACCCCAAATGGCTGCCGGGCATGGGTTTAAATCCCAGCACCGATCTTCCTCTGCAGCCCTGCCGCCAGCTCCTCCCCCAACTGGCCACAGCTGCCAGCGTTCGGGCAGGCGTGGCCCTGTGGAGCGGAGCCAATCACCTCCAAGCTCTTCTGGACCCCATTACAAATCCCTATTTGGGGCCCCCCTCTTGGCTGCACCCTGTTACAAGAAGATAAAAAATATGAACAGTAAAATGACAACAAATGAACCTAAAAGAAAAGACAAACAATGAAAACAAAAACTAAGCGAACAAGTAGAACAGGAACAGAATCAGAGAAATGGACATCACATGGGATTTCAGTGGTGGGGGAGGAATACGGGGGAAAGGTACAGGGAAGAGGAAGCTTAATTGGTAAGCATAAAATAGATGAGGAGAGATCAAAAATGGTGTAGGAAACAGAAGTCGAAGAACTTATATGCACAACCCACAGACATGAACTAAGAGGGGGAAGCTGGAGGGTGGGGGAGGTGCAGGGCAGGGGGGAAAAGGGGGGAAAATTGAGAAAACTGTAATAGCATAATCAATAAAATATACTTTTTTAAAAAAGGCTTTCCAATGCACATGGTCTTTTACTAGAAAGGTTTCTTTTTAAAAATATTTTATTTATTTATTTTTAGAGAGAGGGGAAGAGAGGGGGAGAAACATCAGTGTGTGGTTGCCTCTCACACGGCCCCCACTGGGGACCTGGCCGGCAACTCAGGCATGTGCCCTGACTGGGAATTGAACTGGCAACCCTTTGCACTCAATCCACTGAGCTACACCAGCCAGGGCAGGTTTCTTATTTTTAAACTTAGTATTTAAAGGAAAAGCTTACAGGAACAGTTCACGTATCTGACAGAAGCATAGCTATCCGAATCTCAAGGTGAGACCCCCAGGGCCCCCAGGGCTGGACTCAGGCCTGAGCTCAGGCAGTGCCCAGGAGTTAACAACAGGTCTGGGCTAAGACAGGGCCCCCCCAACCGGAGATGAGTCTGCCCTACCCCGAGGGGCACCGGGCCTATAAGCACTGGAGGCAGGGACCCCACTGTGACTTGGGGTCTGGGAGCCTCTAACACGGGATCTCTGAGCACCTGGACCTCCCCAGCGTGGGCGGCCCCTGAGCGTTGGGGGAGCAGCAGGGGAAACGCTGTTTTCCTTGAAAGGGCTGGAGGGTTAACTGGGGAGACAGTGAACCAGAGGGGCAGGCCAGGAGGGCGAGGAGCCTGGATTCCTCTTTGTATTGGGGAGGGGACATACCTACCCCGACCAACCGCGGCACCACCGTCCCACACAGACAGACAAACCTAGGGCTTCAGTCAGTGACTCCAGGGGGCTTCTTCTGCCCCTTAAATTCTGGATTCTGGCAGGACAGGGAGGGAGCTGAGGGCCCGCCTCCACCCCAGGGCTCAGACACCTCCTGCACCCCCTCCCCCACTTTGGGGAGGAAAGCCAGACCCAGCCAGCAAAGGGCACCATGTGCAGGTATAGAAGTGGGGGGCCCCTGGCAGTGGTGTGGAGAGCTGCCCAATAGCCGAGGTGGGGATCAGGTACTGCCAGACGCACCACGGGGACAGTGCCAGGCTAGGACTGTGGGGCCCATGGGGACCCCAGGCGGGGACCTGACGGCCGCGTTCCAGCCCCACCCAGGCTCTTGCTCACTCTGCAAGGAGGGCCAAGGGGGCCAAACAGGTCACTCGTCCCCCACCAGTTGCCACTGAGCTCTCACAAGCCGCACCTGCTATAGGTGAAGGGCAGTGAGTTCATGGCCCCCCGCTCCCCCCCACGCACGGGCTGACAGGTTCCCCCCATGGCAGGCCTGCAAGTTTCCCAGAGACCACCCTGCAGACGTTCCCCAGGCGCCAGGGCCAGCTGCTCGCACGCATAGTTTTGAAATGAGGTATTTAGTAATAAAGCGTGTGCCCAGCAGGACACGGCAGAATCAAGGGCGTGAGGAGGGGCGAAGGGAGGAAGCGAGCCCCGACTCACCAGGCAGCGGCGAGGAACAGGGAACCGAGAAAGCGGGGGCGCCCCAGCGCCGTGTTTCCAATCCGCCTTGAGTGGCACTTTGGGGAATATGGTGGTGACGATGAGCCCAGGCTGGACCAGAGCCGGCAGAGTTTGCCCCGTAAACGGCAACTCATTTGAAACATTGCAAGTCTCTCATTTTAGGGGTCAAGTGGGGAAAAGTGTCTTTTAAATTGTTTTATCCTCACAAAGGACAATTTTCTCACATGAATGTGAGAGGGAGAAGTGAGGCAGGCGCCCTGACCGGGAAATGAACCCACAACTCTTTGGTTGGGGATGACACTCCAACCAGCTGAGCCACACCCGCCAGGGCTGAGAAGAGCTGTTTGACAGTGTCTCCAATGGGAAGGCACAGCTCGCCCCCCCAGGTCCTGCTGAGGGAAGGGGAGGGGTCCCCGGGGGCAGCCCAGGGCTCTGGCCTCACTGCCGGGAGAGCGCGTTTGGTGCTGGCCTCCTGCCCCCTGCCCCTGGCACACGCTCCGTGGCAGGAAGTGGAGCTGCCGAGTGGGGGGCTTTCCTTCCCAGATGCTGGGCGCCTTCCCATTCGGCCGCCAGCTCTCGCCTGCCTCCCTCCCCACCTGCAGCTCCGGACCGCGCGGCTGACTTCCTGAGACGGAGGCAAGCCAGAGAGAGGAGTTTCCTGGCTCTGACCCCTCCTTGTCTGAGCCCGTGTGCCCCCACCAGCCCCTCCCTGCTGCACACAGGGGGGTCTCCTCTTCAGTGACCTGCGGGAGTCTCAGCACCCTACACAACCATGCAGATGATTGGGACAGACCTGGGTAGTGGGGAGCGGGGGGCAAACCCAGCACCACAGCCTGGCTCCTTCTGCCTGGCCCACCTCCAGCTCCTGACGCCTCTGCCCCATGCTGCCCCGATGGGGGCCACCCAGTACCGCAGCCCCCAGACCCCTTGACCCAGCATGCGCAAAGGAAGCACTGAAGACAAGGACAGAGTGTGTCCCTGTCCCTGGATCAGGAGAGGGACGTGGGACTGGCTGAGCACACGGGGCCCTGAGCCTCCTGCACCCACAGCTGCACCCAAGAGCGGGGGACAGGAAGGCGACGTGCCAGGCGGTGTCAGCCCCCAGGTGCACCCCGCCCTCACCCCTCTAGGACCCCAACTCCCAGCCCGATGATGGGGGCAGGGCACCATGGTCTCCAAGGTCAAGATCAGTTGCAGGAAGTCCCCAGAGTGTCCCCATCAAACGCTGCTGGTGGCTGTGTCCACGGTGGGGTGGGTGTTTGAACTTCATGCTGGTCTCTGCTCCCAAGTTCCCAACAATTTAAGGAATGTCTGAGGTCTGGGGTCAGAATGTAAACAAGGCATCTCAGAATCAGAGCACAGCGACCTCCTCGCGAACTGCAGGGCGTCCCTGCGCCCGGGACAATGCGTCCGCTTGGGTCTCTGGTCTCCTGGTTACACAGCCTCTCAGCTGTCCCAAACTCGGGTTCCAGTCTCCAGCCCACGGCTGTCAAGTTCCAGAAAAATGGCCTCATTATTTTTCTTGTACTTTTCCTCGTCTGAGGCGTACAGCGTGGGTGAGCAGCCTGACAGGGACCATCCCTGCTCTGGGGCTCGGCAGTGGGTTCCTTCCCTGCTCGCAGGGCCAGTGTCCGGCCGTCCCGAGGGGACTCGCTGGGCAGCCTCAGGACGAGGCAGAAAGATTGAGGTGAGGGCGGCCCCGAGGAGCCGGTGTGGAAAAGGCATCTGGGTCAGGGCAGAGGGAAGCAGCAGATTTATGGGAAGAGAGCGGGAATTATTCGAGATGGGAAGGTTCTGCCCTAAGAAGCAGAAGCTCTGATAGGACAACGTGTGCGTACGGCACAGGGAGGCCACAGAGAACGGGGGCGGGGGCTGTGCGGGACCAGCACACACACGGCGAGCCTGCCCCGGGTCAGCACGACTCTCTAGTCACAGGAGAGAGCGGAGTCCAGGAGGCGTGGGCGGGAGGCAGAGCCACCTGGGAGCGGAGGCGGGGCAGGGCCGTCTGCTGCCACCACAGATGGTGGTGCTGGGCGGACACGCAGCACGTCCAGGCTGTCCCCCCCAGCCCTGGACACGGGGGCCTGTGGAGCAGCAGTGTCCACATGCCCTTCTTGGGGCGGGGGGCCGGCAGTGCCTGCCTGTGTCCCGGGGCCACAAGCGGTCACCCCGGCTCCTCCTGCAGGCGGGGACTCCAGGCTCGCGGTCCCACTGTGCTGGTCCCAACTCCGGCCCCTGAGGAGACCCTCCCCTCCCCCAGGGGCCTGGGGCTTATGTCAAGCCCAGCGCTCTGCTGGGCAGCAGCGTCAGCTGCTCTGAGTGCACAGGCCCACAGCTGGCAGCCAGCGGCCTTGGGACATCCAGTTAGAAGGCAATGAGGTGGTCCCATCAGGTCAAAGGGGGGAGAAGGCGATTCCAGGACCAGCTTCCTGTGACCGCCCAGCGTGAGGCACTGGGGAGCCTTGTCATCCCCAGACGAAGGCCGCCCACTTGCCTGCGTCCAACTCAGACATTCTTAGGGGCCAGTCGCCGGCAGAGTGCCCTTGTCCAAGCGTAACCACACCGGCCCCCCAGTTTCCCTCTAACTCCCTGACACGCCCGCCGTACAAACAGCAGAAGGGGAAGTGAAAGTGGGGGACAGGGTGGGGCTTCCTGCCTGCCGTCCGGGCCCTGGGCAGGCCCTCCCGCCCCCACCCCCACCCGGGACAAAGGCCCAAGGGCCCCTTGTCGTGCCCAAAACCGAACCCACACAGTTGGAGTCTCTGGGTCTTAGGCCTGATGTCTGTTCTTTTGAAGGAAACCGTTATCACTTGCTACCCCACGCAGCACGGCACTTTGAATATGATGAACACATAACTGCCTAATGAGATAAAAAATAAGATAAAAATCTGTTACCTTACTAAACAAAGCAAGTGCCACTGTAGCTTGTCCTGAGGCCTCAGGTCTCTGCTGCCTCATGTTTGGGATACTCTCAGCACCTGTGAACCCAGGTGCAGACATGCCGGCCTCTGACCGCGTTTGCTAGGCATGCGTGCCACAGAAGTGACCGTGTTCCCGGAGAGAGCCTGCCTCACGCCTCGTGTGGAAAGCCTCACCTCGAGTGGGAGTGTGGCTCTGTCCAGGTCTGCGGCCCATGGGCTTCACTCTCGCCTGGTCTGGACCTTGGTCAGTGGCCCGCAGACCTGCGGCTTCCCGTGACGGCTTCAGGCGGGTCCATGAGGGTGGCCTCTGTGGCCTCCCAGGCTCACCCTCACTGGCCCTGGGTGAGTCCGGCCCCCCCAGCACTCCGTGGACTCTCCACAGCCCCAACAGAATGCCTCGGGCCGTCTGCGGGCAGCAGTGGGCGGTCTGCCTGGGGACAGCTCGAGGACAGGGTGCTGGGGCCACCGGGGGACACGGGAGTCTGCAGGAGCACAGGCTTGTTCCGCCCTGTCTGCACCTGGGGCTTCGTCACCGCAGGCTGGGGCGGGTGATGAGGGTGCAGACACCACCTACCCAGCAGCTCCCTCCGCGCACGAGGCCGACGTCCTCAGGAGGCAGAGACGCCCTTGTCTCTACGTCGCTGACACAGCGAGGGAGCCGCTGACCACGAGATGGGGCAGGAGGAAGGAGACACGGGGAGGAACAAGGGAGAGAAAGAGGCACTTTGGAGAAGACAACCATCTTCACCCAGGCAGGCCCTGGTGAGCAGGGGTGCAGAACGGGTGAGGCAGGGAGGGCCGCCGGGCGAGTCCTGGGTCCGCGAGCCGCACACCTGAGCAAGGCAGCGGCAGTCAGTTCGCCTCACTGAGAAGCAGAACCAGGTCCCGAGGGACCAGGGTGCCACGCGACCTGATCTGGAAACTCAGTGAAGTCATGCACGTGTGTGACTCGTCCTAAACCAGAACGGGCTTCGGCGATTCGCGAGCCATTCCAACACCCACACGTCCCTCAGTTCCCTTGCCCAGCCCCGGGGACCCTGGCAGGCAGTGCCCCACCCTGCCTGCTGGGTGGCCAGAGCTCAGCCGGGCAGTTGCTCTGTGGCAGCTCAGGCAGCCACTCTGGGAGGCAGAGTGGACAGGAAGGTCTCGGACACAGCGAAGCCTGAGCAGGGAACAAGCTTTCACACACGAGCTCCCATTTGCGCAGAGCCCTGCAGCTGGGAGGCGGGGGTTAGTGAGGAATAGAAGGAGCCGATCCCGATGTCACCCTCGGGTCTCAGAGTGACCTGTGTGGACTCCGGTAGATACTGGTCGTTCCCCTTCAACACGAGGACGGTGTCCGTGTGCGCCCCAGACACCACGGCAGCTTTTGAGGTCGGAGCCCACGGACAGATCGCTCAGGCGGCCTGTCTCCTGGCCATTCTGGCTTCTCTGTCTGGGAGCAGCAGCGGATGTGGGCTGAGGCAGCGGTGTGGGCAGGGCGCCAAGTGCCCCGGCCAGGGCCTCGGAAAGGTGCCAACACGACCCATCGATGCTCCAGCCTTCGGATGGAAACATGGCACCACCTGCACCCTGGGACACGCCAAGCCAGGCTCACAGAGCAGAGTCTAGTCCAGAAGACACCCAGGCACACGTGGGGCCCTGGCGTGTGGTCACAGTGCTGCCCTGACTCGGGGCGGAAGGACAGACTTCTAATCCATGACGCTCAGACAGCTGGGAGCCACCGCCAGGTAAGTCATCTCTCATCAGACACTGGCACAATTTTGAAAGGACCAGAGGGCGATCGTCACGGAGCCAATCCTGGCAGTCACTAGAAAACAATGTGGGGAAATCCTTTATAACCTACACAACCCAGAAGCCATAGAAAGAGACGAATTTTTTTACTTAAATTTTCTGCATGCCCAGAACAACCGCAGCACCAAGTAGAAGACAGACACACGAGGGCCATTTCTACCCCAGACGAAGGGCCGGTCCTCATGCACAGAAGCCTCACAGCCCGGAGGGCACACAGCGCACCCAGAAAAGCGGCACCGCTGGCCCTCGACGTGCGAGATCTTCCAATGCATTCACAAGAGACACAAATGTCAAAACCGCTCTGAGAAAGCGTTCTTTGTAGTTCTGATCAACAAATCCCAGGAGGCAAACACCGCACTGGGGGCAGGACTGGGCGTCCGCCACGGCACCGAGTGCTTACCCAGGGCACGTGGAAAACACGCCTGCAGCGTGTGTGTCCGACGGCACCTGCCTCCAGCGCGCACTGCGAGGAGGCGGCGGGTCGGGCCGGACACGACGGGCACACACGGCTCAGCTCTGTGCAGGCGGGGAGAGAGCACAGAGCTCTCTCTGGACTGGCAGGAAAAGATTCCAAGAAACGACAGTAACTCAAAAAGAAATGTGCTCCCCTGGGTGTGGGCTGTGTGTGGTGAGCTCCTTCCCAGAGGACAGGACGTGCAGGGGTGTGCGGGTAGCTCTTCGAGGGAGACCTGGCTTCGGTGAGGTCGGGCACCTGCCACCCAGGCGGGGTTCCGTGCAGTCAGGCTCTGCCTGGGGCCTTCAGACAGCTGAGTGGTCACCTGAGGTGCCAGCCACCCTGTGCCATGGCCCAAAGTCCTTGCCAGTGACCCAGGTGCCGGAGCCCAATGTGGGTGGGGAGTGTGGGGGGCCAGGGTCAGGAAGCAAGACGTGACCAGCTGAGCAATGCACCCAGCACCCAGGCCCAGGGTGCACAGATCAGAAAAGCCACAGCCAGCAGCTCAGGGACCTGCGGCCACGTCCCACCTGTGGAGAGGTCCCCACAGTGGCTCTCTGGCTTCCAGTCCAGGCCCAGGAACATTTTTGTGAAAAGGCGATTTGACATCTGAGAGGCTGTGGCCAGCCTGTCTGTCTCCCTGGCAGACAGGTCCCCTGGGCCCTCAGTGCGTCACCGTAAATGCCTTTCCTGCCGCACCCCTGGGTTCTGGCAAGGCCCGGCCCTCAGAGATGGAGATTCACGCTTGTCCTGGGAGCCTCCAGAGGCATTAGCTAGAACTGTGCTGAGAGGATGAACTGCAACACAGCGAGATAAATGGGCTGTGTGTGCGTTTTTTTTACCACGTGCTCGGTGCCAGGAAGGCATCCGATTGAAGCAGAAATGCGCTGGCGTCAGCAGGAAACATCTGCTGAGATGGCTGCCCAGGCCACCGGGAGGGACACGCCCGCACCGCACCCACAGACAAGGCTGCACTGTCCCCAAACCTGCAGCAGGTGGAGCCTGGCCCAGGGACAGCGGTGGCCTGTGCAGGTCCCGTCCCTCGGGCTGAGGCTGCTGTGGGGAGCTGCATGTCTCTGGGAGTTTCTGGGGGGGGACATCCGCCCTGTGGGCATGAGGAGTCCTCAGGTCGCCTACGATCAGACCTCTCACTCATTTGTCCATATAGACGCCCTCGTGTGTCCCGCTCTCTGTCCCCCGCTCTGCTGGGCACTGCTGGAGACTGAGGCAGCCCTGGCCAGCGGCCCTGCTGGGCAGTCAGGCCTGGGCAGTGTGGCCGGGGAGGGGCTGCTCCTCCCAACAGCCTCTTGTCCTCGTTTCACAGAGAAGAAACTGAGGGTGAGGTGGTGACATGACCGGCGTGGCTGCCAGACTCCTGGTGCATCCCCTGTGTCCAGACGCTTGTGCAGACAGTCCCTGAGAGCCGGCGTCCCCCGGAGGCGCTCAGAGCAGGTGGGGAGCGTGTGGCCCAGGACTGGCCTGATGCCGCCCCCCACACCGGCAGCCCGGGTTCGGGTCCTGCCAGCTCTGCTCAGGGCGCCTCGCCGTGCCGGTGAATGTTCTCAGGGGAGGAGCTGCCTCCACCGAGTGACGCGCCCCGGGTGCTCTGGTCGACGCCCGGGTATCTATTTCCACGGGAGCAGCCAGTTTCTGGTTTTCAAATATTTACACTGGGTGGTTCACACACTTGGTGTGGTCCACCGCTGCACGGGGGTGGCCACTCTTCCAGGGGACAGGTTCCAACCTGGAACCCAGACACCCAGCTCTTCACGCCACGGGCCAGGCAAGTGCCCTCCCACCCTTAGACGCAATTGAAGCTTTTTTTCGCCTCCCCCCCAAAAATTAAAAATAAAACAAGCAACTGTAACCATCACCACTGTCACCAGTTCTGAGGAACAAGGAGTAGGAAGCTTCCGGACAAAGGGTGCTGCTCTCCGAGAGGGTGCTGGGCCCCAGGGCCGGCCAGACCTGTGACCGCAGGGGGCTGAGGGGCCTCAGGAGGGCACTCGGAGCACCTCGCGGTGCCGTGTCCTGTAGGAGGCCGCACGCAACGTGTCCAGCCTGCCTGGCCGCTCCCCGGCAGGAGTGTGGGCCACTGTGTCAACGGTCAGACACAAAGACACATTCAGCCCGTATTGTTGAGTTCGTACAGTGAAGACACACAAATGACTCTGGCCACCTGCTGACTGGACATGTGGACACAGGAGTGGACACCCCTCCGTCTTTTAAAGCTCTGTCGAGGTCACGACTTGTCAGGGCTCCCGTGGTGTCCACCCTTCTCGGGCTGCTCTCAGGCTCCGTACCTCCTTTCCTCACGTTGGGTCAACACCCGGTGGCTCCCGTCAGACTTCTCTGTGTTTTCACATGGGGGCTGCGTGTCAGCTGCCCGGAGACCCACCCAGCCGCCAGGCCCCACGGGCCAGGACCGTCGGCCCAGCTGGCGCCCGCACCTGCCTGAAGTCACTTCTGACACGAGGAGCCTGAAGTCTCCGCCTCCGTGCCCTGCAGGCTCAGCTCCATGGCAACCCCAGTGGGTCCCCCAGAGTAACGAAAACCCTGGAGACGGCCTATGTCTCCCAGTGCCCGCAGAGCTCTGGCGGTGACCTCGGGGGGGGGGGGGCCGGATTGCCTCCTCCAGGAGGGTCCTGCCTGCCACAGCACCTCCTTTGGCCCAGAAGCTCGGAGCTGAGCCTCTCGCCTGGGGCTGCAGCTGCACAGCTTCCGGAGCAGCACCCCAGCCTCGGTCCAGCCCCCTGCACCCCCGAGCACCCACTGCAGCTGTGTCCAGCCTCCCCCGAGTTCATCACTGAGCACAGGAGCCATGCCAGGGCCTTTCACCCTCGAACTTCCAACAAGTTTCTAACACAGCTTGTGACCCGGCAGGCTGCCCGTGCCATTGGGAGGAACCAACTTTCCAAAGCTGACAAGGTTTCCTCCACCACATTCCCCCATTTCACTGCTTTTCATGCCGCCGCACAGAAGCGGAAATGGTTCCCGCTACGCTCTGAACCTGCCAGTTCAGGGAAACGGCCCCAACAGCCAGGGCCTCCCTGCAAGGGAGCCCCGGCCCTGCCTGACCCCCCAAAGGAAAAGGTTCCCTCTGGGGTGCGGGGCAGCTGGGGGCTGCCATGCCCCAAATTGTCCCTGGGTGGGAAGGTCAGAGCCCGGGGGGAAGGGGCACAGGCCAACGTCACACCTCAACCTGGGGCTCACTCCAGTGTCCAGTCGCAAGGGGAGGTGTCCAGCGCTCAGAGGCCTTGCGACCCTGGCCTCAGGCAACTCTGAATCCACACATAAAATGAACCATCGTAACCATTTTTAAAGGGCACCATTCAGTGACATTTAGTCCACTCACAATATTGTGCAACCGTCACCTCTGTCTTGTTTCAAAATATTGTCCTCACCCCAGACAGACAGTCCAACCGCCCCAGGCCTCCCCATGCCCTGCTCCGGCCCAGGCAGGTGCCAACCTGCGTCCACCCCGAGTGGCCCGCTCCTGGCGCTTCCTCTGATGGCATCACACGTGTGTGGTCTCCACCTCGGGTGCGGGCAGGCGTCCCTTCCTCCCCAGGGCCCAGCAGAGGCCCCGTGGACAGAAGCACCACGCCTCGCTCACGGGAGCCGAGGGTGTCACCCCCGGGACATGGGTGCGGCCCCCTGGCTCAGCTCTCGCCGGTGACCAGCCCCAAGAGGAGCATCTCTAGGGGTCCCTGGGCTCCGCAGCCAGCACCAGGGTCTGACCACTTGCACCTGGGCCTGGACATCTAA
This sequence comes from Artibeus jamaicensis, assembly GCF_021234435.1. Lineage (NCBI taxonomy): Eukaryota > Metazoa > Chordata > Mammalia > Chiroptera > Phyllostomidae > Artibeus > Artibeus jamaicensis. The sequence continues at coordinate 9,371,105 of NW_026521468.1, read as the reverse complement.
CCGCTTTCGGTGTGGCCACTGCCCCTCTGTGAAGGTGCCTGACCCGCCTCAAGGAAGGAGAGCGGGGCCGCTCTCACAACCGATGTGCTGGGGAGAGGGGCCCACGGAGGACAGCGACCAGACTCTGTCCTGGCTCAGCTCCTGGTCTGCTGGTGGGTAAACGGGCAGCAATCTCACGTTTGTTCATCTCTGCAGGAAGAAAATCGGGGCAAATCTCCCCACACTGAGCACAGAAACACAGGCACCTTTGGGGGAAAACGAGGCCCTTCTAGATGAGCCCCTGGCTTCTGGGTGTGACTGCGTCCAACAGGCCCACAAGGAGACACAGGGGCCAGGGGCGGATCGGCCTCCGGGAGCAGGACACTCACGGGGCCGCATCCCTTCCTGGCGCCCAGCCAGGCGGCCGTGCTGGGGCCCCCAGAGGCTCCAGGTCTTGTGGGGTGAACCTGTGGTCTGCACCGGCCCCTCAGAAAAACGGGGGCTCCTCCACACAGAGAATGAATGTCCGTCTGTTCGGCCTCGGCCAGCCTCTCCCTCCGAGTCAGCCTCGGGCCCAGCAGGCGGCCTTGGCGGGGGCCGTGCTGCCCTCATGGGGGGGGCGGCGTCTGAAGTCGCCCTGACACATGAATAAGCTTTTCATGGTCCCCCCACGCTGGGCTCGGCCAGAATGCCACATGGTAATTAGCAGCAGGCCCGCTCTGTCCCTGGCGATATTATCATCAGACTTCTTGAGTTTCAAAGTGAGCAGCCGAGGGGAAACAGTGGGCTGCCCGGCCTCCGAGACGGGCCGGGCTGGGCCGAGGGTCGGCGTGGACGAGACGGCCGGTGACTGCCACTGGGGGCTGGAACCGGGGCCCCCGAGTCCTTTCCACAGACCAGGCTTTGTACCTTCGATGCTGCCGCTGAGCCGGGTGGGAGCTGCCGTGGCAACACCCTGCTGCCCGTGACCCCTCCGGGGCGCCAGTGAGCCGAGCAACTGCAGCGGGGCGGGACCTGTCCCTCTGCACACCCTGGCCGAGCCATCCAGGCGCTTGTGTGAAGGAAGGAGAACAGCAAGGTGTCCACTGGGCTTTGCTTGGGATTCCAGGACAGACACCCCCAACCCTGGCTGCGCCCCAGGCAGCCATGAGGTCACTCGTGGGCGTGAAGCTGGGCACAATCTGGGCCTGCAGCCGCCCGGAACTCAGTGGGTGTGCCAGGGCCCTGGTTTGGAAAACAGGCCCGTGTGTGTGTGTGTGTGTGTGTGTGTGTGTGTGTGAGGGGCAGCGGTCTGCACAGAAGATCGGACGGATCCCGCGGGTCGGGAACCACGGGCACTTTCACTTCTATTTTCACAAGTGGAACAGCAGTCGTTTTGAGATTTTAAAAAACAAGCCCCTCAAAATCTGTTCTCCAGGTAGGTGAAGGAGGGGTCACCCCTGGCTCCAGGCAGCCATGCCACACACCCTAGGGACACAGCACTGCCACTGCAGCAGAGAGACATACCTGCTCATGCCCGCACATGCATGCACAGGCGTGCTCACACCTGCTCCCATGCATGTGCCTGAACATGCACACACACACACCCACAGCGCCGGAGCCAGGTGGCAGCATCGCGTGGGCACGGAGAGAGGACACACCCTGGGGGCCGTGGGCCCTGGAGCCTTCAGGGACCTTGGCCCTGGGCCCCCAACCCCACCACGCACTGTCCCTGGGTCTCTCCCGAGGCCCCTCCTGCCGGCCTTCAGTCCAGCCCTGCGGCACCGGTCAGTTCTCCTGCGGGCCGGACTTCGGGAACTTTTGCTCCTGTCCGGCTGACGCCACCTCAGGCTCTGCCAGGTCGAACTCTTTCAACGAGAAGAGATGCTGGACAGGCGGAAAGGGAGCGTGCGGACAAGCCGCCAAGAGCTCCTCCTCTTGGGAGTCGGGTCGGGGACCCTGCCCCTCCTGTCCCCAGGGTCGAAGCACAACTCCGCGCCTTCCTGTCTTCTTGCTCGTCGGGCTGTCAGACGCCAGGACACAACCGAGCAGGAGGGGACCCCGAGGGACCCTCACTCCATCATGTGGGTCTCAGGCCCAAAGTGGATGAGGGCAAAGTGTCGATTTGCTCACTCGTTTGTTGTGGGAAAAGGGAAACCTGGACTCGGGTTGGGGAGGCTGGACAGACCCAGGCGACCTGGGTTGGAAGCTCCAGCTCCCAAGTCCTGGGTCCAGGCCCCTTGTGGGAGGAAGCAATGTGTGTTGTTTTGTGGAGGAAGTTAGGCTGCCGCACGCAGAGCAGAAACCGTGCGCCAGGCGCAGAGGGGTCACCACCAGGTGGGCCCCCCCTGGGCACCAGGCAGGACCGTCCTTTCAGCACCGACCCCTGAGAAGATGAGCCCTCCCTTCCCCACCCCCGTTCCCAGGGCAGCACCACCTGCTCCTGTCCGCCCTCTTCCCCCTCAAGGCGAGCACCCCTCTCCCTCCTCCTCCTCCGTAACCTCTGGGTAATCTTTCCCTTAGACCTTGAGCTCCTTGGCTCTGAATTCTTTCACGCCGAACTCAGGGACCGGGGCTCCGCTGGGCACAGGGAGGGGTTCTGGAGCGTACAGTGGCAGCACCACAGTGGGAGCGTGCTCAGGGCCACCGAGCCGTGCGCCCAAACATGCTCACGGTGGGGATTTGACATTCCATGTTTTGCCACAATACAAAAACGGTGGCACAGACAAACCCCGGTTGTGTGCGCGCACATGCACGCACACACAGGAAACACGCTCGGAAACACGGCTTGAGCCGCTCTGAAAGAAATGCGCCGGAAGGTCCAAGCGCCAGCTCTGCGCCTGACGCTGGGCTATGGCTTCCAAGTTTTCTGAAAGGGGCAGGCGGCCCTCGCACGAGGAGGCGGCACTGTGAAACGCACGTCCCCCGGCACGTCCGGCCTCTCCTCCACACAATGGGGTCATTCAGCCCCTCTGCCCACAGCCGGCACACCAGGCGCTGGTTCCGCCCCCACAAACCGCGGGCTTGGCGCCGCCTCCCAGGGCTCCGGTGCCCCCCACCCGGCCACACTCACCCCACGCCCACAGTCCTCCCCGCGGCCACCCACACCCACTGCCCTGGAGGGTGGTAGTGGGCACCCGCCAGCATCTCCCATCTCCTGCAGGCAGAGAGCCCGCCCGCCCGGCTGCGGCCCTTTGCTGTCCCCTCAGGTCCCAGTAAACAGAACTGGTGGTGTCCACGGGGTCCGTCATGCGTTTTCCCCAAACGCATAATTATGTTTCTACGAGGCACATTTTTGGTGCGTCGCCATGCCTCTGTGCCAAGACCCCAGACTGTCCTCCTGCATTCCTGGGTCGAGACACCACCGTGCGTGGCCGGCTGTGCTTGACCAGATGTGTGCAGAGCTGCCCCTGGCGCCTGGCCCGGCTGGGCTGGCCAGACTCTGCAGGCGGCAGTGGAGGTCCCAATGCACGACCTCGACACCCCCACTCGTGGCAGGACCCAGTCTGGGATGGTCATTGTCCCTGCAGCCCTGCATGACCACCGTCTTTCCTGTTCTGAGAGGAGAGGCCCCAAGAGCTCTGAGGTCCTAGGGCAGCCAGCAGGACTGCAGAGAATGCTTCCTCCTGGCCTGGGGAGAGTGGCCACCCAGGGGCTGTGCAAGGCGAGGCCAGCAGGTGAACACCCGCTCCTCGGTCCGCTCCGGCCTGGAGACCAGGGGCCTCTGGGCCAAGAAGCTGTCAGGACCAGTGGGGGGGGGGGCAACGACTTGACCCAACGAGCACATGGGGGGCCCGCAGGCCAGAAGAGCCCACCCAGGCAGTGGATGTCACCCCAGGAGCCCCCAGGACGGCCTGTCCCTGGGGCCTGGTGGCCTGGTGGCCTGAGGCCATCGTCCTGACCAGCCGAAGATTCTGGGAGAGAAGAGGCCTCTCTCCTGAAACTCACTGAGGTGGCCATGGCTCAGGACCCATCCTACCGAGTCTGTGTTGCCGCTGCTCCAGGTGCCGGATGAAAAGCCTGAGCTACGCCCACTGCTGTGTGGCCTTGGGCAGGTGGCTCGCCCTCTCTGAGCCATGGCATCTTCACTTCCAAAACAAGGGTGACGACAGTGCCCGTCTCATTGGGTGGATGTGCCACCCACAAAATGTGGGCCCCCTGTGTGCTGGGCACGAGGCAGTTCAGTCCTGGTGGTGGAAACCCAGCTGCAGGAATGAAGCTCGAGGGGCGGCAGGGCCTGTTTCACCAGCTGAGGCGGGGGGGCTGCAGCCCTCTGGCCCCCACTTCCTGGGCTGTGCAGCCCCGGCATCAGCTCCCACCCACCCTCCTTCCAAACCGCCAGCAGGGCCGCTCAGTTCCCTGATGAAGCCAGAGGCTCCTGCTGGCCGGTGTGGGGACAGGGTGTCAGGTGCAGCTCGGCGGCCAGGCCTGGCCTCCCTGCCATGACAATGGCTCACTTTTCTTTCTTCTCATTCTACTTTTCTGACCTTTCCAACTTGACTTTCACAGCCTGTTTTCTGTGTTTGCTCGAGATTTTGAAGTGGCATTGCTCAAGCCATGTCCCTTCTCCCCGTCCCAGCCTGGAACCCCCCACGCAGGCTCAGGTCACCCCAGCTCTGCACAACAGAGGCCACCACCCTCCCGCCCACCTCTCCCTCCACCAGAGCGTTTGTCCTGCACGGCCGAGCCCACCTGGAGCCTCATTCTCCACGGGGCGCCCCGGAGGGGTGCCAGGCGACAGCACGTGAAGGGAACGAGGGCTGCGGAGGAGCTTCTGCCCGCACGCCCCAGCCTCCCCTGCTCCATGGTTTGCATGTCCCGTGTCGGCAGCTACTGGGACCTGAGTCTTCTACCTGGACACCGCGGGGGGCAGCCCCAAGGTGGGGCTGGAGGACAGGGCCCCTCGGTGTCTCAGCAGACCCTCACGCCGGCCGTGTGGGGACCAAGCAGGGTGCCTTCCGCCTCCTCCTTCCCTGTGGACCGTGGCCGCAGTGTCCCCGTCCCCACGGACTCAGGGCCTGGAAGGGGCTGGCTGGCCCAGGGGCACAGAGTGAACTGTCTGGCTGACCTCTGGAGGTCACTTCAGCTCTCAGCGAACAGGTCTCAGCTGCATGAGCGTGGTCCCCAGCCCCAAGTGACCCTCTGGTCCCTGACCCTCTCCATCCCGATGAGGTATAGGAGTTCTGGGAACCTCCCGTGAAGGCCTGTGGCCTGCAGCCTCCCAGGTTCCGCTGCCGCTGCCAGGAGGACTGTCTTCATCTCCTTCCCCCTCGGCCACTGATGGCACTTAGCTCGGGACCTTGGGACAGTGACCAGACCCCACTGACCCACGCCATCTGTCCCCTCGCCCCTCCGGGCTGCCTCCCCAGCGCATGGCCCCAGGCCCAGTAACAGTGTTGTGGCCCCACAAACTTCGGAGAAGGCAGAGGAGGTGGCCACAGCCCGCACCCCAGCTGGCCCCCCAGCCAAAGCCCCGCCTTCAGCTGTTCTGTTCGGCCCACGTTCCCTGGACACCCCTCTCCCAAGCGAGCCCTCCCCCATCCTCCTGCCCTGCACGGTTTGCCAGGCCCACCCCCCACAAGGGCGCGTGTCCCATGCCCGGTCCCCAAAGTGTCCCATGCTGGGCCTCAGGCATCGCCACTCACAGGAGGGACACCGGCCGTGCCTCCCTGCTGACCAGTGGGCCTGGAGCACCCAGGGGTTCACCCCGTCTCCTTGACCCCCACCCACCTGAACGGGCTCCCACACGTGGAGGCCTCCCGAAGGCAGAGGGCAGGTGTCAGCCACGGGCGGCCAAGAACAAGGAGCAGGACAGCGGGGTCCGCTCCCAGCCCCGCCGGCCTTCCGCAGACGCTGGGGCCAGTTCACGTCAGACTGGAAGCAGCGCGTCGGAGAGGCGGGCGCGCTCACGCAACTCGGCGGCGCGGCCACGAGCTCGTCGGGAAACACTGCAGGCGCCTCAGACGCGGTGGAGGCGGGGCCGAAACGCGCCTCCCGAGCCGGGCCCAGGCGGAAGAGCTTCCACCTGGGGGCTCGGAGAGGCTCCCTGGCCCCTCACCACGTGCAACTTCACAGCTCAGCTCGCACAGGTGCGGCCGGCCTGCATCCTGCCCTTTCCCTTCGATCTGGTGTCGGTGGGCGTTTGCTGGCTGGGGCCAGAGCTGCAGGGGGCAGCGATCCCGTCCTCACACCTACCGTGGAGGGGACAGAGGCCACGCGGTTTTCGTGGAGGCTTCGTGTGGGCCCAGAGGGGATGGGGGCCCACGTGGGCTTCCTGTGCTTCCTTTTGCACAGGCTGCCCTCCCAGCGCCCCTGGTCCTCAGGGCCTCAGAACCTCATGGGGGGGGCCGCTGGAGGGTGGACAGGCCAGGACTGTGCAGCCTGGACCAGGCTCTGGACTTTGCCTCCACCCCCTGCCTGGTACTTCTGCAGCCATGCCCACCAGGCCCCTCAGTGGTAGCCCTGATTTGTGCCACAGTCCGATCCACCACCTCCACCCACCATTTCTGGCAAAGGCCACGTCATGGCTGTTGCTTTGGGCAACCAGCTCAGGGGCTGTCGCCAGCACTGTTCCAGCAAGTCCTGTCACACTGACTGGCTGCTGGCCATTGTCCAGTCCCAGGGCTCCCTGCTCTCCTGCTCTGGCTACCCACCCTCCACCACGTGGGGCCCCTCACTGGCTAGGCAGGGAAGGCCAGGCCTGGACACTGGTCACGCACGAGCACCTTAGCAGAAACCCAGCAGGAGGGGTGTCCCCAGGGTCACACCAGCGGGAGAGAGATGTGGATGGTGAAATGCCACCCCCTCCCAGGGGAAGCAGACACATGTTTTTCCTCGCTGCAGCTTCTGTGGGGGGTGGTGACAGTGTCCACAGGCGGCAGAGAAGGGAACCAGCCACCCTGTGCCCCACGAGGGCTTGGTGTCCAACCTGTTATCCACAGCAGGCAAGAGCACGTGCAAGCCGGTTCTCACGGCCCCCCGAGGGCCAGGGTCCCCCCGCCGCGGGGTTTCACTCTATCCCCATGTTGCCGGGCCCTGGCAGGACTAACCCACGATGCACTACAGTGTCACCGGCAGCCCGACTTGCAGCCAGGGGACCCACCTGCACTGCCCCACCCCTCTGACTGGCTGGGCTCCCAGTGAGACACACGGCAGGGTGGGGGCCGGGTGAGGGTGCCGCCTGAAGCCCCGGTCCAGACTTCTAGTGACCACCCCCTCTTCTTAAGGAACCTCGCCTCCTCCGGTCCTGCACAGGCTCACACACTCTTTCACACACACACACACACACACACACACACACACACAATCAAACACTCTCACACCTGCGCCTCAGCCTGGGTCAGTATTCCCTCCGCTGACCCCTGTGGACCCTGGACATTGCCACAGTCGCTGGGCAGGGCGTCAGGGACACACCTGTCCAGGGCAGTCCCAATGACTTGCGGCCAGACACCAGTTACCTAGGATCAAGAACATTCCCCGTTTTTATGCCGTCTGCGCTTTCTCTGATTATTCCTGTCTTGGGGGAGGGGGGGGCTCCTGTCTGAGTCCCGGGCCCGTCAGCCAGCCTCCCACTGAAGGGTGGGTGTGTGCTGTTCCAAGCCCTGTGGGTGGCAGGGTGCGACGTGGGGGCCACCACCTCCTCTTGCCCCAGCACCCCAGGCCTGGTCTACCAGCTGCCAAGTCTGGGCGGCTGCAGCGGGGCTGGGGTCTCCTCAACTCCGGGAGGTTGGCTGGGAGCCGGGGCCCCTGTGGGTCCAGGTGGGAGGCGCCGCACAGACACGGTGGCTCCTTGACGCCCGCCGGCCTTCCGGACACAGGTCCGACCCTGTTTCTTGGTCCTCCCCTCACACGGAGGCCTCGGGGCTTCTGTTCTTTGTTTCTGTAGCACTTTTCCTTCCTGCCCCGATCAAATTGATAACTACAAAGTACGTGGCTTGTAAGCAAAATTCATTTGAAGCCGAAATTCCAAACTCCCAGCCATGGCGACCTGGCTACCCTGGAATCACACCAAACCTCGGCCCCCACCCCACGCGCCTCCTGCAGGGGCGAGGGCCCCAGAGCCCCATCACAGGTGAGCGGGGCTCCCTGTCTGCTCTGGTCCCTCCGGACCCTCGGGGGGATGAGCACCTGGGAATGAACAAGGGAGGACGGGCCGGAGGGCGCAGCTCAGGACTGGGAACCTGGCCCTGCAGCCCTGAGGGGACATGAAGCCGCAGGTCCAGGTCCTCCCCGCAGCCAGCTCGACCCGGGACCCAGCGGCAGAGCTGAGAAGGACCGAGGGCTGACAAACCGTCTCCGTTTCTGGACAAGGACACAGCTCCCGAGGACACGGAAGGTGGCAGGCCGGACTGGGGTTGCAGGGACCATGGTCGGGTGAGCCAGAGCTCCCCCCAGCACCCCTCAGACTTGTACATGCATGCAGGCCCACAGGCACACACGCACATGCATGCCACTGCAGGCACAGACCCCCGTGGCAACTTCTCTCTGTGCAGGGCGGCCCGTTTGCTCTGGAGGCAGCGGCACAGGGAGGCGAGGCCAGGGCTAAGGACGGCCCTGCAGAGTCAGACCAGGAGCCTCCTCCTACTCCGTCCAGGGGGAGGCCCAGGGTCAGTGCGAGTGCACACATGTACACAAGTATGTGTGCATGTCTGTCTATGTGCTGTGTACACACGCACAAGTACACACATGTGCATCTGTGGGCACATCTGTGTGTGTGAGCGTGTGTGTACGTGAGCACGCATGCATGTGCACACTGGGCCCGCATCTGTGAGCAAGGACACACGGGGTCGTGCGTGTTTGAGTGTGTGCAAGAGCATGCCACACACATACCACACACATGCATGTGTGTGCCGTGCGCTGCAGGTGTGCACACACATGTGCGAGGGCACAGGCGCGTGTGTGCCCTTCCGCCATTTCTGCCTCCCACCATTGCCACCTCACACCCTCTCCAGTGTCTCCGACCTGAGCGACCGGCTGCCTCCACTGCTGCCTCATCTGAGCAGCTCTGGGCACTGACCGCACCAGCTGCGTGTGTCCTTCCGAGTTTCCCCAGGCTGCTTGGAGGTACGGGCCCTGCTTCACAGCACGGGGACCCCCATGACCATTGGGAAGTGGCTCACTTATCGACAGCCAGTGGGCTGAGCATCTCCACTCCTGCCTTTCACAGCAAAACTTAGCCTGGCCCAGTGACCCCTGACGTCCTTTCTGAAGAGAGCGGTGACTGCTGGCTCCGCCTTGCACACTGACCCCCCACCCCCACCGCCGCAGGGCTCTGGTGAAAAGTCAGGTGCTGACGGGTTCTGGGGTGAAAACTGCTGACTGACCACGAGCGCGAGCTGGACATCCCCTGACCCCATGGGGAGGCCCGCACCACGACCCACAGCCACCGGGCCCCCGGGCCCTAGGGGAGCCAGCTTGGGACAAGGGGACAGAAGCAGGGTCAGCTTTACTGTCCCTGAGGGGCTGAGACAGAAGGACACAGAGGCTCAGGGACGCAGCGGTGCCGCCGTGGACACCACACTCCCCTGGACGTCCATCTCCATAAGCTGCTCTTAGTCTGTGAGGGTGTGGTGTGCTCAGGTGTATGGTGGTCCCAACAGGGGGTCTGCCCTCAAAAGTACTGAGGGCTATAGGGCCAGGCTGCAGTGGGCCCTCACCCCTCCTGGGTCCTGAGCACGGCTGACGGGGTGGGGGAGGGACAGTCTCAGGGCAGGGAGGTGCCTTCCTTCCCCTAATGGGGCGACTGAGGGGCTGAGGGGCCACCAGCTCCTGGAAGAGTGTCAGCAGCACACAGAGCCTGTGGACGGGCCGCCATGGAGGGTAAGAAAACGCCATGTTTGCTGAGGGGAGTCCCAGGTGGTAGCCCAGAGTCTTCACTTCCTGGTGTGGGGCCACCCCAGGGGCAAAGCCAGTTGAGACCACCCTTTGTGAGTGGGACCCTCAGTGAGTGCGGGCCAGCCCGGCCCCTGCCTTCACCCTCGCCTCCCAGTCTGAGCCAGGTGAGCCGGTGAGCAGCCTCCCGGCAGACTGGGCGCGGCTGAAACCCAGGGCGAGTGGGGCACCTCCAGGAGACAGGCCAGGCCCTGGCAGAGAAAAGGAGACCTCAGAGAAAAGGAGCTGGGTGGTGGGGGCCTGCGGATCTGGGGAGTCTTGGGGACAAGAGAGTGACGGGGGCAGGCTCGGGGTGCTTCAGCACATGCAGGACCGATCAGGGGCTGCCCACAGGGAAAAGGGTGCAGGGCGCTGGGTAAAGGGGGACCAAGTGCGGCTAGTTGGGGTCGCTGAGGCCGGTGGGTGCCATCCCCTGGGGGAACGCCTCAGGAGGGCCACCCCTTGCTGTCTGGATCGAGAGGTTGACTCAGGACAGGTGAGCCCAGGTGTGCACGGGTGCGTCCGCAGTTCCAGAACCACACCTGGAAGCGTGCGGCAGCAGTGAGCTCAAAGGCAGCCGGTTACAATGTAGCATTCGTCAGCAAAGAGAAGAGGGAAAAAAATCCCTGAAGGAGGGGGAGGGGCGCCAGGAGGGACAGGGAGACAGAGACAGAGGTGACGGAAGGGCTCAGCTTCTCAGGAATCAGTGAGGAGGCCACGCCTGCCCTGTAGCCCCCACCTGTGCGGGTCGGAGTACTGTTCCTAACTTTGAGATTCTGCTGACACTCGTGAGCCTGTTTCTAAAAGTGCATGTAGACATAAATAGCGTTTTATGCCCCTTAGGGGAATTCACTAGCACCCAGTGCCACTCAGGGACCCCGCTGAGCCCCCTTGACCCCAGGTAAGCAGGTACATCTGTGTGTTTGTCTCCTGCAAACTTCTTGTGGCCGAAAGCCGCAGGTTATTGTGCACCGCTCCGAGGTCAGAGGTCTGACCTGGGTGTCCCTGGCCGGAACCTCAGTGTCTCAGCTCCCGGAGGCCCTGCGCCCCTGGGCCCCGACCCTCCCACTGCCTGCTCAGCCGCAGCCTCGGCCAAGTGCCTCTGTTCCTCCCTGTGCTGCCTCCTGCTTCTGTTTCTGAGACCCCCTGTGATGACATCAGGCCCCCAGACGATCCAGAGTGATCCCCCCACCTGTGAGCAACTTCCGTTGCTCTTTGCCACGTTCCGGGGTCAGGACAGGGGCGTCTCGGAGGCCATTACCCCATCCCTCTCTGTGGACACAGGACAGTGTCCGGTGGCAGAAGCAGACCACGTGCGTGGAAACACGGCAACGTGGCCCACTGAGCAGGGGTCACAACGCACGGGCTGTCAGCAGGAGACACGTGGGCTCGGGGGGCCGGGACTTTTCCTGGTGCTGACAGGAGGCACAAGGCCAGAGGGGGGCCCATCCCCTCCCCCACTAGGCCTCCAAGGCCAGTCGGCTCCTCCCAGAAACCAGCCCAGAGCTGGGTCCTCAAGGCTCAGATTTCACCTCACCCGCCTGCACGCTCCACCCAGACCCACGCCTCCCCCCCCCCCGTGGGTCACCTCTGTGGTCCCCTGATGGCAGTCTGGCGCCCCTGGGTCCTGGTGCTGCAGCTGGAGGGCAGCCCACGGAGTTGAGTCAAAGGCCCGGCCAGGCCCAACCCCCACCCCCCACCTCAGCTGCAAGGGCACTTGCCAGCCTGGCCTGGGTGGGGATGAGGGCTCTCACCTGAGGGCCAGCTCACTGCCAGAGGCCAGAGCGGGGCACCCACATGCAGGCTTGAGGTTCTCCTGGGTCCCTGTTGGCCACATAGTGGGTGCAGGCCCAGCCAGACCCCACCCTGAGCACATGCACCCACACCTGGAGCCTGTCCTACCCCAACCCCTCCAAGCAGGTGCCGATGCCAGAAACAAGGTCCATGTGGGAGAAGATGTCCCCTGGCTGGAGGCCACAGGGTCAGCCTGACCCTTCAGGCGGTCAGGCTGGGATGAGGGGCGTTGGGGGGAGAGGCGGGTGCCCCTGAGCATGGGGGTGCAGCGTCCAGAGCAGCAGGAGAGGCCAGAGCCAGGGTCCCTCCCCACTTCTCTGGGGGGTGGCACAGAACAGGGGAGAGGAAGAGAGCGCGCCCAGGCCATCCCTCCTCCAGCACAGCAGGGGCCATTAAACAGAGGAGGGGCTGCCCAGGGGGCACAGACTTCGGGAACTCAGAACGCACGCCTTTCCTGGTTTTGGCAGCATCGGACCGGCCCCAACAGGGGCTCTTCCCACCACCGTGTGGGGTCTCTAGTGTCGCTGAGGCCAAGAGAGTAAAGGTCCCTTCAAACTTTCCAGGCAGAGGGGTTTTAGTGGCCCACTGGTGCCGTGTCCGGGAGCTGCGCCGGGAAATGCGGGGATACAATGGGGAGAGAGATCCCTCCCCATCGGTGTAGCAGGGGAGGAAAGGGGAGGCCGGGCTGGCTGCTCCCAGCAGGAGGGATGCAGGAGGCAGAGGGAGGAGGGAACAGCAGAGGCAGCAGCGGAGATGGGGTTCGGCGGGGCAGGTGGGACGTGGAGCTCACCAGCCAGGCCTTGGGGCTCCTACACGCCTCCACTTCCACCTCTGGGAGGAGCCGACAAAGGGTCAGTCCCAAACGGTGACTGGGCTGACCGGAACCAGGTCCACGGGGCAGAGCCACTGGTCAGCAAATCGACTCTGGAGGCCCAAGAGCCTCGCCAGGTCCCTCAGGGCTCCACGGTGTGGGGACTTGGGGTGTGCAGCAGCCTCAGGTGCCCAGGAAGCTCTGGGCTAGCAGGAGGCCATGGGTGCGGGGGCTCTGTGTTCCCTCAGACACAGGTGCCCTGCCAGCCCCACCCCGTGCCAAGCAGCCCTGCACCGCGGGGGATACTGTGCACGAAGCCCACAGGCCGGTGGGGAGTGAGGCTCCTGTGTGCCCGCCGCCCACCCACAGGGCTGGACCCTCGGTGCCAGGCCCCAGCCTTCCTGGCCTCCCCGGCCCAGGCAAAGGCGACACTTCCTTCCCTGCGCCCTGCAGACCGCCTCCCTGGGAGTGAAGGCTGCAGCTCACCCGACAGAGGCCCCCACTCCTCGGGGCAGAGTCCGGGATCCCTGCCCCAGAGTCAGCAGGAACACCAGCCGAAACCGAAACCCGACATTCTGGTTCTGCAGCCTGTGCTGCCCTGCAGGCCTCCGGTGGCATCGGCAGGGCGGGGCCCGCGCAGAAAAGCCCAGGAAGCTGGTTAGCCCCCTGCTGCGGTGGGTGGGGCACACCTGCTGCTATCACGCATGTCTCAGCTGTTAGCCACAGGAGGACCTGTTCCTGTCACCAGCCAGCTGCTTCGAGTCCTCACCCTGCTCCTCATGACGCAGGTGTCGAGCACCTGCTTCAGGTTGGGACCTGCAGCTCACAGCCTCATGCCAGCACACACCTGAGCTGACACACTCCTGAGCCAGGGCACACCTGTTGGCGTCTGCGACCCCGTACGCAGCTGCGACAGCACGCACCGCCTGCCTATGGCCAGGGGTGTGCCTGGGCCTTCGGCGAGGGCTGCAGGAAGCTCAGGACCACCGTGGGCCTCTCTCACACTGCCCTTCGGTCTCAGCAGCTGCAGAGAAATCACCCAACTCAAAGCGGAGGATGCTGGCTCAGGTCTTATTACTTGACACCCCCGTGGCCCTGTACTGGGGTCAAGTGTCCCCCAAATTCCTATCTACCCAGACACAGTGAGTGTGAACGTACCAAGAAGTGGCGTTTTGTGGATGTGATCACACTGAGGTCACTGGGGCAGGCCTTTACCCAGGGCTGGTACCCGTACGAGAGGAGGGAAATTTAGGTGCAGGACACAGAGGACACAGGCAGGCTCCGCCCTGGAGCCTCCAGAGGGGGCGTGGCCTCCCAGGCCACAGGCGGGGTCTGGTGAAGCCCCTGGGCTGCGGTCGTCTGTTCCGGTAGCTGCAGGGCACTGACTCATCCTTGAGGACATGAGGTCGCTGACCCTGTGCAGACCAGCCCCTGGGTATTCAGACTTGCTTGCTGTGGAATTTGGGGGAAGTTGGGGGTAAAGGGCAGGACCTGCATTAAAAGGAAGGAGGTGGAGGCATCTGGCTGAGTGTGGGGGTGACAGGGCAGGGCCGTGGGGCTCCCCAGAGAAGCCCCATGTGGCACCCAGCAAGGCCCCAGCAGGCGCGGTGCTCCCTGGGAGGGGGCGGCCTGCGGCCCAAAGGGCGTGGCTGGCAGAGCAGGCTCTTTAAAAGGTGGAAGCAAAGTGAAAAGGACAGGTGCGTGGCTTCGTAAGTCTCCACCCCGGCACCGCTGTGGCGGTGTGTGGCGCGCCCCCACCAGCCAGGTGAGAACCCACCTGGAGTGGTGCCTCGACTCTGCCCAAAGCCCGGGACTGGGGGCTCGCCGGGGGGCACACCAGACTCCCCCCAGACATGAGCCAAATGCAAGGACATCAGGTGCTTCCAGAGAAGCAGCCTGTAGCGGCACACAGACACAGGAGCAAGTTTGCCATGGACATTTCTTTTTTAAAAAAAATATAATAACTTAGTTTGTATCTTACAGCGCTTCCAATCAATGGGTCGGGGCTTCTCACCGGGACCTTGGGCATCAGACTCTCTGTGAAGGCCAGGCGCCCACCCCAGGCCGGTCACCCCACGGTCACTCCACGCCCATCTCGCAGGGGTTCAGCCCCCTCTCCTCGGCAACCCTGTACATCCTCTGGAAGTCCTCCAGGCGCGGGGCGCAGCCCAGCCGCGCCTCCCCAAAGTGCATGTGTCCGGTGAAGAGGAACTCGCCGCGCCCAGGCCTCACCCCACACTCCAGCAGCGTGGTGATGCGCCCCCGCCAGCCGCCTCCGGGTGCCGGGTGGAAGACCCTGCTCTTCTGCCGGTAGATCCGGCTCACGTGCAGGTGGATGGCGGACTCCTGCCGCTCGGGTGCGTGGGTGACGTCCCGGATGGCGCCGCGGACCACTGCAGAGGGAGGGACAGAAGTCAGCGTGAGACCGCAGGGATGCCTGCTGGGCCAACAGCAGGTGTCTGCACTGGCAGCGAGCGGGACCTGAGCGTGAGGCTGCCCAGGGTGGTCCCCGCCACGCCCGGGCTCGTCTGGGGCAGAAGAGGTTTTTGGTCACACGAGTGGGGAACGGAAGGAACGAAATGCACTCTGTGCATCGGCCTCTCGAGTCAGACCGACAGAAGCAGCCACAGTCAAACACAGGACGTATCAGGGTCGCAGGCTCCATGAGGCTCCGGGGGGAGGGGCCGGGGAGGACAGGGCAGAGGTGCTTCAGCAGGCCCCACCCCCAGGGGCCTGGAAAGGAGCCGCGTCCAGGGCTCTGGGCTCGGCCGCTCCAGCTGTGACAGCCGCCATCCTGTGCCCAAGCGGGGTCCCTGCCCTCAGCCCCGGGCCCCACCAGGGCCCAGAATGCCCACTGCAGCACCGGCAGGGGACCAAGTGGAGGGCAGGTCCTGAGGTGAGGCCTCCAGAGTGATGACCTCATGTGCCCAGTGGGGAAGTGCTCAGTGATCCCCTAAACAAACAGGAGTGCCCAGCCCTCCCCGGGCCGGGCGCTCAGGTCCTCCCCGGGGCTGCAGTCGCACAGGTGCAGCCCTGTGGCCCACGGAGGGGACACCACGCCCAGCGTCTCCACAGCCCCCTCCCTGCAGAGGTCAACGCCAGCAGCGAAAGGTTCCCTAGACCCATGTGGGGTGCGGGGTGCCCTCCCCACGGCGGACCCGTGCACACTCACCGAAGTCACTGGTGCAGACTGCCAAGAGCACCTCCGTGTCACTGCAGGGCCGGCATGGAGCTGCGAGGAGAGAGCACGGCAGCAGCGTCAGGCAGGGCTGTGCACACGCGTGCACATGGGTGCACACACATGCTCACTGGCCCTCGCCCTGCGGGAGCTCTGGTTTCCAACAGCTGGTGTCTGCCCTGTGCCTCCGTGACCTCTGCGTGAGGGCCGGGGGCTGACAGTGGGGACCCCTGGCCCCTCCCACAGCACAGGGTGGGCCTGTCCCCGACGAGCAGCCACTGGACTCACATGAAATCGCTCTTCCTTGGCCGTCACCAGCGCAAACCGGCTGAGCAGAGCAAAGCCCCGCCCCTCACCCCAGCCTCCACACCCACACCCCGAATTGCCAGGGCTGCCCACTCACACACTGCCTGCTTCCCAGGGTCCCACCTGCCCCTCGATTCCACAGGGGGTCAAGGCTCTGCCTGGAGGGACCCAGGAGGCTGCAACACAAGGCACAGCGGACGACAAGGGGCGTTCACCTGCCTCGGCCCTGGTGCCCTCCTAAGGTCTCTCCCGCAGACCCTGCCTGGTCTCCAAACTCCTTCCAGAGCAGCCCGGGTCCCCTGTGAGACCTCCCACCTCGGTGGGACTGGCTTCCTCCAGCCAAACAGGCCTCACACAAAGCCCTTCACCCTCCTGCCCACCTGGGGCATCAGGAGGGTATTGAGGGGAAGGGAGCAGGGTGGGGGGCAGAAACCTGGGGCTCTGACGACTCCCCACAGACCACATGCTCCTTCACTTGGTGGTAGACTTGGGAAAATACAATCTACTCGTTGACTCTTCTATTGAACATTTCAAGGCCTCTCCCTCATGTATTTCAAGTTTGCATGTTTTGGCTCGAATCCTCCTAATGCTGCAGAAACTTCACCTATGAAATCTCACTGGGACCCTTCCACGTTCCAAAGGCCCCGGGACACGCCTGGCCTCGGCCCTCACTGGGCCTGGATGAAGCTGACCCCGTCGGCACGCTTGGCCGGCTGCCGTCACTGCCCTCAAACTGGGCTGAGCATGAGGTCGCCTGCCCAGGGGCTGCCAGGTGACCAGGGAGCCGCAGTGACTCAGGGGCCTGGGCTGGGCACAGACAGGCCTCTGGGCCCAAGTGTGTGTGGACCTCTGGGGCCCAGCATGCAGCAACCCTGGGGAGCCTGGGGGTGGACGTGCATGTCCAGACTGCTGGTGCGTCGTCCCGCCCCCAGGCAGGGTGGATACGAGTCACCGTCCGGCTGTGCAAGGGCTGTCTCACCGGCTCGCCCACCGCCAGGCTCCCACTGAGTTATCAGGAGAAGCAGCAGCCGCCGGTCAAGCCCGGCCTGCTGGTGTGTTGGAAGCTGGTCCAGCCCATCTGTGGAGCAGGCGCCTCCCTGCCCAGCTCCAAATCCCAAGCGCTTTGCCCACCTGTGGCCTCTGTTCACACAGGTGGACCCCCAGGCTCAAGGCCACTCTTTAAAAAGACAGTGGCCAACTGGGGGTCCCCCACCCTCTCTCCTGCTGGGCCTGTGGAGGCGCCGCACAGTGGGCGTGATAGCCAAGGGGCACTCGGCACCACCGGCTCTGAGGGCCCCGTGTTCCACCAACTTTACTCTGGCCATGAGTGTGGAATACAGAGCAGAGGGGACCACCTCATCCTGGCCAGCCACCCCCTTGCCCACAGGCTTAGAGGCTCCACCCTGGGCTTCCTTTGTGGGTGGGGGTGGCCCCAGCATCTGTCCCTATAAGAATGCAGGTTGCCGAGCCAAACTCACGGTGACCACAGCCCGCCTTTGGGCTCCCCTCAGACCAGGGTGCCATTGCCACACGCAGGTGGGGGGCAGGTGAGGGGCAGGTGAGGGCACATGGTCTCCAGAAGCATCTCGGGTTCCAAGCCAGCTGAGATAGGCCAGGAGGCGCCACTCCCAAAAGCAGCCTTGGGGGGCCAACGGGCCCAGGCCACATGCCGTGGTCAGACCCCCAGGCCTGGACTCGTGTGACCCAGCCTAGAGCTATGCCCTGTCCAGGAGCCGTGGGCCCCAGGACCTCAGCTGA
The DNA here is from genome assembly GCF_021234435.1 of Artibeus jamaicensis. NCBI lineage: Eukaryota > Metazoa > Chordata > Mammalia > Chiroptera > Phyllostomidae > Artibeus > Artibeus jamaicensis. Next base: position 9,353,430 of record NW_026521468.1, on the reverse strand, counting down.
TGGCCGAGGACAGAGGTGGAGACCAGCCGTCCTCGGCTCCCCCCACCCAGCTCACTCACAGCCCCATCGTGCTGGGCACAGGGACCCTGGCAGCCCTGGGGGACGGCAGTCGGGGGCCTGCAGAGTCTCCCACCAGAAGCTCCAACAAGCCAATACCCCTGACAGCTGAGCTCACAAAGCACCACCCCAGAGACTTCCCTCTTCTGACTCAGCTCCACGAGGCGCAGGTCACCTTTGTGGAAAGCGCGGTCTGTGGACGCCAAGAGAAGCAGTCTGGAAACAATTACGAATCGCGTCGGGCTCGTAAAGGCTGTGGAATGTGCTGGTTTCTGACGCATCCAATCTCGTCTCCCTACGGGGGAGATGGGGAGGGGGAGGCCAGCGGGCTGGCTGGAATTCTGGCCCACGTCTCATGGAGAGGGGAGGGCCGGGGCGTGGACGTCCCGGGAAGATTACTCTGGAATGTGCATGAAATGAACTGAGCAAAGAAGAAAATAACAGGCTCAGGGAGGCGGGCCAGGGGCCACACGGCGACCCGGGTGAGGCCCGCAGGTGCCAGAGGGAGGCCATGGAGGGGGTGCCTTCTGGCAGGGTCTCACCGCCTGAGGGGCCCGCAGACAGACAGGTGGACGCCGGTCCCGACTGCCTGCACACGGGGGGCCGGGGGAAGGCACGCAACTTCCAAAGACAGCACGGTGCAGGAGGACGCCCAGCAGGTCAGCTGGTGACCAGTGGCAGATGCCGCGTTTTGGCGAGGAGCGAAGAGACACCAGAAAGCTGTGAATGTGGCGGAACGTGGCCGCGTCGGCTGAGACCGAGCTGGAGCCGCCCCCAATGGTCACGACGCCCAACGCACTCACCCACACCTCCCGTCCCCAGATGACCCCACCGGGCCTGTCCTGCTGCCCTCCCAACCTCTTCCTCGCCAGGAAAGCCACGCCCTTCCACCCAAAACGGGTAAGGCAAAAAATAATCACACAATAATTACAGAGGCCAGAGAAGCCTCCGGTGCAGGAAACAACCGGTCCCGGCCAAAAGAAAGCAAGTTCTCTCTCTCCTTTGAACTCTGCCACTCGCCCCCTCGGCTGTCGAAGCCACTGGGCCCCCTGAGGGATCGCCTGCCCCCAGCTCACCAAACAGAGGGTTTTGAACACGACGGGAGCTGAAGCCCACCAGCGGCGTGGGACCCGGGCCACCCGCCTCCGCAGGTGCCCCTGGAGCCTGTGATGGGGACGCTTCTTGTGCCTTCATCAGCCCAGGGGCTGTGTCCTCCGGCCCCTCCCGCCCCCCAGCTCCAGCTGTGGGTTCGGATGTCTCTCCCCCAGGCCGGCTCAGACGGCTGGGGGGAGGGCGTGTGCGCGGAGACCAGGGCAGGGATGTGCCCGGCGGGCGAGCCCCTGCCGCCTGGCCCTCGAACAGTGAAACAAGAGATGGGAATGCGGGGCCCACACGGGCGTTAGAACTGCGGACGTGGGGTCTGCCTCTGGACCCCAGCGCCAGACCGAGCGGCATCCCGCCCTCCCTTGCGGGTTACCCCCACGAGTGCACCGGCCCACTGGGAGATGGGGACCCTGGCGGTGCCTGTCCCCCTGGGTCCCCAGGGAGGATAGCCCCCCAACAGCCCGGCCGTGTTCCGGGTGTGACTGGAGCCTCGTCCATCACTGAGCTGCATCTGGCCGCCCCGCCTCCCCAGTCCTGCTGGGCTGCTCCAGTGCTGCAGAAGGAGCTCCCGTGCTACTCAGGGGCCCAGGCAGAAGGCCTACCCCTCCTGCTGTGTGGCAGCCAAAACCCAATGCCCCTGGGCTGGGCCCAGCGCCTGTGCCTGTCAAGGAGCTGCCTGCCTCTCCATCCTCGGCTATTGGTGTGTCTCGGTTTATCAAGGAGGCCGATTACACAACCCAAGTGGACATGAGGCCAACGCGCCTGCTGTAAACACTCCCGGCGGCCAGGACTCCGGCCCACAGGGCTCCTGCTCTCAGGTCGGCACAGAGGAGCACTGTGACCTGACCCGCGGGTGGGGTGAGGCAGGCGCTCCCCTGCACGTCCCCTCTGTGGGCCCCCGTGTCACTGACACCTCCGAGGCAGCAGCCAGGCCAGAGCAGAGCCCGGAGCCGTGCCGCCTGCTGAGGGCCCACCTGGCCCGGGGACACCACGGCTGCCAGATGGCCTGCGCTGACATTCCACATTTTGCACCCATTCCTCGGGCATTAAAGGCTTAGGGGCCCAGGCCCTGATGAAAGGCGCACACCCCGGGGAGCTGGGGGGCTCCCGCCTCCCCGATCCCTGCTGCGTCTCACCCCCTAGGGAGGGGGTGGGGTGCTGGGCCCGGTTCTGGTCCCAGCTCCCAGCTCTCAGAGCCCTGGGTGCCCCTGAGTCCCCAGCCCAGGATCTGACAGACACTGTCCCAGATCTCAGCCACCTGCAATTGGAGCCCTGGGGGCCTAGACTTCAGCAGACACCCCAGGGTCAGGCAGGCCTGTATCAGGGGTAACAAGGGAACCTGGACCTGGCCCCCCCAGGTGGCTGACGTCCAGCCTCGGCCAGCCTGGGGGTGCGGGGGACAGTGGGCAGAGGCGGATACTGGGCGAAACACACCCTTCCCTCGGGCGCCCCCCTCCTCCCTGCAACCCCACAGGACCCCAGGGCTGCTCAGCCTGACAGCTCTCCCGGGTGCACCCACTGTCCCTGCCTGGAGGACACTGGCCCCGCCCCCAGGGAGGAGAAGAGAACCTGAGCCCTGGCCTGGGCTTGGGGTCATCCCAGGCTGTGCCCAGGGGCTCCTGTCGGGGCCAGGGCAGCACCCGTGAGTCACAGGGTGAAGGTGGGACAATCCCTTGCAACCAGCCTCGAGCATCTTCAAGGCCCCCCAATGTCAGTGGGGTCAGTGAGAGGGGCTCTAACAAGTCCCAGCCCCGGCTCCAGTCAGAAACCTCAGCTTGGAAGACCCAGCTTTTCCCGGTTTTGCTTTCACTTCAAGTATACCTACCTCCAGGGCCCCAAAGCGAGGCTGGGGGTCCCCTCGGTAAACTCCCCCTCCCACCTCCCCACTGTGACCAAGACAAAGGTGGTGGGGTTCAGGTTTGCCTCAGGTCCTAGGCTTCACAGAGCCACCCTCCCACCTGGGCAGTCAGCACGGGGGGAGGGGCCCCAGGCCAACAGAAGCTCTGTAACAGGGAAGTTTGGTTTGAGCGAGAACCAAAGTGCTGAAAACCGATCTGAGCTGAGAACGCAGCCCAGTGAAACGTGGACTCACGGGCTGCAGGAGACCCCGCCTTCCAACCCCAGCAGATCTGGTCCCACCCCCCCGCCCGGTCGAAGCTGAAACGTGGAGACTACAGATTCCTGGGGACAGCCCAGTCCTCAAGCCAGCTGTTTCCGCTGGGCCCGGTGGACCCGTGAGGCCAGGTCATTACTCTGCTGGGGCCACGTCCCCCGCCCCTGTGGGCGCATCCCGTCCCTGGGGGGCGTTAACAGGGTCCCTGCAGGACCCCCACCTGACCATCCTCCCAGCTGGTCCTTGAGGGAGCAGCCTTCCTGGAGCCGGCTCCCAGGACAACCCAAGCTCACACCTCCAGGCCCCACCCCACCCCGCCCAGGGCCTCTGGGCCCAGGCCCAGTTCGGAATTGACACAGATGGCACCCCCAGAGCCCTGGCCGCCCCACCCCGCACAGACACTGAACCTCAGAGCAAGAGTGAGGCCGGGCGGGCTGAGGGAAGCCCTGGGCTGCCCAGGGCGCGAGGGGCAGGACCTGTCCTGGGCGACCAGGGAGCCCCTGCCCGCCCGCTCTCTGCCTGCGCCCTCTCCGAGGCCAGCCCCACCGCCACCCAGGGCCCCACAGAGCTGCCTGCCTCCCTCCAAAGGAAAGGAACGGAAGTCTAAAGCCAAGGCGCCACTGCACCTGTGCACACACACCCTGGCCTCCCAGAGACCACCCGGACCCCTCCCCCAGGCTCCCAGATCCCCACAGCCCCTCCCCTGAGGGCCCAGCAGTGGGGGCTCCACCTGGGCGCCCACCACAGCCTCACTCTGGCACGTGGCTGCAGCCTCCACGGCGAGGGTCCCCACGCACACCCACCCACCCACAAAATGCCTCCAGAACCAGGGACTCAGGACATGGTGGGTTTGCACCTGGGATGTGGATCGGCCTCCGGCCCCACCCACGACTCGGCGTTTGAGAGGCTGCCACCAGTTTGTGTGGCAGAAGAAACGCCGGGACAGCGTGAACGGTGCCAGCGCCCACTCCAAACCCGCCACAGCTCGTCGTGGAAGGTGAGCGTGTCTGGGAGCGGGGCCCTGTCACGGCTGCGACCTGTGGTCATTCTCAGGGACACTCGTTACCCTCTACAAGTAACTCACTCCCGGGGGACACATATTTGCAAAGTCCAAACAAGAACTTTCCAGAACGCCAACAATACGCCTCACGTCCGACACCACCTTCACCACACAGCTCACCGCCCCCAGGAGGGCCGTCTGCTGGCACCCGGCACCCCCCTCAGCCACCACCCTGAGGAGTTTCACGGAGGCTTTGCTGGGGGGGGCACAGGAGAAAATCGGAGAAGTCTGGCAAACGAGACGGACCAGGGCTGCGGGAAGGCAGCGGCCAGGGAGCCCGCCCTGCACCCCCAGGGCCCCACTCACCTGCCAGAGCGTGCAGGTCCGACCCGGCGCGCCGGCCGCTCAACTCGTACAGGAAGCCCGTGGTCCTCCTGCTGATGTCCTGCTGCGGCGTGGCTTCCACGAACAGGCCGCCCTGCTCGGAGCCAAAGCAGCGCACTTGGCCCGGCCCGTGGTCCCCGTCCCGGAACAGCAGCTTCAGCGCTCCAGTTTTTTCCAAATAAATATTGGCCCCCGAGGAGTCCCTGAGGGGCTTGATGCACAGAGTCAGGTGCCGGGAGGGCGAGAAGGTGTTGGGCCGCAGGTTGACGCTGAGAGCCCCGGTCGGGTACATCCACTCCACCGCGCCCTCCGAGCAGCGCAGGTACACCTGCTCCACCTCCTTCCTGTGGGCCTCGTGTGTCAGCCCGCTGTGTGTGGGGGGGGGGACAAGGTCAGTGTCCCCTTGGCCCGCAGCACCGGCCGCTCCCAGGGAGGCAGCCAGGGCTGGCATCGGGCGCCCAGACCCTCCCCGCCCCTGGACGCACAGTCTCCGCGGGCCCGCGGGGCACCAACCCGAGTTCCAGATGACGGAGCCGGGGCTGTGAAACAGTGGAGATCCCCACTGAGCCTGAGGGACAGCAGCAGACTCAGGCGACAAGGGCCGTCAGGGCCCCGCACGCATAAGTAACTCAGCTCATGAACCAGCAAGGAACGTAAGTGGTCTGGGGGCCGGGGGCTGCCTCTGAGTTTTTTCTCGGGGCCCCACCGTCAGGCCTCAGTGCCTGTATTTTCCTCATGGTGACGATGTAGCTGCTTTTTCACTCATTTGCAAACCCTGGGACCCTCCTCTGATGAACATATTTTTTAAATGAACTCAAATGTCACTGAGGATATGAAAGGAAAGGAAAGGTCCTCCCCAGGGCCCAGCACAGGAGAAAGTGCGGAGAAGCCAGAACTGAGCAGCACCTGGTGCTCCGGTGGGAACTTCCCGAGAACCCAGTCCATCCCACTCCTCACGAACACTAGACAGGAAGAGACGAGTGCACTGCACTCTCGGCGAGATGGGTCTCGGGTAAAATCACTACGTTGTGTCGTCAAGAAACTGAAACCATCGAAAATGTTGAAGTTCCTTGCCCCTACTCCAGATTTCCATGTCGGCATCTGCTTGTGTACACGGTTGCGTCACGACCACCAAGCAGCCCCGGAACCTACTGCGGCTGAGTGTTCGGTTACTCGGCATGGGGATCTGATCAGATCTCAGACAGGTTCACCCGCATTCTTGGGATTTTTACGTGGAATAAACAAAGCCACACTCAGAGCCCCGGCCTGAGTGTGTTACCAGAGCCCTTTCCACGGAGGAGAAAACACATATGGTTTGCATTCACTGCTGGTGACTCATGCGCCGGGCCCCCGAAAAACCTCACTTTTCCTACGACAGCCAGCTGCAGGCTGGGGCTGCACAGTCACCCTGCAGACCACATCAGACGGCGGCATCAAGGAGGTGAACCCTCCTCACCCCGCTCCCCGCCCACATGCCCTGGGTCGCGAGCAGCCACCCGGCCTCAGACGCCTACCAGGCCTGCACACACGGAGCAGACTAACAAATTACACTCACATAAAACCCATACGTGCTCATCTGACACGTATGTGGGGATGGGCATAATTATAGTGCTGTGTGAAAAATTAGACTAAATGGTGAGTGGCTGCCACAGATCATTATAATCAGCTCTGCTCTTAGGCGGCCAACACAAACTCCACCAGTGTCCCTCCACTTGGGTCTTCAGCCCCCAGGGGCAGCTGGATACTTGCCCAGGCCCTAGCACCAATCCGCAACTCGCTCTCCCACAAAAACCATTCTGTCCCAGGCTCCACCTCCCCTTCGGTGGGGCAAAGGCCTGCAGAACCTACACCAGAGGCTTTGGAAGTCTCACTAAGCCCCTTAATTTCAACAGTGGAGAAAGAAATGGGGAGGCCTGCCCTCCACCTACATCTCAGGCAGGGGCAAGGAAACCACGGTGCGGACAGGTGGCCAGCCCACAGCTGCCCGGAGCAGGCAGACCTGAGTCTGGACGCTGCCGGCCACCAGCCTGCACCTATGCCCACGTGCATCTTACGGGTGCCCCTGGCTGTGGCCGTTAATAAGCCACTCAACCGAAAGAGAACGAGGGACAAAACGAAGGCTCCCCGTCACTTCACCCTCTAACTAATGTCCTCGCTGGACCACACAGTGGGGTCTGCACCCACGGCCCAGCATGTGGGGCTCTGCCCATCTTCCTAAAGCGTCGAGAACACCAGGAATCGCCAAGGCAGTCAGCGCAGGGGGTTCACACCAACCGCCGTCACGGGTGGCAAGCCAGATGCCCTGTGAGCAAACACCTACTCAGCCCAGGACCCGCTCGCTGGCTCTTCCAATGAGGTCCAGGGCTCCGGTGTATCCAGCTCCTGCCAGGAACTACAGCCACACAGCTCACCTGGAAGCCTTCAGCATCGCAGCCCAGAAAGAAAACCTTCTGCTTACGCAAAGTGGCTGGAGGTGCAAACACGCACCAAGTCTGACCAGGCACCGATGGTGGCACGTTACGACGGTCACATGACATGCCAGTGACTTGCTAACCAGGCCAAGAAAAAAGAGGCGACTGTTTTCTAACATGATGAAGCCGCGGGACACGGAGAAAACTTACTCAGCCTCAGGGAACGAGAAGGCTGCTTGGACTGTGGATTGTTGAAACTGAGCTCATGCATTCTTCTTAAAAAAGAGTGGACAAGTGTCACGGCCCAAGAGGGCACACCTGTGCAGCACCTTTATGGAGGAGATGGGGACTCTCTGACGCGGTCGGTATGGGGGCAGCACCCCCAAGGTCGGGCCTGAACCCCGAGTCACCAGAGGGAAATTAGGTCTCTGGTTCACTGATCCAGGAAGAGCTTCAGGTGGAGCCCCAGGCAGAGGAGAGAGCCCAGGTGTGCCGTACCTGCAGAGCCCGGCCCAGAGCAATGGACTTTCACGCCTTCTGCTCAGTGGCCTGGAAACACCCAGAAACACACTTCTGCCTGTCAGCCTGGTGGCCAGTGTCATAAAGAGCAAGTCCCCCCACCAGGGGGTCAGAACCCACCGCCCATCAGGCCGCACCACCCCCCCCCCCCGCAGCAAGCAGCACACTGGTGGGGGGCAGCAGCGATCACAGCTCCAGCAGGGCTCACACGCCAGGAATGCCGCCTGGCCAGCTCCTCCCCGGCCCCCCCACCCGGCTCACTCAGTGCCTTTGCGCTCCGCTCCGCGGAGGAACTGGGGGAGTCAGGAACCGGGTACATCGGCAGTGACGGAAGGGCAGCGTCTGTTTCTCCCGCAGGTGAAAGGATGCGCGGAGCGAGAACCAGGAGGGCTCCTCTCCCCGGCGCCCAGCAGCCCTCACGGGCACTGCCTCGCGGGCTCAGAGCCCTCTGGGCGGGCGCAGGGTGTCCGCTCCCCCTCTGGAAACTCAGGCTCAGGGGCTAGGGCTGGGTCACTGCTTCTGATCTGCCGAAGCAGGACACCCCGAGGCCTCAGTCTGGCGGTGCACGGACTCATTCAGCAGAGGCCGCACAGCAGGAGGTTTAGCTGCTGGCACCGGGCGGGGGCGGCCCCAGCGGAGGGTGCCGGTTTCAGGGGCTTCCGCCAGCCCAGCTCGCCGCCGCCACCAGCTCTCTTCGGGCCCACCCTCCGCCCCGACCCGCGCGGCTCCTCCCTCCCTGCCCTGCGCGAGGGAGGGCACCGGCGCCAACCTCAGGGCCCTGGGACCTTCGCTCACGGAGGGGTGGGCAGGGCGAGAAGGGAGCAGGGTAATAGCCAGTGTCCACGGAGAACCGGCCCGTAAACACCACGACGGCCATCGGCTGCCCTGCCGACCGGCGTCCGGCACCAGCACAGCTCCAGCCTTCGCAGAAACCCGCCTCCCTCAGAACAACCCCGACAACCCTGCCCCCATCGTGAGGTGTCCGCAGCCGGGTCGGGGCTTGCACGGGGACCCGGCCCCGGGGACACCAGGACCCAGGGCGGTCCGGCCCACGGCGCGTTCGGAGGAGATGCGCGTCTCCCACCGCAAACTCCTGAATCCCCAACTTCCGCGGCGCAGGACCGGCTTCGCCGACCACGAGCTGCCAGGGCGGCCGAGGGCGCCTTGGGGACCGCGGTTTCTCATCCTGAGTGGCTGTTCCCTCAGGCACCCCGCCCGCGCACACTTGTGGCTTGCACTCCTCTCTGCTTGTCACACTTCAGTGTTTAAAAAGGTCCTCGGCTGCCACAGCGGAGGGGCGTGAAGGGGGGTCACCCAGCGCGGCGCGCGCGCTGCCAAGGGCGGCCTGACCTTCACCGGGCGGGGGCAGGGGGCTCGGCCAGGTCCGTACCAGGACCGTGGCACAGGTCTCGGCCCGCACAGGCGTGGTCGGCGCTGCTGGCCGCGCCAGGGCCCCGTTCCGTCCACCCAAGCTGCTGCCCCCTCCGGCAGACTCGGCCGCCCCTTCTGGCTCGGCCCGGAGCGCAGGCCCCGCTCCTCCCTGCCCGGGGGCGCGCACCTCCTTGCCGCGGGTAGGCGGCGGGCAGGGGCCGGGAAAGGCCAAAGGGCCGATCCCAGCCCCCGTGGTCGGCGGCCGAGACTCTCCAAGTGGGGACAAGAGCTTCCAAGTGCGGGGCAAGCGGGCTACCCAGCCGGGAGGGACCCGCAGCGCCGCAGGCGCGCCTCCCGCAGGCGTCCTCCGGGCCGGGGAACCGGGACGCCGCGGGCTCTTTTGTTCTAGCACCCGGGTCGGAGGCGGCGGGGTTGGCGCTCCGCCTGGACAGGGTACCCCGCGCCCCCGCACGCTGAGAGTGGGTGGAGGGGCAGCAGCGCGGACACAGGGCCAGCCTCGCGCCGCGCGGACTCACCTCCCCTTCCAGCTGCACAGGTCGCTCGAGTACTGCGCGCCCGCGCCGCCCAGCAGCGCGGCCAGCAGCACGGCCAGCGGCAGCAGCGGAGGCGGAGGTCCGGGGCCGGGGGAGGAGGGCCGTGGCCACAGCCGCCCCGCGCGCCCCCCGGCCGCCCGCGCCGCGCCCCGCATGCTCTGGCTCCCGCTCCGCGCCGGCTCCGCGCGCGCCCACTGAGCAGACTCGCGACCCGCACGGCTGGGCTCAGAGTTCGGGGGAGTCACGTCGCTCGCCCCCCGCGCAGCCCGCGCGGTCTCCCGCCCATAGCGGCTGCAGAAGCTGCCGCAGCCTCTGGAGCAGCTCGGAGGTCTGCGCCCGCCGCCGCCGCCGGAGCACTGAAGTCCGCGAGTCAGCAGCCCGTGTCCCGGCTCAGCTGGGGGGCGGTGCCCGCCTGGCCGCTCCGCCCCGCCCCGCGGGCCGCCCGCGCCGGAACCCCGCCCCGAGAGCCGCCAGGAGCTCCCCGCCCTGCGCACGGCCCCGCGAGCCCGAGCAGGACGCAGCGGAGACCACAGGGTGTTGCGCCTCCGGGGCGCGTGGTGCGGGGAGTGGGACCGGTTGGGGCGCCACGCCGAGGAGGGGTCGCCCGGGATGGAAGAAGGGTCCGAGAGAGAAGGGCCAAGCTAGAAAGCGGGGTCCGAGAGACCGGAGGGCCCGGCGGCCAGTGCAGCGCGGGGGCGGGGGAGAAACCCGAGACCCCCGGACTGCACAGACGCCCGCCCAGCGCCCGGCCCGCGGCGACCGCACAGTGGCGGCCCGGCTGCCCCTTCTCGGAATGGCCGCGGGCCCGTGGCTATTTTAGGCGACTCGTCTGAGCCCATCGAGGGCGTCCCCGGCACAAAACCCTCCGCAAAATCTGAGTGTCCTTTGTGAGGGTTCAGACTCCATCCCGTTCGGGGCCCCGAGGGGCGGGGAGGCCCCGCTTGGCTGGAGATGCGGCGGACCCGCGGGAGCGTGGACTGGGGCACCCACTCCACAGGACGGCTCTGCGTTTGCTGGCGCCGAGGCCACCCATCCTGTGCGTCGCTGCCTGCTGGCCGCTCACCGCCCCCCGCCCCGGCTCATTGATCTAGTACCTGGGGCCCCAAATTCCCACGGGATTCTTGGGGCGGGGAGTATGTCCTGGCCCCGTCCTCCAGATCCGACATTTTCGACCATTCATCTCGTGGCACACGTAGGCTAATGACTGAAACTGCAACACACCAAAATGCATATATATTGGCAGATCTGATTAAGAACACTGGTATCATGTTGATTCATTCACACCGTATGGCTACTGTTGTGTGGGCTGCTGTCAGTTTTTATTTGATGATCTAAGGAAGGAGAAGTCAGTGCCCCTGACTCAGTAGCCAGGCAGCGCACGGCTCAGAAACTCGAGGCGCAGTGGCCGGGCTGCACTCCAGGCGAGAGGACTCAGACTGCCTGCGGACATCGCCACGTGTCTGTTCTGGAAGGACCCAAATGCCGTGCAGCGAGAGCCGTGTCCTTCACCCAGCGGTCGCAGGGCCGCCATGTGCCCGACATCTAGTAGGGGAGAGGGGGACAAGCTCCCCAGTCCCTACTGGGAGGGCGGAGGCCAGGAAGCTGGGTGGTCTGGGTGGGGCCTCGCTGGCAGTGACCAGGGTCTCTCTGGCCTGCAGGCAGCCCCACTGTGATCACAAGATCAGGTTCCTCCGAGTCCTCACACTGTCTAGTGTTGGTCTAGCCTCTTAGCATTTCTGTTCCAGCCAAGAAACACTTCAGGAGGAATCTCAAGTGGCCTGGAGGGTGGAGGTGCCTTCCGGCCCCTGCTGATCTGTAAAGTGCACCCTTGTCCTGTGGTCAGAGGTCCGGAGTCGGGAGGGGTGGGAGAGGCTGGGGTCTGCAGGGCCCCACACGGGGGGGGGTGCTGGGGCCAGGGGAGGGGCTCCCCTCCAAGGGGAAGGATCTGCCTGGGGAGGCCTGCAGCTGAGCAGGTCGACCCTGGCAGCCAAAGCCGGGGATGGCACTGCCCAGTCCCACGCGGTGCTGCCACCCTGAGACGCCCGGCCAGGGGAGGCTGGGGTCGGTGGCCTGCTGTACCTGCCCCACAGCCCAGGGCTGCAGGGGCCGGGGCAGGGCAAAAGGAGACCTCCACCCTGAGGCTGGAACCCGAAACGACCTCTGTGCTCTGGGCTGCAGTGCAGCCTGACCCCGTGGCCATCTGCCCTGCAAGCAGCCCCCAGGCTCCGCTGTCCCCGAGGCCAGTGGCTTCACCAAAGGAAGAGACCGAATATTACCAGCAACCCAGACGGCTCTTGAGGGTGTTCTGCTAAATGAAACAAGCACAGACAGTGTGCGAGTTCACTCACGTGGAGTATAAAACAAGAAAAGGTAACAAACAAGCGAAACACGCTGCAGACACAGAAAACAGAAGGGTCAGCAGAGGGGAAGTGGGAAAACTGGGTGAAGGGTCAAATGTAAGGGGGGCCCCCAAAAGGAACTTTGTAAAAATTGTGTATTTATTCCTACATGTTTAAACTTCGGTCACCTTCGAAGTACTCTCCATGTGGCGCAGTACACCCTTCGAGACCTTTTGTCCACTGCTCAAAACAGTTTTTGAACTCATTAATTTTGATGCTTTTTGGTGCTTCTGCATTTTTTTTTTCACTTCTTGCATGTCAGCAAAATGTTTCCCTTTAAGGACTTTTTTCATCAGGGAAACAAAAGAAAGTCTCTTGGGGTGAGATCCAGTGAATAGCGAGGGAGGAACACGGGAGTCATGCAGTTTTTGGTCAAAAAAACTGCTGAACACTCAGCACAGTGTGGGCAGGCGTGCTCATAAATCACCCATCAGGAAATGGGCAGAATTCACTGATACCAAACGCAGCCTCTCACAACAACACCAGCTGGCACACTGATGCAGATGGGCTCCTAGAACACACTCAGCTCCTAGGGGAAGCCTGGATTATGAGGGGCCCACCCTCCAGCAGATACTTCTGGTGTTTTGGGCCCCCCCCTAGTTTATGGTGACAGAAGGAAACCAGACTGTGGGCAGTGAAGTATCGAGTTACAATGTTGCACAGCCTAAAATGTATACAGTGTTATTTATCAATGTTACTTCAATAAATTTTAAAAACACCCAGAGACCACTGAACCAAAGGGGAGAGACTGTCCCTGGGGTGACCCAGAACTGCTTCCCATCCCAAACCACCAGTGCCAAGGTCCCTCAAGTTAGGACAGCAGAGCGGTGCCTCACAACCCACAGAACGTGCCACACAAGAGGGAACCTACAGCCTTTGGTTACTAATGTATCAATATTGGCTCTGTGACCTGTACAAGGGTCTTCATGATGGGGATTCTGGGAGGGGGAAGAGGGAGGCTGTATGGGAACTCTTGTGAGCTTCTCAGTTTTTCTGTAAACCCAAAAAGCAAGTCCATAAATTAAAAAATAAAAGCTATGTTCTTGGAAGAACCCAGGAGGATCTTGGGAAAGGGCCTGGCCTTTCTCAGTTTGCCCTCCCGGGTGACGCCCTGAGGGTCCCTGAAGCAGGAATTTCCAGACTTCCCTCCTCCTGACAGGCTGCCAGGCACAGGTGTGGCCATGTGGCAGAACTGGTTCCCCCAGCGTCACTCAGCCCCTGAGGAGGCTTGTGCTCCGGTCCCACTGTGGGCCACCTCCGCACCTGCAGGGTGGGCGCCCGCCAATCCCCTCCTGGCCCTGCAAAACCACCTGCAGAAGGAGGTGGGCCGTGGCCGTCTCGGGCTGCGCAGCGACTACCGGCCCCACTTCATGGCCTAGGGCCTGGCCAGGAATGAGACCCAGAGGGCCTCTGGCAGTTGGAGCAGGGGGCCCTCCCAGGCGGTTAGAGAAGCTGGGGTGTGTTCGTCCACAGATGGCTGAGGGGGGACTAACCAGTGAGGGGACAGCGGGCCACCTTCTCACCTGGCCCAGCAGCCAGGGGGCCACGGGCTGGGCGTGGCATCGAGCCTGGTGAGCACCAGGGGTGGCAGGCAGCTCTGGGCGGAGGGCAGCTCCTGTGCTAAGTAGCATGGCCGCCTCCGCACCGTCCTTGCGCTTGTGGGTAGCAGGTGCCTGGCCGTGAACAGGCCACAGGGCCCAGGGTGGTGAGCTGTGAGGGCTGTGCACTCAGCTCCCGGAGGTGGCGCCCCACAGGGAAGCAGGCCCCCCACCTTGACAGAGCTCCTGGCCGGGAAGCAGAGCCCCAACAGGCCTGGGTGTCTGTCCCTGCCTCTGTGCTCCAGAGAAACAAACCTGGGCCTGCAGTTGGAGCCGGGCCGGGACAAGGTGCAGAGGGAGCCGCCAAGCACAGGGCTGGGACAGCGCGGGCAGGACCTGCCCCAGCCTCCCACCAGGGTCTCCCCAGTGTGCCCTGCAGGGACCTGGGGGAGGGCATTAGTCTGGTGCCTCCTGGCCCTGCCCTGAGGGAGGGTGCGTCCAGGGGCCCTGAACCCGAGGCCTTCCTGCACACTCCAGCTGGCCAAGGGGTCTTCCCAGGCCTGAGCGGAGGCCTGACCCCACCTGCTTCCCCAGGATGCCGGCGCCCCCTCCTGGGTGAGCCTGATCTGAGGCAGGAAGACGGGGTAGCCCTGGACTCAGCCAGATGACCACACCACAGAGAACCCCACCACAATGAACAACAGTACAAACACATGTGGAAATAAAATAAAATAAAAATATATCCCCCCAAACTTCACCACATGCCCCAGGAGTAACCACTGGTTAACGCCCCTCCTCCTCACCAGGTTCCCACCCCCACGCCCCCCGCGCCTCTCTCCCCGGGCCCCCAGCAGTGCACATCTCTGCCTCCCGAGTGGCACACGGCCCGTCACCGAGGCTCTGCAAGCTGGGCTGGGAGTTTCCAGGGTGGTGACGATGGGAAGAAAAGGCACGGCTGCCAGGGGCCCCGCCTCTGGGCAGAGGTGCAGCCCCACGCTGCACACCCGCACCCCCCGCCAGGTGCACGGCTCCCGGGCTGCTGACAGCACGTGGGCACCATTGTGGCACCGTCAGCACAGCACGGAGCCTCCGGGGAGACCAGGCCCCTCACTACCGTGAGCTCCACCTGGCGCTTTCTCGGTTTAGCTCCAAATCGCCCGGCGTAAGCGACACAGCCCCGACTGGGGCCGAGCCCTGCGCTCGGAGACCCACCGGTGGCATCGCAGCCCAGCAACAGAGCCCACCGGCCCGGGGCCACAGCCTGGGGGCGCTGAGCTGGCCGCCCCACTCGCACCGGAAGTACCAGCCAGACCTGCTGGCGGCTGAAGCGGGTTGAGGGCGCCTGTCCAGTCCTGCCGCGCACAAACGCAGCAGCCGGTCAACATCAGTTAGTCCAGGACTCTTGGTGTCCAGAGCAGAAACGGGACAAGGTCAGGTCTGGGCCCTCAGGTGAACAGGGTGTGAAATCCCTTCCCCACCCAGCTGACGGGGAAGGCAGGCCCCCTGAGGCTCTGTGCGCTGAGCGGCCCAGGCGGAGGGGCCCCAGGCTGCCCCAGCTCTTCCCTCCCAGATGCCAGGGAAAGTTCAGACACCGTGGTCAGGGTGAGGACGGAGTGGACAGTGCAGTCACTGCCCAGGACAGGCCCTCCCTGGGTCAGCGCGGCTGTGCCTCAGTGACTCAGCCCGGGGCAGCAGGCGGAGGTGGCTGCCGAACACCTGGTCTAGAGCCCGTCATGCGGCCTCACCCCTCCCAGGCAGTTCGCCTCCGTCCCGCTGGCCCAACCCTAGGGAGAGGCCACGTGGGGCGGGGATGGGGGCAGGGCTGCCCCCTGCTGGAGGACGGGCCTGTAGGCCCTGGAGTGTGTGGGGGGGGACACCCAGAGGCAGGGGAGAGGCCAGAGCCCATCGCTGTGGCCACCTGCCCTCGTCCACGTGCCCTGAAGCTTCCATCTGATGGAGCAACGGGCTTCGGAGCATGAACGCAGGCTCGCCTCTTGCCACGGTGACAAGAAACCTGTGGGCTGAGTGGGCCTCCCCTTCCCCAGGCCCAGGGTTCAGGGGACAGTGCTCACAGTGGGACAAGTTAGTGCCCCAAACCCCATGTGGGGAGGGTGTGGCACGGAAGCCCGGGGGCCTAGGGAGAGGCCAGCGAGGGATCGCAGACCATGGAACCAGTGTCAAGGGGGCACGGGCAGGGACGGGGGCTGGGACCCCTCCCGTGGGTGGGGCAGACGGGGTGAGGAGGGGGCGGGTCCCGGCCACAGTGTGAGCTCAGGACCTTTATCCTCAGGCCACAGGCCACACAGAGGCCAGATCCATTGCACAGCGACTCAAAGTCGCTGCCGACCCCTTCCCGCCCCAGAGCAGAGCATGAAGGGTGCTGTCCTGAGCTGAGTGAGAGGGGTCGCAGGTCCCAGAAACCCTCTCGGATGGGCATTGGGAGTGGCTGAGGAAGGAGAAGCTGTAAGTGGGGAGACCCCCCCACCGCTGCCCGAGGGGCAACCGGACATCGGCTGCCAGGTGGGAACCCCCTGCTTCTGGGCCTGTAAACCGACCCAGGTCCCAGAAGCCCCTGCGGGTGACGGGGAGGTGTGGCCCGTGAGGAACCATTGCTAGGGTTTCTGGACTGTTCAGGTGGAGTCGCAAGTGTGAGAACGTATGTGGAGGGAGGGCGCGGTACGACGGCAGAGGAACCAGAGGAGGCCGGCAGCGGACGGGCTCCCTGAGCAAAGAGTCCCTGTGGGTGTCCTCCCAGGGTCCGGAGGGCTGGACGGCACGGTGGGTTGGAGGGCTGGGCTGTGCCCAGCAGGGGGCCCACAGTGGGCGGGTTGGGAAGGCCCCAACCGCCTGGCTGGATGCAGAGGAAGGGACCAGAGGCTGAGGAACGGGGGCTGTCACTTCTGGGGGTGTCACTGAAGCCCCACCCCCCACACGTCAAGGGTCCAAAGGGCGGCTCACCGACACCTGAGAAATACCTGTGAGGGGAGCCCCATCTCAGGACCCCCACGATGGCTCTGGTCCACGGGGCAGGCCTCCCAGAGGGGAGACCGAAATACGTGCGTGCGGGCAGCAGGTCCCCGTGTGGCTGGGCTCCGGACCCGGCGTTCCTGGTCAGAGGAGGCACCGTGTTCTGCACAGGGGCCACCATCCAACCCGAGTCGCAGCCACAGTGTCGCAGCCCCTCAGGCAATTCCCAGACCTGCGCCAGCTGGCAGACCAGGACCCTTGAGTGGAGAGGGGCCGAGTCCCCTCGAGGAAGGACCCGCACACGACTGAGAACTCGCTGTCAGTCTTGCTCCCAGAGAAGCCCATGGCCTGTGGCATTGCCAGGGTAACTACTTTGGGGGAAAGGGAATAATCAGAACTTCAGGTGCCACTGGACACTCTGACCTGCCGCTGACCCCAAGAGACCCAGACACCCCCGTGGTCCCCCAGTCGGAGCAGGGGCTCGTGGGGTCGGGTGGTCAGTGGTGCTCAGTGGAGGTTTAGCTCAGGCCAAACTCATCTGTAGTCCCCCCGACTCTGGAACACTGGACTGGAGCAGGTGTGCCCGCTGGCAGAGCCCTGCCCTGCGGACTGAGGGCTGGTGTGTAGGGGAAGGCCAGGCGGAGGACCCTGGAGCAGCCTCGAACTGGGACCTCAACCCCCGGGCTCACTTTCCTGGCGGCCTCCGCAGGAGAGAGCTGGGTCTCGAACGGGACAGCGGGTGGCGACTCCAGCTGCAGCTGCAGCTGCAGGCGTAGCTCCCTCGCTGGAGTGGACGGACGCACTGCCGGCACCTGGCACACAGCTCTCAATCTGGACACTGCCCTTTTCTCACCAGGAGCAGTTTGCTGGGGGCTGGTGAGGCCAGAGAGGCACCTTCACCGTCCTGCCTTGGGGGATGCCAGCTCCCAGCCGGAGTCACCGTCTAGTCCGCAGAGACCGGATCACCGTCCCCTCCCCAGGACGTCGGTCACACGGGCCCCTCACCACACAGTGCGTCATGCTGAATGGAACAGCTGAATAGCAGTGTGACTCTTGTGGGCTCCCTGGAGGCCTTCCCGCGTCGGAGAAATACACACAATTAAGATCCAGGGGCTTCCTACCTGGGTGAAATTCCCGGGGGCCCAGGTGTGCACAGGTGAAGGAAGGCCCATTGCCCTGGGCCCAGCCACAACCAGAAAGAGGTCTGAGGACTGATGGCCACCCCCAGTCTGAGGGTGATCCTGCCTCTTCGGGTGTGCTACTCTGGCCTACGTACTCGGTGACCTTCAGAGGTGCCGAGTGGGGCCCGGAACAGGGGAGGCCGGGCCACGGGTCCCAGGTGCTCTGTCTGGTGGCCGCCGGTTGATCCCGCAGGCTCAATGCCACTCCAAGGTCAGTGGCAGAGAGAGACCCTGCGTCCACCTAACCCACGGGCACGTCCTGAGTGTCACCTGGGAAGCCCACCCCTGCTCCGATCCGGCCATTCCCCATCTGTGAATGGACTTGATGAAACCCCAGTGCGGACCCCGCAGGGGCTGTAGGGCGGCCCGGGGGGCTCACACACAGGTTGCCCGTCTTCCCCCCCCCACCGTGTCCTTCCCGCTCCACGCCTGACCCGCCACCCCCCATCAGCAGGGGCTGCCGCTAGAAGCTGCTGGCGCGTTTTACCGCGGAGTGCAGAGAGGTCGTCCCATTCCGGGGGCCCCAAGTCTGTGGCACGTACTCTTTGGGGTGCCACCTGCCTGCCAGCCTCGGGGGTGTGGCAGGAAAAACGAGGCAGAGAAGATCATGACGGAGCCTAGGGTCCTAAGGAACATGCTTTATTTAATCATAAACGTACGTGTGCCACTGAACGCTCGTCGGCTGTCCCGGAGGTCCTGAGAGAAGAAGCGGGGGTTTCTGCGTGTCCCTCCTGGCCGGCCCACAGTGGCCGCGCTTCCCAGGCTTCCGCTGGTGCTGCAGGTGCGTTTGTGCACACAAGTGTGTGCACACGTGCATGCTGGCGGGTATGCGCGTGGGTGTCCAGGCGAAGAGTCTGCATGGGATCGAGTAAACCGAGTCCAGAGCCTCCGCGGAGGCTGTTTCATCTTCAATCCCGAACCTCTGCGGTCGCCTGTGGGTGCCTGTGGGGCAGGACCTGGACTTCAAGCCCAATTTTTAAAGAGCAGATCGCGGAGCCGGGAGCCAGCACCACCACTTTCTCTTCCATGTCCAGCGCTTCACCCTTGGGGATGCAGCGCCAGCCCCGGCGCCAGCACGGGTGCGGAGGAGAAAGGAGTTAAAGTCTGGTGGTGTCAACAGGAAGCCCTTTTGTTGGCGTCTTTGAATTCTGTCTGTTCTCACTTCTTTCAAGTCCAGCCGAGGGCGGGCAGAGCGGCTGCCATCTCCCTGGGTGACCAGCCTCTGAATGTCCAGTCTCCTTTCCTGGCGACCGCCCAGCCTGCCCACACTGCAGCCCCTCCTGACCCCTTCTAGGCCGTCTGGGACCCCGGACCCTGGAGCCACAGGCCAGGCGCGGGCGGGGCCCGCTGAGCCTGTGCCCAGTCCCCACTGCACGCCGCCCCCCCAAGGGGGAGTCCAGCCGCTGTGCTCAGGCTGGTGCCGACGGCCGGGCCGGGTGGCGGTGCCGGCTGAGGCTCCCCGGGCAGGTGTGGCTGGGCCTCCGGCCCCTGTGCACCCACCCGACCCCTGCACACAGTCCGTGCTCGACAGGCTCCGCACCCTCGGAGGGCTCCAGTGCCGCAGACGTGCACCCGAGGGCCCTACGGCGACCGACAGTGTCCTCAGGGAGGGTGTGTGCGCGGCACCCCCGTGGCCACGGGTGTCTGCTCCTCACAGGGCCACGCGCGGCAACATTCTGCAGACAACCCGCCCCTTTCCTTCTGTGCGACCTCTGTCTCCCTGGAGCGAGAACCCAGCCCCCAGACCCACTGGGGGGCCTGACTTGGAGGAGAGGTGGAAATCGAGGCTGTGAGGGAAGGCCAGGGCGCCAGAGGGATGTGGGCCTCGTCCCGGCCCGCTCCTGGTCGGCCCCGGCCAGAGCCAGCTCTGCGGGAGGAAAGGCTGCACAGCCCACACTGTGTCCAGATCCTTGGGAGAAAGGGCCTGCCCCGGCTTTCAGAGCGGCAGTGGCCAGTGGGCTGGACTGGCTCACGTCTGGGTTCCCAGCCCCGCCGATGTCCCAGGCTTACAGGGCCGCCCCTCAGGCGACCTCAGGAGCCCCAAGATCGGTGGTGCATGGAGCCGCTCTGTCGTTCTGTTTTCCATGTTCCTGCTCACACGTGTGATTTCCATGGATCCTACACACCTCAGACCATTTCTAGAAAAGTCCCCATTTTAGGGAACTGGGGGCACCGTTCCTTCCGAGAACGGGGGCACTGGGGAGGACTGCTGAGCCGGCCTGCGCAGCAGCAGCACCACCACCCTCCGGGCCGGGCCCAGCTCTGCACCGCGGGGGGGGGGGGGGGGGGGCCCTCCCAGGGGCTCCTCCCCCAAGTTAAACCCGCGCGTTTCCTGCACTTCCAAAAACGTCCGATCAGGAAGCACTAAACCTCAAAGAGCAAAAATAACCACGACTCACCCCAGACGGCCCTGTCTCTCAACCGCAGAGCGGGCGGTGACACCCACGCCCCTGGGCCCTGGGTGACCCTGGAGCTGCCCCGTCCTACCCCCACCTCATTCCCAGAAGGACGAAAGCCACGATTTTCTTAGCTGAGAGGCCTTTACCTTTGGCCCGTCTCACTGAGAAGGGGTTCGAAGGGTGGGTCGGCCTGAAGACGTCCCGGGCAGCCAGACCAGACGCAGTTGAGATCATCGGTCAGCGTGCGGCGAGGTGGGGGCTGTGGGCACACCCTGGCCTGGGTCCTCGTGGGCGTCCCTCCGTCAGGAGTCACGGCCGCCACCCGCCGCCCGCATCCCACCCTTTTTGTCGGGTTTCTCCTTCTCAGCAGCTGACGAGAAGTTACCCGTGAGGGGTAACGGGAACATCCTGAAACTCGGCCACCTCTTCCCAGCAGCCCATGGGCGGGTGTGTGTCCCCCTACCCCTGCTGTCACCTCCCTTCACAGCCAGGGTGCAGGCTCTTCGAGTTTCAGTCACTCCCGGCCAGAGAGCAGAGGGCCTGCCGGTGAGGGCCACACGTGCGAATGCTTCCCGTTTGTGGCTCTGTGGTTCCAGCCCCACCGGCTCCGTGGAGGTCTCATGCTGCTTCCTCTACTCTGCGAATCTTGAGACTCAGCAGCCACCATCCTGCAGCCAGGAACCCGAAACTCCCCGAGCACCGGCTTGGGGCTTATCACCAGTGCCTCTCGTTTTGATGAACAGACCCACGACTTACAGATCTCCGCACACTTGTAGATCTTCTCAACTAATCTGTGGCGTGTGTGGAGCAGACGAAGTCTCAAGGCCGATGCCGCGACCTTGTGCTTAGCCGAACGACTGCTCAGGCACAGATGCAGTTGGCAGGGAGCCGGCCAGAGCCGCAGGGCAGGGCCAGACCCTCCTTTCTTCCGAAGCCTGGGGTGCCCAGGGCGGTGGGTTCTTCGTTCTGCCCTCATGGTCCATCATCCATGCAGCTGAGTCCTGTCAGCAGGCACGATGGGCAGCTGCGTCCTGCAAACACATGTTCTAACCTACTTTTGTCTTAGAGTGTTTATTTAAAAAAAATTAAATGTACTTCTATTTGCCTCGGGTCCTATTTCTTTTCAAAGTATATTCAAGCTTTGAAACGAGAACAGAAACAACACCTTCTCACAGAGACACCTACAAGGGGCACGGGGCTAGTGGGGGTGGGAGGCCAGCAGGAGTTCCTCCGACCAGCTAAAGGCCAGCTGCAACCTGGACAGGGGACCCCAGGAGGGGACAGCGTGAGCCCTGAGTAACCATTCCACCCAAGAGAAGCTGGAATCCACACACTCTAAGGAATTACCCGGTGTTGTGGACAAGATAACAGGCAGGTAAAGGCTGGGCATGGCAGGGGCCCTGGTTTGCAGCCGCCCCCAGGGGCTGTGGGGCTGGATGGTGTAGAGTCTGGGGTTGTGCGACTTCACTGATCTGATCCTCAAAATCAACACATGATCCAAACCAGCAGTTGATTCCAGACAGTGCACACCTGGTGATTGGCAGCTTCCATACTCACCGTGTGAAACTGAGTTAAAACGCACCTTGAACATTTTGAGATATTTTTATATTCTAAGGTTTCTAACAAGATCTATGTGTAGACACTCTTATTTTCCAGATTTGGCTACAGGGCAAATGACCCTGGTCCTCTTTCTGTCTTTTTCCTGTTCTTTCGTTCCCGAGCCCCCAGCCAGTGCTGCCACAGCTCTGGGCCCGGAGGCTGCTGGGTGAGCGCAAGCCAAGGTGTCTGCAGCCGCCTTTCCCCAGGTGAGTGAATGGACACTGGGGGTTTGAGGTACCAGGGTGAAGGGAGCAGGGCCTGTGAGCCTGCCCAAGTCAGTGTCTGTGTCCAGGTGGCAGGTGGGCAGCGGTCAGGGAGGAAGGCAGGGCCCTGCTGTGAGGGTGGCTGGGGTGCCCCCCAGACTGTGCAGGTTGGAGGCTCTGCTCTACTTCAAGCTACCAAGGTGGCCCGCCCCGTTCTCCCTGTGCTGACAGGAGGCACGAGGCTCGCAGGCCAGAGAGAAAGGGGTTTATAGCTCACAGCAGCGGACAGAGGGTAAGTGTGTGTGAGTGGCCTGGGGGTCCCCAAGGCCCCTTTCCGGAGGGACGCTGTAGCTCCAAGGCTACGTGGCACGAGAGAATATGAGCATCACAGAAGCCAGAAAGCAAAACAGCAACTCCTCCAGGAGGGCAATGTCACCTCCTGCTCGAGGCTGCTGCCCTGACTATACAGGTAGGCAGAGGCCAGGCCTTTGTGTTCTTCTTGGTCGCTGGGGAAAGGGCGAGAGATTCATGCAGGGCTGTCTCCCCAACAAAAACCAGTGTTCAGGTAGGCAGCTGGAAGCCATTGCCCCGTCAGGGGGCCAGAGTCCCGGGGGCCTTCTGGGCCTGGGGGCCCTGTGAGTGGCGGCGTCACTGCGTGTGGCTGGCTCTGGAGGCGGGAGGCCAGGCTCTGAGCTGACGGCTCCGGTAGCTCCTCACAGGCAGGGACAGCTGGCTTGTCCCTTCCCGTGTCCCCCAAATGCTCACTCTGCCCCATAAGAGGGGGCCTGTGGGTCAGGGACCCGCTGCTGGCCCCGGCCCCAGGGTACACCCTGCTTCTGAGGTGGGCTCTTCACTGACACCTGGACGGGCCCCCGGGGAGCCCCTGGCTTTGACAATGACATCGGCAGCACCAGGGCCCTCCGTGAGGCCTCAGGAGAAGTGCTGAGGTCACTCCCGACATCACTGGTTTCCCACTCCTCCTCCCAGTGCTGCCAGACACGGACCCAGCAAGCGCTTTCCCCCAGAGGTGACAGGTGAATATTTAGGAGGAAAACGCCTTGCTGGCCTCCACATGCAGCTCCCACAGGCACCTGTCACCTACCTGTAAGTCACCCAGAACTTGGAGAGCAGTTGGCCTCATCACTCCACAGCCAACCCGCTCGTTGTGCAATGAGCCCCTGGGGGGGGGGGGGGACACGTGTCAACTCTCTCGTCTCTTGCCGCTCTGGTCTCACGCTCAGGCCAACCCACCCTCTGGGTCCTGGTGCCAAAGCCACACAGTTCTGGGCAGGCCTCCCCTGGCCTACAGTTGGCTGCACACCCTGGGCTTGGGGACACCTGTGGGCCCTGCAGTTGCCACCTGAAAGTGCAGGGAAGCAAATGCCCCAAAGAGCCACCCCCAAGACAGGCCCAAAGGTAAAGGCTCTTCTCCTTCACACTCAGGCAGAAAAGTCTCCAAGGCTCTGGGGAGGTCAGGGCCCCAGCTCCAGTTGACCGTGATGGGGACCCCTCAACAGAGCACTCTGGTGCTGGATCCTGTCCCTCCCGCCTCACTCCCCTTCCCTGCCTCACTCCCCTTCCCCAGCTTCCTGGGAACAAAAGGCCTGACTGCACAGGCCTAGACTCAGGCTCTGCTTTCTGGACTAAGGGAGTGACTCCCACCAATCCCAACATTTTTTCAACTGTTAATTAAATGCTTCCTGTGATGGGAACCTCATTACTTTCTTCAGAGCTGGTAAGATCCAGCTCTGGCTTCTTAAGTCAACCCTGTGAGTCTCAACTAGCCTTTAAAAAACCAGAGAGACCTCTGTGCATGTCACACAGACAGCTGGCTGCTCCCCTGTGAACAGACTATTATCAGGATGCTCTGGCCACCACGGGTAGCTGGTCTCCTACAGTCTGAGGATGCTCTCCTCTGCCACACTAGGTGGCTCTGGACCTCCCAGCAGTCCCTGCTGCCCGGGGAGGTTCCGCCCGAGCTCTCAGGGCTCCATCCCGTCAGGAACCCGAGAGTGGATGCTTGCTTGGAGGACCCACGCGGCAGCACATCAGGCGGCTGTTAAAGCTTGAACCCCCTCCCTCACTGACACACTCAAGGCAAACCCATTCTGACTCTGGGCCCGATGTCCTCCAGCTACACCTTCACCTCCTGCACCAGCATCATAAGAGGCTTATGGAGCAGTTTTAAAATCCGGAGGCTCTGGCTGGTGGTACCAAGCCTTCTGAATACAGCCAGTATTCACGGAACATTCTGCATTAAAAGAAAAAAACAAACTTAAATAACGAGAAATGTCACTCAGTGAACCAAAAGCAAGCAGTGAGAGCTTTACATAGCATTCCCTCAGGTGTTCTTGACTTTGTTCACCTTTTCGTCCAGTCGTGTCCTCCCTGTCCCTCCCCAGGGGGGTGCCGCTCCCTGTGGCCTGGGCCCTGCTGAGAACCTTCCTATCGTGAAGGGAATAGTCTCAGCCCACACCCAGAAAGGGCCTTTGGCACTCGCAATGTTTGTAAAATGCACATTCTAACCAAATTTTTATCAAGAACACAGTGAAAAGCAACTGTCTCACAGCAGTACAGCAAGCCAGACGCAAGCAGCCAAGCCCAACTGCAACACCCGATGTGGGGTGCCAGACACCCCCACTCCAGGCTCTTCTTCCCACTGATTACTAGGGCCCCAGCTCTGAAGCCACCCCACCTGTGTCCTGACAGCTACAATGTGACTTTTCACCAAGTCATTTAAAAATGAAGCTATTCCTGATACACCACCCGCTGGAGAACATTAGTCCTTGGAAAAGAACTCTCAGATAGCTCGCGTCCCACTGTAGATTAAGGTTGCTTTTTACTCGTCTGACCTGAGTTTCAGCTGGAAACAACAGACTTTGCAAACAGTGATGCAGTTTAAGGAAAAATTACACTTGAAGGGTTGCGTAAAACAGAAGTTTGGCTTTGTTGTAACGTTAGCTTGTAGGATGATTTGCATTTAATCTTAGTTGGGAGCAGTAAAGGATTTGTCCTGGCAGCGATGGCCATGAACTTGCTCATCAGTTCAGATGAGTTGGGACAAACCCCGAGTGTGTGCCGGCACCACAGTGCTTGTCACAGCAGGTCCCGTTGTCTGGCTCCCGGGGGCCCTGGCACTGGACCACCTGGCTCCTGCCCCAGAGGCCTGTCCGCACAGGGAGGAGGGGGAGAGCAACTTCCTGGCACGAGGCCTCCGGGACCAATGGCAACCCCGGGGCGCAGGGCAGCGGGTGGGTCATGGGTGTCGGTGCTTGCTGGGCAGGAAGGGAAGGGGTTTCAGCCGCATGCACTGCGTTCACATGGCGCAGGGCGCCCTCCCGGGTCCCACCTCCCCAGAACCCTTCCTGGTACATCAGGTATCCCCGGTCAGGTCAAACAGTGCAGATGACGTGTCACTTGCGTGTTTACACATACGACCTTTTTCAAAGGGTTACACGCCCCCCGCCCACGAAGGTTTGGACACTAAGTTGGAACCATCCACACAGCGGGGCGCCTTCCCCGCCACCCCTGAGCTTTCGTGACATTTTACTGAGGACTTCGGAGTCGATGAACTCCCTCACGTGAGGGAGGGAGGACTTCCGGGGGGCGAGAGCACAGGAGTAGACAACGAGACACCGTGGTCCACGGGGCCAAAAGCCCACGCTGCGACCGCGCCCCGGTGCTGGGTCCCCTGTCCTCCTGCAGCTCTAGGCCCCGCCTCTCCAAATCCCGCTCGGCCTCAGCCAGCCTCGCCAGATCGACCTCTGCCTGCGCCAATCAGAGGTGGGCCGACCTCGGGCCCGCCCCCGCGCACGCGCCGTGGGCGGGGCGTCCGAAACAGCGCGGCCATGGAGACCCAAGTGGTAGGTGGCCGGTCTGCGGGCCTCCGCCCCCTGCCCTGTCCCCGCCCGTCCTGCCCCCCTCTGCCCGTCCCTTCTCCGTCCTGCCTCCGCTCTCCCGGTCTGCGCTCCCGCCACTTCTGGGCTGGTCTGGGAGGGTCTCTGCCCAAAACCTCCAGCACCGGCCCGCGAGCTACAGCGCCGGGTGCGGCCCATCTGACAAACTCATCTCACGCTTTGTATCGTAGATCTTGAGTAGACGTGTTACTTTTCTTTTTCTTGAAAAAATAACTCCAAAGTGAAGTAAATATGTCAGTGGACGGGACTGCCTTGTGGCCGACACGCGGTGGGTCGCCCTCGGCGGAAAACGTGACAGGATAGAGCTTCACAGTCGTATCTCCGAGCTTCGCACGGCCGTTTCCGCACGGAGGGCTGTTCGTGAGGCACCCGGCGCGGCGCGCGCGCTGGCAGGTGTCCGCGCCTCGCGCATGTGCGCAGCCCCGGCGCTGGGCCCAGTGGTGCCGGGCGGGCGCGCGCGCCGGTGCGGTGCCGGATCCGGCGTTTCGGGGGCAGGCGGCTTGGTTCAGAGATGCTTGTTTCGCCTGGGCTCGCGTCGAAAAGGACGCGCCGCGCTGCGGCCCAGAGCCGGGGAGAGGGCGCACCCCACAGAGCTGCGCAGGCGGTTCCCAAAGGGCTTCCTGGTTGCAGGGTCGGCGAACGTGCCCGTCCCACCCCGGAAAGGACCAGTGGGTTCTGTTCCTGACGGGGTTGGAAGTGTGCCGACGCTCGTGTGAACCAAAACGAGGGTGCTCGAACCAGCCATTGGAACACACGAAGCTGGCCTTGAACTGGAAGCAGTTTCTGTGCCTTTCAGATTTTCGTTTCCTCCTCAAAAGCATCTCAAAGGCCAGTTGAGGGAAGTGTAACGAAGCATAAAGGCTGCAGGGCTTCGGGAGCCGGCGCGGTGCGTGCCCGCAGCTCTCCCTCGCGGAGCCTGAGTCCGGCGGGGCGCGGGAGCACGGCCAGGGCGCCAGGCGGCGGCTCCGTCCCCCACACGCCCCCGGGCATTGACCCGGTTCCTTGAATTCCAGTCAGTGATCCTCCCGGTGCACGACGCCGAGCCCTGGCTGGACGAGTGCCTGCGGTCGGTGCTGCAGCAGGACTTCGAAGGCCCCATGGAGCTCTCGGTGTTTAACGACGCCAGTAAGGTACAGGCGACCTTCCCGCCGCTGACGCGCCCCCTGGCCGCCGTGGTCCAGCCGCCCTGACCGGAGGCCCCTCTCGCTTTCAGGACAAGTCTATGGCGATCGTTGAAAAATGGAAAGTGACGCTGGAAGGTTCCGGGATCCGTGTGGTCATCGGAGGGCACGACTCGCCTTCGCCCCGTGGAGGTCAGTTACTTTCTGCCGGGATGGGGGTTTCTCACCTGGTTCCGCGCAGTTCAGGCCCTGCCGAGCGAGGAGCCCCCCGAGTGAGGCTTGCGTTGACCCCCTCGCAGAGGTGCGCTTCTCCGCCGTTGGGGCGGATTAGTGGACTGCCGCGGCGCGCTCTTTACTTCCCAGCCCAGCTAAAAGCTTTGGGTGTTTTTACTTTGGGGGTAACTGAGTATTACTGCTCGCCTCTACTCCTTAAAATTTTTTTCTTGTGACATCAGAAAAAATTTTGTCCAATTTCTTTACAGATTTTATTTATATTTAGAGCGAGGGAGAAAGAGTGAAACATTCATGTGTGGATGCCTCTTGCGCACCCCCTACTGGGGTCCTGGCCCACAGCCGAGGCCTGTGTCCTGACTGGGAATGTAACCGGTGACCCTTTGGTTTGCAGGCTGGTGCTCGGTCCACTGAGCCACACCAGCCAGGGCACAATTTTATATGAATTTTAGAATCAGTTTTTCTGTTTCTACAAGAAGACTGTTGGCATTTTGATAAGGCTTACACTGAATCTCTGGATCAACTTGGGAGTGTTGTTATTTAGTAATAGTAAGAATGTCTTTCCATTGACTTAGGTCTTCTTTAATTTTTTCCATCCATTTTTTATCATTTGAAATTTTCATATATCAGTTATTGTAAAACATCTATGTTGTTTCTGAAATGTATATAAACAAATTGTGGTTTTTAAAAAATGAGTATGAGTACTTTCTTTTTTTTTTAATCCTCACTGGAGGACATTTTTTTCATTGTCTTTAGAGAGGAAGGGAGAAAGAGCAGGCAAGAAACATCCATGTATGAGGGAAACATTGACTGGTTGCCTTTCGTATGTGCCCCAACCAGAAACAGAACCTGCAACCCAGCTGGGTGGCCTGACTGGGAATTGAACCCACGGAGCTTTCTATTTGTGGGACAACACTCCACTCACTGAGCCACACCGTCCAGTGCATAGTATGAGTATTTCAGTGTATTCTTTAAGATGTATTGCATTTTCCGTAGTTGAATAAGAATACATTGAAGGCATTTTGATAACTGTTGTGATTGCTTGTCTAATCTCCAATTTAAAAACAAGGCCGGTAGCTCAGTTGATTAGAGCATCATCCCAATACTCCAGGACTGTGGGTTCAATTCCTGCTCAGGGCACATACAATAATCAACAAATCTGTCTTTCTCTCCCCCCCCCACTTTCTCTCCCCCTCCCACTCTCTGAAAAAAAAAAGGCCAATATATAAAAGCATGTTTTGCCTTTCATATAATACTTTTTATGGGTTACCTATAACTTGAGCCATATCACATTTGTATGTATTCTATCAAGAACAAAAAACTTGTAATATTTAAGAAATGGAGTCATCCTGCTGTCATTTTAAAGTTGCACAAGGTGGATTCTGTATCACACGGTAATAAAACAGTTGATTATATCTGAAAGGACTATTTTCCTATAATAATATGTTCTCAAATAGGAAATGTATAACATAGATCCAAAGTGTCAATTTTCAGGAATGCTGGGTTATTTTAATAGGATTCAGATTCATTTTTTACTATTTCAGTCATAATAGATGAAAACATTTCTCAGTAATGTGGTCACTTGCTAAAATCAAAATAAAACACAATCCCACCCTCTTCTCTCCAGGAGTAAGGAATGTTGCTGCCGCACTGGCCTGAGTTTTTCCTGCTGTGACCATGACAACCGGCTCCCCTCACAAAGGGTCCGGCCTCCCCAAACATCAGGCCCTGGCACAAACATTTGACTTTCTTCAAGGCAATAATATTAAAGCAAATTCCTGGTCTTTGCCGAACAGAAGATTCATTGTGGGAAACTTCCAGCTTCCTCAGTGAGCGACGTTTTCCTTCGTGGCCCAAATTCTTGGGTTTGATTTTTTTCCCTTCTAAAACCCAACTCTAATGAGCAACTCTAAACAGAACTCCTGCTAATTTACATGTGCTTGTGGAAAGCCTCCTGCTTGCTTTCATTTTCCACGTGCTGCGCTTCTGTTCCGTTCCCACGAGGCCTTTCCTGGGGCTTGCCCAGCTCTCTAGCCATGACAGAGATTTAGCCACAGCTGCCGATCCAACCCCAGGGTGGGGAGCCAGGCTCCCTGCCTGTCTTGGGGCACTTTCTCCTCTGCCTCACTGTCCCTGCAGTTGTTGGAAACCAGGACCACTCCACTGACCAGCTGAGGTGGGCCAAGCTCAAGGATTCACGCTTGAGATTCCCTTGTATGAAAACAGTACCCTCCTGGGTTCACCTTCCATAGCCCGAGGGAGGGTGGGTGGCCGCAGTGGCCCTCACTCTCCTGCTGCAGGGTGCTGGGCTTCAGTGGTTCAGGGAGGGGCCAGCCTCTCCTGCCTTGGACAGGTGCTCTCGAGGTAGAGCCAGAAGCACCTTGAGTGTGGCCTGAAGCAAACACTTAGCTAGTGTCCCCTGGGACAACCCTTTTCTGGGTTGTCTTGGTTTTGAGCATCTGAGGGATTTGCTGTGTTAACTTTGCATGCACCTGTTTTTGCTTTGTGTGACTTTTCTTGGTGTCACCACATCTGGAACTGTCTGGTTAACACGATTCGGGTGTCAGCAACCTCTTCTCCAGGGAGAGTAGTCACTGCGCCCCTAGAAGTCCCCTCAGCCCCTTCCCCTGGGGCTGAATACCTCCTCCTGCCCTCCCTGCCCTCAGCACCCAGGCTTAGCCTGCTCACTGTTAATGTCTGCACCCTTGGCTGGCCCTGTCTGCTCAGCCCGACAGCAGCCCAGGCAGCCAGGGCTCCCACACACCCCCCCCCTTGGCGCATGTGCTCTGCACCGGTTTCCCTCTGTTTAAACTCCAGCAGCCTCGAGTCCCTCCCCTCTTCCCAGAGTGTGTCTTCTCTCGAGAAGCTCCTGTAGGTCACTTTTCCTGGTGGTTTCATGTGGCATTTAACCACAGGTAATCATTGAGCTCTTTTCTCCAACTCAGCTGTAATCTCTTTGAAGGGTTTAAAACCTCTTTTAAGGGCAAGGGTTTTTAAAGAGTAAAATATAATACCCAGCCCTGTCTGGTGTGGCTCAGTGGGTTGGGGTGTCGTCCGGTATACGAAGGGGCGGGGAGTCTGATTCCCTGTCAGGGCACATGCCTGCGTTGTGGGTTCCCAGTTACAGAACGTGCAGGAGGCAACTGATAGATGTTTTTTCTTTCTCCCTCCCTCTCTTTCTAAAATCAACAAATGTGTTTAGTCCTGGCTGGTGTAGCTCAGTGGATCGAGCATGGGCCTGCGAACCAAAACATCAAGGTTCGATTCCCCGTCAGGGCACACGCCTGGGTTGCAGGCCAGTTCCCAGCAGGGAACACGTGAGAAGAAACCATACATTGGTATTTCTCTCCTCTCTCCTTCCCTTCCCTTCTAAAGATAAATTAAAAACAAAAAAATAAAATCAACATATGTGTTTAAAAACACACACGTGTAAAACACCCGTGCAGAAAAGTGCATTTGTCAGGACTGCACAGCTCAGCTCCTTCTCACAAACAGCTCGGCACATGACCAGCACCTGAGGAAGAGCTGACGTTTCTGCCCCCAGGAGCGCTGAGCCACTGTGGTCACCCATCTTTCCCCAGGAACACGCACTGTCCTGGTTCCTAATAGCACAGGTGAATCTGCTGCCTTTGCTCTGTGCAAATGTCACCACAAAGTGTCTGCCACTGAACTGGCCTCCTCAGCATCCCCGGCACTGCACAGCCCAGGACGGCCTGTTCCCGTGGTGGTGCGTGGATGGCTTCTTCGTTCCTCCTTAGTGAACGCGTTCTGTGGGGCCTGTGCGTGGCACTGCAGCTGCTGGGTTGCAGGGCGTGGACACGTCCGGACAGACACGCCTGCAGGGACCGCACCTAATGGCAGGAAATGTGCTCAGACAACTGCCAACCAGCCGTACGTGTGCTACCCCTGCCACTAGATGATTCCGTCGTGACTTCTGTCCCCCGAGACCTTCAGGAAAGCCTTCCTGTCAGGACCCTCTCAAGCACTCCGTTCAGGGGCATTTTCATTTTGTTTTTTAAAACGTATCCCCCAGGTCCAGTGTGCATTTTCTGTTTTAATGCACTGGTGCTGGTGGACCCTTTGTGGGTCAGCTCTGCGCATGTATCAGCCGCTGCACACACACGTGCAGTGGGTGCGGGTTTTCTCCCTTCGTCCTCCTCAGGCTGACCTGGTTTTCCACTGGGTCGTGTGAAGGGCTTTCCTGTGGTGTGCATCACACTAAGTTCTGTGACAGAGAATACCATTGGAAATTGAATTATAACATAGCTTTTCTTTCTTTTTAAACAGTTGGATATTCTAAAAATCAAGCAATAGCACAGAGCTCAGGGTCTTATCTTTGCTTTTTGGATGCGGTAAGTAACTTATTGCTTTATTTTAAAAATATATATATACCTATATATTGGTTAGATAATTAAATGTAAGGTCAAATGATCTTACACTTTAGTGTGGGTCTTGAAAAATCATTATTCTAATATGTTATGATCAGACTTAAAAGTTAAAGTTGATAGGTGTTTGCCGTTTAATTACCATAGCCCTGAATGAATTTATTAAGTTTTGATAAATAGGATTACATGAAAGAGCAAAATTACGTAGAGGGAACCATATAAACAGAGATGAGGATAAAATAGGAAGATATTCACAAATACAATTCTTAAAAGATTAAGTATTGTGTTAATTAAAAGATGAATAACCTCACCCTGGCATGTGTGGCTCAGTGGCTGGAGCGTCGTCCCGGAACCAAAAGGCTGTGGGTTCAATTCCCGGTCAGGGCGCAGATCCCGGTCTGGGTGTGTGCAAAGGCGACCAATCTTTCACATCGATGTTTCTCTCTCTCCCTTCTTCTCTATCTCTAGAAAAGCAAATGAAAATGTCCACGCGTAAGGATAAAAAAAGAAAAGATTAATAGCCTTAAGAATAAATAATTTATGTAAGTTGATAGGCAAACACAAAGAAAAATGGGTGGTGATAAATGGGAAAGGACAGGAGTGGGGACTTTCCCAAAAGTAGATGTACAAATGACAAACTGCAAAAAAAGAAACGAATTAAGTTGGTGACATACTACTTCTAAAAACCAGATTAACAAAGTTCTAAAATTGTAGGTAGTTGGAGAGTGTGAGCTGGTCCTGGTGATGGCACCTCTGTGCAGTGCGGACCAGAACTCGGAACGTGCTTGTGCCCCGGGCCCCTGACCTCACTTCCAGGTAGCACAGTTTCTGAAAGACGCAGCAGTACTCTCTGCTGGGACAGGAGGTGGGGACGAGACCGTGTGCGGTGGTGACAGTGAAGTCAGCTGTGGCGGATCTGTGGGAGGGAGTTTGTATTGCAGAGTTTTAATAACGTGATGAATGACTCTGAGCAGTGAATGAAAAATCCGTGCCTGCGCATGCCGTGGGCACTCAGCGACGGGTTTTCTCTGTGCGGACTTTAAGGCACACCTGAAGCACACCCACCTGCACTCAGTCTTGCACTCGGAACTTGCCCCCAGGCCCCCTTTCCTGGGTCTGGGGTGCAGGGCTTCCATGCTTCTGTGCGGTTCTTGGGGGCCACTGGTTTCCTTCCGGAGGTCAGGCTGGCCCAGAGGTTCTGCTTGTGCTGAACCGATTCACATGGGAACCTTCTCTCCATCTCCTGTTGACAGCCTTGTCTTTGACCACCTGCAGCCTGTGCGCAGGGTCTCCTGCGTGTGGAGGCTGGGGGAGATGAGGTGGTGTGCAGGCCGGCACCGGGAAACTGCCTGCACACAGCCCTGCTCTTGAAAACAAAGCCCCAGCAGGGGCTGCGATTTCCTGTCCTGCTGCCTTGGTCTCTTTCATCTCCCCTCATTTTTTCTTAGGGTGAAACTCCTCAGATTTTTCATACAGGGGACACTCAGGGGTCCCTCTTGTTCCGTCGTCTCTTTTCAGACCCTGCTCTGGGGCCTGCTTCACACTCCTGTGGTCCGTCAGCACTTTCATACGTGAAGATAGTTTTTGCTGCGAACAGGCCTGTGCAAGTGTTTGTGTGGGTGACGCTCTCAGTTCTACCAGGTGTGACTAGGGTCACATTGTGACTGTTTCATGTTGTGAGGAACTACCAGAACGTTTTCCAAAGTGGCTGCACCATCTTACATTCTCACCAGCAATACATGAAAGTTATTTGATATTTTTTGATATGTGGCATTTTAAAAACTTCGTAGATGTGAAGAAATTAATTTATCAATCTTGTATCCAGAAACCTTGCTAAATTCACTTTTTATTATTATTGTTTTTTATCCTCACCCAAGGGCATTTATATTTGCTTTTTTAGAGAGAGGGGGAAGGCAGAGAGAGAAACATCGATGGGAGAGAAGCACTGATTGGTCGGTTGCCTGTGCACACACCCAGACTGGGGAACCACCCCAGGACCCAGGACTGGTAGGCATCCAGCCCCGGCATTAAATCCACTTTTTTTTTTAAATAATTTTTTTTAGATTTTATTTATTTATCTTTAGAGGGGAAGGAGAGAGGGAGAGAAACATCAATGTATGGTTGTCTCTAGTGCATCCCCTGCAGGGAACTGGCCTGCAGGGAACCTGCCTGCAACCCGGGCATGTGCCCTGACTGGAAATCAAACCGTGATCCTCTGGTTCACAGGCCTGTGCTCAATCCACTGAGCTACACCAGCCAGGGCTCAAATCCACTTTTAATTTTAATATTTCTCTGTGGATACTCTTGAATTACTTATGTACATAGTCTTCTTCCCTCTTCCTAATCCTATTTCCTTTTTTTTTTTTTCCCTTAAGTCTCAGTAATTTGTTAAACAGAAGTTATGAGCGTGGCCATTCTTCTCTCCTTCCCAATCTCAAAACAGAGAGCTGAACCCTTCCACTGCTAAGCGTGTTGTTTGTAGTGGGCTGCTCCGGGTGCACCCTCACTCTAGTTAGTTAGGTAGGTAGGCTCCGGGCCAGAAGCTGCAGATTACAGGACATCCTGAGACAGAAGAGGGGAGGGTGGCAGTGCTTCAGTCCCAGCCCCACTGCAAATGGTGTCCCTCTGCAGTGACACCCCTCCCCTGCCACCCCTGGCCGGGTCTGGCTGCTGGGCAGCGTCTGAAGTGCCTTTCTGGTCTGTTTGCCGTTTGCTGTTCTTTCGTGTCTGTCTGGTGCTTCCCGTGAGTTAACGTGGGCTCCCCCTGCAGGACGACGTGATGATGCCGCCGAGAGTGAGGCTGCAGCTCGAAGCTGCCGTGCAGCACCCGGCAAGCGTAAGTGCTGACGTCTGGTTCTGTGCTTCCCTACCTCGGACAACATGGCCATTACAGCCTTGTGTTTACTTATTTTTCTTGGTACGAAGAGACCTGTTTATTACTGATAACACTTCATTTGGCTAAAACTACAAAAAATCCACACACAGTTACTTAGAGTGCAAGTTCTCACAGACAGTATTTACAACACTTTTTTTAGGGAAAGATGGGAAGATAGTGACAGGAACTGTTCAAATAAGGGCACAGTTTTGAACTACTGCTCACAGTCAGAAAATTTATCGATTCTTAACTGCAAATATTTTATTGGTGCCCAAATATTATTTTGTCTGGTGTATTCAGTGATTGTACAAAGAGTTTCCCTTGGCCTATAAGCAGAAGGCCTCACCATCTATAGATGCAGACTCTTGTGTGAGTGGCTCTCGGGAGACACACGCTGAATCATAGCCTTGAACAAATTGACTGAGTATTATCAAATCCATTGTGACCCACTTGATCATCACAGCTTTTTAAATTCAGGTTCTGCCTCAGGGTGGGAAGAGCTGGGTCAGGGCAGCGCTGCCCAACCCAGGGGACCGTCTGTGGTGAGTACGTCTGCAGACACCCCAGGGAGTTTCCCCTCGCAGGAGGGCATGGCCTCTTGTTCTGGGCAGCACTCGTTGCTTTCAGACGGGCACAGAGGGTTTCTTGGTCTACTTCTGTTGTGTTCAGTCAGTTTCTTAGAAGCTGTGTACCTTGGACCTGAGGACACAGGCTGAGAGCTGCAAGTGTGTCAGCTTCAGGCTTCAAGAAATCCCTCCTTCCACCCAGACGGCCTCACTTGTGCTCTCCTCATTGTTAGAACAGCTTCCCAGGTGGCCCCAAGCCAGCTTCTCTGGGACCCAGCATCCCGAGCACCTGCCGAGGGCTCCCTCCTCAGCAGCTGTGTGCACCACGGCCCCGAGGGAGCCCTGTGTAGGGAGGCAGCGCACTCCCGCACGAGCGCCTGGCTGAGTCTGCTGATCCTCCCGATACAGAGTGTGTTTGACTCCCGGGGTCGACATGCCCTCCCCGGACGACGAAGGAACAGACCCCTGAGCTCCAGGGTAGCAGATCCCCAAGGGCCATCAGTGACCGGCCTGGTGCCCACTGTCCCAGCCTAACATCCTGCTCTGCCTTCAGGCTCTGTGAACACGCATGTTTCTTCACAGTCTAGGGCCACTGCTGTCACAGTTCCCGTCCTGTGGGCCTGGCTGGCCCCTTTCTGCCTGGAGGCTGGACCCCGACTGCGGGACCCCAGTCCTGCCTCATCCCGCTGGATTACCCGTGGTCTGCTGTCCCTGGAGAGTTCAGTGCCCCTGCTCTGCACCTGGCCAGCCTTATGTGCACCTGTGTTGCCCGGGACCCACCTGTTGGACTGGGAGTTCCCGGGAACAGGGATCCCATCTCTGTCATTTTGTGTCTCAGATAAAAGATGTGTGTGTAATCGGTGCTCGGGTGTTAGTTGTGTGCTCAGGAAATGGTTTTCCAGTGAAGGTGATGTAAATGGGATGGGGGTACAGAAGGAGAAAAGAACCAGCCCCCACACAGGCTAGTGCCCCGAGAACCGAACTGAGGCTCCGGCCTCCCCACAGCAGCCTGTCCAGTGCCAGGTGCGGGTTCGTTGCCGCAGCAGTAGGCCCTGGGGTGGTGGAGAGGCAGCCACGCAGTCTCTGTGCTGCCACCGCTTCCTTGCAGGGCATCTCGGGATGGAGTCGGCCGGCATGTCGCCCAGGATGGCCTCCCCCAGAGTCAGTGGCCATGGACTCCAGCCATGTCTACAAAGCCTTCCCAGGGCACACAGATAAGCGTGTGAGTGACTGTCAACAGCAGCCTCCCCTGAGGACACGAACCTCACCAGGACAGGGTGGAGGATGCTTGTGGCCAGCGAGCCCAGGTCAGAGCTGAGTCCAGAGTGCAGGAAGGTGTGAAACTGCCAGCAGACCTGTCCCCAAGGTGTGGAAGCTGAGAGGACATGAGACCCTTCGTAGTAGCAGCAGGCACCCCAGTGTAGCTCTGTGGCTCCCACCAGATTCTGAAAAAGGTGTGAGAGCCTGAGCCTGAGAACCATGGCGTGTGCATGACAGACCCTGGGGCCCCATAGTTAGGCTCCTGCAATGTTCCCCATCTGAAAGTTTTCTTCCTTCCTGTCCCATTTGGGACAGGTGTCAGAGAACGTGCCTGTACACAGCGTTGGGACAGTTAGCTGCTTCTGGGAGCCTTATGGGAACATTGTCCAGCTCTGGGCAGTGGGCCTGACCTTGAACTTGCAGGACCCCTGGTCTTAGGGCATCATCGGATTCTCTGTGGAGGTCAGTAAACCGGCCTCCAGAGATGTGGACGGAGAGGAGGTGCACAAACAAGGTGTCGTGGTCAGGCTCCTCCGCTGGGAAGAGGAAGGAGCAGGAAGATGTCCTGGGCGGACTCCTGCGCACAGGTCACATCTGCAGACTTGCAGCCGTTTCTCTCACTGGCCCCGACAGGTGTGACGGTGTCACAGGTGGCCAGAGCCCAGAGTAGCAGCCCAGTGTCTCCCAAGTGTGAGTTGCATTTGACAGCCAAACCAACAGCCGAGCCAGATATTGTTGCTTTTATGGGTCCATGGTCCCTGCCACCATGTGAGCCTGGGCAGTACAGCTGTGCACGCAGGGTCGCACCCCACGGGAGGTGGGCGTGTGTCTGGGCAGTTGGGCGAGCCGTCCACGTGAGGTGCCACGTCTTCGGGCACGGTGACCGCCACACAGCACTTCCCAAGCATTCAAACGTTTCCCACACTGGAACTGCTAACGCGTTCTGTTACCAGTGGCCACATTTTGGAGAGTGAGACACTTTCAGATACGTTGTTTTCCACCTCTTTCAAACCGAGGAAACTTAAACACGATTGTCTCATTAATGAAGTTATTTTGGGCAGCTCCACACACACAGGCTCAAATGCACCACGGTATCTGGGGATGTGCGAAGAATTTGGAGAAAAGGAAGATTGTCCGTTCGTCATTAATTCATCAAAACTACCTTGTTTTGCGTTTTTATAAAGTCCTGGCATAAAGCTTTTCTGCTGACCTTCTAGCCAGATTCCCATTCGAGAGCAGCTGCCTCCTGTGGGTCCTCCAGGCTGGGCAGCGGTGTGGGGTCCAGCGAAGGCCAGGGACGGCTTCACGGTTGTGTCGGAACAAAGCAGCTTTAGAGCACTCGTTACTGTGGAGTTGAATTTTTTTTTAAATCATGACCTACAAAAATCTTAATTTGCAGTTGCTGGTTGGTGGTTTTGTGAATTGTATCTCATATATAGTTTGGAAAGAATGAAACGAATGGTAAGTGTGTGCTTGCCCAGGGTCACTGTTTTTAAGGCCAGTCACAAGAAAACCATTTAATTGTGAAGGAAGGGCCCCTGGTGGCAGCCTCTCTAAGTGGCGCGGCTGCATGTTCTCTGCAAAACTTTGGGGCGTCCCTGGGCAGCTCCCACTTTGGCATTGTCCACCATGTACTGAAACTTCCTGAGCGGAGACCAGCTGTGGAACAGGAGCTGGGGCGGAGGGGGCACTTTTCCAAGGTGCGTGGCATCCTGGGATGTTTCCAGCACAGGCTGATGGCTCCTCCTCCGCAGCCGTGCACCAGATGGGCCTCGTGTGGGACATCCCTGACATCAGTGAGTCCCCGGGAGCTCCACAGTGGGTGCGGGAGCACCCTGTCAGGGGATGCGTGGTGGTGGCAGCAGGAACCTCTGTCTTTGCAGTGCCCAGGGCTACAGGTGAGGTGGCACAGGCCCCGGGCTTCACTCAGCCTGCTTCTGAGCACTGGCCACGCCCAGAGCCTGGTGAGCACAGTGGCCTCTGCTCTGAAGCCTAAGGTCTGGTGCAGGGCTAAAAGGTTGGTGTGCGTTCCCCCACCCCCGTGCCATCACCAAAGAGCACCAGCCCCGGCAGAGAGGCAGGCCCCCCCCCCCCCGCGGGCGGCATAGGAAAAGCGCGTGGTGTGCACCGCAGGCGCCTCTTCAGGGAGAAGGGTCTGTGTGGTTCGCCCCCGGCTGCCCTGGGCTCCAGGCCAGTGCGCCTTAAAGGGCGAGTGAAACCCCCTCCACTTCTTCGTTTGTGGACCGTGCTCACGGTGACTGTCTCAGAGTTGTGGTTCAAAAGTGCCAGGTTCCCACGATCCCTACCTAACCCTGCCCCTCCATGGGACACCTGCCCAGCGTGGCTGCAGCCTTCATCAGCGGCAACGGCTGAGTCTGCTCCCATCCAAAAGGAGCTCGTCCGCAGCTCACACAGTCTGGCCGAGAGGAAGCTCTCAGAGGGGCTGGCCTGTTACCCTTGGGCAGCTCTCGGTGACACAGTGGTTCTGGGGCTCAGGGCCTTGGTCTTTGTCATGGAAGGTTAGCCCCTTTGCCTCATGTTTGGGAATTCCTTTGAAATGAAGGGTTCCTACCTCACTGCTTTTGACCAACAATTTCCCTCAAAATCTTTTCATTTCAGCAACCAAATGCAAACCAGTTTGGACAAGGCTAGAAGGTCAACGCGACAGAAATACGTCAGACAGGGTGTGGGGGAGACTTACACAGGGCAGGGCGAACAACCCAGAGCCACTCTGATTCACAGCATTGTCAGCGTGTGCTGTAGGGGGTGTGTCTAAGAGGCTCACAAGCACAATTCAGCAACATGGGAAAACCACACACCTGTAGCCAGTTGTGTCTGACCACAATCAGAAAGTGGAGAGAAGACATGAAAGCCATTTCACCAAAGAGGATGGACAGGTGGCAAATAATCCCATGGGAAGAGGGCCAACATGGCAGATTAAATCACAGCGAGGTATCAGCACACACTTGTCAGAAAGAAACATTAGGAAACACCATGACACCGAATGCTGGGGAGGATGCTGGTGGGGGCAGGGGGAGGCGGTGAACAGTGCGGCCGCTCTGGAGGACAGTCTGGCACTTTCTTAAACCAAACACGCACCTACCGTGTGACCCGGCAGTCACACTCCTGGGCATCCATCCCAGAGAAGCAAAGGCTTGTGTTCACTGGGACACCTGAATGTGAACGCTTACAGCCGACTAATAGTACTTCCTAGTGGTAGGACTCAAAATTCACGGGATTTAATAATGTTCATCCCCAAACTGGAAAAAATGCAGACATCCTGTAGCAGATGAAACAGACTGTGGTTTATCTGTAGTGTGGACTATTTTCAGCCAAAAGAATAAATTATTGTTACAACAGCCCGGGCGAATCTCCGGAGAATTGTGGGGTAGGAAAAAAGCCCAGTCCCCAAAGGCCACCTACAACGTGACGTGTTCGGACGGCATTCGTGGAGAGACACGGCTGCGGGAGAGAGCAGGGTGGGCATGGCTGTGAAAGTGCCGCGGGGCCTCGTGGTGCTGGGACCCTCGGTGTCCCTGGGCTCCTGGGTGGCCTTGTGCTGTAGTTTTCACGATGAGAGAAACTGTGCGGAGGGCACACGGATCTCTGCATTTTTTCTCACTACATATGAATCCACCAGTTTCTCAAAAAAAGTATAATTAAAAACTCAACAATAGAAACAACAAGCGAGCAAAACCGTCTCAAACTCACGGGACAAATCCACTAATATCAGCTGGTCGCTGTGTGTCAGTGGTGAGACTTCTGGTGTATTCTTAGTAAGGACACTCAGCTGATGATGGAGGTTGTCATACTCACCTCTGGTTTTTCTTACTGGTTCTGCGTTGGTCAGTGAGGTGACAACAGTGTTGTCACTGACGCCATCCAATGTTGGTGTCACGCCCATGGCAGGCTCTGTGAGATTCTCGTGGGGGTTCTGTGGGCCCCGGGACCTCACTAAGGGGCAGACACCCCCCAGCTGCCTGCCCCCAGCCACAAAGGGGAGGAAGGCTCAGTTCTCTGCCTTTGTGGGGACCCCCAACAGCAGGGACAGCCCACTCCAGACCCACCCGAACCACCTCAGGGATGAGCAGGCAGATCCTTCAGCAGTGCAGGGGGCCCTCCTAGATTTCCAGGTACTGTGGGGAACAGGTCAGGGTCAGGGGTGCGAGGCCAGTGGACGGAGGGGAGGGGGACGTGTGGACTGCTGGAGGCAGGGCCAGGCTTCCAGCACAGGGAGGGAGTCACGCAGCCGAGGGCTCCTCCAGGGGAGCTGAGCGCCCACCAGGTGGCCTGGCAGCCCCAGCGAGGGCGCTGGCCCCTGGGAAAGTGAGCTCTAAGCACCTCAGCTTTGGTTGATGTAGAGGTTCCTGCTTTCAGGAGGCGAGAAATGGACCGGTCAGTTTTGCTGCCCCAGAGGTGCAGTGGTGACCTCATGTCTGCTATGAGTTAAGGTTCAAGAAGAGCATTTCTGAAAGTAATTTGACATTCGAAGTTGTATGTCAGTCACTTGAATGAATACATTACAGGAAAGCGTCATCTGTGTCGAATAAGTCAAGAACAGCTCAGGGTCGTCCGGTGCAGGGTCATGAGCAGAGCCCTGCCTGCCCCTCCTCCTCCTCACTCAGGAGGCTCTCCCTAACCCGGCCCAGAGGCACCAGCTCTTGCCAGGTGAGCGGCAGGTGTGCTCACGGGAGCTCATGGTGACTTCCTTCTGTGTCCCAGATCATAGGTTGCCAAGTGAGGAGAGAGCCCCCCAACTCCACAGAACGATACACGCGTTGGATCAACCAACTGACGTCCAACCAGCTTCTTACACAGGTACTTGCTTCCCAGTCTAGGAGTTGTCCAAGGCCTCCCTGGAGAGCGTGCCTTCTTAGTGCTGAGAGCCCCGATGTGGCTCATCCTCTCAGCACTGGTTCGCCCGCCTCCAGGGTGCCAGGTGCTCCCTGGGAAAAGGATAGTGTTTCAGAGCAGCGTGGTGGGGCTTGCGGGGGAGGTGGAGCCTAAGGGCCATTCTGGGAGGTGGAGGGCTTGCTGCAGCCAGGCTGGGCTGGGAGGGAGATGCACCGCCTGGGTGGGGCTGTCCACAGGCGGTCAGCCGCTGACCCTGAGCTGCAAGGAGTCGTAGGCTGAAATCAAACTGGAAGCCACCTGCGAGGGGTGTGGGATGGCCAGGACAGATGGCAGGAGCGGGGCAGCCTCGCCACCCCAGCCAGGACACAGCAGGTTCTAACACGGAGGTTCCCACACAGTTACCCCTGTGTTCCTGCCACATCAAGAAATGCTTTTTCCTAAACTGAATTTGGAAAACAGAAATCTCTGTATAACCGAACGATTTGTGTGGTAATTAGCACCTGAAATTAGAGCTTCTGGTGACTGTGGCTCAGACACTGAGCTCACTCAACACACCACCAGGCGGAGAAGGTCCTGAGTGTACCAAACCTGGGACGCACGTTCCTGCCCTCCCGTGTCACACGCTGGGGGTGGTCCAGATGACTGACCCCTTCCTGCTGGCTCCTTGTTTGTCTGAGGCTTGGCCGCTGGGTTTTGTCTCCCGAAGCTGCATCACTGGCTTCCACATCCCGTCCGTAGCAGGCAGGCTCACAGGCAGTGCGTCTGCGTCTGGGGGCCTTCTCACATTTTGAGGCGAATGTCCCTTAACGACCTTTCCGAGGTGATAGTGGTTAAGGAGCAGGGACACTGGTGCACCTCCCCTGCCCCTGCAGAGTCTCAGGGCTGGGTCAGCAGGGCTGGCACTCGCCTCCCGTCACCCAGTGCTTCCAGGGTCAGGCTGCTGCTCTGGGAGTGCAAAGCTTAGTTCTCCGACAGTCACCTCCCTCTGTGAGTCCCAGGTGGCTTCCCAGCCTGGCACGTGGGGTGTGCGACCACCTCAGATGGGTTAGCTGCACCATCTTCTCTGGGTCCTGGTGTTGCTTGTAGGACATACCTCGCGGGTCTGAACCATCGAACCCACGTGGTCCAGACTGGAACACACTGCTGAGGGTTCTGGTGGTACGCTGACCTGTTGGTAGGATTTGTCCAGCCCCATGCCACGCGGAGAACAGGCACCTGTGCTTCCTGGTCCTTCCTCCGTCCAGAGGTCAGCCTCAGGCTCGCGGGCTGGGCATGGGCCTCCCACGTGGAGATGGTTTCTCAGGACATCCACTCACGGTTTTTTTGTATGTTTTCCTGAACCAAGAATGACAGCTGACTCAGCGGAGCTTCAGTGGGGTGCCCTGCCCAGAGGTCCCCTGCTTTCAGGCACTCAGATGCTGCTGGACCGGGAGGGGCAGGCTCCACTCTGCCAAGAGGCCTTGGAAGGACACTTTGGTGCCCAGTCTGAAACCCGAGTAAGGGGTAGATCACCCGAGGGAGTGAAGCTGCTGAGCCGGACTCCTGACCTGCATTTGATTTTTGGGTGAAATAAGACTCACGCAGGAAGTGTGCAACTGCCTCTAATGAGCAGGCATGTTTTCAGCTAGAA
Organism: Artibeus jamaicensis; assembly: GCF_021234435.1. NCBI lineage: Eukaryota > Metazoa > Chordata > Mammalia > Chiroptera > Phyllostomidae > Artibeus > Artibeus jamaicensis. Next base: position 9,310,792 of record NW_026521468.1, on the reverse strand, counting down.
ATACAAGTTCTGAGCTGAGGCTGACAGGAAGCCTGAGCTGTTACACATCATAGAAACAGTGAAGGTAGGATGCTCCTAAATGGTTTTCTTTAGCAAATCAGGGGACCTTAAAGTCTGAAGTTTCTTAAAATAAATTGAAAGAAGAAATTGAGAAGCAACTTCATCTCTTACTGAAGTTGCTTCTCAACTACCAGTTACAGAACCCCCCCACCCCCCGCCCCACTGCTCCGAGGAGGCAAATCGCTACCCGGTGAGGCCTGCGTTTGGTCTCCACACCCTCCGCCTTCGAGCGGTGCGAGGAGCACCGTTTGGTGTGATGTTTGAGCTGAGCAGACACTGACTGCAGAGTTCCACCGGTGCGCGCAGGTGACGCTGCACCGACTCCAGATGAACGGGGAGGGGGCAGCTGTCTGCACGGAACAGCTGGGGCTGGGGCTGCCCTGGGAGCCCCCTGACAGGCCTTCCGTGGGGAGCTGTTCCCAAGGGAACCGAATCTCCTGAGACGAGGGAGGGAGCAAGGGAGAGGCTGCCCCTGGGGGTCTGGCCAGGCCCTGAGGGAGCCAGTGCCTGGCTCTGGACTAAGACCGGAAGCAGATGGGAAGTACCCCCGCCTTCCCCCTCCCCTGTGCACCCCCTCTGGGGTCCATGCTTCCTGGAGTTGCCACTTGCTTATGCTGTCATGACTAACACAGCAGACACTCACTCCTTAGTCTGGAGGCTGGAAGTCCAAGGTCAAGGTGTCCGCAGGGCTGGTTTCTCCTGAGGCCACCTTCTGCCTGTGTCCTCATTCCCGGGGTCTCTTCCTCTTCTTGTGAGGACACCAGTCCCAGGAATCCCTTGTCCTTACCTCCCTCCATGCAGTCCCACTGGAGGTTAGGGCTGCCATGCGGGCTCCAGCCCACAGCTCTCGGACACCCTCCTTGGCTCCTCCTCAGACCTCGGCGGCGTCTTGGCAGATGTCAGGGCAGCCCCGCTGGGTACTCTGCTGGGGGTGGCTGGCCTTCCAGGGCTCTGGGCGTGATTTTTCATCTCATCAGCACTGGTCACCCTGGTCCCAGACTGGCTGACAAAAGCACTGGCCATAGTGATGGGTTTGGGGGTACCGTGCACTCCTTCCCTGTCGAGAAGGACCCCAGAGAGAGAAGGAGAGCTGGAGAGGACACCCTTGGGTGAGAGCCCAGCCCACCTTGTGGGGTCAGTAGCAGTGGTGATGGTGGGGGAGCAGAGGCGGGCCGACCCCAGAAGGTCTCTCCTGCGTCCTGGCCCCGATGTCGAGGGCCACGACCACACTGCTGTCCTGGTCCTGACTGGGCCCACCCAGCCTGTATGGACGTGGTGCCGCAGGCCAGTCGCTGCCCCAGAGGCCCAGGGCCTTCTGCCAGCAGTGGGACCTCTGCTCAGTGTTACTTCCATGAAATGTGAGGCTTCAGCCACAAGACCTAGGGCCTGCAGCGCCGACTGCTCTGTGACACGCCCACCTGTAGACACGTAGCCTCCTTCGGGCAGCAGAGCCAAGGAGAAGATGGGGGGCCACACGCTCGAGGGACGGCCCCTCACCCTCGAGCTGCCAGGCCCTGAGGCACAGACAGAGCTTCTCCATTTGTGTGAAGACGTGAGATCTCACGTGTACCTCAGTGTGTCTTCCTGACACGCTTGTCCAAGCTCAGCGGTTTCTCCCTAACTCTGACGGCCGCATTTGTGAAACCTGAAACCTGGTGTGCTCTGCTCCACCTCCTCCCGTGAAGACAGTGGTGCGGGTCCGGGAAGGCGCACCCGTTAGGGCGGGGCTGCTCCCCAGCCTTCTCTGTGCCGTCCCTGAGGAAGGAAGCCACTCACCCGCCACTGTGGCTGTTAAGTCCAGATGCCACATCAAAGTTTATTCTCGTTGCCGTGTGGATGTCAAAATGTCAGAATACTGGAAACTTATCTGTCCAAAGATAGTCTTCCAACAAGTTAGAACCTAGAAGTAAGGATAAGGAGCCACAGAGCTCCAGGGATGAGTCACTACAGACTTTGCTCTTGTTCTGAAAGAATCATCACTTCCTGCGGAGGTACAGCTATGGGGTCTGCAAGTTTTTCTAAATGCTCATGTTCTTTCTAATGCCAGGGCATCTCCTTTTTGCATAAAACCTGAGCTCATTTTAAATCTATAATCCTTACTTCCTTTTCCTTTTAAGTGCTGAAAGCATTTAAAAGTGTCTGCCGTACCCACCACCCTTCCTGGGCCTTTCTTGAGGACCAAGGACAAGGGCAGCTCATGGGGTCTGTTTCAGTTTATTCTGTATCTGAGCTGCCTCCGGACAGACTTTCCATGTTTGGGAGCTACGTACAACTCATGTTTGCCACAGGCACTTTCTGTTGGTGCCAAACAAGGGGAGTGCCCCACATTCCAGGCTCCGCAGAACAGCAGCCTGGGCCTGCGAGGCCTCACGTGGGGAACCTTCTTTGGGGCAAAATTCTAAGAAACTGGGTTGTCTGATTTCTCAGTTGGTGACACAGTGGGGGGGGGGGGTGACAGCTGGAGAGTGAAGAGGAAACAGTAGTCAATGAAATGGATTAGAAAATCCAGCATCGGTCTCAGTCTCTCGGCAGGGGAGGGGGTGGTGGCCTCGGTGAAGTGTGTGTGGGGGCCACCTCGAAGCCCTGCTCCTTGTTTGTGCTACAGGTGAGCTGCAGACACAGCCTCAGGGTTTTGACACTGAACCTCTGACCACGGCTCCCCCCCCCCCCCCCCCCCCGTCCCTCCTTATGGCCCAGAGCGCCCTCTGCTGGGCTGTGCAGCACCGGAGTCCCCTGGCACCATTTGAGCAGCAGGTTCATTACCTGTAATTTACCTACGGGTGTAAGAACATACAAAACCAAAGTGAAAGCATTTATGCCTCTTGGGCCCATTTCATTTGGGGTCCAAGAATTCTGAGTCTGCTGGGGGAGGCAGGCTCAGCAATCGAAGCAGTTTTCGTCGGAGTCAAAGTCCCACGCCTCACCAGTTAGGCCAGGGCGCAGCAGGTTGGTCTGCCGCCTGTTTTGTAAACAAAGTTTGATTGGCGCGCAGCCAGGCCTTCGGTGCCCATGGTTCCAGGGCTGCTCCGCACGGCGCCAGCTAGAGCTGGGTGACAGACAAGCAGTCGAGGCACCAGCCCCGGCTGTGAGTGCAGCAGGGTCTGCAGTCCCCGAGAGTCCTGACGTCTCCCAGGGGAAGCGGAGGCCTGGCAGTGAGGGGGGGAGCTGGGCATGAAGGCATCTGCTCTCCCTGGTGCTGTCACACTGACCTTCACGTAGTGACTTTCCAGACACGCGTCATTTGTGCAGGGCTTTCTCTCATAAGGAAATAGGCTGGGCGCATGGGCTGCGGAGTTTAATTCTACTTTCTTTCTCCCCCAGCATGGCACCCAGTCATCCTAAGCAGAGCCTCTTATGCAGGTGGCAGGGGGCCGAGGTGCCCTAAAACATTCCAGGGGCCACACCTTGAGAGCCAGAGGTTGGGGTGGGGCAGGAATCGATGCCCCACACCTGGCCTCTCCTCGCTAGTTGGATGCTGGCCTTTGTCACCACCGAGAGCCTCATGCAGTCACCTGGGACTTCTTCATTCGAGGGACAGCGTGGCAGAGGGAGATAAACATGTTTCCCAGGAAAACTCATCTTTGAGAGTTTGTAATTGTATGATCTCCTTCCATCTCTCACCTGCAGTGCACCCACTTTGAAGAGAAACAGGCCGCTCAGCAAAGGCGCTTCTCTTTCTTCATGCACTGCACTTAAGTGGTTCTGACCAGGTGCTGTCTGGCCAGCAGGTTGCTGCTGCCAGCGCTGTCCTGGCCCCTGGTCTCTGACCTCTGGCCTCTGACCTGGCAGAAGCTGAGGCTCATCCAGAGCCCTGAGTAATGTAGGGTTGTGCAGCAGCAGTCCCAGGAGGAGAGAGAACCATAGCGGGTGTGTGTTGTGTGAGCCATTTCCATGCGAGCCAGCCAGCCTTTCGCATGGGGACACCCAGGTGCTCACAGAGACGAAGCCCCGGGGTGAACACGCTGACCGTTAGAATGTGCCGGCCAGCAGACTTGGGTTATTTGTTCCCACCGAGGACGACACTTTCCTGGGCGTCTGCTGTGTGTTGGGAACAGCTGCTTCCTGTCTGCAAGTTCGGGGGGCTGTGGAGTGAACACAGACCGTTTCACCGAGCATCAGGTGTCCTCTAGTCTGGAGGTGACAGCCCACCGGGCTCTGGAAACATATGGAGGTTGTCCCAATGGGTGTTTCCTGCTGCTGGGTGGTGCTGAGCAGCTGGCCCCTCTGTGTGCCCAGCGACCCCTGAACACCAACGCTGCCTTTTGGAGGAAGGAGACTTGACAAACAATGAGCGCTGCTGAAAAGCAAGAACGCAGAAAAGCTAGAAAGAAACCATCAGGACATCTGTCCTTGTTCTGACAGGACAGAAAAGTCACCTCAGTGTCATGCTTCCTTTGCTCTTTTCTGTTCCATTTCTGTCCTTGTGCTCCTGTCACCCTTAAGGTAACGTAGGTGCCAGGTGTGTGTGCTGGAGCCCACAGTGGCTGCCGGGGCCCTGCTGTGCCACGGCCTTGCTGTCAGTCCACAGCCAGGGGGGCTTCTTCACCAACAGCCTGTCGGCGTCAGCCTAGTGGGGGCTGGGGTGGGGCTGGCCTCGGCCGTGGGAGGGGGAAGTGTCCATCTGGCGGTCAGATCTCCTGAACCCTTGTACCTACAGAGAAGGGACGTGCAAACAAGCTTGTCACTTTCTGATGACACGCTGTGGGAAATTAATTGTAGGGTGCTTGTGACAAGCTGTTCTTAATCCTGCCGATGTCGATGGCTTCTAGGTTTTTACCTCCAACGGCCCAACCGTGATCATGCCCTCCTGGTTCTGCTCTCGAGCGTGGTTTTTGCACGTGGGCCCGTTCGACGAAGGTGGGCAGGTAAGTGTGACTCCCCCATGGAGCCCTCCTCTGGGGGTGGGGGAAGGGTCTGTCACTCCCAAAATGGGTCCTTGGCCCACTTGTAGGTCTCGGGGCTTAGAAATCACCGTCTGTGACGGTCCCCCCACACTGCTGCCGCTGGGCTCTGCCGAGCGTCCCAGAGCACAGCTGGGCTGGGGCATGTTTGTTTTGCCAAAAGCAGGGGATTTCTGTGTGGAAGCTGCAGGCGCCCGGGCCCGGGCCCCCAGTTACCTCATCCTGGGTGAGAAGCTGCTTGTGGGAAAGCTTGGGATGTGGAGGATGGGGTGATTGGTGGGGGAGGCGCAGCCTGTCTCCCCTTCCCCCGCCCCTGTGGGCGGCGGCCCCGGCACACTCCTGCCCAGACCCGGCAGGAGCTCTGGCCACCCTGGCCTAGGAATGGAGACCTGGCTGCTGACCTGCTGACCAGCCCCTCTGCAGACAGTCTGACCGAACGTTCCAACAGCTGACTAGCAGGCGCACCTCACGCCCTGGCCCGTGTGGCCCACTGGCCTCGGTGTTGTCCTGTAGACCAAAAGCTTGAGGGTGCAGACCCTGGTTGAAGTGTGTATGGGAGGCAGCCAATCGGTGTGTCTCTCACATCGATGTTTCTTCCTCCCAGAGTGTAAACCTCAGGGCTGATGAGTGTAGTCCACCCCCACCCACCCCACCCCGGCCTTAGACTGGCCTTGAGAGCACGAGGCCTGGTCTCCATGGTTGGAGGGGTGGACCAAGCCGCCGCCACCCTTCTCCAGTGCCTCACGGTGCTGCATGTGGCCGCCGTTCCCCAGCAACGCCCGTAGGCTGCGGCAGCCGGGTGTGTGGTTAGCAGGCTGTGAGCGGGAGGGTGAAGGCTGGCCAAGTGGGTTGCCACCTGAGGCCTGAATGAGCAAACTCAGGCACAAAGCAGGGGGCGTGGACCTGTTCTCCTCCCCTGTGCAGGGTGTGCCCGAGGACCTGCTGTTCTTCTACGACCACCTCCGAAAGGGCGGCGGGGTTGTCCGGGTGGACCAGAGCCTCCTCCTCTACCGCTACCACCCCAGCGCAGCCACGCACTCCGTCCTCGAGTACGCAGGGCCTGGCGCGGGCGGGGCAGGGGGTGCTGTGGACTTCGAGGGCCGGCTGAGGCCCACGGTCCCGTGTAAGTTAACTCGGGATGGAGTTCACGTGCAGGAAGTGACTTCAGGTGGGCGGGGGTGTCCGCTGCCACCCCAGCTGAGGGAACCGGGGTCGAGCCACACACGTACTTGGGGCGCCATGGGGAGGCCAGCTCGCACCCTCCTTCCCTTGTCCCCCTCGGGGCCTGAGCCGCTGCACCGGGTGGGCGGGAGGCAGGCTGCCTGGATGGGATGGGAGCGGGGTGCTGTGCGGCGGGCTGAGCAGAAGGAACGTGTCTCTGTGCCTTTACTCTGCGTGGTGGGTGTGTGCTGCATTTTCTCGCAGTGACAAGTGTGTCCCCCGCCCCTTACCATCACACTGTGTTCGCCTTGGGGACAGAAAGGAGTGGGCTCTTAAAACGGGTCTGTTGCCAGGGGACCCTCTCAACCTGAGGTCCTGGAGGCCGGCTGACTCTGAGCTTCCCCTGGAGGCTGAGAGACTTGTCGAGGGTTGTGGCTTCTTGCCTGGAGCACCTGCCCCAGGAAGGGGGGTGCTGTGCACACACTAAGGGGCACGGCATCCGTGTCGCCACACCGGGGGAGGGAAGCAACGACAGAGTCATGAAATGGGGGCCCCTCAACTCTCTGCTGTGTGTCCCCCAAAGACCCTGTAGAAAGAAAGTGCCTGGTGCTGGTGGTGCATTGGAGGCAGGACCGGGCAACGGGCCAGAGGGCTCGGGCCGCAGGCCCCCTCGCCCCATCCTGCCCGCGTGCCATGCGCGTCTCTGACATCGGGGCCTTTTTCCCTGACTTTGCAGCATGAGGCTCTGCCACCCACAGCAGACGTGACCTCATGCAGTTTCGGTGTGGGATTAAGGGCTCTGAGCAGAGTGGGAAGACCTCACAGAGTGATGAGCTTAATTAGAGCCTGGGGCTCGTCAGGAACCAGCTTCCCTCACTCTCTCCCCTGAGCTCCATTTCTTTTCCTTCTTAAAGAAGAATGGTCAGCACATGTATCACTCAGCGATTTTCACCGAAACACTTGAGACACCAATAGGCATAAGAGAAAGTCTATCAAAGAAACTGGGACCCACCTGTCAACCTCCTGCTCTCCCCGGGCTCCACTTCCTGCCGAGCTGCGCAGCCCTGGGCCCTGTTGCCCTCGGCCTGGCATTGACCACTGCATCTCTGCACCTGCGTACTTGACTTTGGGGACTTTCTCACAAACGATGGCATCCGGCTGCTGCGTTCTGACACGGCATCTTTGCTTAACTGCAGCTGAGTTCACCCCACTGGGGTCGCCTCGGGCTATCTTCTCCTGCCGGCATCTCGCTCGCTTGTACCACCTCTGTCCAAGCCCCCGGGCCTGCTGTTGCCGTGTGTAGCCAGACACTGCCGCTCCTCCCCAGGAAGTTCTGGAAATGCCCATTTGCAGGTCTGGGGAAACCTGTATACCGGCCCCTGCATGGCCCAGCCCTGGGGCAAGGACACCGTGTCCTCCAGGAGGGAGAGAGGGGCATGAAGGACAGTCCTAGTATGTTCTCCCCAGCAATCAATAGCGAAAACACAGTGAGACAGGGTCCTGGGAGGAAGTGCCCACCACAGATGTGCTCCGTGTTGCAGTCTTACCGGCTCACGCGTGTGGCATGTTCAGACGGGAGACCCCGAAGACTTAGGAGGCACAGAGAGGTGGCTCAATACCAGCGTCCCTCCGAGCCTTGCTTTTCTTTCGCACTGAGACTCACCACTGGGACCCGAGCCACAGGACCGCTCTCGGGGTGCCCTCCCCAGTCCTGCCCCACCTGCCGGCCTGCACGTGCACCCCACGTCACCCTGCCCTGAGGCTTTGACAAGTCTGGTTGCAGTTCAGAGGGCTGGTCTAGGCCATTCCCTGTAAGTGTCCACAGAAACAGTGGGGCACCCGATGGCGGTTTCATCGGACACGGACCCCGAGTTGAGGAAAACTGGTTACAAAGAGCAGCAGTTTTTGTGTCCGCAGCCCCTTCTCCCCGCTCACCCTGTGGGGGGAGGACGAGTGCCAGGCAAGCCCCTCCCTCGCTGGCAGGGACCCCAGGGCACCCACACTGCTGCCCAGCCCAACACCCTGAGCCCACAGACCCTGCTCTGCACCTCCCGGCCCCCAGCTGTCCCCCCCGCTCCCTGCCTGAAAGAGGGAAGCGTTGGGAGTCCCTCGAAAGCTGCCTGTCTCTTCCTTGCTCAGGATTTCATGAATTTTCTAGGACTCACTCATGTGGAGTTCATCTTTCTTTTGTTCTTAGAAACTTCTCTCATCTCCCTGGATGTTGGCAGAGCCGCACGCACGCACAACCTGCGTAGTGTGTCGTCAGCTTGGCGCTTGTGCGTCCTGTGCGTTTCTTTCTGAAATGTGGTGTCAAACAACCAGGATTAGGGACTTCGCATCTTCGAGCACCAGTGCCCCCCAAACCTTGGCCGCCCAACAGCTGTGACGCGTGCCAGTTTGAAGTGGGAGGTGGGCAAACAAGGCCGCAGGAAGCGCCCAGCGGTTGTAACCTGCCTGGCAGAAGGGCAGGTCCTTGCCCAACTCCACGTGTTGCTAGAACACGCTAAACCGGGACCGCTGAGCGAGCTGGTCTCCCGCCATGGTCGGGGCTCTGGCAGTGGCAGACCCCATGGCCAGCCTGGACCTACCGTCTCCGTGTAGCAAAGGCCTGAAGGAGGGACCCTGCCTGGAGAAGACAACCCGGCCACCTGGGCCTCTTCCATGGACACTGAGCCATGTGCGGCCTGAAGGGCCCGCCCCGGTCCTTCTGCTTGCGTTTACTGTGGCTGCAGGTGTCCAGTGGAGGGGTGGCCATGTCCCCTGTGGGCTCCCCAGGGCCTGTGCCTGGTGTCTGCTGTGCTTCCTGAGTGTGTGATCATGAGAATAGTGGGTCCTAAGGTCCCTGAGGGTGGGCATAGCTGTGGGGTCCTGGCAGGTCATTCTGGGTTCACTTACTCAGCCAACAGCTGGTGAAGCTGAGTGTGTAAGGTGAGGGGTAGCGTGGGAAGTGTGCGTGCTGCCCCAAGGTGATGAAGACCAGGGAACGTGGGCCAAGGGGCCCTGCCAGGCTGGGCAGAGGGGTGGGGGAAGGAGGGCTGGGCCGAGTTTACACCCTTCCCTCCATAGGACCACCATCTGGACCCACCGTGTGCACTTCCTGGAAGAACGGGCTTTGCCCCACTGGGCGACCTTCACCATCTGGAACGCAGGCAGGCAGGGCCGTCGACTCTACCGCAGCCTCACGGCCAGAGCACAGCGTAAGGTGTGCCCCGTCCCTCCGCACCCCGAGTCCAGCGGCACCAGCCCTGAGGCCAGCGTCATGTCTTCCCCCAGGTGGTCGCCTTCTGCGACGTGGACGAGAACAAGATCAAGAAGGGCTTTTACTGCTACGAAGACTCTCTCGTACGTGGGGTCCCGGGAGCCCCTGGTGGTGAGGGTTTGGTCATGCACACCACGCCAGGCTGGCCTCTGGGAGCTGTCCCAGGCTTTCTGAGGGGACACTCTGAGAAAGGCCCAGGCAGCTGCCAGGCCCCGCAGATGCAGCCCCCAGACTCCTGGGGTCTCTGAGGCCCCAGAGCCACCTGCCTGCACCCGAGTTGTCCTACCAGGTCTCCCTGTCACCCACCTTGGGTTGGTTCTGCAGTGGCTGTAGGGTGGCGATGCTGGGTCCAGCCCTGCGCGTCCAGCTGAGCGGTGCAGGGCACTGCGGGAGGAGCATGGAGCCCTGCCCTCAGCTGACCTTGTCCCTCAGGAAAGGCCCAAGCCCCGGGTGCCCATCCTGCACTTCCGAGCAGCCCGGCCGCCCTTTGTCATCTGCGTGAAGCTGGTGAGTGCTGGGCTGTGGCCATGGGGCATGAGGACCATGTGGCTGGGACCAGCCCTGGACCGCGAGGTGACAGACTGCTGCTCTGGGGCCAGAAGGGTGGCAGCAGCCATGGTGCCCTCCCGAAATGGGCTGCATTTCTGCAAAACCACACGGGTTCTCTCTGGTCACAGGGGCACTGGGGCCCACACGGCTGTGCCTGCTTCTCAGCCCCAGGCTTCACGTTGGGGCCCCACAGCGAGAAGCCAGGGCCCCTTCTCGCTCGCCTCTGCGGCTGGGTTGTTGAAATCATTTTCTTAGTCATGTGCCACCACCAAGTGTCCCCCGTGACGACACCTGTCAGTGGGCTCTGGGGTCATCTCAGGGAATCTGTGTGACTTGGACGGAGTCTGCCTGCTAGGTGACGACCCCCTCTCTGCTGCAGGGGTGGGGACAGCAGGAGGAGGCCAGGATCCATCAGCAGCTGGATGCTGAGGGCCCATTTCTGTCCCTAGGGCTGCTGCCCACCTGTGGCCCCTGCTGAGGTGGGTGGGGTCTGCTGCCCTCCTCAGAGGCACTGGACGGGCTGGGTGGAGATGTCTCACAGACCCACGCCTACCAGTGCCCGTGGGATGTTGTCGGCAGTGTTCTGCCCGCAGTGTTCTGTCGGGCCCTCCCCTCGGAGCAGATCAGCAGCAATGCTGAGGAGACCGCCTGACAGCTGGCCACAGGGACCCCAGACCTGAAGGGAGGCTCTGGGGGCCTCCAGTTGGGCCCAGGGGAGGTCCGAACGAGCCAGACCTGCTGCTCCTCCCGCAGGACCTGACAGGGGGCGAGTTTGAGGACAACCTGAGGTCACTGCACCTACGGGAGGGCCAGGACTTCCTCCACTTCAGCTGACAGACCCGCAGCAGCCAGGGCGTCAAGCAGGTAACAAGGGCTAGAGGGCAGCCTGGGCAGGACACCGCACATGGGACCTGTGGTGGGGATGTGGCAGCTGGTGCACGGCAGACCCTGTGTGCGAGGGGCTGGTCCTTAACCCAGCAGGCGTGTGACCCCACCCTCACCATGCACCTGATGGGTGTGCACACTCTGCACACACACCTCAGACCACGACATGGACTATGTCTTCTGCCACCTCATGACCCAGAAGACTTTGGGGTCACATACCGTGCGGTGAGGGGACCAGAGCTGGTTGGTCAGGGTCCTGGTGGATGGCCTGCGCTGCCTGCAGGGCTGCCAGGTACCAGTCTGGGTGGATGTGAGCGCATGTCCCAGGGACCACCTAGGGGCGCAGCCACTGAGCTGACTTCAGGGGGCACGTGGACCAAGACAAACCATCCATGAGAATAGCAGGAAATGGGCCGTCACCAACCAGGTCCCGTGTTCACCGCACTGGCCCACAGTTCGTCACCTGCTCTGCTCTGGCTACAGCCTGAGTTGTGGGGGCCCAGGGATTTCCACCAACTTGTCACTTGGACGCAGGTGGGCTCCAGAAGCCATCGCTGCACAAGGTGTTCGCTGCCACTGGGCACCTGGTATGAGCGCCTGGTGACCAGCGGGGCCTGAGGGTGAGCAGAGGTGGCTGGACGCTGTCCGCTGGCCAGCAGATCAAGTTCGTGTTCCATGCAGCACCAAGTGAGACCAACACTGGAGGTCCCTCCTGTGTCCGCGATCTCTTGTGGGCGTTTGTGCTACACCAGAGATTCTGTTCCTTCTCAAAGGCCTGTGCTTCGTTTTCTGCAGCCAAGGTCCAGATGCTGCTCAGCAGGCACTCCCCACCCCCAATCTGCTGTGTCCTGTACCTGGTGCACAGCAGGTGGGACTTTGTGTGGCTACCTCGCACCAGCACGGCCCAAGGCTGCTCATCCTGGACCCTCACCAAGTGGCCTCTGCCAGTCAAGGGGTCTCCAGCTAGTCCTCCATCTGAAATGGAAAACTCCCTACTTGAGACTTGCAGGAGGGATGCACACTGGGAGACCTGAATGGGTGCTGGTCTTCCCAGGTACAGCCCTCGCACAGCTGTGATAAAGGCTCTCTCTTCCAGGGGTTCGAGGTGATTTGCCACCAGGTTGAGCACATGGACAGGAAATGCTTCCAGCCTGTCCCGGGCTTGGCCCAGGCAGGAGGACGCCAACCCGATGAAGCCCATGGTGAGGTCACACAGCAGGGCCCACTGCAGCCTCTGCCCACAGACCTGCCGTCACCCGCGTCCCACAAGGGCAGGACGCTCCTGCCCAGGCACAGTCACAGCCCTGGGTTTTTGGCCCTGAGGATGGCACACTGACCCCTCTCCCTTGGAGGTGGGCAAGGGCTCCTGCATCCCGCACTCGCCTCCCCCTCTCCACCCATGACAACCCGAAGGACGCTCCCCGCAGGCTGGCCCCGGCCCCTCAGAGTCCTCGGCACTCAAGCAACAAACCCTTTACACACTGGCCCTCTGGCGTTTCGGACGCTCGGTGTGAGCTGGTGCTGGACGACTTAGAAAAAGGGTGACTTTTCCAGAGTCACGCACGTGAGCTGCAACACTTCCCACATCACCTGAACCCTCGTCCTGAGACGCTGCCCCCGGGTCGCCCCCTCGAAGCAGAGGCCTGTAAGGCTTGCCCCCAACACCCATCTGCCAGTCGGGGTCTGGCACTGCTGTCATAGGCCCGTGAGTGGCTGCAGCTGGCCTTGGCCAGGACTTTAAAAACACAGCGATGGACTTTTCTGGTTGTCAAAGCTGCATGAGGGTAAATGACACCCACATGTGCCGGACACTAGAATGGGGTGGGGTGGCAGGAACACCGATACCCTGATCCTGCCGGATGGGGCGGGAAAGGCCCCTCCAAAGCCCAGTGAAGCCCTTGCAGCACCTGACATTCAGCTGGGCCGAACCAGGCCTGAGGGGACATGGCCTCAGTACCAGCACAGCCTGCCCCTCCCAGGGCCACCCCATCCCCTGAGCAGCCGAGAAGGATGGAGCCGAGCCCTGTGGCCTCCAGTTCCCATGCCCCATCAGGCTGCCACCTCGCTCTGTCCCAAGCCAACCAGCCCCACCATTCACACAGACAGACAGACGTGGATTGCTCAGCACAGGATTTTATAAGATGTGGGTTTGCGTTTAAGACAAAAGCACCAACAACCCAGGCCACCCAAGTGCAAGACACATATTATAAAAAGCTGCCTCCGTGGTGACAAACTCCGAGTCCCTCAGCAAATGTACCAGCCAACGCACTGTGTCCAGGTTTTCTGTGGTCGTCACATCTGGCGGCTCCTCCATCAGACGGGCGCACGGGCTCAGCTTCCAGGACTGGCCTCAGTGGGCAGCGGGCTACAGAGGACATGGGACAGGGTCAGGCTGGTCAGCACCGTCTCCCTGCCATCTTTGTGCCACGTCCCCGGGGCCGTGTGTTTGGCAGATGGGGAGGCTCCTGTGCTGTCCTCCCTGACTTCACCCATCTGTGTGCAGAATTTTCCTAAGGAAAACGTAAGCGCACGTTTACTTGGGAAGCTGATGTCACCGCTGGCTTGTGCACAAGGAACAGGAAGAGTCACATGTTCGCCTGCCACCTGCATTCCTCACAGTGTTGCCGGAGGGCTGCCCCGCTCAGCACCTGGAGTGGGTGTCTGGGCTGCAAGAGAAGGGCGCACCCCGCTGACACCACTGCGGCACCAAGAGGGGCAGTAAGGAAACAGCACTCCGACAGACTCAGGCAGCCCAGGAGGAGCCACAGAACAAGGCGGGAAGGGGCTGAGTGGAAGGTGGGCCCAACCGGCGGCTCTGAGACAGGTCCCGAAGGCAAGGGGTCCCAGAGTGAAAGCCCCATACCCAGCGCTGCCCCTGCCTCAGACCACAGTGAGTCGGGAAGGGAGTTGTTGCTTCTGAAGTGGAAATGCAAAGAGAAGAGACAATGGGGAAAGGAAGAGAACAGCCAGGAGCTGTCAGACAACTGCACACAGACATGCAACACCTCCGCTCCACACACCGCCACGCCACGGAGTCCCTAGGAAAGCAGACTGCGCAGCAGGGCCCCAGAGTGCTCAGTGTCACTGACGTCAGTTCCCAGCAACCCCAGCCTCGCTCCTGCCAGGTTCCATTGTGCACACTGAGAAGTCGACTCAAGGCCACCTTGAAGAAAACAAAACTGGGGGCGGAGACAGCTAAGTGCCATGACCTAATGGATGCAAGACCTCAGACCACCTGCATCTCTGGGACTGAAGGGCCTACACATCTCTCTGTAAGGTGGGCTGGTGCTGGCTCAGTGACGGACAAAATGTCCATGGAGAATGGAGACTCCAAGGAGAGCCACGTACGTGGGCCCTGACATAGGACAATGGACAAGGTGCTGTGGCCAGAATGGGGCTGGGTCAGCTGCCCACAGAAAAATCCACCTGCTGACCCCTCCCTCAGCACACGCAGAACCCAGCAACAGACAGGTCGTGAATCTAAACGTCAATGATGGAACAAAGCTTTCAGGAAAAAAAATCAAGGGCTATAAACAAAACCTTGGAATAGATAAATGTATCTTCGACAGAATCCATAAGACAAGATAAACAAGGAAGAAGTTGTGGTAGGGTGGAAGACATTAGACCTAAGGACCAGAAGACAGTACCCTACGAATACAGTATCAAAAGATGGGCAACCCAGAGGAAACACAAAGATCTGACCAGGTGAAGGAAGAAGGTCCAAACGGCCAGCGACCATAGAGGTGCTCAGTCTCCCCCAAGGGAGGCGGAAGCCGAGCACACATGCTAACGAGCAGCCTCACTCCAGGCTCCGTCTCCAGCACTTCGTCACTGAAGCCATCTGCTCGGGGACCGGCCCTACATGCACAGGCAGGTTCCCCGAAGCTCCCACTGCACGTTAGACAGCAAGGCCTGGGTACTGGTGACAGGTGTGCGGGGACTGCGCACCACCCTGGGTGTGACCAGCACCAATGCCAGCAGGGCCATTCTTCCTCGTTCCCTGAGAAGCTTAGGCACCACTGCTCCAGAGCTTGGGCCCCGACCCAAGTCCAGGGGGCAGCCAGCAAGGACAGGGACAAGGGAAGGGAGTGGCCCCATCCCCGTGACCCCACTGCAGCTCTTGTGGGGCTGATGGGCAGACAAGCCCTGCGCCTCTGCCAAGTGCACATGGGAGTCAGAAACCCACCCATGGTCACAGAGAACCTGCAGGGACAGCTCAAGGCCCCAAGATGCAGGGAACTGCAGGGGTGGCACAGGCACCACAGACGTGGACACTGGTGGCTTCAGTGGACAGACCCACAGGCTATGGAGACCCTGTGGGGTGATGAGCTCCCAGGCTGGAGCATGTCAGAGGTGGCGAGGGAGCCAACATGGAGGAAGCAGAGCAGGCTCAAGGAGGCCTCCGCCACACGAGGGAAGAGAGTTTGGTCCCTGCCGGCTGCTCGGGGGCCAGAGAGGCTGGACTGTCACCCACCAAGCAGAAGGCCCACCCTGGGTGCAGATGATCCACGAGACACCCTAGATGTGCCCAGTGGGGCAGGGGGCCTGGGAGGCAGGGCAACTGGAGCACAAAACCCCTTCCTCCCGGAACTCAGCACCTGCTGTGTGGCACAGCTTGTCAACGCTGCTTGGAGAAGGGGCTGACCGGGGGGCCGGTCGTGTGGTGCTCCACCCCCAGCAGTCCCACAGGTTGTGTGAGCCCAGGATGCTCCAGACTGTAGCTCAGCACCACAGATCGATGGAGCCGTCTGTAGGCCTGGCACGGAGAGGGCCCCAGGTGTCCCTAGCGCAGCCTGACGGGGATGTGCAGTTAGTTACCTTGGGGACCAGCTGAGGTCTGGGTACTCCGAGAAGGTCACACAAGTGGTTCCGCTTGGCTCTCACTAGGTGCAGCTCCTCGTCCCTGGGAGGAGAGGGCAGGGCAACTTCAGCCACAAGGGAGGCTGCTGGCTTGGCGTCAAACCTGACACGAACCTTAAACTCTCAGTAAACTCCCTGTGGGGTGCAGACACCCCAAGGTACCTCAGATGAGGAGATCGGGGAGGGACGCCCACCCCAGAACCTGCACCCCGGCCCCCTCGTTCCAGCTCCGCTCCTGAACCCTTTTCTGGGAAAACTGCTGAAGGACACAGCCCAGGTACAACTGGGAACAGAAGGGAAGGGAAAGGAAGGGGGTGCCTGGTGGGGCCCAAAACATTATCACGGGGCTTTTTTAAAAGTTCTGTTTGATTTTAAAAGCTGTTCATTACTTTTAGTAAAAGTCAAATCTAGCAATCACAGAAAATATAAGGGGAGCTCCTTTTTAAGTAGAAAGGGACTGAGGTGCAGGGAGAGTCCCCTCTGCCCGAGGAGGACGGAGGGAGGGACCCTTCCAGCGCTGGTGTGTTCGGGCTACTTGGCTCTTCACTGTCCTTTTCAAGGTGAATAGGTGTTTTTACCAAGTTGACAGCACAGAAGGGGGTGTCACCCGTGCAGGAGACTGCCACCCTCTCCAAGGATGCTGAAGACAGACCCCAAGGATGGGGTCAGTCCCAGCTGCTCACAGAGCAGACCTCCCAAAACCACATTCCTCGGCTGGAGTAGTCACTGGGGGGCAAAGCCGTTCACGAGACTGTCTCCCTAGAAGGCTCAGACCTCACGGGAGCATCACTGTTCAGAGGGAGACACGTGTGGACATACCACATGCGTCCGTAGGCAGAATGCACTGACCTTCCCAAGCCTGGCATGGGCGGTTCGGGGCCAGCACCAAGACCTTGGCCACCAGGGCCCAAGCAGACTGCCACTGGACCTCTGCAAGCTTTGTGACACCTCCAAAATGGGGGTGAGGACAGGGGTGGGTGCGTGTCAGTGCATGGACATGTGAGGGCACACAGGCCAGTGTGTGCGGTACCTGGAACACGCCGAGCATCGCCTGCGCACCTGCTGCTCCTGGTCATCAGTGCTGCCCACCCGGACCCGCGCTTCCAGGCCACACCTCTCTGGCTTCCGGACGCCACCCACGCCTCCCCTCCTGCAGCGCTCTCCCACCCCCAACTTGACACATGTCTCCCGGAAATGCCGAGACTCAAGAAGCAACAGAGACTGCAAGAGAGTGCACCTAAAATGAACATCGAGACCTGCGGGCAGCTCACGGTCCTGCTGTGTCAGGGAGGCAACTGGCTCTGGGGAGGGAGTGGGAGGAACCCTGTTTCCCGTTTCCTCCGTCCTTCCTGATTTAACACGTCCACGTGTGGCCATTCGCACCGACTGGGCAAAGGCCTGCGGGCCCTTCTCAGAGGTGAGTGGGCACAGCAGCCCCTGTGGCAGCCGCGCGGCACGTGTTCCCACACCACACACACCATTGTGCTTCTGATACTGCAGCTCAGGCAGGGGCACCAGCCTCCGTCAGCACCCAGAGTCCCCTTGGTGGTTAATTCATGAAAACGGCTACAGAAAAATAAAATCTTAGCTCGCCTCCTTACATACAAAAAATTGCAGTGGAAAGAAAGGTCGTTTCATTTTGAAAACCCTCCCCTTGGACCCCAGGAGGTGCCCCATCTGTCTGCTCCCCTGGGGTGCGAGGGAGAGAGCCCCCCCAGTCGCCCTGTCCCCTCGTATAACCAAGAGCGAAGGCCATCGGGCCAGGAGCCTTGTCTCCTGTTCCCTTCAGAGGGTTTTGGGGAGAGACGGTGGGGACAGGAAGGGAGGGAGTCCCCATTCACTGTGATGTGCACTGTGATGATGCACCCTGGAGAACGGAGGGGCCCACACTCACCAGGCGGTGCCACTGAGCACGGCCATGACCTCGTCTATCACGTCCGCGCCCACAGTGTCACTGTAGGTGAGCAACATCTCATACACCTGGCTCGCGGTGGTCTTGCGAATCTGCAGAGGACACAGCCCATTGGGGGAGGGGCCAAGACACACAAAGCAGAGGTGACAGGGCCCTGGAGTCCGACTGAAACCTGAAAGATGTGCTGACCTCTGCCCCTAACTCAGGAGATCTGGCCACGCCCACATGTGTCCCCGAGACAGGAGTGGCCACCTGGTTCCTTGGCAGTCCTGCCAGCAGCCTATCAGGATGCAGCCAGATGCCTGCCAACAGGCCGGGCCACACAGCTCTTACTGAAACGCCTCATGGGGGAGAGGCCCCTGACTGCACATACGACCCCTGACCTGGCACGTGACCTCACCATCTGGTCAGGTGGCCTGAGAAGCTGCATTTCTGAGGGGCGTGGCTGCGTGGTGAGGGCTACTGTCACCTTTAGGAGAATGGCACGTCTGCATGACCTGAAGAGCATCTCTTCAGCCAAAGGGAAGAGTTTCTAGGAAGCCTGACCCCATGGCAGGCGGTTCTGGGTGAAGGTGTCACTCAGGTGTGGGGCCATCCAGGACCCTCTGCTGAGACCCCTGCCCAGGGCCCTCAGGGGCAGACACCAGGGGACGAAACACGGGGGTGGAGGGGGGAGCTCACTTTGCATCACCCGCTCACCCCCAGGAGGACACGGGAGAGCCCCCTGCAGGTGCTGCTCCCAAGACCGGGGTGTCCACGCAGCAGGACCCCCGCCACACCTCGCCATGTCTGAAGAGTCAGAGGAAGGCCGTGCCCCCGCCCAGGTCCAGATGGACCCCGCAGCTGCTGCCCCAGCACCGGCGACACCAGCACCAGCGTCCAGAACCCCTGCCGACGAGCTGCCACGGGGAGACCCTGGCGCAGGCGGCCACACACTCACCACGGGGAACGGGTGGCAGAGCAGGAGCAGCAGCTGCAGCAGCACCTTCTTCCTCACGTCGCCGGGGAACTGCACCATCCCGCAGAACCTGCGGGGCGGCACACGGTGACGGCTGGTGCACAGAGGAGGGTGCCCAAAGCCACGCAACCCCCAGCACGGCCTCCAGACCGCGCACTCTCCCGCCCAGATCTCAGAGGGCAGGGACACTGCACCGCCCTCAGACCAAGGCCATGTGCGGGGAGAGCTGGGGATGCCGCAACAACTTCACTCTTGTTCTCAAGACTGCACACGGGCTCAGGACCACAGACTCTGCCTCTCGCCTCCTCACCCCTGCCCCCAGCCCGCCTGTGCCAGCAGCAATGTGGGACTCACACCGCGATGCTGGACCGCAGTTTCTGGACGTCCTTGGACTTGTGGATTTCTGCCTTACAGAGCGCAAGCAGCTTCACACAGAATGGATGGCTGCAAGAGAAGCACAGGGCCTGGTGTTGGTGCTATGCAGTCAGCAAGTGACGTCCTGCGGGCCATGTCCCTGGGGGACGCCGTGCCAGGTCACCTTACCTGGATCCTGCACAGGCACACCTGTGCCAGACACCCACCCACCCACATCCTCGCGGCCACTCAACGGGAGGGCAGGCCTGTGCTGGCAAAACCAACACACAAAGGAAACTGAACTAAAAATGTAAATGGGCCTCACACGGTGAGTCCTTGGAATTGTCCAGGAGGAGGGGAAAACACTGCAAGTTAGATTGTGACAGGGTGAGCGTGAAGAAAACAGAAAAGAGTGAATAATCCCAAACACAAGAGAAACGTGGGAAGATGGCAACTATGTTACTAATCACACAGAAAACGAGGAGGACGAGGAACGTGGAAGCATCAAAAGATGCAGATTTAAGACCAAGTGACAGGATGAAATGGGCCAGTGGAGAGAGGGGACCGCCCGACAGGTTTTCCCCAGAACTGCCTGCTGCTGACGACACACACCAACAACAGACACATGGACACTTGTCACACAAAAAACGGGCAAGAGTCGCACAGCTCAGAGTCAAGGGCTGGTGCCGCCACATCAATACGAGACCAGACTGCGTCACTGGAAATGAAAAGGCTCCTCTTACTATTAAGACTTGATCTTAACTTTGTATATACCAAAACGTAAAGCAAAAATTCACACAGCAAAAATTGATGAAATGATAGGAAAATTAAAGGAGCTATATTCATAACGGAAAATGTTTTCTCTTGCCATTTTTATTTTGAAAATTTCAAACCAAAAACACATTAAGATCTTAGAACAATCAGACAGGAAGCTACCCCACAACCAGCAGGGAGATCCGCCGGCCGGGAAGAGTACTCACTCCTCCTCCGCGGTGAGGATGTCAAAGCACCCGTGGGCCAGCATCTGGTCCAGCATCCGGAGCAGGGGCACGGAAACTCTGAGGGGAGAGGACGTGCCATGAGACCGCAGGTGCCAAACCATGGGGGGGGGGGCGTGTGGAGGGCGGGAAACTCAGCACAAACCATGCCGACCCCCGTGCCACGGCACCGCCCGCCCAACCCAGACCCCGGGAGAGTCTTGTTGAAACAGTAAGCCCATTTGGAACTTCAGGTGGAAATGGGGAGGGTCGGGAAAACCCCACCCCGTGGAGAGAAAGGAGAAGAGAGCTAATGTGGCTCAACCTCACAAGTCAAGGATAAAAAAGAAAAAGCGGAAAAGGAGGTGACCGAGTTCACAAGCGTGAGGGGCCTGCTGTGAGGGAGAGACACCAGCCCTCAGCAGTGAGGAGGGGAAAACCAGGTGAAGACCCAAACCAGTCGCCTCCGGGGAACAGCCGACTGGACGTCCCACACCCTCGGCCGGGAGGGAGGCAGCACGAACGCCATGACGCATCGCACACAGCCCCTCGGCTCGGCGCCAGCGGGAGGAGAGACTGTGAGTGACGGGGCGGGGGTGGGGGGGGACTGGGAACAAGCGGGTGGTATCAGCAGGGATGCAAACGGCACAGTCGCTCTGGACAACAGCTGGCAGATTTTTTTTTAAAGTTTAGTATTTGCCAACCACACGACCCGGCCAGTGCAGCCCTGGGCCTGTGCCCAGGAGAGGAGGACAGAGACGGCCCGAGGGCCTCTGCGTGGACGCTCGCCACAGTTTCATCCGTCACAGCCTCAACTGGCAACACCGCCTGAGCGCCCGTCCCAGGCAAACAGAGAAACCAAGTGTGACAGAGGGTCCCTGAGAGAGCTGCTGGACCCGAGGAACCGGACACAAGACAGGTGCAGAGTGTGAGAGTCCACCTGAAACTTGGGAGAGTGCTGGCCACGCAGGCGTGAGGGACAGCACCAGTGGTCGCCCTGGGGCGGGAAGTCTCGGGGTGTGGATGCACTGTCTCTTAACTGTGGTGATGGTGTTGAGGACGCGGACATGAGCCAAAACTGCACGTTTTACGCGCATTCCATCAGAGCTCATTTGCACCCACCCAGGGCTGTTAGAAAAAAAGGCAAGGCCACGGGCTGGGCTCCTGCTCGCTGAGAGCTGTGTCTGTGCTGCCCACACACAGGACGGGCTGCGCAGGGCGAGAACCGAGTCCAACAACCCGCTTGCAAGGCTGAGCTCAGAGCCCCCAGAGTACACCCCACCCCTGTGGGAAAGCAGTTAGCAAAGGGTTTAGAAAAAAGCTCTAGTTGTTGCTGTGACGCCGTAGTCCCAGCTAGGGGAGCACGTGGGCCGAGGGCCCTATCTGGGGGTACACCGGCGGCAAGCTGCGCTGCCGTCTTTACTTCTGACACATCTTTACTTCATCCCAGCAGAGTCCTCAGTGCAGGCTGCAAGGGGCCCCAGAGAGGTGACAGGGTGGCCTGGAGGTACCGTGCCTGGCTGTGTCCATGACCCTCACTTCTGCTGGCCCCACCCTGCCCTTAAAACCTGGGCATCTGGGAAATGGCACCTGCTCACCTGTAGTTCAGAAGGTTGTCCTCGAAGACCTGCAGGAGGGCCTCACTGAAGCTCTCCAAGGCCTGCGGGTCGTTCTGGATCCCCTTCATGTGCGCAAACAGACTCTGTGTGGAGTACCTGACCTGCAACACAGGGACGGTCTCCTCACACCGAGGCCAGACCGGCCGCTCCCTCACCGCTCCCCACCCCAATGCCACAGTGACAGGCAAACTCAGAGTGTTCAGCAGCAGAGGAGACTGAACCACAGAGAAGGACCAACGCCCGGCCAGGGCAGCAGACACAGTGCAAGTGCCTGAAAGAGAAACACGCCCCTCGAGGCAGCAGCCCAGCCCACACCCGCACACACTGTCGCTCCGCATCCAGAGCGACCCCTAAGCCATTGGTGGCAGACGGTCGTGGGTCTCCATGGAAAGTAGGTCCTGGCGTCACAAATGGCCAGTCGCTCTGAAACCTTTACACTGCAAACCCAAAGGCAGCCCCTGAGGCACCACTGGGCTCAGAGACCCTCCCCACCAGCACTCCACCCACTCAGGAGCCGGGCCTGGACACCGAGGGTGGGGAGGGGGCAACCCCATGCAGAGCAACCCCCCGGGAGGCAGCGAGATGGGGCAGCAGAAGGCTGGGGCCCTCCAGGCTGGATACAGCGGCCACCAGCTGCCCAGGAAAAGAAGAAATGACTTGCGTCAGAGAGCGCCGCCCTGCAGTGTGCCCTGCTCCTGGGGACTGACGACAGCTGGTGGCCACAGGCTTCCCCTGGCCCTGCCCTCAGATTCCAAACCAAGACGAGGAGTCCGGGCCGAAGAGAACAGAAGTAGGAAGCGGATGAGACCCGCCCCAGACTGCGCAGAATGCAGGAGTGGGCATCCACGTGTGGACTTAAAAAAAAAAGACTCACTATTTCCCAAGATGAACCTGCGCCAGAAAGGCACGAGGAATAAGATTTCTGAATGAAATCCAGGACTAGTACAGAAAACATGCGTACACCCCCGGCCACAACAGAGTTTCACTGGGAGTCGAACAGCAAACTCCGGGAAGCTGCACAGAAGTGCAGGACCCAGAGAACAAGAGTGGAGGACGTGAGCGGGCAGAATGGACCGATGGGCAGACTGATGGGCAGACGGACGCGCGTGTGGGGGTGGGGACCAGGACGAGACTGTCCCCAAAGTGCCCGAACCCTGAACCCACGGATTCAGAGAACAGTGAATTCCCCCTGGTCCTTCATGGACCCAGTGCCTGTTCCAAACTACCGTGGGGGAGGGGCCTGCGCCGCGTTGTCAAAGGCCATGCAGGGACGCGCATGCGCACAGAAACGAGGGCGGGGCGGCAAGGGCTCCTGTCCTTCAGACATCCATCAGGGTTATGGAGCTCCGAGGCCACGGGGACGCGACCCCAGAAAATGGACACGCCGCACACAGGAGGTACAGAACCCAGAAACCAGGTACAGAGTGGCGTGCACCAGTGCCGTGCGTAATGTCCGTGCATGCGCGGCGTGCGTGCCGTGCGTAATACCTGTGCTGTGCGCGGTGCAGCGGCGGCAGAACAAGACCGCAGAGCTCCCAGGGCAGCTGAGCTGCATGCAGCAACCGGGCACCACCGGGGCTCCAGCCCGACTAGCCCTCCTCCCAGGTGCCGGCACTCTGGGCCACCCTGGGGACACACCCAGAGGAAGCAGCTGCCCGGTGACCAGCTTCCCCAGGAGACCCAGCAGGGAGAGGGACAGCGCAGCCCCAGAGCGCACGTCCCAACCCCTGGCCCACGCCCAAACAAGGACAGACGCGCCCTCACCGTGGACTCTGTGAGACCGCCCACGGACACTGCCAGGCCCAGCAGCACGTGGTAGCGGTAGGTGGGCAGCCCGAGCAGCCGGGTGATGCGTGGGAAGGCCTGGGATGGTGCCACCCAGTTGACGGAGGCCACATCAGACCTGCAACACAAGCACAAGCTTAGGTTCCTGGCACCCCTTCCCACTAGGCAGGCAGGTGGCCAGAACCCCAGTACCTGGGAAACAGCTTTTCCAGCTCCCCACGGTGCGGCACATGGAGGACAGTGGGGCCGGCTGGTCCGGCAGCATGCAGCAGTGTCATGAACACACGCGCGGCATGTGCACGGAAGTGATCGATCTTCTCGCTCGCCTGCTGGGCCAGGCAGCACATGACCTGCTGGCAGCTGTCAACCGAGATTCCAGCGTTAGCGCAGCTCCAGCCGGAGGCACCTGTGCGGAGCACGCGGCTGGGCCCCAGGGCAGCCGATCGGCTCCCAGATGCCTTAGCACAAGGTCTCAGGTAGGAGCAGTCCAGGACCCCAGCTACAGCAGGCACTGGGGGCAAGGGCTCGAATCTGAGAAGTGGCCCCTCCCTACGCCTCACCCAGGAATAGCTGTCCTCCAGCAGGCCTGAGCCCCGATGGACGGGGATGTCTGGGCATGAGCTGTGGGTGGGGAGGCAGACAGAGGGTGGTGGCAGGGAGGACACTCACATGGGAGCCTCGATCAGCTCTGGCTGGTCCCTCCCCAGGAGAAGAGTCAGGTCCATCAGACTGGTCATAGCAGCCTCTCGGACCCTGCAGGGGGAGGGGACATGAGGACAGGCTCCCCGGCAGCTGCGCCCTCAGCCCTGGGGGTCTCAGGGACTGCACCAGCGCTCTGCGCGCGGTGGGTGGTCTGTGGAGCAGCACAGGCGGCCGGTGGCCTGGCCTGCCCTCTAGGAGTGTTTGAACCCATGAAAGGTCTGGTCCGTCAAGGGTGTGACCCGCAGATAGCCGGGTCCCAGCCCACTGTCACAGCTGCCCTTGTAGCAGCAGCAGCACCGATTTCCCCAAGAACCGTGAAACGCAAAACACACCCACGCTAGGAAGCTTTCTCCCAGCAGAAAAACCGAGGGCTTTCTGGCTTTGCCTGTTCCTGCCGCCCAGCAGGTATCCAGATCAGGAGGGCTCTGTCCACGCACGAGGACATGAAGCTCCCGTGCGAGGAAACAACACGCTTAAAGACAGTTTGAAGAGCTAAGCCCAGGCTGTGACTGGCCTAACTCCTGAGTGAAAGAAGCACTTCAAACTTGGGACACTCCAATTTACTCAACCTGGATGGGACACAGCTGGGCTGTGGGGTCACAGACACAACGGGCCAGCAGGTCCCACGGGCCTGGGGCACCCACCCACCCGCCCTCCAAGGAGTGAACGCCGCACCTCGGGGAGACAGCCTGTGCCGTTCCAACTGGAGAGGGGGGTGCATGGGCCTCGGCCGGTGGGAGGCCTGGCCAGTGCGGCACTGAGCGCAGGCACAGGTGCTCAGAGCTGCGGGGCAGACGTGGGCAAGGGAGTGGCCGACAGGAGCGGGAGAGATCCAGACACCAGGGTGTGGCCACCAACCAGTCCTGCTGCTCAGGACAGGGACGGCTGGGGCATCAGGGAGCAGGCGCAGTGCTCCCCCAGGAGCCCCCACCTCCGTGGACACAGCGCTCCGGGGAAAGGCTGCGCACACCCTGCCCACGCAGTCAGCCTACCACTTGCTCAAAGAAAATTACATGACCCAGAGCCTCTACGATTTTGACCAATCTCAGAATTCAGTCAAAAATGAAATGTTTAAAAACAAAGACCAAGTGCTGAAGTGTAAGACACGACTACAGAAACCGACCCACAGGTCACAGATGTTGGGGTGCATGGGCAGAGTCTTTCAACCACGAGGAAGGTGCTGACAAAAAAAAAAAGAAAATGGTAGAAAAGTAATGAAAAAGAGACAAGACTTTCTACAGAGAATCAGAATCTCTGAAAAAGGACCGAAGACCAAACACACCGAGATGACAAATTCACAGGAGACCCTGCACGGGCACAAGGAGTCTGTCACCACAGGTGCAGCAGGCCTGGCCTCTGGAGCTGCCAGGATCCCCGAAGGGAACCCCAAGTGGCTTCCTCCTGGGCCCATTTTCACTCTGGGGGGGCCACGGCGGCAGCTGGAACTCCGGTGAGGACCCGCCGTCCTTCTGTTAGAACTGTGAGGAGCCGCTCGGACTTACCAGGCGCCCACGTCCCCACGGCTGTCGGTGGTGTAGTCGCTCAGGCAGGCCAGCAGCGTGCGGTAGATCTGGGCGACGTTCCCTCTGCACACCACCGCGTCTGGGGCCCCTTCGGCTCTCACTCCGACGGTCTGGCAAACCCTGGAATCAGACGTGTGAAGGAGCTCACGTCTGTCCGCGAGTCCCGTCCGACCTTCCCTGCGTTCATGCTGTTCTGACCTGACGTGTCCCTCCTCGTAGGACACGGTAACTCAGAGCCTTGCTGATGCAGCGCTGTCCTTTGGAACCACACTTCCCTGTGTCTGCAGCTAAAAGGGACACAGGGAGGCCGTGTGGCTGGGCCCTCCTGGCTTTCCGCCCGGGCGGAAGGGGATGGGGTCGCAGAAGGAGCATATGGGCCCCATACAGCCGGGCCTCCAGCGTGGGCGGGATAGGACGGCACGCCGGGCGTGTGCGAGTTTGTGAGCAAGGACCAGAGACTCTGCGTGCGTCCCCCCCCACCCAGCCTTTGAAGGGCTACAGTTTCCTAAAGTGAAGAAGTGCTCACACCACGGGCATAATGTTGCCTTTGATGAGGGCAAAACTGTCAGTGAGCCTCTGAGTTGAAACTGTTCTGTATCAACCCTCTGAAAAGAATCTAGGAAATGAAAAATAATCTTTGCTTCTAAGCAGATGTGTCACCTGACACCGGACTTCTCACGCCAGCCATGGGCACCCCCGTGCATGGGGCTGGTGGCATCCGGGAATAGCGCCTTGGGGAGGAGGGCAGGTGGGACTCACTTGGCAATGGCCTTCAAGGCATCCCGCCGGGACTCTGCGAAGCTCACGTTCTCCGGGGAAATGTGGGTGACGGCTCCTAACCCCGCCAGAACCTGAAAAGCAACCACCAGTCACCTACAGACCAGCGGCCATGGGACAAGTGTACTTTCCACGCAGGTGGGGACTTGGCCCTGGGGCTGTGCTGCTGTGTCTGCCCCAGGGGTCGCCTCCAGCCTTCCCACTGCAGGGACCCTGCCCTGTTCTGTCCCACTGCCTACAGCCAGCACCGATGACAAATGCAGCAGCACCTGTAACTTGATCTGTTACTGCTTGAAAGGACAGTTCAGTCCTAAGTCTGGTGAATCACACGGGGAAGCCTCAGGGTCCGGTGTGGTGGACCCCACGGCACACTGGGCAGGGGAAGACGACACCAGGGAGGGACGTGCCCGGGCAGTGGTGGCGTGGATGTCTGGGAGGTGGGTCAGCAGGATGCTCGGATTGGGGGTAAAGGGGACACGGGAGCTTGGTGACTGAGGCCAGCAGGGTCTGGCAGGACGTGCCTGACCAGTGGCAGTGGGTACCCTCTCTTGCAGGGAGCTCAGGACCAAGTCAGGGTGCCGGGAAGGCGAGGCCCATGCAGAGCTCGCAGCACACGTTTCAGGGTGACCCTGGGGAAGCCGGTCAAGAGGAGGAAGGGAGGCGGGGAGGAGCGCGCTGGCGTCATCCCTGGGGCACAGGCGACAGAGCAGGAGATGTGAACCCGGTTCTTGGTGAGGCCGGAAGAAGCCTCTGCCATCCCTCACCTTTGCCCTCAGAAAGCGTGGGTGGCACAGGAAACATCTCCGGCCCTTCCCTGTCACAGACAGCGAGGACAGACGGCTGCAGGCAAAGCTACCCCGCACCCTGAGGGACCGTCTCCAGGGGGCTCTGCCGCGTGCACATGCAGTCTCAGGACAGGCGTCTCTGCCCAGACCAGAGGTCTGCCCTCCTCTGTCCCAAGCCGCCACCACCTTGAAGGTGAGGCACCTCACAAAGCAGGATTCTGACAGGTCGTGTCCTTCCCAGGCAAGCGGAGACCCCCCCCCCGTAGCCCTTTGAGAAGCAGGGACTGCCTTAGGCTGGCCTGCTTCGGGGAGGAATTCCTGGGGTGAAAGGGCAGCTGGGGTAAGGACTCTGAACCAGACCCAGCGCCCTTTGACTTTGGCCATGGGCAGGGCCAGCACTTGGAAATGATGCGAGAGCAGCTTCTACACCAAAGAATGGCTCCCCTTCCTAAAAACCGGAGGTCGGCTTTCACACGCGAGTGTAGCACCCCTGCCGCTCTTCTCACAGCCCAGGGGCTGGTGCTCAGGGCTCCTTCCCCACCACACACAGAAAAAGGGTCACTAACGGGTCACCCCCACCCACGCCTCGTGTGCATGGCCTCACACAGGCCACCCAGGCCTGCCCGCAGCGCCCCACACGGACGTCCCTTCCGTGCCCGCGCAGCCTCACCTGCTGGAGCCTGCCGCGCAGAAGGAAGCCGGGCAGGGCCCCCAGGGCCAGCGAGAAGCCGCAGCGCGTCATCTCCTCCGGGCTCTGCAGCTCAGCGAGACACTGCTCCACCAGGCCCTCTGCAAAGAAGCGGCAAGATGACCCACTGCTGTCCCTGCCTGCCTTCCACACTCTTCCTGAACATTCCGCCTGAAATGCCACATGTGTGGGCGGGGACCGATGCCTGTTCTCTGAGTTACAGGAAGGAACGCCACAGGCGACAGAGAACGGCTACGAAGCTTCCTGATGTGCAGATAACCCTTGTGGAGGAGGTCCTGCAAAGGGCACCGTGCGGAGGCTTCTGGAAACACCGGATGCCGGCTGTGCAGTGCAGCAGCAGCTCACTGTCCTGTGAGGAGGACAGAGCCCACAGGACACAAGAAGATTCTAAAAACTCCAACCAGAAAGAATAAAAGCAATGGTGTAACCACAGGCTGAATACCGAGCATGAAGCCAGCAGTCGTGCGGCAGCGGAGGCAGACAGTTCTGAGCTGACAACCCAAGACACGAGAGCCAGGAACACGTCACCACGCAGTGCACGTGACGGTGCTACAGAACGAACAGTGGAGGCGAAGGAAGACGATGGGCAGACAGGAAGAGGACCAGATAGAAAGGGGGAAACAGGTCTACTTGGAAGACGTGCGAGGCACTGCCCGCTCCGTGTAACTGGACCTCCAGAGCACAAAGCAGGAAAGGGTTCACTTAAAAATGTAACTTCGGCAAACGCTGCCAAAGGGAGAACGGACTCCGCACGTTACGCGGCAGCGCTAACGTGTCCCGGGAAAGCCGACGTCGAGGCAGGGCCAGGGGAAGCTGCTTGTCCCCAGTGGAGGAGACGCTGCTCTGTGCTGCTGCTCCAACCTGTGGGCCGGCGCGTGGGCCACCTGGGGGACACCGGGTCCCTGAGCCGAGCCCCTTGCCCCTCGCAGTCCCCCCAGGCCCCCAGAGGATGTGAGGACCGTCAGCCCAGCAGTCACTCACCGAGCCCGGCGCAGCCTGCCTCTCCAGGGCCCTCTGTGTGGCACTCGCTGCAGAGGGCGGCCAGGGCTGACACGGCCGCTTCCTGAAACAACGTGGGGCGTGAGCGGCCCCGCAGCCTCCCGGGCCCCCCAGGGGCGGCCGGGCTGTTCTGCAGTCAGGCCAGCGGTTCAGTTTGGGAACAAACTAAACGCATCACTCCTTCCAGCACGTCTGCTGGTTGTCGTCCGTCAGGTGGTTACAACTTACCATTCTTGCAAATAATAATAAACTGAGTACAACACTTCGTTTTTCTTCTACGCCATGCAAATTTTATGTCTTACAATGTAAACAGTTAATAATAAAATAGCATTTTTCTTTCCTAGCACAGGTTGTGAAAGAAAATGTACATGTAACACACCCAGACAGGATGTAGGCAAGGACCCTGGGCAGGCTGTATAGGGGAGTTGGGAGCCGTGAGCTCCCGGTAGGTCTCGAAGTTCATTTTAGGTGCACTCTCTTGTAGTCTCTGGCCCCGGTAACAGTCAGCCCGGTAGGGCCACACAAGCAGAACGGAAGATGGGAGGTGACAGGGACTCAGGGAAGCCTGCCATGATCACAGACAGTCAAGAGCAAACGCTGCATTTGCGAGCCGTCTCCACTTCCCAGACGGGGAGCAGCCAGAGAGGCAGGAGGGCCGTGAGCACACGGAGGGGCCTCAGCTCAGGCATCACGCCAGGAGGCCACCTGCACCCAGGCCTGCAGCTGGCGGCACTGGTCCCAGGGCTGGTATGAGCCAATCATGTGCATCTCCTGAAAAGGAAAATCTGTGGCGACGGACCTAACGCCCTCACACTCAGCCAAGAAAACGGCACTTAAATTCTACAGGAGGACAAAATTACTTTAAAAAAAAAAAAAGACGTTGAAGAAGCATCCTGCTGACCCGGCAGAGATGCTGAGATGCCCAGGAGGCAGAGACTTCCACTCTTGTCTCTCCATCCTCAACCTCAGAGCTGAGTCCCTGAGTGTCCCAGCTCAGCTGCCCCCACAGTCACCTGTCCCCACAGTCACCTGTCCCCACTGTGCCCCAACACATGCCTTCCAGAAATGACCCACCCCACAGGACCAGCACAGTGGGACTCCAGCTGCACCTTGGTCACCTGCGTGTCACATCACATATGCAGCTTCCAACCCCAAGAGCCCTCAACACAAGAGGACGCAGAATTCAGGATGTGAGGCTCAGGCGAGCATAACACCGGAAAGAGCAAATCTAAAAGCTTCACGTGTCCAGTCCTCCGTCACTGAGTCGCTTTTCCTGGTTATGAATCACATGCACAATGCCGTCTGGAAGTCCAAGTGCAGTGATGGTCCTGATCACATGGGTGTGACCCATGACGCAGTCTTTTGAAATGAACACTAAAAAAATAATATCACTTTCAATACAACGCAGCAAGTGGAAAAATCTTGCCTACCACACCTTGATCTGTTGTCTAGAATGACTTGAAATATGGTGGAGATGCCTCAAAGTGTCCTTTATCAGCCACTGCCAACCATCTGTCAAAGAAACAGAACCCTTTACCAGATTACTGGTAAGACTGTGTAGATAAAATGAAAGTCAACAACAAACAGGTCTTCTGCCTCTTAAATCAGAGTAGGTGGTCAACACTGAGGTGAGTCTGGAGAAAACTTGAACACCTCCAGGCTGTACAAACTCCGAGGACTTCGGGTTCAAGGCACAATGGGAGCCCTGGCTGGTGTGGCTCAGTGGATTGAGCACTGGCCTTCGAACCAGAGGGTCACCGGTTCAGTTCCCAATCTAGGTAAGACACAGGCCTGGGTTGTGGGCCAGGTCCCTGGTAGGGGGCGTACGAGAGGCAACGACACACTGACGTTTCTCTCCCTGTCTTTCTTCCTTCCCCTCTCTAAAAATAAATTTTTTTTAATCTTTTTTTAAAAAAGGGAAACATTTTGTTCCTTACTGACATCTGCAAGCTTCAAGTGGTCTTTCCCTGTGCCTGTCCCTCAAACGACCCCCAAATCCCCACCGGTAAACACCCAAACGTTCATCTCAGCGAGGTCCCACACTTAGCAGTGAGGCTGAACCTACGGTTCCCTGAGGTGCAGGCGCAGTCCGTCCCCGCGGTGGCCCGTGTGACCCCGCCTCTCACCCCAGCACCAGGCGTTGCGTGGCAGATGCCTGTCACCAACAACAGCTTCTTGTGGCCACTAAAGACCGGGCGTCCCAATGTCGTAAAACTTCATCATCCATCCAATGAAAAAAAGGTTCCTTTTTACTTTTCGGTTTGCAGGAGCTCTGAAAGAAAATGCTATGTCCGTCACTGAAGAGAAGCACTTACCGATCACGGCGTCACCTCTGAAGGGCATTCTGGAACGGGACAGCTTTTCTATTAAGATGCACACTGGGAAGAAAGGAGATAAAGGCAACATCACTTCTCCCAAAGCAGCCGCCACAGCGCCCACCTTGCTGTGCCCGTGTCTTGTGCCTCGGGGTAGGGACGGGGTGGCAGGAAGTCGTCTCTGCCGATCCCTCCCCGCCCCGGCGTTGGGCACGGCTGTCAGGTCAGGACCTGCGAGCCCCCCCCTCGCCCGCCCTCCTCCCTGGGTGGGAGGCTCACCCAGACCTGAGCCTGGCACCTGTGAAAGTCCACCAGACACATAGATGGGTCCCAGGTTCCTAGGCTGAGCTGACAAGGTGTCAGGAAATCTAGATCCTTGCATGTTGGCCTCATGTGAGTCCCTTGCAAATACTTAAAAGTAATCTGAGAAATTATTCTTTGCTCTACAGTTGAAGTAAAGGTTGGTGAAGAGGCTAAGGCAGCCATGTCCAACCCTTCTGTGATCCACAGGCGCCCCTACCTGCCCCCACATCCCAGCGGCCGCACACACACAGCAAAGCCCACGGGAGCCAGAAACCAGGGCCGCTGGGGAACACGGGGCGTGACGGAGAAGCGCCGCCACCTGCAGTGGGAAGGCCCAGCTCGCCAGTGCTAAGAGTGATGGCACCTTCCCTCCCCGACGGGCCCACCAGCCACAGCCTCCATTGCTCTGACCTACCTGCTTGTCTCATGAGCTCTCCTCCCAGACCCCTGAAATTGAACAAAAACATTCAGGGTTAAAATCCCTTAGTATATACAACAACATAAAAGATCCTCGCTGAGTAACTCCAGGCTCCAAAAATTAAGGTGTTAACTAGCAGCATGTGTCCCTGCAGGCAGGAACACCTCTGAGGGCGGCACTCGTGAGGTTCAGTGCACGCCAGCGACTGCGCGGTGTCTGCTCCTACACTGTTCACTGCTTCAGACAAAAAACCTTACTTATCAAACAGGACTTCTGTGAATTCCATCCTCTTGCAGTTGGGCAAGACCTGCTCTGGAGAGGGCGACTCTCTTTTTTTCAATTCCAGTGGACATTCGATATTATTTTATAGTAGTTTCACTTACAGAAAACTACCCTTTGCAGAGGAAGAAGTGAGAAAATGTCCTACAGCCATCATCCCCGGATGCCACTGCCCTCCCGGGTGTCACTGTGACTTTCGACTCTCACTGCGCACCACGGTCCTCACTGGTGTGACTCACACCAGACGGTCACACAGAGCCAGTGCCAATCAGAGTCCAACCTGTACTTTGTAAACACTGAGGGAATTTACATCGCCAGGAGGTCCTATCATCTAGCCCGAGGGAGCACCCGCTTACTCGCCGCGGTGGACAACAGCGTTCTGCTTGCTCTCACGATTATACCTGGCTAGTATCTGGTGCTGACAGCAGGAAGTTGGTGAACGTGACTACCAGAACAGTAAGACAAGAAGTCAATTTCTGAGACCTTGGCTTCTGCTTCAGATAGAGTAACAGAATCCAGATTTGCCTCCTGCCTGAAACAGTTAGAAAACTAGAGGAAACAAAGTTTCAGACACTGGAAACCGAAGCCCTGCCAAGGAGCACCAGGCGCAGAGCTGGGCAAGCACGAAGCCCCAGGGAGCTGCCGGGAGGGGACTGGGGCAGCAGGAGCGGCACAGAGACCGCCCCGGGGCTCTGCAGGGGGTCTCCGCCAGCTGGGGCTGATCCTGCGCATGGAAGACAACGAGCTTCCTGAACCTGAGGGAAAACCTCCTGGAAGGAGGCGGTGGGACACTTCCAGGAACCACATGGGCTGGGAAGAGCCCCATCAGCCAGAGCGGAAGGGCCTGGTGGCACACGAGCATCGGCAGCGCCCGCAGCCAGGATGGGCTGGCAGTCGGCGAGCTTGTCCTGGACCTGCCACAGGCTCTGAAAGGGCCGGCTGATCCGCACCAACACAGTGCCCACCAACAGCAGCAGCCAGCGCGGTCAAGAGAAATGGCACAAAACCCAGTTCCAGTGATGAAAGCCTCACAGAGCTTGGCATCCAACTAAGAATCACCAGGCAACTACGAGAAAAATGATGGGTACAAGCAGGTCCAGAAACACCCAACCAGCAAAGCAAGCACATGAGGTGGGTAACAGGGCTTTAGACTCTCCGCACATACCAGAAGGGGAGGGAAACACAGGCACCAGGAGGAGACACTGAAGGTACGTAGGAGACAAGTGCAACTTCAGCACGCACGCACGCACGCACGCACACACACAGGAAGCAGAACTGCACCAAATGCAACAGAAGTGGGAGAGAAACCACAGTAATACAAGGGAGAGCGTTACACAAATCTTGCCACAAAGAAATTCTCCGGGACTAAGGGTGTCGTGTAAGAGTGAGAGGAGCTGGTTCAAAGAGGCGCCTGTGGGGCAGGCAGGGGACGACACGGCAGGACAGAGAGCGGCAGCCGTGCTGCCGGGTGACGATGCCCAGGGGAAGGAAGGACCCAGGAGCCTGCCGGGACGCGACAGGAGGGCCGAGGAGGAGAGGAAGGCAGTTCCTTCCCCACAAATCCCAGGTGACAAGTACAGAAAGGAGGGGCTCTAGCCTCGGAATGACCACTGGTCAAGGCAGGAAGGTGCTGGAAGTCGGGGTCACTCGCATCTGGAAGCCACCCCACTCCCCGGTCCACTCTGGCTACGCCTGACCTCGTGGAGGCCACCCCTGAACCCGGGACTCAGATTCAGTACCACCCCTGCAGGGGAGCCGCGCGGGCACGCCTGCTCCGGGGGACAGCACGAGTGGCCACAGCAGCCAAGCCACAGGTACGCCAGAGCCAGCCACGGGGGAGCGGCCCAGAAGACCCAGAACACAAGACACGACTGAAGACAACTGCCCTGGACTCCGACCGAGAGGGCGCCATGAGGAATGAGAGGAGGGCTGAACACCACCACACACGGCACAGCGCTGCAGCCGCGCCCAGCTCCACGGTGACAGCGACAGAGGACACAACCCGAGTCCACACCGACTCTCCAGGGGCAGTGCCCGCGCCTCGGGCGAGGAGAGTGAATAA
Source organism: Artibeus jamaicensis (assembly GCF_021234435.1). Lineage (NCBI taxonomy): Eukaryota > Metazoa > Chordata > Mammalia > Chiroptera > Phyllostomidae > Artibeus > Artibeus jamaicensis. The sequence continues at coordinate 9,276,640 of NW_026521468.1, read as the reverse complement.
TGGCACGTGGTTGGTTACCCAGCGTGGGGTCCCCGCTCCGCAGTAATGCGTTCTCTCCAGTTCTACAGAGGAAACACCAGGCCCACAATATACTTTCCACAAAGAAAATCGAGTAGTACACCAATAAGGAGACACGCTAGAAGAAATCAAGTGAATGGTCAAAATGCTAGTAATTGATGAAGCTCAGCAAGGACCTGCGGGCACTTACACGTGGTCTCCGGCCGGGTCTCCTCGGAGGTGGTCACACGACTTACCCTTCTACGCTGACCTCACTGAAGGGTGTTACTTTCTATTTATCCTTGAGACTCATCACCCAGACAGAAAACTTGCAAACGAAGAGCCGATGTGCACTGAAAATCTGTAAGGTGCCCTCAGACGCCTCCGCTTCCCAGGGAAGCCGCAGACCACGCTCTGGGGCATCTGTACCACAGCTCCTTGGTCTAGCGAGTTCAAGCCCTTTCACCACAAAGAAACATGGCTTTTACCGAGGGCAGAGAGTGGCTGCTCTGCTGGTAGAACGAGGGAAAGGCTGGCAGAGTCCACGAGCGGCTGGAGTGACCCACCACGCAGCCCGACCCAGGGCCCTCCCATGGGCGCCACAGTGACAGCGGAGGTGCAGGCCCCCCTCAGCCACCAGGGAACACCCAGACCCAGCCCAGGCCCCTCTGCACCAGGAGGCAGAGCCACACCCTCCTCTCGGCCACGGGGGTCCTGCCTGGGCCCCATCAGGCTTCGCCAGCTCTTCCCGGTGAGCAGTCCACTCACACACACGGGGGGACGACCACTGTGTGTTGCTCTGGAGGTGTGTGCACCGCAGGACACACAGGCCTTGCCCGCACCCCACGACAGGACAGTCACCAGACAACACCACCACAGAGCCTGTGACCTTGGGCGTATCTGACCCCCACAAGCAGGGACACAGGGTCCCAGAGGTGCTAGGGACAGGGCAGTCTGCAAGGGGGCAGGTCCGGCCCTGAGTGGAACACAGGCTGTACCTGCAGTCTCACTGCTGACAGACAGACTGGTCCAGGACAGGGTCTAAGACAGGCTCTGCCTCCGAGAAGGTTCACGTCAGGCACACGCGCCGACTGGGCGCGGCCCCGGGTCCACCGAGCGCCACTGCAGCTCCCGAGGGAGGCTCCGGTGCAGGCAGGACAGGCCTGCAGGGGCGCCGACACGCTCCGGGGAGGTCACGGACTCAGACCAGACGTGACCACACGGTGTCCCGGACACAGAAGTTCCTGACCGACAGCAGGGCCTGGCAGGCGGTCACGTCCTCGGCCTGCAGCTTCCTCGACAAAGGCCGGTCTTTGCCTCCAGCGAGCCCCACTGTGCCCTCCCTCATCTGAGATAACGCATCTCGGACGTGGGTCTCCCTCCCCCTGCATCTGAGGCAACGCACCTTGGAAACCTCCGCGTGATCTCCTTCTCCAGGCCCCTCAGGAGACCACGGAGCCCCTCGCTGTCTTCTTGGGGCCCCTGCCAGCTCCACGCACTGTCACTGTCATCAGCCACCCGCAGGGGTCCGTGTAAAAGTCTCCCCGCTGACTCTTCACCCAGCCCCAGAGTTTCCCCGCTGTGCTCTCTCCCGCCCCCTTGATCGACGACCCGTGGGTTTCCCGTGACCCTCCTTAGGTCGCCTCCGTGACCCTAATGTATGAAATAAGCTGTAGAACCGCCCTTCTCAGAGCACTTGGTCAGTCTGTGGAGAGTCTGCTGCCCAGCAGCTGTCCTCAGTTCGGCTCCAGCACACTCTCGACAACTCTCTGCAGGCTCCAACGTCTCCCGGTGGACGCAGCTGTAGCAGTGCCCTGGTCTCAGTCCCTGCACAGGCCCTGCTCTCAGGAAAGCTGGAGGTGGGACAAGGCTGAAGTTCGTGACCCTACTGTCATGTTAAAAAGCCACCGGGAAAAATGAAGAGGCACACCACAGACAGGAAGGAAATTCTGGAACATACTATGTCTACAAGAGAGCTCACATGCAGAACGTGTGAGACACTGAGAGTTCAGCGAAGAGGCAGGTCAGGGGGCCTGTCAACAAGCAGCAGGTCGGAACCGTCCCTTCCCGGGACAGGGCAGCTGTGGCGAAGGCCACTGGCCCCAGGGAGGGCCCACCAGCAGGTCAGCTCCCACCTGGGGACGGCCCTGATGAGAGTGAGGGGCAGGAAACGTCACCCCTTCTCAGAGTCTGAGAGTCTCAGAGTCAGAAGCAGAGAGGAGCCACGTGACCTGGCCTGTCGCTCCTGGGCACTCGCCCCAAAAAGAAACCACTTGTCCCCACCAAGGCCCATGTCAAAGTTCACAGCAGCTCTCCCCCGAGCAGCCACAACTGGGGACAACGCAAATGTCCACCCCCGAGACCAGATGGACACACTGGCACACACGCAACACCGCACACCACACAGCAGTACGGGGGACACCCCCCAACACGCACGTAACTGCAGGTCTCAGACGTGAGGCTCGGACAGAGACCGACCCAAACCCTGCAGAACGATCCCAAGGCCGACGGGGAGGGAGCGTCAGGAGGACGCACCTGCCTTGCTGGGGCTGCAGCCCCACGAGCCTCTGCGGGCGGCCTGCCCGACCCCACCGTCCCCAACTCCAACCAGGCGGCTCCGCTACGCTCCAGCTGAACCTCCACACACTCGGCTGACCGACAGGGGCAGAACCCTCACTTCCTTACGAGAAGCGACTGTGACCCACAGTCCAGTGAAGGGACAGAGAACAGACACTGCAGGACGACGGGGCGGAGCCGCATTCGGCGCTGGCAGGGTGAGCAGACAGCGGCGTGAGCACTCTGGGTTCGGGGAGCTTACCTGTACAACTGACGGTCACAGAGCTAAAACAGAAGAAAGGGGACATTGTTAACTTACACAAATTATGTGGATTTTTAACATAGGTAAGTGATGTCAGTGACAAAACAGGGCCCGGTGACCGTGTCCCAAGCTGGGCGGCCTCCAGGACAGAGCCCACTTCACTCTGCAAGCACCTCACTGAATCCTCACGACAGCCTCGCCTGAAGGGGAAACCGAGGCACTGGGGGCAGGTCTAACCAGGGTTCTGGTGACGCTCTTTCTACTGAGGACTCAGAAGCCTCTCGCGCTCCCGTCCCAGCAGCCTGGGGCCCACGCTGCTCTTTCGTTTGCCGAGAACCCCCAGGAAGTGGGCTGTGGTGTCCCACACTTCACAGAAAAGGGAAGACGCAGCCGCACGGCCACCGCGTCCGAATCTCTGCACTGCCTCCCAGCACCACTGGTCCCTGTGCCGTCACAGCGTCCTGACACCTGGAGGTGACAGGCCAGACTCCACTGTGAAGTGAGAAAAGCAAAGAGACTACGTCCTAGCCAGAATCACAGAGCAGGGTCAGGGCACAAACAGATGGGAGTCTGCGGTCAAATGTGCACCATTATATAAAGAATAAAAAGTCAGCCCTGGCTGGTATAGTTCAGTGGATTGAGCACAGGATTGGATCAAAGAATCGCAGTTCAATTCCCAGTCAGGGCACATGCCTGGGTTGCAGGCCAGTTCCCAGCAGGGGACGCATGGGAGGCAACCATACATTGATATTTCTCTCCTTCCCCTCCAAAGATAAATAAATAAAATCTTAAAAAAAAGAATTAAAAAGTCAATCTGGGACAACAAACAGTGAAGCCATCAAGGCCTTGTCACGAGTCTGGTGTTGTCCCGTAATATGGAGGCTCATCCCCCACAAGGTCCAGTCCCTCTGAGCAGCTGAAAAACAGAAAACACAGCCCTCCTCCCCAGAGCAGTGAGCACGCAGACCCTGGACACCCACCACAAAGGCACAGCCAGGGGCCCAGGCCTCTGTGCCAGCCCAGAGTCCCAGCGACAACCACCCCCAGGGGTGGAAACAAGCCCAAGCCACTGAGCATCCTGAGGGAGGAGACGCCAGGCACCCAGGGGGACGACACGAGGGGCTGACCCACCTGCACTGGCCTGGCTGCACCAGCCCCACTGAGGGCTGGACGTTCTGCCCAGGGGACAATGGCCACTTGAGAAGAGTTGCTCTCCCTTCCACACAAACCCCACAGGGCTGGTCTAGGGAGAACAGGTACCACCCCCCAGTCAGTTGAGCCCGAGCTGTGGCAGACGCCCCAGACACACAGACCTGCTGATGGATCTGCTTCAGGCCCTGCACCGCTGTCTCATCCAGGTAGTCTGTGACGGGCCTGCAGGAGTTCAAACACAGCACGTGAGACCCGAGCACCATGGGAGCGGGGACTCAGCAAGACCTCCCCTTATTCAGGTGCTTCACCCGCTCCCACAAACTCCTGCGGAAGGTCCTCCCCTAAAGCAACACTCACTCCAAGGAGTGGCCACAAGGACCAAATCGGTAAATCTGGGACCCATGGGCAGCTGACAAGAGGGACAGTCCCTTTTGTGCACAAGGAGCAGCAGGCTCCCAACAGCTGGTGTGACCCTGAGAAGAGAGACTCGATCTGCTGTGGCTGAGGCGAGGCCCTGCGACAGGCAGGAGCTCCAGATGCAGGCCCTTGACTGGGGCCCAGAACCCCGGTTCCAGGAGGGTTCCCACCATCCATCCCGTCACGGGTACAGGGTGACTGTGCCAGAACCGTACAACCAGGTGGTTACTGCTGGACCCTGGCTGTCTTCCAAGAGGTGGGATTTGGCGGCTTGCAGGTGGAGCACACCCAAGTGACTGATCCCAGCAGAAACCTGGGCGCATCTCTCGGACCCTCCTGGTAGACGGCACCTCCATCTGCACAGCCGGTGCTGGGGAGCAGGCGTCCTGCTGTGCAGGGGAAGACCACCAGCCCTCCCGGTGAACTCAGCCCCTCCCCATCACACGGCCCCCGGGGAATCACCTACTGACATCAATGCAAATCAAAGTTTTCTTAAACTGTAGTTTAAGCAGCAGGTATACTTTCCCCGCTGTCCCTGGTGGTGGGGCTTTTACTGCAGAGGACAGGTGGTCGGAGAGAGAGGTAAGAAGATAAAGTGGAGCCTTCCCAACACCCTCGCCTGTGGGCCGGCTCACAGGGCCCCGCGGCTGCCTCACTGCCCAGGCCTGCTCCCCATGGAGATGGTTCTTAGAGGAGGAAACTTGAAAGTCTGCACTCGGGAGTTTTAAATCAGTACAGGGACAGAGAACACCGAGCACACGAGCTTCTCAGCGCCATCTCATCTCTGGAAACCCCTCCTTGCTTCTACAACCTCACTCGCACCTCAGGACACGTGTGCTGACATGGACACAGCCACGGGCCACATCCTGTGCCAAGAATGCTGCGTGTCCATCGAGGCCAAGGCCAACCCCCCACCCACGCAAACAGAGCCACGTACCAAGGGCTCGATGGCGGCTGGCATCGTGGCGCTCTGGCAGTCTCACGGTCAGGTGCTGCGTGTTTGGCCACATGCTACTGCACACTCGGGAGCCCACGGCAGAGTGCAGGCATCACCGTGACGTGTGCAGGGCTCCCTTTACTGTGGCATCTGCTACACAGCCATCCACCTATACGGGGCACTCATGGCCGACAGTGGCCCCATCTGGCCACATGCTCACTGATGCCCCGAGGGAGAGGCGTGTGGTCCATCAAAGGCCACAACTCACCAGCGGAGAGAGGACCAGTGACAAAGGCCATGGAATAAACTGTGAAGACTCCGGGGGCAAGCTCTTTGGTTCAGCGGGAGGGCAGGGCTCCTCCTACCTGTCCTGCAGCACCGCCAGAGCACACAGGCTGTGGGCGACCTCGGCGCAGGCGAGCACAGCCCCGTGCCTCGTGTGCAGGTCTGGGCTCCGTGTCATCGACAGCAGGCGTGGGAAAACTGCGAGGACAGGAGAGGAGATGTCCCAGGAGTGCACTCAGGGCGACTTGGGAGGCTCGATGACTCGAGACCCAAAGGGAGAAACACACCCAGGACTGAACCTGATGTCGCCGGCAGGCCCGCATCCCCAGCACCCAGGCAAGTGCAGAGGAAGCTGCCTGAGCAGCAGGACCCCCATCACACACGGTGCCACTGCGCCCCACAGCTGCTCAGAGCCCAGCCAGCCTCGGCCTCCTGTGCTCTGAGACTTGAGGTGGTCACAGGACCCACACAGCCAGGCAGAGAAGGCGGGCGAGGCGCCACGTCCACCTGGGGACACCACAGCCCCAGAGCCTCCGCTTCCTTAAACACACAAGTGCAGCCCTGCAGAGGCCATGAAAGCAGACAGCAGCCAAGCCAAGAGAGCCCCGCCCAGGCACACCCGCGCAGTGGCTGCAGCGCCGGTGTTTGAGCCCCAGGGAGCCCCTCACCCTGGGGCCCTGGGCGCTCCTGGGCTCGGGAGACAGGACCACGCTGAGCCCTCCTTTCAGACGGCAAAGCTTATTGGCTCCAGGGAGCAAGCGCCAGATCCCTGACACCACGGAGCTGAAAGGGCCCTCAAACCACTCTAGGCCCCAGTGTGCCACTCGCACAGGTGAGTAAAATTGGAAACTGCAAGGCAGGAGCCGTGGCCCGAGCACCAGCTGCTCTAATAAATGCCTGTGGGACCAGGTACAATTCTGAGCACATGTGTGTTTCCTGTGCTGAGATCAGATGCTCATTTATTCCCAGTGGACAGATGGGACAAGAGGGTGCTTTCTGTGGTGACAGTGCAGTGCAATCACTGTGGACGCGAACACACCACCAGGGGCGGGACACAGGAAGGCGCCCACAGACACTGCAGGCTGCCTGCCCCCAACGCATGTGCCCCACATTGCCCCCCAGTGCCCTAGGAAGACGCTCATATTTTAGGTTATCACCTGGTGAATTATTTCAGGGTTTTTTTAAGAATGCATGGCATACACAACCCCATCCACTCCCTGCCGAGACCGGCACCCACCGAGCACAGCAAGGAGCTCCCAGTGGGCGCGTGCTGCAGCCCTCACAGCGTCTGTCCTCGGAGAGACCACGGCAACTGGTCTGTACTCTGTCCCCAACTCTTGGCAGGAGAACAGCACTATTTTCCGCTCCCCCAGAAATTGAAACCTGCAGGGCAGGCTGTGCCTGTCTGTGGTGCACGCGTGTGTGCATGTGTGCGACGCCCACAGGATGGCTGGAGCACACTCACCTTGAGTGGCGCTGTACTCGGGTGCCCTCTGGACCAGGTTACAGAGCGCCTTCGCCGACAGCTCTCTGATGACCCTGATGAAAAGGGGACAGAAAACTGAATCCCTCCATTTTGATGATTCTGGCTTTATTCAGCTCATGAAGAGAGAGACGGTCTACGTGAGTGAACTAGGCACTGAGTCAAAATCACTACTGAAAGTGACCACACAAACACGTAAGAACCCCTGACTGCAACGAGTGAGGAAGAAAGGTTTTACCAAAGAAAGCACCTAATCGCAGTCCCTGCTCGGGACACAGCCGCTGCCTCCGCAGTGCTGGCCGGACAGCGGCTTCCCCTCGCTCCCCCAAAGACCTCGGAGGGTGGCAGTGTGGGCGGAGCTGCCAGAGGACCTGAAACTGAGAATTCTCCAAAGAAAGTGGGGACAGAGCTTTGGGACTTGAGATTTGGCTGTGATTTCTTGGCTTCAATGCCAAAAATACACACGACACACGACAAAAATACAATTAGATAAGCTGAAAATAGGTAAATTGGACTGTATTAAAATTTAAAACTTCCGGTTGTATCAAACGACACAATCAACAGGGTGAAAGGCAGCTCGTGGAACAGGAGAGAACATATGTGGACTGTATCGATCCTTACCAGACGTCTAGAACGCAGAACTCCCACAACCCACCCACAGACAGACACCTGTGTTAAAAATGGGCAAACACCCGAGGAGACGACGCTCCAAAGATGCAGCACGGACGGCCAACAGGCGCACGGAAGCTGCTCAGCACCAGTGATCACCAGGTAAGTGCAAACCAAACCACAGTCAGACGCCCCCGCCCACTCGTGAGGACCACGCTGAACCCTCTGCGCACTGCTAGGGGGAATGGAAAACAGCACAGTTCTGGAGTCCCTGCAACAACCAGAACTGGTTAGCCCGTGACTGCAATGGCTCTGCTCCGGGCACACACCCCGGCACTGGGCACGGGGCCGGGAGGCGCCCGGACCCCTGTCCTCAGGCAGGAGTCGCAGCAGCTGAGAGACAAAAGCCACTCAAGGGTCTGTCAACAAATGAGTGGATTAAAAACTGTGGTCAGTGCAGCAGTGGGGCATTCCTCAGCCTCACAGGAGGGGCTTCTGACCCGAGCTACAGCACGGACAGACCTCGAGGACGCTGTACACACCGACACCAGCCAGACAGAAGGCAGACACGCGTGTGGTTCTGGACGAGGGCCCTGGAGAGTCGGACTCACAGACACGGGCTGGGAGCAGGCAGCAGGGAGGGCTGGTTTAACGGGGACAGAGTTTCAGTTTGTAAGATGCAAAGTTCTGGAGACTGTTTACATAACAAGGTGAATGTACTTAACACTACTGAATGTACACTAAAAATGGCATACTATGTGTATTTTACCACAGTAAAGATGTTTTTAATTATGTTTATCTAGATATATAAATTACCTGGGGTGAATGTGTCTCAGCAGCGGAGCTCAACCTTTAAAAAGAAACCCAAGACAGTGGACCGACACCCCTCAGAAACATCGATGCTGCTAAAAGGACACTCCAGAAGTGTCTGTAGAGGGTTCTGCAAGGATCGAATCCCTGTGAAACGTCTAAACCTAACGTGGTATTGCGTGTCAGCTCTACTTCAATAGAAACAATAACAGTGAATAGAACACGGTTAAGAAAAGAATTCTGTACGGTCCCTGGGACATAAACACAGAAACGCGCAGCTTACCCGTCCCAATGGCTGATCTTCACAGTCAGCAGGTGGTCTATCATCGGCCGTGTGTACTCAGGAAAGCCGGCAATAAACATGCTGGGAAGACAATACCCAGAGAGGGTGAGCACGTGGGGGAGCCGGACGCTGCCGCCTTGCCTGTGCAAAACGGTGCCTCCACTCAAACAGTTTCCTATCAAGTTAAATATACCGAAGTCCCCTTGTAAGCAAGTATTCAAGGAAATGACGAGAACAACTATACACAAAAAGGTTTCCTTCGCATAGTTTATAAGAGCAATGACTGGAGAAGCTGGTGGCCAGGAGGGACAGACCAAGGACATGGACCACTCAGGACACGGGGTGGAGCGTGCTGTGCGTGGCACACAGGTGTCCTGCAGAGCAGAGCAGCACAGGGACAGCGGCACGTCACCACCCGACAGCGCTTGGCTGACGAGCACCCCACCTGCTCCAACCCTGTAAGCAAGGGCCCCATCCACTGAGGGAGGAAGCCAGTGCAGCTACACGTGTGAAAGGACCAAGTCTCTAGAAGAGACAAGAAGCCAGAGACAAGGGGGACCCCTGGCCTGCGCCCGATGGCTGAAAGGAGAGGTAACACAGACTTGGCCTCCAGGGACACTCCTGCACCCACTGAGACCTTCGCCACACACATGCATCTCCTCTCCCCAAAAAAGCACTCTCACGCTTCACGCCTCTAAATCAGCCGATCGCTAACGCACAAGGTCTGAACCTGCCATGTCCCCCACACAGCCCACTGTGGGCTGGTCACCAGGAAGCAGGAAGACAAAGGGAAATACAATTTCATGTGGATCCTATGAGTACACATGTGTGTGTGTACACGGGAGGTACACAGGTGCCAAGGGGGCATGCTTGTGCTGCAGAGTGTGAGATCGGGGAGCTTCTGGTATGGACGCGTGAGACAGGAAAGCAGGGGCTTCAGCTTGAGCGAGTCAGAAGGAAACAGAAAACCAGGACAGGGGACAAGCTGTCGAAAACGGAGCTGAGCCTTGACCACCTGGCCCCACATCACCCCAGGGCCCCAGGCGCCACCCACCAGATAGGCCCACCCCAGGCCAGTGTCCAGGAGCCAGCAGGGCTCCAGAAACTGGCAGAACCACCTCCGGCCTCACGGGAAGAACAGACGGGGGCCTGCACCTGAGTGCTGGTCTGAGCTCGCGTGCCCGCCAGCGGCTGCCCTCAGAGACACAGTCTGCTGAGCCAGCGGCCTGGGTGGCACCCAGCACTTACTGAGCCCTCAGTGCCTGCATGGAGGCCAAGTGCAAACCCAGGGGGTGTGCAGCAGGGGGCAGCGGACGAGGGTGAGGAGCCTGAGGGGACAGCAGGCTGGCGTGTGATGGGAGCGAGATGCCACCGACCAGCACTGCACATGGAGGTGGGAGGGAGGGATCGGCGGCAGGCTCTTGGCGTGTCCAGGACGAGCAGAGAAGCAGGACGAGGACGGGAAGGCTGCTGGGGACGCAGGAGTGACAGAGACGGGTCACCAGCCAGATGCTGGGAATGAGGAGGAGGAGCAAAGCTGAGCTGACTACACCGCATGCTGTTTCCTGAGTGGGGTCTGCAGGGACAGTTCAGGCTGCGTCCTGGGTGGGGATACTCAGGGACGGGAACGTGCAAAGTGCTGGAGAGCAAGTGGCCAGAAAGCAGGATGACAACGTGCCACAGGTTAAGGAGGCTGCACAGGATTCCAGGTGTCAGAAACATCAGGGACAGGCCAAGAGGGCGCTGGCCACGCGAGTCCTATCACCCACCCAGCACAGTGGAGACTGGCAGTGGGTGCAAAGACGGAACAACTGACACGCAGGACACAGCGAGGTGACGACATGAGGGCCAGCTGAGGGGCCGACAGCGCTCCAGGGCCCCATTTGCAGGTGTCCTGGAAAAGGTGAATCCGGGAACAGCGGGCCCAGAGGAGCCAGGGCTGGGCCTGGAGACCACTGGGGCGACAAAGCAGTCCCCACGCCAACGGTGGCTGTGGCTACGCATCGGCCAAAATCATGCTTTAAAATGAGTGAATTTTACTACAGGTAAATTATATGTAATAAAATAGGTGTGCAAAAATAAAGCTCACATTTTTGTAAAAGATCTTGTCTTAAGAACACAGAGAGTACCAAACAAGCCACAGACTGGGAAAGCATCTGCAGACCATGAATCTGATCCAGCCCCTGCATTCAGAATCTACAAGGGATCCTCAGATTCTCAGCAAGAAGCAAGCAACTCATCAGTGAACAAACAGGCAACGGCTCTGTCAGACAAGCCCAGAAGAACATGCTCACTGTCATCAGTCATTGGGAAGGCCCATCAATGCCCTCCTCCTGCACATCTGCTGAAATAGCTCGATTATGAAGATGAACCCCAGCTTCAGGGGCGGTGGAGGGGAGCTCACCGTGGCCGGAGGGCTTTGCATTTGGAAAACCATTTGGCAGTTTCTTAAAGTGAGGACCAAGCCATTCCGCTCCTGAGCACTGAACCCAGAGAAGTGAGGGCTCCTCTGCAGATGGGCACGTGGTGTCCTGCAGCTGCATGGGGACTGCTCCACCCAGATGACCCAACTCAGCAGGCAAGGGAGGGAAAGCCCTAGTGCACAAAGCAGACCAGACCCAGGGAGGTCCCCTTGCTGAGTGGGAGGAGCCAGAGGCAAAGGGAGGCGTGACAACCACCTGCTCCTCCGTTCTGGTCACTTCAGATCACGGTGTCCTGGAGCAAGGAGGCGGGCACCTTTGTGGCGGTGGTGACACAGGGGGGCACACACTGCACACATGTGGTTTCCTGGGTCAGCAGCACTTTAAGGAAGCCATTGAAATAAAACTACAGGTAGGACGACTGCTCCCCCGCCCAGGCCCAGGTGCTTCCATTTGGCACAACTCGGCTCTGCAGAACCGTCTGCTCGTGGACGTCACCGCCACTCAGCTGTGCCATGAGCCCCTCACACACAGGGTGCACAGCTGAGCGCCTGAGCTTCCCAAACCCACAGGCATTTCCCCCCACGGGCACCCCGGATGCACTCCAACCCTCAGCTCCCAAGACCCTCCCACCTCTGGTCAGCACCCACTCAACACCGGCAGACCCGTCTCTCCCATCCCTTCACCGTATCCTTGCTTCTAGCCACCGAAACACACCTGCAGTCACAGGCTCAAAGGGCAGGTCTGACCATCCAGCCACACTCCATGTCCTGAGGACAGTCCAGACTCCTCGCTCTGGCTCAGAGGCCCCTGAACCCGCTGTCTACCCGCACCAGGCTCCCTCTGCTGCACATCTTCTTCCCTCCACCGTGGTGTAGGCTGGCGCAAAACTGGGCATCTGCCCTGCCGTGGCCAAGGGCACAGATGCTGGTTCCCGTGACCAGTGGACCTGGTCCTCACAGACCGCCCTCGTCCACAGGAAGCGAGCCCCACATAAGTGCGAGAGCTCAGCAACAGTAACAGCATGCCGAGCTGACACCACGCATCCCCTGTGGAACTCGGGGGAACACTGTCCCTTGTGGCAGATTCACCACACGTGTGTTCAGATGTCAACAACGGAAGAAAACAAGAGCAGACACAGGGAAACCACTGAAGACAGACAGCCATGAAGGTCGGGGAGAGGTGGGAAGGATGCCGAAAGCAAGTCCTTGTGGGAAGGGGGCTGGATGCAGCATTTTTAAGGAAGCAACTGTGTCCATGCAGGGCCCACACAGCAGGGCGCCAGTGCCTGCACACGGAGGCCGACGGCTTTTAAAACGCACCGCAAGCTTCTCCCAACCCAACACAGACACATCGCGCCATAAAACTGACACTTTCCTCTTCAAGCAGCAGCAGGTACACTGGGGCACGGAAGCCAGGCCCCAAACCTCGGCCACCAAGTAAAAGTGTTGGCGGAACTTCTGCAAACTACGCTCAGGATGTTCCATGTTTACCCTGGACCTGGATCCTCACACACCTTCCTCAGTGAGCTCGTAAACAACCTAAACACAACTTCAACCGAGAAAGCGCTGCTTATTCGTTCAGAAAAAGAGACACAGTCACTCCTGACTCACGCTTTCCCTCGGAGAGACCCAGCCCACGTGTGTCACCAGCAGGCAGTGCCGCTGGCGTGCGGTCAGTCACACGGACACCAAGCCCTCCCCAGAAACAGCAGTGACACAACAAGATGGCTCAGACAAAAGCACGTTCGTCCAGCAAGCTCCTGAGACTCTGAACAGCTCTTTACAAGGTGGGCCCACTTTCCTCCATCGGAAACCCAGCCTCTGCACGCCGGCAGGTCCGCTGCTGTCCTCGAGGTTCTATGCAGGCTTTGATAACTGTTTACAACTCCACTTGCAACTTTTCGCACATAAATTACACCTATTCAACCCTCCAGGATGAAGAAAAAAATGGCAGAAACTGATTTTAAACATCTAAATCAAACAGGATGTTGTATTTAATGATGAATGTTAAAAACTTACCTTATAACCAGGAAACAGTTAGATCTGTTACCAACAGCAAAATAGTCAGCTGTGGTCAGAATATCGATTCCGTGAGGGAACGTACCCTGGGGGCAAAGAAGATGGAAAGAGTGAGAAGGCGGCCACTGAGCAGAGGCGTCTCCTCGAGCCACTGCCACGGCCACACGTGGGCACATCCGCTCACCAGGAGGCCAGACGGGCCTGCTCTGGGCCACCCTCGCCCCGGCTTCCAAGCCAAGTCCTCCCACGAAGCACCCACCCTGGATGCAGACGGCACTACGAATATGTGAACTACTTAAATGCAAGGGGCCGATTCAGTCAGGCCGCGCCCGTCTGGGTGGAGGGGCCCCAGCCCACTCGCCCTTGGGGGGTCCTGGGAAGCCTGGACAGGAGCCCACAGCCCTGTGAGAATAAGCAACCAGGGCTGGACAGTGACACCCAGGAACAGACTCATAAATGGGAAGACAGAGGGGCCCCCCATGACCCTCGCCTAGCCCCGAAGTCTGTGTGTCATTACCACCCTGGCTCTGACACCAGAAACCAAATGAGTTTTCTAAAAAAACTTAAATGACAAACTTTCAACCCCCAGCGAAAGCCATGGCCACAGACCACAGGAGGGAGGCAACAGGCCCGGCCAGCTTGTCACAGAGACGAGACAAGCAGTGGCAGAGACTCCATCACTGAAGGTGACAAGTGCTCAGACAGCCAGCTCCTGGTCAAAGTGACAATGAGGAACTGAGGTTAAGACTGGATTCCAGGTCATGACAAGGACTTCAGGGGACCCGTTACCATAGAAACTCTCACAAACAGGGTCTGGTTCACCAGCAAAGCCAACCTGCCTCAGGCAGAGGCCGCCGTCCATCCAAGGGGAGGCTGTGTCCAGGCTGCTCCCGCTTACCCCCAAGAGAGTCCCCAGGGCCCCTCCCCCTCCAGGCAGCACTCAGACCCTCCCGGCACCTGACTGCCCTCCACTGCGTTAGGCACCGATTCCCAACGTGTGTGTAGGCTGCTCCCACACTTGGGTTTCCTGTGAAACACCAGTAACTGCTTAAAGCGCATGTCAGCCCTCCCCCGAGTCACGCCATGTATTAGCCTGTGACCAGAACCAGGCCAGGTGTCAATTTAATCCAGGTCAATGGGGCGCCCACACGCAGCGCTGCGAGAGGACGCTCAGTGTTCAGTACGTCTGCCTCTGGACCCACAGGACGCCACGGGAATGGAGGTTTAAGAAGCAGCCATACCTGTCTTCCCACACTCTCCTGGAAAGCAGCCTAGGACAGAACAGACAGCAGTTGGTGAGCCTGTACTTGGCTGGACACCAGCAGAGATTCACAACAAATAACCCACGGCTCTGTGCTGTTCCCGTAAAAGTCCTCACTGGTGGCCCACTGAAGCCTCCAGAGTGGTCTGTCATTCTGTCTTTATGTCCCTAAAACCACAACTTAGCGTTTCAAGTTTCTAAAGCCAGCCCATCCTGAGAAGTGCCCTGTAGTTGGCTCACGTCACTGCTGGATTTAAGGCCTAGACATAAAAACGGGACAGAGACAAACCAACTGGTTAGACAAAAGCCCAACAGCCAGATCTAGTGTTGAGATAAAGGGTCAGAAGGCTCAGGGGAAGAGACCCCAAGGTCCTGGGAGGGGTCCCCGCCCTGGCAGGTGACCTTGGGAACCGTCGCCCTGTGAGCAGGGTGACCCAGCACACAGAGAGCGTGGGAATGTGAGCCCAGACGGGAGCCGAAAGGCAAGAGCACAGCTGTGTTGGGGAGGCCACTTCTCGAAGTTTCATTGCCAGCAACTCAGTACTCATGCCCATGTTCCAATGGGCTTCACACACATGCGTCTCTGCACCTTTCACGGTTTTAACTTTGCATCTGCTGGGTAAGTAAGGGTACACTTAAATGTTCAATGCAGAGACTTTCCCAATAACTTTAGAAAATTGTGATTTTAACCTGAAAAAGGTGATTTGCATTGATTTATTCTATCTCTTCCCCAAGGTTCCTATTACTGCTTCCCATAAAAACAGCTAACAGCCCCGGCTGGTATGGCTCAGTGGACTGAGTGCCAGCCTGCAAACCAAAGGGTCGCCAGTTCGATTACCAGTCAGGGCACATGCCTGGGTTGTGGGCCAGGTCCCCAACTGGGGACATGTGAGAGGCACCCACACACTGATGTTTCCCCCTCTCTTTCTCCCTCCCTTCCCCTCTCTCTAAAAATAAATGAAATCTTTTTTAAAAAGTCTAACGTTACAGTGAACAGAAGAATATCTGAAAGGTGACCTTTAAGTAGACTTAACTAGAGACTCTCCCTGTGTTGCCGAGGCCCGTGGTTCCTGTCTGCAGGTGGCCGTCAGGACGAAACTCCTCTGGGACCCACCGCACTGTCTACAGATGCGGGAGGTACGGGAGAGCGTGCAGGAACCCAGAGGAGGTGCTGAGCTTTCCTGGCAAATCTTCTCTTGAAACAGGGAAGGAGTGAAGGACCTAAGGCCAGGATGACCTACATCTGCAGGGGAAGGACGCAGGGCAGGCAGGCGTCGGAGGCTGCAGACCACCCCAGGGCGCCCACGCGTGAGCCCTGTCTGTAGAGGCCAGGCGGCCCCCACACCATCCCGGTGCAGAGGGTGCAGCTGTAGAGTCCACTCCTGGCCCCGCTTCACCCCCGACGAACACCCACCGTACAGACCCCACGACCAGCAGGGCAGCTGTGGAGGGAATGGAGGGCCAGGGGCACACGAGCTGCCACAGACACCAGGCAGAGGACAGGCCAGGAGCCAACCAGGAATTCCTCGTGGGGACGTGTGACAGAACCAGAAGCAGAAGCAGTGGGTGGGCTCCTCTGGCCTCATGGAGCTGCACTCAGCAGCTTGGACGGGAGGGAGGAAATGCTAGGAAAGCTGAAGGACCTCCAGGGAGTAAAGAAATTAAACAATTCAAAGTCCTTCCAAAGAAACAGAAAACAAAACAGTCGACGTGGGTTCCCTAGTGATTTCTACTGAGCATTTAGAGCAGAAACGAAACGCCCTGTTCGCTGTGTGCAGCGCACAGCCATGTTCTGTGCGCATCAGACACAGGATCGTCCGGCCCATAATCACACCCACATGTAACACACATCCGTGTTTGTCCCTCAAAAGTTTAAGCAAAAGCTATGCATTTTACACAGCAAAATTTGGTACTATCAGTTTTTTAAAGCCTCTTCCCCCAAACAGAGAAGGAAACACTCCTATTCTTTCCCTGGGGCCAGGTGACCCTAGTTCCAAATCCAGACAAAAATGTCACCCATGACACCACAGACCAGCACCCCTTTCTTTACAGACACAAAGATTCTCAAGAAAACTTCCACAAAGCGAGCCCAGTGGCATGTGGAAAGGGGTTATCACACCACGACAAGTGGGGTGCTTTCCCAGGAACGCAAGGCAGGTTTAGTGTCTGAAAAGCAATGCCATCCCCATAGCGATGAAGCAAAGGACAAAACCACACGGCCGGGTCAAACTCCAACACCCAGAAACCCGCAGAACCTCCTCAACCTGCTCAAGGGGGTTTACAGAACACCTACAGCTGCCATCACACCTGACAATGGAAGACTGAGCACTTTCGCTGAGCAAAAGGTGCTGCCCCATCGGTGACAGCTCACACGGGCGCCTCTCTGGAGCTGGCCAGGCCACCGTCTCCAACCTGTGCCCACCCCCCACCAGGTCTCCCACAGCCTCCTAGCCACTCCGGCCAGGGCTCCACCCTCACCTCCAAGCCTGAAGGCCCTGAGCTTGGCCCTGACACTAACAACCCCAAACGTGTGCCCTGTCAGCATGGCCTGAGGGCGTGGGGACGTCCCCAGCACCACGGCGAAGGAGGTGGGACACCCTGTGGTCTGCACTCAACTCCGCCTTCTCTTCCAGCCTCTGACCGAGCACAGGGCTCCTCTTCCAACCTCACTCCAACCTCGCCCGCCATCTGCCTTGGGACCACCTCTACAAGTGTCCTTGTCTGTTCACCTCTTTAAACCCTCACAAAGGTGCACAAACCATAAACGGGCAGCTCAACGTGTGACCATAAGCTGATGGTTTCCGGGTTCCCTCCATACAGAGACCTCATTCTCATCTGTCCCACAAACTACCCCCACACCTCTGCCTGGGCCTCAGGTCCAGGGAGGCCGCTCTGTTCACTCTCCCTACCACCAAAACCTCCAGAACATACGTCCACTCCTCCCCTGGCACCTAAAAACCTGCACTCAGCTTCCAAATCTGAGGGCAGAGAGCCCTGAGCAAGATGCTCCACGCTCGCCCAGTGGTCCCGCCAGGCCTCGACCACTTCTAAGAGAAGAAATTTGCCTCCTGTGGTGTACGGGGGCCCCCAGGTGAGGCAGGGAGCTCTGTCCTCCCCAGCTGGGGCCTTCAATCTGACTGCCTGGGACCCTGACCATCCCCCAGTCCAACCACCCGCAGCACAATCCATGCCACACTGAACAAACCCCTGCACAGTCCCACTTCTGATACCACCTGAGTTTCCAGGTAAATCCCCCCGGGTCACAGCACCTCAGACAGCCTCTCAGTTGGCCCTTCCCTCCCCCTGGTCGTCTGGTCTGATGGCCACGCAGGGCCCCTCACCCTGACTGCAGAATGGGAACCATGGACGGGGCTGCCCGTGCCAACGTCCCAAGTGGCACAGGCCAGACCCCACACCCGCAGGAGAAGGGACCGGAGGGGACTTACCGAGGCAGCTCTCCTGCAGTTCACATTCCGGTCGAACACCGTGGTGATGACCAGTGCACTGTGGGGTTGGGGAGAAGGAGCGATTAGAACGAAGTGTGCAGAGAACACAGGCCCCATGATGCTGACTAGAAACCACAGTCTCTCACTTGCTTGGTCACTGCTCGGTCACCGCTGCTGCCAAAACACGTGCGTGCACCTGACCACAAGCCAAGCCCTAGGGAGGGGGCAGCTGTGCAGGCTGGGGGTCAGCAGGGCTCCCAGAGGACGAGCCCTGGGGACACGGGGAGGGGCACAGAGTAACACGCAGGGAAGGCACAGGCTCAGAGGACAGGACAGGCTCACCTACCTCTGCCCTCCTCAGGATGTGATGTGACTGTCACGGATGAACCAGGGCTCACCAGACTTTGGCCACAAGAAAAATCGAAGGATTCAGGGTAGGCATGCAAAGTGTGGTTTCTAAGTATGACTTGAAAATTTCTATCTTCTATCAGCCCACAGGGAAAGTGCTTTTAAAAAGCTATTTCAAACACACAGGGATCCCCCCAGCTGCCTGGAGGCCAGCCGGGCCTCCCACCCCCCACTCCCGTTTCTGCACGGCGACGCTCTCCCGACTCCCTGGGATGCTCCTCCGGCACACCCACCTGTTTCCAGCCCCAGCAGCAGCTTCCTGAATGGGAGCGACCCCTGCCGCCTGTGTGCCCCCCCCCCAGAGGTGTCCAGGCAAGCCCCTGGGATCTGCAACCTGTCCTGATGCCTGGGAAAGGGGCTGAGGCTGCAGATGCAGTCAGGTTTGCTAATCTGCTGACCTCCTGCCGGGGCCTCTCCTGCAGGCCTGTGTCCTCAGAGAACCTGCAAGGGGCAGGCCAGGGAGAAACAGAGGCACTTGGCCTGAGGCTGCGGCTGTGCAGGCAGTGGGAGGGTCAGGGCCCAGGGGCGCAGGGCCTCTGAGAGCTGAAACAGCAGGAAGCAGATTCTCCCCAGAACCTCCAGAGGGAGGTTCTACCCTCCAGAGGGAACTAGCCTGCGACATTGTGGTTCCGGCCAGTGACACCCAGGTCAGACCTCTGACCTCTCCTGGGGTTTGTTTTTGTTTTTTTGCTAAAGTGCAAGAAGCCAGAATCAAGTCTGTGTGTTGTGTGTTTCCACTTGTAAGAGAGTCTAGAAGTGGCAAGACTACAGAACCCAAGGCAGAATGGTCATGGCCAGGGACAGGGTCGCCTGAATGGGAAGGGCAGAGGGAAGAGACCAGAGTGAGGGGACCATCTGTCTGTGCCTGTGGTTTGGAACCCAGCTTCAAATATTTGGCAAAATTCAAAGACCTACCCATGACAAGAATGGGTTTTTCTGTATGCAAGTTAAACAGAACGTCAGAACATGAGGACCAGGAGGCCCCTGAGTGGCCCGGAGAGACTGAGGGGCGCAGAAGCAGGGGCCGCCCCAGAGCAGGAGGGTGGGGGTGAAGGGCTACATGGGCAGGAGGCCAGACAAGCGGAGGCAGGCAGGACTCGAGGGTCCATGCAGACGCACGGCCTTCCAGGGTGGGCATGCACCCAGATGCAGGAGTGGAGTCCTATCTCAGATCGGAAGTGCCGTTCTCCGCTGGAAGGAACACAGACTCCGGGAAATAGCCAATTCCAGGGACAAGCAAGGGAAATGTGAGCCTGGAGCCAGGGCCATGCTGGAGAGCGAGGACTCAGAAAATGGAAGTGGGGCTCCTGCTGAGAAGACACGGCCACGGCCCTCAAACAGTCCCGACAGCCAACTCGATGAGCAGCAGCACCGCTGGAAACCCCAAGGACCCAAGGAGCGCCCACGCGCCCACACTGACAGCAACGCTGGATGAGTGAGAGTGGGGAGGAAACGCCGCTTCCTTGCGGGAGGGTTCAGAGAGTAACAGTGACCATCATGGCATCTGCCCGGGCAAGACCACCAATGGGCACAAAAATGGGCGAAGTCTACAGAGAAACAGCACAGTTGCGTAGTGTCAGCGTGTCGACCTAGAACTTTCCTTCCTTGTAAAGGAAGCCCGCACTGGGACGGAAGCCCCGGGAAGTCTGGGGCGGGCCCAGGTGGGCCTGAGTAGGCACACGGCCGAGCATCAGCCGCAGTCCAGCCCACGGGGACGCAGCCTGTCCTCGGTTTCACAACGGGACGTGTTGACAGCAGGGGAGGCCGGCGAAGGGCTTATGAGAAGCTGTTCTGCTATTTTTACAACTGTCCTTTCAGCCTAAAGTTAGCTCAAAATGAGAAATTGTTTTGAAAAGAGAATACCTGAAAATCTTAAAAGAGCCAGCATTAGCACCTTGGGTCCTCTCTGTTATCATTCCTTTTACTAGTTGAAGCTGATAGCAGGAACATTTCAATTTTACGATTAACTGACTCTTAAACTTGACTTCATAATGGCTATGAATGAAATTTTAGAAATCATCAAGCCAAGCAGGACAGGTATTAGAGATCTTTCAATAACTAAAACTTATTTTTCATAAAGATTTTACTTACTTATTTTTAGAGAGTAGAAGGGAGAAAGAGAGTGAGAGAAACATCAATGTGTGGTTGCCTTTCATGTGCCCCCTACTGGGGACCTGGCCCGAAACCCAGGCATGTGCCCTGACTGGGAATCGAACTGGCAACCCTTGGTTCGAAGGCTGGTGCTTAATCCACTGAGGTACACCAGCCAGGGCTAAAACGTATACAACTACTATTCTTAACAAAACATTTGGTGTTTTCATCTAAATACAGTTTCAATCAGTGGAACTTTAAGTACTATACATTTACATGTTATAAGACCTTTTAAGAATATTTTATTTATTTATTTTTAGAGAGGAGAAGGGAGGGAGAAAGAGAGACAGAAACATCAATGCACAAGAGAGACACCGATCAGCTGCCTCTCACACACCCCAGCCGGGGATTCGGCCCTTAGAGCTGCTTTTTTTCCATCCACAAGATCTAGGTGTTCTAGGAAAAGGCACTGACCAAGCATTTCTGCCTTCCTTTAACATCTGACACAAGAAAAATGTGGACTTATGTTTTGAATGACACTGGGTATACCTAATACAGAAAAGTTCATATTTTACACTACCTCAAATTCCCTGACAGTTTGTCTTAAACTACAATTTTTAAGTTACAGAATACTGATTAAAGACGAGAACAGAACCAATGTAAGAAAGAAATATACCATTGCCTGCCACCTGCCAGCCCTGGAAGGGGCCCAACAGCTCTGAGACAACGGAGATGGGCAGCAGGCCCTCCGCCCCCGGCCACCTGTCTGTGGGCTCGCAGCCCTGCCCCACCACACCTTTCCTGGTGCAGCCCCGCCCACTGAGGCGAGTCCACAGTTCTGGGCACTGCCAGCCCCTGCCCAGCACCGCGGAGCAGCCGGGTCATCAGGTGAGCCCGTGTTGGGGACAGAAGACGCTCGGTGTCAAGCTTTTCAGTTTATGTTGCAATTGAACCGAAACAATGAAAGGCTGTCCTGAAGATTCTCTCTCATTTTGTCATGTGTCTATGTTCCTGCCTTGCAGCCCCTTCTCTAATAGCACAACTGGCTACCTGGAGAAAGGCCTTCTTCATCCTCCTCTCTCTTATGCTCCGCACTTACCTGTGGTCCCCTCTCAGTATCCACAACACGTCCCCCAACCTCAGGCTCCCAGCCAGGCCCCGCAGCTTCTGCACTTACTAGCCCCAGAGCAAGGAGAGAAGAGACTCCCTCCCGGGAGCGTTACATTCACTCACCCCTGAAGCATATGGAACAGAAACAACTGCAGTTGCAGTTGCAGTTGGGGGTGAACAGTGAGGGCACAGGAAGCTGACCTGCCCAGGCCAGAGGGGATGCAGGGCACAGAGGGGCTTTCACATTCACAAGCAGATGACTTAAAATGGTTACTACTTTATTCCTATTTCAGCAAACTTCAGAGAACAGTAGGACAAACTATATCACTTTAAAACAGCTTTTAACCAAGTTTAGACTCTTAAGTTAATTCAACAAATCAATTTGTGTATATACCTGTGAATGTAACAGGTTGTTACTACTGTTTTGATTTGGACTAAATTTAGAAAACTACTCTAACTAATTTCACTCTGAGAAACAAAACTGGCTTATCTACAAATACTAGTGAGTTTCAAAGAAGAACAGGGATGATGGCCTTGGTGCAGTGTGAGGAGGGAAGCACCCACAGGCCCCACTCCATGCACCCCCCCCAAAAGTTTTCCTTAGCAGGAGGGGCCGCGCGCGCATGAGTCACACGCAAGGCTCACGTTCCGGAGGGGACGTGCGGAGCAGCACTGACGGCCCACAGCATGCGTCTGCCAGGGTGGGGACGTGTCTCGGGCGCCTTCTGTTTGCTTTCGCTGCGGGAGTGCAGGCACTGCCTCGCCAGCATTTCCCAACACAGACGGCCCGTGTGTCACACGGAGAGGGACTCTTCCCCATCCGAGTCGGGGGAAGCTGCGTGCCTCGACCTGCCCGGGCTCCCGGTTTTTATTAGCAGGGACAGCAGGGAGCAGATCACATCCCAAGTCCACCTTCGTTAGTTTTATACCAACAAAAAGCAAAATACACTGTTGTTTGTTATCTTAAGTAACAGTAATCCTATCATTTCAAAGTTTATCCACATTGTCTAGAAGTTGCAGACTACACTGTATCAAGTTCAAATGTCAGGCCTGCCTGTGGCCAAGGTCTCCTTTTCTTTTAACTCATGAGAATAAAGGCTCCAACAAGACTTTTCAAAGCACTTAAGTCACAGTGGAGCTAGAATGAAGGCCAAGAGGAGATTTGCCAGATGGTGGGGGGACATTTCGGTCTGTAATCAACTTCCTAAAAACCAAGAAGGTTATCTCCCCTCTGGAAGCAGCCCTGTAGAAGGTCGGAATAAGAACAAGACATAGCTTTGAGCAACACATGCCATTTCCTGATTTTTCAGGACAAGCCTGCCCTCGAGGAAGAGATCTGGGAGCCAATCCCCAGGCGCTGGCCTGCTGCTGTGGGCAAGCAGGGCGCTGCCCAGCTCGGGAGGAGCCTGCAGGTGATGTCAACGGCCTCGACTTACAAAAGAGTTTCAGGTGAGGAAATCGCTGGAAGGTGCCAACCAACAGGCTTGCAGGGGCTCATTTTTCTTTCCCTTCTTGCAAACTAGCTTTCTGACCGCTGGGGAGAAGGTATTTCCTCGGTGAAGCACAACCCGTTCTGTACCATTTTAACTTTGTGTGTTTCACTGATCTTAAATCACACTTGGCTTTTCGGAAAGCTCTATTTACTTTCCATAGAAAAAAAATTATTCCACCTCTTAATGTGTGTATAATCTTAGGAAATACAAGCTTTCAAAACCTGCCAACGCCAATTCAAAACAATCAAATTTTCCTGAAAACTTTCTTTTTGGTATAAAACAGAGTCGCCTCACACCCAGACGGGTTTCTCCAAGTGACTGAGAAAGTGGACGGCAGAGCCCCGTGCCCACCGGCACAGGTTTGCCGGGGCAGCATGCACAGCCCAGCCCCGGACCTCTCAGCCCGTGGAGGCCTCAGCTCTGGGGGCCGCGGTGCCCAGCCCCTCGGCCGAGTTACCGCCACAGGACTCTTCTCATCAGACGTTCAGGTTTCACTGACAGAATTACATCTTGATCTCCAGTGTCAACTTTTGCAAGACACACTGAAGAATTTGTGAAAGTATAAAGGTATCAGCCTTTTATCAGGTGGCAGGATTAATGGGCTTAAAAGCTGACAATTAAAATGCGGTCACTTATTACAAACAGAAGGAGGCCGATCTTGAAGGACACACCCCAACCGATACTCCTGGGCTAGCAGCGTCCCCCAGGCTCTCGGTGACTCACCTCCCAGCCACCCTCCCCACCCGCCCCAGCCTGCAGCCTGAATGGACCAGGAAGGCCAACTACCCTGGCTCCCAGAACCTGCCAAACTGGACGGGAAAGCCTGCCGGGCCCAGGCACAGCTCCAAAGGGCACCTGTGATCTGATCCTGGGATGGGCCTAGGAAAGGGGGCTAGAGGCACCCGGTCAGGCAGAAACTCCAGGAGGCCGCTAGCTCCGTGTTAATTAGGAGAAATTGGGAAGGCTGCTGAGCAGGAGTCTGGGTGCCCTGCCAGCGGGTGGTTTCCGAGTGGGACGCTGCTGGGTGAGTGCGTGAGCGACGCCTGGGGCATGCCCAGAAAGTCGAGGAAAAGTAACCTCCCCTGAGATCAAAGGGCCCAAGCACAACCACGTGAGTTTCTGCTGAGAACACTGGCCGCCATCGGGGCAAGTGTCCCTGGTCCTTCATGTTTGGTCAAGTTCTTAAAATGAGTCCCAGCTCCCGAGAGAGGTGAGTGCCCCCAACAACCCCCTCCTATCCTCCTGTCACTATCCAGACATGGTGGCAGGGGTCCTGCTGGCTCACTACCCTCCGGACCCCCACAGGACGGGCTTGGCTCCACCCTCTCAGCTGCAGCCAATCTCAAGTCCCCTTCACTAACATGAGCAGAGAGACCAAGGCTGGGGACACACTCAGCCCAGGCTCTGGGCTCTTCACTGCCTGGTCCTGCCACATGCCACGCCCAGAAAGCTAGGTGTGTGGCAGCTCAGTGAGCCCTAACTCTGTCCTTCCTCCTCTGAGTAGCAGAGGGGAACCCTGGAGCGGAGTATGCCAGCACCCTCCAGCCCCCAGGAGAACTCAGTGCTGGGACGCACACTCTGGGGAGAAGAAGCTCCGCGTCGACCCATGTGGCTCGGCAGTGGCCCAGCCGGGTCGCTGTGCTGGCCTTGCCTGGGCTTGTGTCGAAGGTCCATGGGCACAGACCCGCCCACCCTGGAACCCACAGAACTGAGCCAGTGACGTCAACTGCACCCACGTCACGCTCAGGCTCAACATAGCAACTCTCCCCCCAGGCTGACGCTTCACTTTATGAAGGCGCTAATGCCATTAGCGTGGCAACAAGTTCTAGAAACTGCAGAAAGCAGGAATCTCTGGCTCGTGGCTATGAGAGCCTATGTTCCAAAAGCCAGGGCCCTGGGGAGAAGACAGCCAGTCCTCTGTTTGTTCCACAGGCCCCAGGGGAGCATGAGGGCTGGGACCGCTGGCCAGCATCACTGCTCTCCACATCGTGAGGGACGCATGTCCCTGCAGTGCAGAGGCTCAGTAGCTTCCGTCCCAAACAGAAGCAGGTGTGTGACAGCCGTTTGCCCTGTGCCGCACTCGCGATGTCCCCGGGGAGCACGGGCAGGTGCAGGCTACGCTGCCAGCTTCCTCGGGTGCTTGGAGGACCCATCTGTGGAGGTTCGGTGACTCTTCGTTTCATACCAGAAAGAAGGTTTTCAGGTAAATTTGTTTTGAATTAGTAGTGTTGGCGGGTTTTGAAAGCCTTTATTTCCTAAGATTTTATCACATTCCAATTTCCTCTGCCAACCCTCAGCCTTCCGCCCTGCTGCTCCAAGAGTCCTCGGAGGAAGGGGAGGCACAGATACCTGCCAAGTCTGCCGCTCTGACCAATGTCAAACTGGAAAAGCAGCGCCCGGATTCTTCTCCCTCTGAAATGGGAGTGACCCCATCAGGAGACAGATCCCTTGCGGAGGCCAAGTGCACACAGCGGTGCTTCGGCGTCTCACTCAGCACCTGTCAGCTGCCCACTGTAGCCAGGCGTCATCAGGGTTGTAGCACCACCAGGGTGCCCACCTACCCAATGACACTGGACACGGTACAGAAGCCACTTCCGGGTGAGCAGCAGCAAGAGCCTTGCCTGAAGCCACGTGAAACAGCAAACCTGTTCTCCCAGGGTCGGGACACTGAGCTGCTGGCAGGGGAGCCACGGCCCAGGGGCCAGTGAGGGGAGAATGAGGAGGAGAAGCCGACTGTTACCCAGGACCACGGTCCCCTAAGCCCCCTAAGCCCTCTCTGCCCCTCTCCAGCGGAGGAGGAGAGAGGAGGAGTCAGATACTTTTATGACTTCCTGGAAGCACTCTGAGCTCCTTCAGCTCTATCAGCGTCCCCAGGCTGTTCTCTAGACTTGGCTTTGATATAAGTCAAGATTGAGAGACACAGGCCAGAGGCACTTCCTGGGCAGTAAACAGACCTGTGGCTCCTCTCCTGACCCCAGGAGTGGTGGGAACAGAATGACCTCCAGTCCCCAAGACCTGGGAGCCACAGCAGAGAAGCTGAAGGGCTACAGACCCTGGGGACCGCCTCACACAGCCTTTCACACGGGGCCGCACCGGTGCACTGGCTGGAGGCACAAGGAGCTGGGACTTCTAGGACAGGCGGGCCCCTGTGGATGGTTTAGGACTGAAGGGTCCAGGACCAACACAGAGGCTGCCGCCGTGCTGGGCAGCACTCCTCTGGCTATTTAATAAACTATGAGAAATAGAGGGCTCACCTTGTTCAAGTCCAAAATTATAGTAACAAATCAGAGTACAAAAAGTAACTTAAACATTTCCTGTGCTGGGGATACGTTTGTTTTATATTTTTCTGAAACAAAAAAACAGCAGATCTTAAAAGTGGGGCAGGACGGCAGGGGCACCTGGACACCTTGAGGGCTCATCTGGGGACACAATGACAAGCCAAGGCCACAGCTGCCCCAGTGTCTGACAGGACCACCAGCCTGCTGGTTTCAGTTCTTTCTCCAAGAAACCACAGAAAATACTTATTCCTGACTCACAAAGGTGTTCTGAAGGTTGAGATTCATTCCAAGTGTGTTGATGATGAAGTTACTATCAATGCAATGATTGTTCAAGTGCTAGTCTATAAAAATTAGAACATTAAGGCAGGATAAAGCCCAGCTCTGCACAGCAGTGGCTGCCAACTGAGGGCATCCTATTCTAGTGTCCCCGAGGGACCCCTCCCAAGGGGAAGGCTGGCAGCTGAGTGTCCAAAGCTTCTCTCTCTGTGAAACACAGACACCCAGAAGCCCACTCGCCTGATGAGCTGTCGTCGCCGGCTGCTCCCACGCCTCCCACACCATGCCCCTCCCCCACTGGGCCAGCGGGAGCCTCTGCACACAGCTCTGGGCAGAGCCGCTTCCCCACAAGAAAGGAGCCCGAGCTGCTGCTGGGTCACAGACCACCTGTTAAGGGCCTGGTGCCGGCGCAGGGGCACCTACGGCACCACACTGGGGGGGCCCCTCGTGCCGGCTGCTGCACACATGCGCCATGGCGAGGGCACCAGATCGGATCGACCGCCACAACTCAAACAGGCTGTACCTCGAAATCTCGGCCACGAAGGGCTTCAGCTCCTGAGGCTCATAGGCACGTGCGAAGGCCCAGCACACATAGCAGGCGGCATCCCGGACGTTGGCGCCTACGCTGCAGGCACCGCGCTTCTCCTCGTAGGTCAGCGCCTTCAGGATGACAGCAACCACTGGACAGAAGAGACGGAGACTGAATGAGACCGTGCAGGGTACAGCTGGTTTTAAAGAAGCAGCTGGGGCACCTCAGTACCAAGCAGAGGCAGGTACAGCCAGCGGCCAGGCATAGTCCACCCCAAGGTCATGCTGCTAAAGTTAAGACCTTGTGAGAAAAAAACGTGGAAGGCAAACAGAAGTCCACAAATCAGGTGAAAAAGTTCTTTTAAAGTTGCCCAGAAAGTACACAAAGATGCAAGTTACTACAAAAGGGCTACCAGAGGCGCCTTGCCAGATTCAGGAGACTGAGGAACACAGGCGCCAACAGCGCTGGTGGCAGGAGAAGGGCCAGCGACACCACTGGACAACAGTCCTGGAGTCCTGTGATCAAGAAGGCCGAAAAGATGCATCGACCTCGAGTTCAAGCCCAAAGCGGGTACCTGATGCGTGACCCAGGGAGGCGAGGAGAACCCGACACACGGGTCTGGACTCTGCTCCGAGGGTGTCTGCCACCTGGGGGTTTTCAGAATTGACAACTGAAACAATGACACAACTGACCCAGAGTGACTTCCATACTTCTCCATTAACCTCAGGGACAATCTACATATGTTTACTTATCTGAAATATCTGTAACATTTACGGTAACTGGAAATACAAAACAGATTATCCTACTTCCATTTTAAATGTCTAATTGATTAACATTACATAAATGATTTTTGATATAAAGACATGATAAAATGTTCAGACATGTGGTATGGGTGTTTGAATGTTTAAAAGAGCTGAGATTTTATCATTTTATGTTAAATGTCTTAGGTTCATGAATGTCAAGGACCTGGAAGGTTATGCTTTATTGTATATCACATTCATTCATAGAGCTTAAAAAGTATAAGAAAATGTAATTAACTGTGTAACTCAAACAATTTTCCAAGCCTTTTAAAATAATTATAACTAAAAAATATAATAGAAAAAACTTTAAAATTTTTTAATTAAAAAATTAAAGACAATGGCCCTGGCAGGTGCAGCTCAGTGGATCGAGCACCAGCCTAGAAACCAAAGGGTCACAGGTTTGATTCCCTGTCAGGCCACAAACCTGGGTTGTGGGCCAGGTCCCCAGCTGTGGGTGTATGACAGGCAACTACACACACAGGTGAGACTGGGGATGCTCTGCTTCTTTCTGGGGGACGCCCAACACTGGACAGTGCCCCACGACAGACCGTGGAAGCCAGGGCCACGTTGGCCCGTGGGTCCCTGTCCTGCCTGCACACACGGCCACGGCTTCCGTGACCCGCGGCATCACAGCCCTGCCCGCCGTCGCCCATGGAAGGTGAGGTCTGCGAGGTAAAACCGGTCTGCAGGGTCCCGCGCTGCAGCCGCCACTGCAGCCCTGGAGATGCCCTGGGTGCAGTCCTCACACAGGAACCAGGTGCGAGGGTGAAGGTCTCGGCACAAAACGGAAGGAGACCGACCACTGAGCAAAGAGAAAGGACACCAGAGGCGAGATCCACGGCGTCATGGAGGCCTGCCCTCCGGAGCCCAGGACGCCGGCCGCACACCCCCCCTGCGCGACGCACGCCCCCGCCCCCGCCGTCCTTAGGAGGCTGACAGTGTGACTTACAAAGGCCCGAGAACAACACTCCAGGTGTGAATTTAAGAAAAATAAAGTATCGATCACTCGCACATGTACCTCTCATCACAGAAATTATCTCCCAGGAAAACATACCTAAAAACAGACTTAGGGGAAAAAAAGAAACAATTCAGGACCATGACTATGGTACACAGGTCTCCCTTCTGCCTTCCCACACCCAAGGTTTTTTCATTCTATGTAAATTGCAACAGAAAATGGATGTGATTCTGTACAGTTTATTTCATACACATGTGGTAACTGTTTTTAGTAAGATTATGAAATATTCACATAAATTTACTTTAAGTCACATAAAATAAGTGTAATGCAAAATAACACACTCAAAGACACCGTCTCGTCAGTCGCACCCGCCCCGGCCAGGAGAGCGACCCTGGAGATGCCGCGCTCACGGGTCAGCAGAGACTCGGGCCGGACGCCGCACCGGGCGCTCCAGAGCGTCTGGCTGTGCACACCGAGGTCACCACGCCTGCAGCTGGCCTCGCTCCGCAGCTGGGCACAACGAGGACCCCAAACACGGAGCCCCCTCTCTTTCCAAGTTCGCATTTCCTCAACCCAACAACACCCCACTCGGGACGTGCCGAAGGCCCCTCCAATTCCACAACATCTGAAACTGAGCCCAACTCCCCTCACGTCCCACCTCAGCTGGAGTCCACGCCACCCTCTGGGGCACAGCTCAGGGAGTGGTGGTCCCCCCAAGGCCTGCCTCGCCCATGGCAGCCGCACCCCTGCTGAGGACACCATCACGCCTCGCCCCCGCGTCCCCCACTGGCCCTGTCACTGCTGGGCCGGCGTGGCTCTGGGCCTGCGTGTGCTCGGCACCGCTTTGCAGCAGAGCAGGCCGCACAGGCTGGTCCCGCCTGTCCCTGTCAGAGTCCCCCCCCAGTGCCATGCCAGCTCCCACTGGCCTCACAGCCCTCTCGGCCTCCCACCCACACGGCACCCCAGAACCAGGGGGACAGAGGCCACTGAAGCCAACGAAGTTCTGCCTCCGTCTGGCAGCACAGGAGGAACTGCGCCCCGCGCCTCACGTCCTGAAAGAACCCCTACCCTCCCTTGTGAGCGTGTCCTGCCAACCTCCTGAAGTGAACGAGGCTTATAGCCCTGGCTGGTGTGGCTCTGTGGGTCGGGTGTCGGCCCCCATACCTGAAGGTTGCCGGTTCAATTCCCGGTCAGGACACATGCCTGGGTTGCAGACCAGGTTCCTGGTCTCGCACGTCAATGTTTCTCTCCCTCTCCCTCCCTCTCTTCTCCTCAAAAAAAAAAAAAGAAGTAAGTAAGTAAATCTTTAAAAAGAAGAGAAGCTTCCAATTAGTCGTGAAGCACACGCAGGCGCCAACCCGAACAGGAGGGCGCGGCCCCGAGCCGCCGTGGCCCCACCGCTCCACCGCCCGGGGACCCTCACACGCCGTCTCCACCTGAACTGCACACCTGTGATGCTCACAACCGGCCTGCAGCTGCTTCACCGGGAAGACTCCTCGTTTTCTGGTGCTGCTCCCGCTCACTCTCTGTGCTGACAG
Source organism: Artibeus jamaicensis (assembly GCF_021234435.1). NCBI lineage: Eukaryota > Metazoa > Chordata > Mammalia > Chiroptera > Phyllostomidae > Artibeus > Artibeus jamaicensis. The sequence continues at coordinate 9,246,223 of NW_026521468.1, read as the reverse complement.
AGGAGCCCGCTGTGGCCTGACGCCCATCAAAACTAATTGGCTGTGGCACCTTCAGGAGGGAAGCGCAGCGTATGTGGCCTCGCTGCCCCCAGATCCTGAACACGGCCGCCCGGAGGGTTCTGGGTGAGACCACTCAGCAACTCTACAGCCGGAGGGAAATCTGGGTGCCGTCGGCCGAGTCCCAATTTACCGGTCCACAGGACAAAATCAATTTCAAAGCAGACAACTAGGAGTGACGGCGGTCAGCACCTCGACGTCTCCTTCAGGCAGACACCTGCCCAGCTACTGCACTCAGAGAGGTGCCACCCGGGAGAAGCCCACTTCCATGGGGTCAGAACTCCCCCCTGAGGACCAACTCCTGAGGTCACTGAGCTGCTGACCCCCAAAGCCTGACCTCCACTTGGGGTGCCCGAGTTTCTGACCCCACATCATACTGAGATGGCTTCCTGTAGTATCATTTTTGTCAGCTAGGAAGACCAATGAGCAATGGGGAAAAAGGACAACTGCTGACTTGTATTCCACTAATGGACAATGGCCTCGACACTTGCAGAGGCCCTTTGCATGCTTTCACTGGCATTTATTTTCAGGGAAATCGACAGCCTAGTGAGTTGAACCTTCGGTCCATCTGGCCCACTTCTCAGTCTCAAATTCTGGCAACAAGTCAGCTGTGAGAGGGCGCTGCACGCTGGCCCCAGGCTCCACCCGACTGAGGCTGCCTCTCGGCGCCTCCCCAGCCTGGCCTCCTGGGCCTCCCTGCCGCTCCCACCCACAGGCTGGGCAGAGCCCTCCTCACCTGCCTCGCAGCCCAGTGCTCAACGCAGCCATCACAGCTCTATCTTGTCATCCTGCCCAGAGACCTCAGACGGACGGCCCCCCCATAACACCCACCACACACGGGGTGGCTGACCCTTAAGTGCAGGTGACGCAGGGCCACCAGCAACTGCCAAGTACAGAGAGTGACAGTAGGAACAGTCCCCTTGTGGGTCCCTAGAAAGGAGTTTAATTGGCAGAAAGTAAGACAGCTGAGAAGAGGACAGATTTCTTTAACGAGAAAATAAACAACGAGCCTACCGGCTCCAATTCATCCCAGAAAGACAGGAAGAGCTGAGACCTGGAGGTGAAGGACGGGGCTGGGCCTGCGTCTGCTGCCCCCGCCCCCCTTCCTGGGCTTCCATCTCTAACACCCAGGCCCCCAGGACAAGAGGAGGTAGCATGCCGAGCGGAAACCATCTTTGTCCCAAACTTTTGTAGAAAGTCATTATCAAAGAAAAAATTCAAAAACAACTCTTTCTAGATTCAACAGGTTTAAAATAAGGAAAATCTTCGATTGCTTTAGACAAAAGACAAAAATCTTTTTCGTGGTTCCAATTACATACTGAATGCATGTCAAATACATAACATTCCCCAGAGGGCTTCCTTCTGGCAACCCAGAGCCCAGCACTGTAATTTAAATACCCTCCTCTCCAGACAGCAGGTCATTTGTCTACCAACTGCCTAAGGACACAGCAGCCTCCAGGTGAGGGAAGCAACTTAACCCTCACTGTGCCAGGCCCCCACCCAGGGTTCGCAGGGTGTGCACCCAGGGGGCAGGAGAAACCCAGACATTCTCTGTGGGTGCACCAATAACCTGTCCATAAAACATCATCACAGAGCCAGCACATCATGTCTTGGTAAGTCATAAATTATACTAATATAAAACACAAATTCCTCACTTAAGGCATTCATAGCACTGGGTGTATCTCCCAGACTGCACAGAGTGACATGTCCCAGGACGCGCGCGGGGGGGGGGGGATGCACTGGGATGACATCTCCTCAGATGCACAGAGCCCATGGTCCCCCAGGAGCCCTGAGCCGATGCAGCACACAAACCCACAGGCCGCCAGCCCAGATGGCGCCAGGAAAGCCCCAGTTACCTGGAAGTGGGTGTGGCCATCACCACAGAACTTCTGTTTGGGCCACGAGTGCAAATAGCCATCATACCTTCCTCAAAAATGCAGTCCAACTTGCTTGGAAAAAAGCCAGTGTTGAAACTGCTAGGGGACGAGAGGAAATGGTGGACATAACATCTGATTCCATAGACATCTGGCGCTCGGATCCCACAGGACACTTCTAAGAAACTGTCCTCCGAGACCCACCCTGCGCTGCCCACCAGGCCATGGCGGACAGCCAAGGCTCGTTAGTCCAGGGACCGGGCCGGGAGCTCCCCCACAGGTACCCAAAGACCAGGGACACCCCCACCACATGCGGCACACTGGGCAGGATCAGGGGACACTGCCACTATCATGACACACGTCAGCCTCACGCCCTATGAGAGATGCAAGCCCAGGAGAGAGGGGAGTCACTCACTGTCAGGAGCCGCAGGGCCATCTAGGGGGGACCTTCTAAAATGAACACAAAGCACCTCAGAGGCAAAAGCGAGCAGCACTGTGCTTCTGCGTGACCATGGCCTGGCCCCAGGGTGTGGAGGGCCAGTCGCGGCACACCAATGGCCCAGGGCCAGAGTCGCAGCTGAGCCTGACCCACAGGAGGAGCTGGGCCTCCCCTGGGAGTCACAAGAAGGAAGGGCGGTGCCAAAAGCAAAGAAAGCCCCTGCCCCTCCCAAAGCCGAAGTCAAAGCCAAGGAAAGAAGGCAGTGCTGAAAGGCACCCCCAAAAAAGAAGCTCTGCACATCACCCACCTTCCGACAGCCAAACACGCTGCAGCCCCGCAGCCTGCCTAAACGCCCTTGGAGCAGCACCCCAGGAGAAAGAAGGTGACTGCTCTGCCGTCACCACGCTCTCCCCACCACTGGGTCAGCCACAAAACAAGCAGAAGACAACACACCGAGCCCCTTGTGGAGGCCGAGGCCAACACAGCCCGGATGGAACAGGCTGTGAAGAAGCTGTAAGACCCTGTGTGGCCAAAGTCCATCCCTGATCAGGCCTGGTGGAGAGAGGCAGGCACATGCTCGGCTGGCTCTCATGATGGTGCTTTGGATGCTGCCAACAAAACTGGGGTCATCGACACTGGGTGCAGCCAGCTAACTGTGAATACAAAGATTTCACACCGCAGCCCTGGCCTGTGCAGCTCGGGGACTGGGTGATGTCCCGCAAGCCAAGGTGGCAGGTTCGGTTCCCGGTCAGGGCACCTGCCTGGGTTGCAGGTTTAGTCCCCGGTCAGAGTGCATATGGGAGGCAAACAATTCGTGTTTCTCTCCCTCCTTTCCCCTCTCTCTAGAATCAACAAGCATGTCCTCAAAGAGAAAAGAAAAAAAGGCAGTAAAATCCCACAAATCCATTGACTGCGCCCAATAGCTAGAGACTCTGGTTAAACACACGTAATGTGTAACCACAAGCAGGAGGCCAGGGCTGCCTCCGGGCTCTCCGGGACGCTGCAGGACAAAGGGGTTTGAAGCAGCTGCCCACGCCATCCAAATGCACTTGGAATTACTCCTCAGGAACGTGGGGGTCACGTTTTCAGAGTGAATCTTTCAAAATCACTTGTCTGAAAGTAGCAAACTCCTCTGTCTCCTAGCCCTTTGACCACCTATCTGTCCCACTGGAAACACTGAGGAGACCAGTCTGACCCTGGGACCAGCCACTGTGCCCTTTGGCATCTGTCCCAGAGGACTGAAGACTGGTGTCCACACAGATGCTCACATCAGCTCCATTCAAAGCAGCCCAAGAGTCAAAACTGTGCAGACATTCTTCTGGGGGGCAATGTCTGAACCCACCAGCACAACCCTGCCTCGGACACCACCCAGCAGGACAGGAGCAGACCAGGGGCACACAACAGCCAAGGGGAATCTCGGGTCTGAACCGCTGTAGCGCAAACTTGGCACACTGCGTGATTGTGACATTGCTGAACTGACAGACTAACAGAAACAAGCGACCGGGCAGTTGCAGGGAGTGGGGGACACATCAGGTTTGTGGTGATGCTGCACTGGGCTCAGAGAGGCAACAGGACACCCCGTAGATGTGCAGCCGCCAGTGCCTCTGCCTACACTACAGCCATATATGTGTGTGTGTGAAAGGTAACCATACCCCACTTGCAATAACAATAAAGCACGTAAAATATCTAAGTTTAAGAAGAAATGCCTAGAAACTCTGAAGAAAAGGATACACGCTGCTCAGGACGACACAGCGCCTTCTGCACAGGTGACTGATGGCAGAGTAGGTGTGGGAAGGGTTGGGGAGGGGGCGCAAGGACAAGTGGTCAGGAAGCTGATGAAGCAGGAAAAGAAATCAGGCCAAACCTTGAAAGCCCTGACACAGAGGCCCCCAGCACTGCAGCAAAGCAGGACTTGGGGCAATGCTGGGACACAGCCACGTGGCGCACGCAAGGAGCCAGAGCAGGGCCTGGGACTGGCCCGCTCTGCCGTCTGGAGGGAGGGGCCCCTGCTGTCTGAGCTGAGCCCACTGCCAGTGTCATGCGTGGCTCACCACAGTCCCCTCACTGGCTGTGTCCCACCAGCGTGCCCCGCAAGACACACAGGACGCACACTCAGGACTCGCTAATGAACACATTTCACCAAAGAAACCCAAGTAATTAAAAATCCTGAAATGTTTTTAAAATGAAACTAATAAGTGGTTGGGGGAAAAAACAAGGAGGTTGGTCTATGTAGGTTGGGGACACATTTCCAGGGAGCAGAGGGAAACCAGAGGACCCGGCTAACACATGGCACTGCAGTGTTTCCAACATCAGGAGAAGGGCACTCTGAGCAAATAAGCGAGACGAGTGTAAGAGGACATGCAAAGGGCTCACACACATGAAAAACGGGGGCCCCTCCCAACAGAAGAGGAGGCAGAAGTGCAGTGAGTGCACATGGGCAGCTGTGGGAAGGGAGGTGGTGGGACTGCTCCTGAGCGGTCTGGGGCAGAACCCAATGTTCGGTGACAACCCTTGCATTTGCACTGATGCAGCGGGCAGTGGCGACGACCTTGGTCCTGTCCACAGGCCTGACCCTGAACTGACTGCTGGGCACTTGTCCCTGAATAGACGGTGCAGGCACAGGTCTGAGCCCAGGCCATTCGCTGTGGTACCGGGGGAGCGGCGAGCCAGTGCTGGGGGCCGCAGGAGCTAAACCACCTCCTCGCCGCAGTGCAGGGACCGTCCGGAGTGGGCAGCTGCCGCCTCCTGCCAGTTGGGTCCCTCCAGTGTGGCAAGGACCTCGTCCCACAGAGGATACCTCTCAGCTCCAGGTAGCAACAAGCTGCTGCTCAGGAAGGTCAGGTTGTGATGCTCAGGTGTGGACACAAGGTCCCGAGCACAGGCAGGCTGCGCGCTCCCTCAGGACCAGCTGTCCACCTCTAGGGTCCACCCTGCCCTCCCCCACAGCCACTTCCCAGCTGCCCTGAGACTTAGACAGGAATGACATGCCCCCCCCCCGCCCATGCACGTCCCTGAGAGGTTCCCTCCCCATCTAGTCTGTGCCACCTATGACCTGCAGGGTCCAGAGTCTGGAGGGGTTGGGCCTTCTCCCCAGGGACACGGGGCCACCGGGACCAGCCTGGATCACTGACAGCTGCCCTCCAGCAGGCTAAGGAGTGAGCAGGGCATGTCTCACATTTTCACAACATTCTGCCGAGGGCCAACCCTTGAAAACGAGCCACAATGAGTAAGAGAAGCATGAAACCTGCTCTCGGATTATTAAAAATAAACAAAAACCAGGAAAGAGGCTTATTCTTTATCATGAAAAGATCATTTAAAATATCTTGAAAGGCAAATGTGACTGTTGAGAAGGTGCTTCTGCTGCTGTGTGTGCCTCCACGGGCCTGGCCACCCACACACATGTCAACACGTGCAAGCTGTGTTCAATCACTAATGTCACCTGGGTCGGGTCTGAGGACAACAAACCAGCCCAGTGCAGAAGGGCAGGTGGGCTGCATCAGGCCTGCGGCCCGGGTGACCAAGCAGCCCACCCGCAGGCCCCGCGTCCCGGACCCCGTGGGCAGCTCTCCTCGGCACCCTCGCACACTGTCTCCTGAGGGCTGAGCGCCTCCACCGAGGGTTCAGCCCCGCTGTATCCAAGGTATCACTAGAAAGAAAGTGAAGTGCACCTGCCCTGGGAGACGTCAGCAGGATATCACTCCTGGCTGAGGACCGGCAAAGGCAAAGACAATGCCGCTGGTTTGTGGCCAGCAGACCACATGGCAGGTCTCACACTGTGGCCCGGGCTGTGTCTCTTGAGGAACTGAGAAGTGAGACCCCCTTGGGGAGAACTGGGAGGGCAAAGGATGGCTCTCGCCCTCCCCCCGAGAACGCCCCATGGGAGGAGGAGTGACAGGGCCCAGTGCCACTCCGGGTGCAAGACTGCTCCTGAGAGCAGGTCAAGGTCTGAGGCAGCCGACTGCGGCACAGACACACGCTCCTGGGTTTAGCCCTGAGGATCTTACACTTCACATCTGAGCTGCCCTGCCTGTGGCTCACACCGTGGTCATCCTGCTGCCCCTACCCATCCACCTCTGGTGGCAGGAAGCCCCACCTACTCTTCCCAGACCCTCACAGTCCTGTTCTGGAAATAGGACCCGAACAGGCTGTGCTCGGAGGGCTGAGCACACCCTGCTGCCCTGAAAGTAAAATACAGTTTGCTCAGAAATAATCCTCAAATGGAAAATGTGACCTTCGACCCAGATGCTCCCCTTTCAGTTTTTTCAAAACTGAAAATCCAGCTTCCAGGCATTTTCCCTCAGGTTCAATCATCCCACTGCTGGCAAGTCTCCTGTCAGGAGGAGGTGGCAGGTGGGCCTGCGAACCTGCTTCCAGGAAGAAGGAACAGGAGGCCCAAAACTCTGCCCGCCGGACACAGCACCCACGGAACTGCAGCATACTCTTCCGCTGGGTCACAGCTGTGCCTGTGCAGCTGTCCCCTTGCCAACAGTGGTGACAATGGCACCACAGCACCTGAGGTGCTGCCCCCAAAAGCAGCGCTCCCCTCGCAGGGTCTCGGCTCATTAGACTGAAATGAGACCGTGCGAACAGCACCCACCCGGGGGCAGCTGGCCCGTGCAAACTGCCAGGCACGACCCCTCTGAGAGTTTACCCACCTCGTGGCCAGCACCACGTCCAGGTGACCAGGTTTGAGAACACGCCCACCACAGGTGTCAGAGCCCAGGGCAGCCCACACGACGGAACCGAGGAACAGAGGGGCGGGCCTGACCCTCCCACCCCCTCGAAGGGGAAAGCCTGTGCTCATGGAGACCCCCACAGCAGCTGACAGCCGTTCTAGCCCCCAGTCCCTTCAATGTCAGCAGCTCCTCCTGGCTCTCAGCCATCAGGCTGGGGTGCTGACTTCCCAGCAAAGCAGCCCTGCCTGAGCCCATGTCTATTAGTTCTAAGTCACCATTCTTTGCAAATTAAATGCTCCCATGACCCCTCCAGAACCCTCCTGTCTGTGAGAGGTGGCAGAGGCGGTCTCTCTGGTGATCCGACGAGTAGATCACACAGGGACCAGCGCTGTCTGCCCTGCCGCTTGCCAAAGGCCGGTGGAGGGGGAAGGGACTGAGTGGGCAAGAGGGCACTCCACCCTGCTCTGCTGGGCACAGGCCACTGGCGTAGGAGCCACCCACAGCTGATGACAGGGCGGCCCAAGCACAACAACTTGAAAGAAGCGAAAACAAGCATTCAGGAGAATTAAAGGCTTAACCAGGAAGTCAGGGACCGGTTCTACCACTGACTCACGGCCTTGGATTCTGGCCCCAGTGCCCAGACCTCCACTGGCCCCGAGAGTGTCTGCACAGCTTCAGAACTGGCAGGCCCAGGACAGTCCTGCTCAAGACCCTGCCTCACCAAGCGGGGAGTCTCGGTCCTTGACCTACAGCAGCACGAGGCCCAAGTAAGGACACAGCCCAAGATCAGAGGGTCAGCCCAAGGAGCACAAACATGCAAGTGGCAGGCCATCCGTGTTTGGTGATGACAAGCCTGTGCCTGTGTTTTTGCCCAGTTACCGCCCCTGCCAATGAGTCTCCCCGGTCTCTGAAGACGGGCCATGGACAGGGGAGTAAGGGTGCACACTCTCTTCTGATCACAGACAGCTGGCCACGCCACACGGCCTGGCGGTCAAGCCTTGGCCTCCTCTTCCCTCGGTCCCGAAAACAGCAAGCTCCCTACACCACAGCCTTGCTGTGTCCGCAGGGAGCTCAGCCCCACTCCATCCTCACTCTAGTCCCTCAATCAGCCCTGCATCTCTGCAGACTCCGGTTTCTATGATTCCCGTCACATTTGTCCCTTGTACCCACTTCGGGGCTTACGCTTGGTTCTTCATGGCTCCCAAACCACAGAATGGTCCCTAGCCCTGACACGGCGCCTTGCCTGTGGCACAAGAAATCAAAGCCTCCGTTTCTTCATGTAGCATGATGTGGGGTCTCTTCTCAGGAGCCCACCGCAAGCCCACTTTCCAGTGAGCGGGCGCTCACTGAGTGACCTCTGCCACCACGGCTTTCACACGAGGCTTTCACGGGACGAGAGCGGAGCGGCCTCCAAGCCCCAGAGGTGGGGAGGGAGGAGCCTCTGCACACAGCACCTCCACACTGGGCGGCACGAAAACAGGCACAAAGAAACCACGGCCGCCCCACCGGGCATGTGAAACCCCAGCCCCCACTGGGCCCTCGTCCACAGGGCACACCCAGCCAACCGGCTGGCCAGTCCTCAGGGCAGAGTCGCTAAGAGAAATGCTCCTGCACGTTCCCAGCAAACCTGAAGTTCAAGTACAATGACATCCCAGTGGCCTTACCTGTAGAACTCCCCAGTCAAGTCAGCCAACCCTCAACAAATTTCCCCCCTGTGGGCATGCTGCGGGCGGGACAGACAGTGACATGGTTGGGAAAGTGCAGAAGTAAGTTTAGTAGGTAAAGGGTTTCTTCCAGGTAGCAAGATTCTCACTAAAAGAGTCATAAAAAGATCTGCCATTAAAACAGCATAAATGTTATCGAAGTGCCTAAAATAATACAGTTAGGTGGACAAACATTACTTTCTGAGCACACTGTGTGGAATTAACACGGCCACATCGCTATGTTCAAAATCTTAACTTTGACCCAAACTGTGAATTTCACCTCTTCCAAATAATGCAGATGAACCTTGGCTGGTGTGGCTCAGTGGACTAAGTACCAGCCTGGTCGCTGGTTCGATTCCCACTCAGGGCGCATGCCTGGGTTGCAGGCCAGGTCCCCAGTGGTGGGCATGTGGGAGGCAACCACACATTGATGTTTCTCTCCCCATCTTTCTCCCTCCCTTCCCTTCTCTCTAAACTAAATAAATAAAAGAAAAACCTTAAAAAGAAATCTCAATTCGAGTTAGGTATCAAATACTTAAAAGAATTAGATGCCCTTTGAAAACCCACCTAATGCACGTGTATATACAATTACTAGAAATAACAATACAAAGATACTGTATCAAGAGAATTAAAAGGCAGCTCACATAATGGGAGGAAATATTTCTAAATCATGTGTCTGATAAGGATCTAGAATCCAGAATATATGTAGAAAATGAAAAGTAACAAGTGCCCGGCAGGTGAGGGGACCAGAACCCTGGCGGTAGGTGGCCCCTGTGGAGACGCAGTGGCACTCCTCACCACGGTACGGTGACCCAGGGACCCAGCAGTCCCCCTCCAGGACACAGACCCAAGAGAGAGAAAAACAAGTGTTCCAACAAAAAGCTGTGGCGTGTTACTAAGCAGTTCTCTTCAGTGGCCAAAATGTGGAACAACGTGACCGTCCAGCACCTGGTGAGTGGGGAGGGCAGCGGTCACCCACAGTGAACGGTTACTCGGTCGTGAACACGCATGAAGTTCTGGCACTGTGCTCAGTGAGGGACCAGACCCGGAACGGCCACACGCTCTGTGAACGAGGCCGTACGGCCTCACTCACGTGAGAAGTCCAGAAGCAACTGCGACTGAGGCTGAAGTGTTCACTCTGAAACAGTCAGTGGTTGATTTTATGAGGCGAATTTTACCTCAATTAAAACGACATCGGAAACGACTTTTGAGAGCAAACACCTCTGCCCTCCCCGCACTGCAGCGACAGTGTCGAAGAGGACGAGAGCCCAGGGAGGTCCCCCAGGTGCACGCCAGTGGAGAAAGATACAGAATGGAATGGGGAAGAGAGGCTGCAAGAGAAACCACAATTTTTAAAGAGCAAGAAAGACAGATTTTTGTAGGTGAAGGAAAAGCAACATGAGAGAGTAGACTGGAATCCCGGTGCCCACACCCAGAGTGGGTGCTCACAGACTGAGCCCGCCCGGGCGGGTGTGCGCCACACGTCGGGAGTGTGGGAATGTGGAAAAGGCGGCAGAAAGAGACGAGGAAATCCTGAGGAAATGCCGGCAGGAGAACGCTGGGGGAGCCACACTCCCGCCAGGGGAGACCCCGGGACACATGGCAGCAGCGCACCACCATGACCTTCGGTGCCTCGGCCAAGTTCATTCCGTGCCAACCCCAGCTCTGAGCTCAGGACATGTGCTCGTCCCCCTGCCGGGTCTGTGCCCGCGAGAAAAGAAAACACAGACACTTGCACACGACCGTCCACAGCAGCACCACCCACGAGGGCCAAAAGGAGACGCGGTCTTCCCGCGGGCTGTGGGCTGAACGGCGTCCCCTCAGTTCACACTGGGGTCCTGCCCTCCAGGGTTTCACATGGGACTGCATTTAGAGACAGGGCCTTTAGAGATAATTCAAGGAAAATGAGGTCATGAGGAGCGGCCCATTTCCAATGTGACAGATGTCCTTACGAGAGGAGAGGGTTGGGACACACAGACCAAGGGGCAACCATGGGAGGGCACAGGGAGAAGGTGGCCGTCTGCCAGCCAAGGGGACAGACCTTCACAGCAGTGACCCCACCAGCACCCTGATCTCGGACCTGCAGCTTCCAGACTGAGAAAGCTCCTTTCTGCCGTGTACGACCCCACCCCTCACTTGTCTGTCTGTTCACGTCTACCGTGTGCTGGCAGGCTTTCCACTGGTGGTGCTGCCTGTAGCGGGAGGAGAGAAAAGGAGATATCAATTTGCTGTACATTTCCTTGTTCACCTGAACTAAGTGACTCCTGTGCCTGGTTGTGACTGTATCCAGTGATTGGCCTGTAAAAGAAGTTCAGTGAGGAGAGGACAGAGGGGGGGTGGGCTGCTCTGGAAATGCAGGGAGCCTGGGGGCGGGGCTGAGCAGGGATGCCTCACTGTGGGTGGGGAGAGAAGGGGAGGGCAGGGAAACTGGGAACCCTGAAAACTTGGCCCTTGTGCCAACCCTGAATCACTTTCCCAACCTCAGACAAAGCACGGTTTCAAGTTTCACTGGAGACTCAGAAGCTGCAGGGGATCACACTGTGGGGGCAGCAAGGGGCAGGGACCCTGTCAGGACCTGACTGCACTGCTGCCCCTAGACCAAGTCCCCGAGTCCCCCAGACCACGAGGAACCCACTGTCCCTGCTCCTTCTCCGTGGCTCCCAGGAGGCAGGCGATGCAGGGAGAAGCTGGGCCGTGTGCCAGGCACACACACCCTGCACCTGCCCCCACAAAGCCCCCCAAACGGCCTGGGAGGAAAAGGGCAGCAGCTCCCTTACTGCCACCCCCCAAATAAAGCAGCTCCACTTCCACAGAGGTTGGGATGGTAGCCTTCTTGGAAAAACGAGCAAATGAGAACTCAGCCGTGTCTGACGCAGTGCAGACTCCGAGCCGAGGGAAGCCCTCCCCTCACTTGCGGCCCAGCCATTGGACCCTTTGATACAGTAACAGTCCACTGGCAGCCTGAGGACTCTGCTGAAGTGAGAAGCCAAGTGCACTGCCCAAGACAGACAAGCTTCCCCACCTCCCAGCACCCACGGCTGAAGAAAGCACCCGGCTCCCACACTGCTGGCCCAGCCCGGCCGGTGGTCCCCAATGTCACGGATGCTCCGGCACAGAGTCTGGTCCTCAGTCCAGAGGAAGATGCCTGAGAAGCCGCAGCGGAGCTCAGTACCGCAGGGAAGACCCTCCAGTTCTCCGAAACCCAGGCCGAGAGGGAGGAGCTGTGGAAACAGTGGAATCCCACAGACAGGACACTGACTAGGAGGGCAAAGTGCCACCGAGCATGCCACAGGGGCCAGTCAGCAGCAGGCCCCAGAAGACAAGAACGGCCGAGGGCCCTCTCAGAGCCACGTCTCCAGGAGCCTGGACACACGTGCCGGTCAGAAACCCGAGAGACAGCCTTCACCGAAGGGCGCGCGTTGCTGAGCCACAGTGTGCGGCAGCAGGGGAGCCCAGCTGGACTCGGAACAGGAGCCGGGGGGCGGGAGGCCAGCGGCAGGGAGGAGGGGCTCCTGCAGGAGACACCACCAGTGTGTGGGGGGGGCCTCACTCTCCACTCTGTCTTCCCTGCAAAGACGGGCTTGCAGAACACTGTTTGAGTGTGCAAGAGTGCATGTGCAGGCACACACGTGCACACAGGTGAGCTGCCTTGCCCTCCAGGGGCCTGGGCCTGCAGAAGGGACCCCCCAGTCTCACACCACCATGTACTCCCAGGGAGCAGTGTCCGGCCTACATCTGGTGGCACCAGTCGGAGCCCCATCAAGTCTCATGTGAACCCCCAAGGGCACAGCTCATGTCTGGGGGGCCTGAGATAAAGCTTGTGCCGTAAGGTGCCCCTAGGCCTGGGATCTACCCCTGGGGCTGGGTCACCAGGATGGGACCTAACGGAGAGGGTGCCGACTTCAAGAACTGTCATCCCAGCGGCCTCTACAACAACCGAAGTTAGAGAAACCGACACGATGCCTCTGAATTTTCTCCTTCCCTCTGGAGGTGGCACCCTGAACGGGGGGTAAACTTGTTCCCTTGTGAGGCAGAATGGAAGTGACTGGTCTCCTGCAAGGGTCCTGCTGTGATGAGGCCACTCCAGCCACTCCCGCCACTCCGGCCGCACCAGCACAGGGTCCCAAGGGAAACCCATGCAAAGGCACCCCTCTCCCTACAGGCAGGAAGGCTCAGGCCACCCAGGAACCGCCCCACCGCCCCAAGTCACAGGCAGCAAACAGCAGACCCCAAGTTCTAGTCAGGCAGCCTGACCACTGAGCACGGGCACGAGGGCAGAACACAGGAGGTGGGGGCAGTGGCAGAGACAGTGGACGGAAGGAAGAGAAGCTGCCAGAGGTCATGAAGCAAAGGATCAAGCAGAGCAGCCTGGCCTGAGAAGCAGGGGAGCAGGCACACACACCACAAGCACGGCAGGTGCCAGGCCACAGCAACAAGCTGATGCTGCAGCTGGCCCTGCGGCGCCGTCCCTCCTCACACCCAGCCCCAACACGGCCCCACAGGCGGGAGCTCCACCGAGCTGTGAGCACGTCATCCCTGGTCCACCTCACAAGGTGGCATTCCCTGCCCCCAGGCAGCCTGGTGCTGCCTGCGCCTGTCCCCTTCACCCAGCGTCACTCTCAGTGCTGCGGGCTGTGCACACCAGGCCCACACAGTGGTGTTTCCAGGGGCTGCTGCAACCAGGTGGGAGGAGGAGGCGGAAGAGGAGGCAGAGGGCTCAGCACAGCCGCACAGCCTCCGGCTGTGAGGTGGCCGTCACCCTGCCCTCGAACTCGGCCACAGTAAGTATGGCCTAGCCTTCCTGAGGACTGGAAGCTCGGACTGGGCCCCCAGAGTTCTCAGCCCAGTGAGAGAGACCACCCTCTTGGGGAGGCCTCTGAACTAAAACTAGACAGGGAGGCCAGCAGCCAAGTGGCTGGCCACTCCAGGACACAAGACAGGTGAGTGGAGTCACCCTGGGCCCCCAGACCATCACACCTGCAGCTCCAGAGGCCTGGCCAGGCAGAGGCAAGGGGAACAGCGGGACCTGCTGCTTTTTGTAACATGACTTTCAGAACGATTTTCTATTCAATAAAATATATGATGTCTAATATGAACAAAATTAACTGAGAACATTTTTAAAGAATTCAGCACAATGGTAAATAAAGCCAAATAAAGTCTTAAGCCTTAAATTTTTAAAGAAACAGAAAAAGTCCAACAAAATCCAGGACGTGGCCTGGGCAGCCCAATCCCATGCTAGAAGCACCCGATCCCATGCCGTGGGCCTGACCCAGGTCCCATGCCACCTCCCCCGTCCACAATCCTGTTCCAGCCACACTAACAGTGAGGGCACAACCACAGACTGAAGAGCGAGCAGTCTAAGCAGGGAGGGGGGTAAACAGGGTCAGAATCTAAGTGTCTTAGTTACTTTTTAAGGAAAGAAAAGGTCAGAGGGGGGTGCGGAGCTGATTCCCACGGCAGCTGCCGTCCCGCCCGCCTGTGAGCTGGAGCGCGGTGCTGGTCCCGGGCGTGCGCTGGCAGGTCCCTGAGGCGAGGCAAGGCCAGCTGAGGCTGCCTCCCTCCCTCCCAGCTCTCGAGGAGGATGAAGGACAAAGACTGCCAGGCACAGGGTAAAGGGCAAAAGGCACAGCGCAAGGCTCCCTCGGTTCCGGGACGACATGTGGGGAGACACACTACAGGCGGAATCTCGGCTTGACTGGCGGCTGGCTCCCAGCTGCCAACACGCACTGGAGCTGGGCGCAGAGGTCTCCCACACCGTCTTTATTACCACATCACAGACTAACTGGAGTCTGACCTGCACTGCATTCACCTCTATCCTCACGGCGGACACATCTGAACCTCTGCCTGAACACCGGGCCGGCCCTCACATGGCACTCACAAGCCAAAGCAGGGAGTTTCCGGGAGGCACACTGTGGTGCTTGCCGTGGCCCATGGGTGACGCTGCTCTGAGGCAGCTCAGTGGTGCAAACACGTGGGAGCAAACACATGAATCGTAGCTGCGGGCAGGAGGAATATCAGGTGCATCTCCAGGGCCCGAGGGCTCAACTCCTCCACTTAAACCCCTCCCACCGGGGCGGCAGCTCAGTCTCACAGAGCAGCCGGCTGAGACAGTCCTGCTCCTGGGCACTGTCCGCCACCCGCCGCCTGCCGCTCCTGCACTGCCTGCCTCCGGTGAGTACCTGCCATTTCTTCTCAAATTCACCTTTCCTTTCAAAACGACTCTCAGCTGGGTCCTGAAGGATCTGCCCCAGTGAATCGGCTGCTGCCCTGCTGTCTCTAAGGATTACTCAGGACCCAGCAGGTGCATCACTGAAGAGCAGACCTCGATTACAAAACTCTTAACAAGGCTACACTTTGTTCTCAGCCTGTGAAGAAGCTAAACTAGAAATTAAGTCCTCATTTCTACTATAAAACCCATAAAGTTTAAAATAAAAGTCTAATTTTTATTACTGCTTATCTGTTCCTCACCTTAAAAATAAACTATGGTAAGTTTCAACGTAAAAGGTCATATATATACTTGTATGTGATTACACCGTTGCTGGTTTTAATTCACAGTTTCTTTAATTCTAGAGTCTTTTAAAGTTTTAAAGTTTAAAATAAGTACTGTTCTAGCATTAGTTTAAAAAAAACCTTAACTGATCCTTATATACAGAAAAGGAGGGTTTTTTCCCTCTTTATAAAGTTTTTTATAAATCTGTATAAGAACAATTACTGACCAAATTAATGGCCAGGTTTGAGCCGAGACAGACCTTACTTAAGCAAAGTCTGTCTACGTTTGCTGTCCTAGTTTTTATTTTGCATGAACAAAGTCCTTTCAATGCTTTGAACTGGTTTGGTTTGGGTTTGGATTTTGTGGGGACAAACGCTGAGCTCCGGGGCTGCAGTGACGGCCGCTGGACCTGAAAGCTGGGCATTTACCGTCCGGAGCTCTGTCTGTAAGGTGGGGCCGCAGCCAAGACCAGTACGAGCTCTGCTCGCTCCCTGGGCCTGTCCTCCCAAGCCCTTCAGGGAGCTGCCTCTCCCCCCAGGTCACGGTTGTCCCTAAGGCTGCCCTGCATTTTAAAGAACCAAAAGTCTGGGAGGGAGTGGCGGTTAATCACTGGAAAAGCTCAATTGGAGTAAAACTCACAAATCTTGTTCTTGCGACACCCCAGTGGGTAGGCGACAATGGTGTGTCCCTGAGTTACGCAACAACGCCACCTCACAATATTGTAATTATAGCATGCCCTTCACAGCGTCCCGCCTGACGAGGCCTTTGGCCAGACAGCTGGACTTGCCGAAAGGAGTCCTGCAGCCTGAGTCCGGCACACGGGGGCACGCGCAGGGCAGGTGCAGCACCTCGCCCAGAGCTCAGCTGTAGTGACTGCTCGCATGCCCAACCAGAGTTCCAAAAGAGCCTCCTCCTGTCGTCTGTTTTTCAGAGTTCAAGCTACTTAGAAACTCTCTACATCTGCCAGCCACTCACTATCATCCTAACCATGAGCAGCCGAGCTAAGTGTCCACACTGAGGGGCCATCAGAAGGACAGGGCAATTTGGTGCACCCAGCCCTGCCCCCATGGAAAAGGGGGAGCCAGAGACAGCCCTGCCCCTGGCTCTGCCCACAGGCAAAAAAGCCAATCAACTAAGCCCGAGCAGATGTTTAAAAATGCTTGAAAAGTCACAAGAGGCACACTTCTAAATGAAGCAGGGAGACCTGTGTGAAGTAGGAAGATCTGTGTGAGGTCCGTGGTCCACGTCCTCTGCCTCCAGTGTGGACAGGGGCACCAGCTGCTTTATCCGAAAGGCTCCTCTGCCCGTGACGGTGCGTCTGCGCGCAGGGCACTCACACTGGCTCCTCTCTGAGGCAGGGCAGGCAGCCCTGGGAGTGCAGGAGGGTCAAAAACACTGTCACGTAAACCTTTCAGGAATGGCAAACACCCGAATTTGCGCAGATGCCAATACAAAGCCAAGTCCCAGGGTCTCATTTTACTAACCTCTCACTGCACAGCTTTCAAGCACCGTGTTAACTAGACACGTGCGTCCCCAAAAAAGGGGCTCAGGGACCCCTCTGAAGTCCCACAGGAAAAGCTCCCCAGGAACGCAGACCCACCTGCTACACACAGTTAAAGCTCGGGACTGTACTGTTTTGGCAACAATGCGCTTTGGGGGTAAGATCTGACACCAGTTTAGTTCCGGCACTCTGTAAACCTCACTGGGCAGGAGGACGCACAGACGCACGGCACACCACAGGCCGTCCGAGAACCTCACGGCCTCCTCGGCCGTGCTCACCGCTGTAATCAGCAACTGTGCAGCCCAGGGGGGTCAGTTTCCCGAGTCAATGCCATGACTGCGCCTGTGACTCCAGGGTGGCCCTTAACTCCCACTACACTGGCCTGGGGCTGTCCTGAAGGCTTGTTTACTGTCCCGTGGGCCAACCTCAGACAACAGAAACTCTAGACACAACTGATTAAAAAGTACACATTAAGAGAGAGGCAATTATCTCCCAAAGTATCCTTTTGGGTAATACTGATCAACTTACATGCAATTTGCGTCCTATAAACCTGTGAGAAACCTTAACCAATGTGGGTTTATTCATATTTTTGCCTAAAAGCACCAGCTATGTTAAACAAGACGGCTTCTAACCCTGACATGCTTTTCTTAAGTCCAGAGGGGATTTTCTTCTCGGCTGAGCACTCATTTCCGGGCCGGAGGGGTGGACCTGAGCACGATCCCGATACCGGGACTCTGGGCTCACACCTGATAAAACGTTTTGCAACTGTCACCTTGGGAAGGAGCTGCTCACAGCGAGTGATGAAATCACCCGTTTTCAGGTCTCTGCCGTGACACATCCTCCGCAGCCCTGGGAAGCTGCCTCGCAGAGGTTCTCACGCCTCCAGAACCAGAGTGCAGGGAGACGTGCCGGCACAGGCCCTGCTGACTTATCTGGCTGGCCCGGCAGGCCGCACGGAAATTGTGCTTTTATCACCCAGAGCGTATCTGCCCCCCGAGGTATGAACTGAACACTTGTGAAGAGTCATTGCGCATTTTTCCTACAATAAGCAGGGAAATTAGAAAGACACAAAGCTATGATTACAAGCGTAATTTGCTTGGCTTGGACCCGGCCTGGCAGCTCCTGTGGCCGCACGCGCTGGGAGGGAGGGAGGGCGGCCTGCAGAGGCGGAGCCTGCTGATGATGCCCCGAGAGGCGAGGCCCAGGGACCCCTCTCCCCATTTGTGGAGCAGCCAGAAACCCGCTTTGTCACCCACAACGTGCGCTGCAGTCCCCAACTCTGCAGAAGCCCTCAGAAAGTTTAGGCATCGGCAAGGCTTCTCCCACCCAGACAGCTTCAGTAAGCAGACAGACAGACAGGCCCTGAAAGAACTGGGGGACGAAACAGCGCCACACAGGCGGCCTGTCAGTGGGAGACTGGTTCTTTGTATTTTTAAGAAATATGAATAGGTGAGCAGAGAAACCAGTTTTCTGCGAATAAATCAGACAGCTTTCTCACAATGTAAGGTGTCCGAGTGAAAATCAGAGCCCCACACCTCCCACCCCCACCCCCACCAAGGGCCGTTACCTCACCCTTCTCGTGTGGGACCGGCGGAGAGGCAGCCATGGTAACCAGTAACCGCCTTGCGCTGTGAAAGCAAGTCCCTTAGGTTTCCCACATGCAGGTCTGTTTCCCAAAGGCTGCTTTCCTGGTGAATGTCTCCCCACCTGTAGAGAAGGCGATGCTTTGAACATAAAATCCAATCACACTTCTTAAAGTCTTAAAGCAAAAATGCAGCTGAAAAGTTTTTTAAGTCATCTTTTTTACTTTTTTAAGCTCCTTAAAAATATGTCAAAGCTAAAGACCTTCTCCTTTTCAAACTTTTATGCTGGGCCTTGACTCCTCACACCTCCGGGCAGCCTTCCCCACCCCCGCGTTTCTCTTGGACTCGGCAACTCCAGGGGCTGGTCCTCCCAGCTGTGCTCAACTTCTGAGCCTGGAGGCCCAGAGCCCTGAGGTATGCACAGCAGCCTCAAAAGGCAGCCAGGACTGAGACCTGCCCTCACGCCTAGGAGTGGTAGGCAGGGAAAGGAACCTGAAGTTTCAGCCACACCAGCAGCCCCTGCGGGGACCCAGGGCCCTGGGGGAGGGACAGGCCCAGGAGGCCCTGACTACTCAGGTCAAGGGTCTGAGTGGGCATGGCCTAAGACCAGGTGCCCTTGCTGAAGGGCAGAGGCTGGGATGGGTTCCCACCACGATCCCACCAGGCACCCCCAACCGCTTTTCCCTTGAGTATAAGGGTGGCGATGCTCCTGCCACTTGGAGGTGAGGCCAGGAAAGAAAGCAGGTGCCCAGCGACGCTCAGGCATGAATCCCTAGGAAGGTGGTAGAAACAGAAACTCTCGGCCCCCGAAGGCTCTCCCTGACAGCACCGCAGCACAGCACCCTGCAAGTGTGCGGAGCCTACCTCCACCTGCACTGAGACAGTGCGGCTGCGCTGGTAGCCGTGCAGACAGGAGCTTCGGGGTGGGGTTGTGTTTCTAGATGTATTTGTGACACCTGCACATGGAATACAACGAGATTCAACAGGGCAGCCCCGTCAAGGGGCACTTCCTGCATGTTACCGTGACAACCTGCTGCTCCCAGTGAACACTCGCGTACAGGTGCGGCCCCCCTAGCACAGTCAGACCACGCCGTGACGCGACTTGGGCCAGAAACTCTGTGAAGGTGGGCAGGACTGGTCCCCAGTCACTCAGCCTCCACAGTTCACGGCCTCCCAGCATCTGATGCCTCAGGTCACAAGAGAAAGGTTCCCAGAACTCAAATCATGACAGGTATTCTTGGAGCTGACCCCAAACACACACACACCAGTCCTCTCTGCCCCCAGGCAGCGCAGGTCTGCTCTGAGAGGGGCAGCTGGCTGGACCGTACCCCGGCGGCTGGCTGCACCCCTTCTCTCCAGATACCTCTGCTCTGACCCCCCAGTGTTCAAGGTGAGAACAGGCTTTCCCTGCTGACCCTCCAGCCACTGTCCTGTGACTAAAGCTCTGCTCCTCCGTTGCAGCTCCAGGCCCCCAGATGAGTGGCACTCCCGCGGTCAGATTGGCACACAGCGAGCTGGCTGCAGACAAGGCGGCAGGAAGGAAGCAGGGAAGCAGCAACGCTCCACGTGTGGATTAAGCAGGAGCCACCGTGAGTGGGCCACAGGGAAGACCAGCACCCCCGCCAGAGAAAAGAAAATGAGTCTCCTCAAAGAGCGGAAACCCAAGAAGCCGCACTACATCCCCAGGCCTCCGGGAAAGCCCTTCAAGTACAAGTGCTTCCAGTGTCCCTTCACCTGCAACGAGAAGTCTCATCTCTTTAACCACATGAAGTACGGTCTCTGTAAAAACTCCATCACTCTAGTGTCGGAGCAAGACCGTGTCCCCAAGTGCTCCAAATCTAACTCTCTGGACCCTAAGCACGTGCACCCGCCAGACCCTGTGGTAAAGCCCACCTCCTCCAAGTCTGCCACTAACAGGCTCCCCCACCTGGACGCCAAGCTCCCGCTCAGCCTTGCTAAGGACGATGCCAAGGAAAACGTGGAACTGCAGGTGCACGGGCCCCACAAGGGCACCGGGCAGAAGCCCACTCCCCACAAGGAAGCCGCACGCCTGGGTCCGGCCCCAGAAGCCGCCCTGGGCACCCAGCCAGCCCTGGAAGGCGTCGTGCGGCCGTCGGCCTTTGTTCCCGTGGGAGAACACAGACTCAAGGGCCCAGAGCACACTGAGGCTCCCGAGCCGCTAGCCCTGCCCAGCCCCACCGCCAAGGCCACCGCCTTCCACACCAAGTCTGCATTCCACGCCCCTGCCTACCCGTGGAAAGCTGGCTCGCCATTCCTCCCGCCCGAGTTTCCACATAAAATCCCACCCACAAAGGGGTTTGGTGCCCTTTCCCCTTACATGCACCCTACGATCCCTGAGTACCCACCTCACTTTTACACAGAGCACGGACTGGCCACCATCTACTCACCCTACCGACTAGCTGGGAACTCGCCGGAGTGTGACACCCCCCTGCTGTCGGTCTATGGGGCCCAAGACCAGAGGCACTTCCTGCCTCACCCAGGGCCAATGCCTAAGCACTTGAACCCATCTCCCTCGACATACGACCATTACAGGTTCTTCCAGCAGTACCACCCCAATCTGCCAATTCCTTATGGATTTTACAGACCAGAGTCTGCATTTTCCTCCTATGGTCTCAGACTCCCACTTGTCACTGGTATTTCACAAGATCAAAGTTCTCACCTACTCGAAGAAGCTGCCCTGGTCTACCGGGCCTCGAGTCCGTCCAAATTAAACCCTTCCAACTCCCATAAAAAACATGCAGAGTTTGACAAAGAGAGTCTGACTCCCGAGGCTGAAGACCCTCCCAAAGACGGGCAGAGGGACACAGAAGGGACCAAGATGAGCCCACGCGCAGGCAGCGCAGCCACGGGCTCCCCGGGAAGGCCGAGTCCCACCAACTTCACACAGACAAGCCAGCCATGTGCTGGACCGGGCGGCCTCTCAGACAAGCCCACCCTCAGTGCCTTGGGAAGGCTCCAGCAACCCGAACAGAGCCTCACTGCCTTCAAGCCCATCATGAAAAGCACAGAGCACCCACATTCCCAAGCTCTGGAAAACAGAGACAACTCCCCAAAAAGGTAAGAACATTTCCTATTTTTAAAACCTCCAAAGTCATGTCTCTGGGTTGTGCTCAGTTAGCAAGCTACTGGCTCAAAGAGCTTCACACAGCAGCTTTTCTAAGCAAGGTGCCTACTAAGCCTTTTCTTTGCCTCTCCCAGCCCCGAAGTGCTGAGCACCGACGCTGCGGCCCAGGCAGGAAGCACCTGCGACAGCACGCCGTCCAGCCCGGAGGGTGGTTCCAGGACAGCCCCACTGAACCTCTCCAAGAAACTGGAGACCAAGCCGGCAGCCACTCACAACCCCGTGTACAAAGACTTCGAAGAGCTGCAGGACGTGCCTCTTAACCTCTCAGTGAAGGACCCCTGCAATGCCCTGATGCCGAGGCCCTCCCTCCACAGCCCGCCACGAGAGCCGGAACCCGCTCCTGCTTCTCAGAAGGCTGAGCCAGAAGGTTCTGGAGATGGGCCAGACCACACTGAGACGAACCAGAACGGCCCTAGCTCTGAGGAGGCTCTAGTGGCCAGCCCCACTGGGAAGGCCCAGGATGCACGAGCAGCGGACAACAGTGACGAGCAGAAGCAGACGGCGGCCGTGGCCCTCTGCCAACTGGCAGCCTACAGCCCAGGCCCTGTCCGGGTGGGCGATGGGGACCCCGCAGCCCAGGAGTCCACCTGCCAACGTGACACACCCGCGCCCAGTGCCTCAGCAAGCCAGGAGCCTCCGAGTGACCTCAGACCCAAAGCACAGAAGAGAACAAGCCCACGGGATGCAGGGAGGTCCCAGCAGGGAGCTAAGAAGGCAAAGCTGAGCGACACGGCCAGAGTGTTCACTCTCCGGAAAAGGACCCGGATGTCTTAGTGCCAGCCCACCCGGCAGAGAGCCTCCAAAGGCCGAGAACTTCAAGTCGCTCTGAAGGCACAAAGCAGCAAACCTTCAACGGCGCCTTCATTTTTTTATCTGGTCGATTTTTACAAGGCAGTTTTTTCTTCTTAAAAAAAAAAACCCACACAGAAAGCAAGCTGCAATCCAGTTCACTTTCTGTAAATACCAAGCACAAATGTTGTAAGGTGCTTCCACTTGGGGATGTAAGAACATTTAAATGACTCACAAGACTGACAAGTTAGACCCTGGCTTTTAATTTACTTTTGTGAAATACCAAATGAAACAGGTAGAGCTAAAAGGTAACTTTCAGGTATAAGCCACCTCATGGAAAACCTTTTCAAAATACTTTTCTTATAAATATCTTAGCACAAGAACATACTGTCTTAACTGTATTATTAAATCGACTGTGTTTTGAAGTAACTGGAAATGCCAGAAAAAACATTTGCAGTGCTAACATTCAAGTGCTGTATGTAAAAACATTGTGATCTGTTACGATTGAATAACACACATCTAGCAAGAGGCTATTTATACAAATAATTTATTCCAATATGGAAAGCGCACTGACGGTGAAGCCATTATCACTGGGTTCTACTCTGTACAACATTATAATGGGTTTTCTGCTCATTCAGCCTCATTTCCTCTCTCCCTAAAATGATGTTTGAACTGCTAATTTTCCAATAAAGTCAGAGATGAAATTTAAGGGTACACAAAATGAAGACAAACATGAACTGTGTGACACTTCAGTGTATTTGCCATAATAAACTTAACATGAAAAAAGAGACAAGAGCTGAGGCAGCAATTAAAACAAACTGGGAAGAATGTGTGTGTGCATACATGTGTGCACGTGTGTGCATGTGTGAGGGTGTGAGTACACATGCAGACCAGTGGTCACTGAGCTCGAGCATGGGCGCCACCCTGGGGCTCCCTGGAGACTCTCCAAAGGGCCCTCAGGCCTCAGAGGAGGTTCCAGAGCCTCAGCTGCCTAAAACCGCTCTGGCCTGAATTGCAGGCTCCCCTCCCCTCCCCCTGCACAACAGCCCTTTCTCCCACTTGCCACCCAGACCGCCTGGGATGTCAACAAAGGGCCCCTGGGAAAGCCAGTGGTGCTGAGGGTGGGAATCAGTCCAGTGTCTGGGAGAAAGGCCTCAGCCAGGTAGGTGGCTGTCACCAGAACGTGGGTCCAGTGATGTCAGAGGACGAAGCGGCTAAAGCAGCAGAGTCATCACCAACCAGCTGCATGTAGAACAAGGCTAGTGGACACAGCACTAAAAAGTAAAGTTTTTAAAATAAAAATACAATAAAACATCGATGTAGAATCTCGCCTCGACCTACATATAAGCACTACTCACCAAGGGATGGCATGAACTAAAATCCATCTCATTCAGAGCTGCAGTGCAGGACAATGTTATTTGCTCTTGTTTTGATCAACTTTGTGCTAACAACATAAATTTTTTAAAACATAATTTGGAAAAACTTAGCACCTTGCAGCCACAGGAAATGTAGCAGCCCAGAGCCGCAGCAGCGTGAGTGCAGGGGCAGCACCAGTGCCCTGCGCGGCGGCTCAAGAAAGTCAAAGGGACACAGAGCAGACAGGGCATGAGGGCAGCAGGACGCCCACCCACCGTGTGCGCTCTTCCCATGAGAAAGCGTGCGAGACAGTTTCATTTCAAACGGACTGTGCTCAACAAGTCACACGCTCTGCAGCACATTCAATTGATATAAAACCACTGACATCAGCTCTGAGGGAGGCAGAGCTTGTCGAAACGCTCTGGGGCATCCACGAGGTCCCTGTTACAAAGAGCCCCAAAGCACCGAGAACAGCCACACACCAGCTTCAAACGTGGCTGTTGAGGTTCAACCCCAGAGGCACACAGGGCTCTTCTGTTTCTGACACCAACGTGGTTGAGAAAGAACAGAAGGAGGGCACCTCTGCTCTCTCGCAACTCAACACTCCGCAGGAAGCAAAACCACACATCACAGGCCAAGGTCCAGACTCAGGCTCCCGCCCACTACTCGACACACGCCTGGCTCCCACTGGACCACGACGTCCCTCCTGGTGATAAACACAGCTGCAGTGCATGCACTCACAATGGCCCAGAGCACCCCCATGACAGCGAACACTGGCACCGGGGACAAGATCATCTCAGACGTCACAGAGGCTCGTGTCCCCCAAATCCAGGAATGCGGCTGAGTGTTAAAACTGCACAGCAGGGAGAAGCAGCAATGAGGAGCTGAGAAAGGGCCACATGAGGAGGAAGGCTGAGGGGAATCCAGCACATCCTCTCCTGCAGACACAACATCAGTCAGCGAGGGAGCAGGCAGGGCATGGTGCACGCAGGCCACGTGGGGGGACGGGAAGCACCATGCTCACAGCAGTCCTGACCAAGAAAAGCCAGGGTGCAGCAGGTACTCACCGTCCGGGAGCCGCGGAGGGAGCAGCAGACCTCTTCTGCCCAGCTCTGCCAGAGCCAAGCACCCACCATGCCAGGCGTCATCCGTCTCCTGGAAACTGAGAACACAAAGGGCACCTGGGACCCCAGCGTTTCCTCCAAGGCCCACTTTGCCAAAGTCCCAACCCTGCACCTTAACCAAAACCTGTCCATGGGCTTTAAAACATCCACAGGCTGCCCTGACTGGTGTAGCTCAGTGGATTGAACACAGGCTATAAACCAAAGGATCTCTGGTTCAATTCCCAGTCAGGGCACATGCCTGGGTTGCGGGCCAGGTCCCTGGTGGGGGTCATGTGAGAGGCAACCACCCACTGATGTTTCTCCTCTCTTTCTCCTTCCCTTCCCTCTAAAGATAAAGAAATAAAATATTAAAAAAAAAAAAAAAACATCCGCAGGCTCAGGAAACACAACACCACACTCCAAGTGGAGAGCAGTGCCCTGCCCCCCCTCCTCTGCAGAGGCCCTGTGGTGAGTCAGGTCCTGGTGAACCCACCACAGCAGGCACTCCAGTGACTGTGCACCAGCCACTCCCCCCACCCCCTAAGAAACGTCAGCACCTGCAGCACAAGTCTCCAGGCCTGCCCAGGGCTGACACTGCGGCCCGTGAGTGGACTGGTGGGGCTGACGGACAACTGCACCACACTCAGGAGATGGGGTGGGGGAGGGGAAGGGAGCCAGTGGAAGATCCCAGTGAAGCCTCTCAGGGACACCGGCAGCTCCGCAGCACATGGCCTGGCCCAGGAACAGTGGGGAGTACAGTCTGTCCTGGGAGCAGGAGCAGCTGCAGTCAGCAGAGCCCACGTCCTGTTTCTGACCCATCTCAGAAAAGGCTGGCAGCTGACATGTCCCAGGAGGACACAAAAGGAAGGACAAGAACGGAACGGCTGCTGTGCCCAGTCCCTGCCGCCCGCCTAGTGCCTCCATGTCTCAGAAAGCCCTGATCTGTGGTTAACTCCTGGTTGTGCCACATCTCACGCCCGTGGTGCACAGGTGCCACCGGGAAGACGCAGTGTTGCGGGCGGATGCACACAGGCTGCTGCCCAGGGACAGAAGCAGGAAGGCCTTCCCACCCCACGGAGCTTAGCTGCAGAACCAGAGCTCATCCGAATGATAACATGAAGGCCAAGAGCCCTTTAGGTTAAACTCACAAGGACAAGAGAAACTGGACTAAATCTACTGACCAGAGACAGGTCTTTTGAAAGAAAAGATGGTCAACACTGCGGGGAGAGGCTTCACGAAGGAGTGCCGTGGGTGAAGGGGAGGGAGGGACTGTGCAAGGAAAGGGGGAGTTCCATACGCAGGAGCTGGGACCAACCAGAGAGAAAGAACAGAGGAAAGAAGGGGTGGAAGCAGACAACCATCCTGGAGAAGAGCCGGAGGAAAGGCTCCCGAACCCTCCCTCAGAGCCCTGCCCTCTCCCGAGAGCAGGACACCCCACCACGGCCACACCAGTGGCCGCCCCTCAGCAGCCACCTCCACACCCAGCGGGGCCCCGGCACTAAGCGCGCCCATCACCACCCACCAGAAAAGAACTCCAGGAAGGTGCCCTCCAACAAGCCGGCAAAACTGCCGGGGAGAGAGGAAAGCCCACACTGGCTCGTCCCGCAACCCTGGCCCCACACGGCCCACCGAGAAGTGTATGCGTTTGCAGGAAGTGAGATGTCTCCACAGGAAGACAGACAGGCCACATACACACCGTTACTCTGAAAGAGATGACCCACATTTGACACATTGTTTCCTGCACTCCTTAAATTGTCACCGAGCAGGCTCGAGGCAAAGTGCGAGAAGAAACCCGCTCAGGAGCAGCAGGGGCTCTGTGGGACGCTCACGGAGCTGCCCCAGTGACACCGAGCCCCAAAAGTGCTGACGGCACACATTCCACATGCAGCGACCCGACAAGGAAAGCCACCAGCTAATGAGGGCAAGTGTGCAGCCGGTGACCAGCAAACAGCACCCACTCTCCAAACACCCGCTTCCGACCAGGAGAGACACCTGCACAAGTGAGGGGCCCCAGAGGAACTGCTTACTGTGCCTGCCACCAACGCATGGACACACGCACCTGGGAGCACTGTGCCACCCAGGCTCTGCTCTGCCCGGCCCTGCAGGCCCCCGGCTCGCAGCCCAACCTCGCCGCCTGCACCGGTGGCCTAGATCTGTGTCACGGGCAGGCCGTCGGCCCTCAGAACGCTCTGAAAGGCTGGGAGAGGTACAACACAGTGTCTGACTGTTTGAAGTTAGTTCTGGTCAAAGTTAAATAAAACTTACAATTTAGACCTCAGGGATACTAGCCTCTTTTTAAGTCTCAAGAGCCACAGGTGGCTTGTGGCTGCCCTAGAGACAGATCCAGAACATTCCATCGTCACACTGTGCCCTGGGATATGCCGACCACAGGTTCTAAGAACGTGTGTGCATGCGTGTGTATGTGTGTGTGTGTGTTCATGACTGGTTTTCTTTCTCCTTGACGTTTTAAAATGTGATGGGATCTAAGCTGATAAACATACCAGAAGTAACTTGAGTCCTACAATTCACTTTAAAAGGAAAAAACCACTCTAGGACTCTGAGGAGAAGCTCAATTTAACAAAACACGACAGGATGTAAGGCAGAAAAGCCATAGCTTCCCACCACATACCTGAAACAGTCCAGCACCGACCCCACTACGTCGTCCGCCAGCTCCTGGGGAAGCCTTCCAGCCACCCTGCCAATTCTGGAAGAGAAAGGTGGTACATCAGCACTGCCAGCCCATCGTGGGAGCCGCAGGCTAGACCAGGAGCCAACCTGAGCAATTCCCCTCCCTCCAGAGAAAGGAGAAGCAGAGGCTGGCCAGTACCCACTGCACTGTACAGAAGGCCACCTCCCCTGCCAGGGAGCTCCACAAGCTCTGTGCGCTCCTGAGGGCTGATGCAAATCGGGGGCACGTGGCACCCACTGATGGTCACACACCCAGCCCCTTCGGACACATCCACCTGACAGGGACCCCACTTCCACACCAGACACCAACTGTAGGCTCCCATCCGGCCACCCGATGTGGGACTGGCATCCCAAAGGAGCCCCTGCCAGCCTGGGTCCCGGCCCAGGTGCTCCAGGAAGGCCCCTGGCTCTCGGCCCATAGCACTGCAACCAGACTCGACTCTGGACTCACAGGTTGCCCTGTGCCCCCTGCATAGCCCAAGCACCCACATATCTGGATGGACCAGCAGAAAAGCCGGCTGGGGTTGGGGGGATCCCCAACCCCCGGCACCTTCACCCCATTTTACTTCTCTCCACAACAGAAGGTGCATCGACGTCATCAACCTCTACTCTGTACTTTGTCCCCCTGATCCCCACCCCCACGAGAGACTCCGACTGTCCTGAGGCAGCCTGGCCCTGGGGGGCAGGTGCCTGTTCAGTAGGCCAGCCCCTCAGGCATAACAGAGGGTGATGGTCAGCACCTCTCTTAAGAGCAGGTGCTCTTAATTCTGCCCGTTCTAGACAGAACAGCAATAAAAAGAAGAGGCCTCAAGTGAACATCAGTGATTATCTTCACATTTAGGACACACGGCCCTGACTGGTGTGGCTCGGTTGGTTAGAGCATCATCCAGAAATGCTAAGGTTGTGGGTTTGATGCCCAGTCAGGGCACATATAAAGATCAACAAAAAAAACCGCATCAATGAGTAGAACAACAAACTGATGCTTCTTTCTCTCCTTCTCTCTCCCTCTCCCCCCTTCAAAAAAAAAACTCAATAAAAACAAAGTAAGTTAGGACACGAGTCATTAAATGTCAATCAGACAGGTCTGCAGCTCTCAGATTCCACAGGGTGGACTGAATGAGTCAGGGCTCAGCACACCCGTGTGGACCACCAGCCCCCGGACCCAGCTCCATGATCAGTAAATTGGTGGTACCTACCCTTTGGCCGCAGACCACCGTACAACTGTGTCCTTGTCCTTCAGTCCAATCAGCAGCTGCTCTGGAGGAAGAGAGAAGGCAGGTCCGTGAGCTCTGGAGTCCCTGCCTCACCCCTAGCCTCTCCACTGCACTCACTGAGAGCGCACTGCAAGGAGATGGTGTGGAGAAGCTTAATGCCCGTTACGAGAAGAGTATTCCCTTCTCTCTGCTCTGACAGAAAGCCACCTGAAGCCCACGTCTGCCGCTGCTCCGAGGTAGCAGATCCACCCACCAGAGCAGCATAGGCGGAAAGCACCGGGGAGATCGGAGTCCACGGCAACCTCAGCCAGGTGGGGTAGACTCCCCAGAAAACAAAAGAGAAGCCATACCTGGACAGGGTCCTGGGGACATTCCAGACTTTAGGAAAAGCCACACAAGGGCCCAAACAAAGTTGGAGCAGTGACACAGGCCTTAAGGTCAAAGCCCCACAAGTCCAGTAGGTGGGAGGCTTGATGAAGGGCCCCAGGCTGCCTGGGAGGGCCTGGAGTAGAGGGACCGGAGCCTGGGCAGGTGAACAAGTGCCTTGTGCCAGGCGGCTTTGGACCTGGTGGGTGGGGAGAGCCATTGTGGACAACCCTTTGAAGAAACCTTCTGTGAAGGGGTGGAGGCAGCAAGACACTGTCCTCCTCCATAGGCAGCCTGGACAGTGAATGCCAGAGTGTGGGCCCACAGTTGGAGCAGGAGACCCCGACCAGAAGTCAGATGGAGGCTGGCCCTGTGGGTGGGCCTGGTCTGAGGGGTGGGAGTAGGGAGCAGGCTCTGCTGACAACTCTGCCCCTGTGCGTGGCAGGAGTCGCCAGCCATCTAGCAAGAGAGGGCAGGTGGACGGCTCTGTGGGATGCATGTGGGCAGCAGGGACTCAAGCTGAGGCCTGGGGGAAGGACCCTGAGGAACCTGAGGTGCACAGACAGTGAAGTGGAAATGGAGGGCTAATAGCCACAGGCATGGATGTTCTCACTGGCACAAGGCTGGACTGCAGGCTGGTGGACAGTGAGGAAGGTCAGGTGATGCCGGCACAGATGGGAAGGTGGTGGTGCCACAAAACGGAACGACTTCAGTGCCTCCTGGAGCAAGCGGGGCCAGCGCCTCGTCTCTCACCCACCCAGACTGCCTCTCGGGCTGTGGGCCACGCACCTGTCACGAGCTCCACCTCCTCAGGAACGTCGTAGCCCTCCTCACTGTCAGGGGCCTCTGTGTGCACCCGGGGCTCCCTCTGACTCTGGGTACAGACTTGGAGGTTAGCAGCCAAGGAGCGGCAGCCACGCTGGTACCTACAGGGACCACATGTGACCTCAGACTCACTGTCACAGCTCAGATTTCAGCCAACGATCTTGACTGATGTTGACCACAGAGTGTCACCTAGAACCTCACCCTGTGGAGCCTCCATGTGTTTACAGAGCCACGATGGGGCAAAAACAGTCTTCTCTGTCACAGCCAGGATTGCCGGGAAAAGACAGCAACCTGACCTCAGCTACAGAACACAGACCAGAAACCCTGGCCTGCTGCACACCTTCAGGATGGAAAGGCAGCAGGTAAGTGACAGGTGGCACTCAAGCTGCCCTCCGCTGCCCTCCACTGCCCCATCCTCACCTGTCCTCACTCACAGCTGGCAGGGACTCCCACCGGGTCTGCCCCACCTGGTGGAGGCACCGCCTCCGGCCAGCACATGCCTGGGCTGGATGACTCTGCACAGCTCCTTACCCTCTTGCTGCCTGGGTTTCCTTACCTGTACAACCATGCCCTACACAGAGAGCTGCGACAAGGATGGACCAGAGCTTTCCTTCTGGAAGGCAGCAGGCACACACGGGTTTGGAGCACAATAGGAGCTGCACAGTGAATGCCTGAGATCACCTCCAGAACCCAGGACCTGACGCCAGCCCCCTCTCTGCCAACAGCCCTAAGGACAGGCCTGGGAGAGAAACTCGGGGGAGTCGCCCTGAGAACAAAAGCCCGCAGGGATGCAGGCCTCCCTTCTGGAGGGCAGCAGCCGGTCCACACCTCCTGAAGCCTCAAGAAAGCCCCAACCAGAGGCCCAGCAAAGGCACGCCCAGGTTCCTGGCCCAAAGGAACAGTGGCATCAAAAATGCTGTTTTGTCCTGGCTGGCATGGCTCAGTAGACCGAGTGAGTGCCAACCTGTGAACCAAAGGGTCGCTAGTTTGATTCCCAGTCAAGGTATATGCCTGGGTTGCAGGCCAGGTCCCCAGCTGGGGGGAGCAAGTGGTTAATGTATGTCTCTCGCACCCATGTTTCTCTCCCTCTCTTTCTCCCTCTCTTCCCCTCTCTCTAAAATAAATAAAACCTTTAAAATAAAATCAATAAGCCTGTCCTTGGGTGAGGAAAAAAAAGGCACTGGTTTAAACTGCTGAATCTTGGGAATACTGTATGACACATGGCTATGATGTTGTGATCTGTAGTAAGTATACAGAGTGGGGGGGGTAACATTACTGTTGTGAGTATGTGGAATAGTTTATTCTTGTTTTCTTATTTATTACTGTATTATTTTCCATAGGAACAACTGTAAACCTACTTTTGCCCCACCCAGGGTATTGTGTCTTTGCCCATTTTTAGATTAAGCTGCCTTCTGTTATGTTAATGAGGTGATTTTGGAAAGCCCCAGAGAAAGACTGGCTGGTTGCCAGGGCAACCAACAGAGTAACTGGATGGTTGGAGAGGGGAGAGGGGCTGGAGACTGACTCAACCCCCAGGGAGCAAGGGTATAATCAATCTTGTCCGGTAGTGAAGCCTCCACAAAACTGGCAAGGATAGGGCTCAGAAAGGTTCCAGGCCGGGGAGCTAAAGATGGTGTTGGGAGGGCGGCACCAGGTGAGGGCCTGGAAGCTCCGCCCCTTCCCACTTCTGCCCGGGCATTTCAGCACCTGGAGGCTCCGCCCCTTCCCACATCTGTCCTGGCATCCTTTCACCAGGCTGTTCCTGAGTTCAGTCCTTCCGTAAGGAGCTGGTGACTAGTGAGTTCTGGGAGCCACTCCAGGAGGGCTGTGGGAACCTCTGATTGGGAGTGCAGAGACAACTGGACCTGTGACTGGCGTCTGAAGAGGGTGGGGCAGTCCCGTGGGACCGAGCCCTCAGCCTGAGGGACCTGACACTCTCTCCAGGTAGACAGTGTCAGAACTGAGCTATATTGTTGGACAGCCAGCTGGTGTCACAGAATCTCTTGCTGTGAAGAGAAAGCACACAGCGGAGGTGGTGTCAGAATCAAAGCAGCAGCAGGTCACTAAGGAGGGAGAGTAGTGCCAGCCACCCCAGGACAGTTGTCCAGGCCCCAGAGCAGCCAGCACAGCGGCTCCGGACTGACAGGCACGCACCGAACGGCTGTCACCGCCTCCAATGAGCACACGTGGACCACTGCACAGGAAGAGCTGTGTTCAGCTCTTCACCTTCATGTTCAGACACCACAGAGCAGGTGAACTACGAAGAGGACCACCTTCAGGCTGCTGTCAGACTCACCTTCAACCACGCACAACTACTATCCCCAGACAAGACAGAGCTGACCACTCAGGAGCACAAAATACCAACCAAGGCAGAGCTGCAATCCCTCAGAGCAGGGAGCCCCCAGGTGCACCCCACCTTCCTCTGCTTTTTTTCTAAAATAAAGCCAACACCCTGGCTGTGGTGGTTCAGTGGATTGAGCACTGGCCTGTGAACCAAAGGGTCGCCAGTTCGATTGCCAGTCAGGGCACATGCCTGGGTTGCAAGCCAGGTTGGGACCCCAGTACAGGACAAGTGAGGGGCAACCAGACATTAATGTTTCTCCCCCTCTCTTTCTCCCTCACTTCCCCTCTCTCTAAAAATAAATAAATAAAATCTTTTAACAAGATAACATGCATTTGTAAGTGCACGGACATTTCTAGAAGGGTCACAAGAAACGAGTGGCAGTGCCGGACACCGGGGAGTCGGAGTGAGACTCGGCGCAGCTTCCTGTGCGGCTCTGACTTCCCACGACACACTGCCAACGTAACACTGATCATTTTCACTGGTAGCTTAAAAAAGGAAGAAAACTACAAATTTATTTTAAAAAAATACGACCACACCTAGCAGCAGTAAGGCTAAACCGAGAAAAAAGGCAGCGCAAAGCCATTCACGCCAGCAGGAGGACGCAGCACAGAGCGGTCTGCAGTGTTCTGGGCTCCACTAGCAACACAGGGTCAAGCGCACAAGCACCGCCCCCGCCTTGCAAGCACGACCTCATTCCAAACAGTGAGTGTGACACCTCTGTGAGGCGGGGGTGGGGCTGCAATGCCTTTTTAGACTATAAGTTATTCCTTGGAGACTGATCACGCCTGCCCTAATTGAAGATCACTCTTCATAATGAGAGAGGTTACTGGGGGCACTTGCCACTTGTGTGAGCAGCGTGAAGGCAAGAAGAAAGGTTGAGCACTTCTGATATAGCAGGTCACAGTTTTAAGAATATTATACCTGTTGATTTATCCATTTGTCCACTCATCCCATTAACAGCACAACAGAAAACCAGGCAGAGCTCACCGAGAAGGGAACAGAAATGTCTGTAACTTAGGAGAAGATGCTCAAGTTCACTTCATAAGAGCAATGCACTGTCACTGTTGATGCTGGTGAAGGTCAAACGCTTGGGTGTGTGTGCAATGGAGAGACTGAGAGAGACCCCTCGGTTCAGTCACCGTCATTAGACAGAAGCAATAATGCAGTCGATACCTAATTAATTCTTCATGAATTTTTTGATAACTAGAAATAAAATTAAATAAAGCCAAGCAGTGTTGCCGAGTGGACGGAAACACCCATGATGACTGTGATGGCTAGTCCTGGGGAACAGAGGAGAAGAGGGGGTGCTGAGAAGAACCCCGGGTACTCTGCACAGAAACCTCGCTGCAGCCTTGGGCGACGCTAAGATGTGCGAATGCAGGGCCCCAGCACCCTCAGTGGTTGAGAGGCTCTGTGACGCTGGGGAGCCACCAAGACGTGCCCCTGGCAAGAGGGAAAAGGGGACGGGGCATGAGGCGCACACCACAGGCGGAAGGGCTGCGCTCCGGGAGGAGAGCTCTGAGGAAAACCCACCCTGATGGGGCACCGGGAGACCAGACTGGAGGGGGCAGCACCAGAGAGTTACTGCCCTGCCCGACCGGCTGTGCCCCTCCAGGAAGATAACCAGTGAGAGCATAACGCTAATCAAAAGATGTAAAAAAATGTAACAGAGGACATGAAACCAACATGTTATAAAAGGAAGAAGAGATGCAAGAGAAAAATGATGAGATAACAGACATAAACCCAACCATATTAATAATTAAAGTGCATGGCCCTGGCTGGTGTGGCTCAGTGGATTGAGCGCAGGCCTGAGAACCAAAGGGTTGCAGGTTTGATTCCCAGTCAGGGCACATGCCTGGGTTGCGGGCCAGGTCCCCAGTGGAGGGGCATGTGAAAGACAACCACATATTGATGTTTCTTCTCTCCCTCTCTTTCTCCTTCCTTTCCCGTCTCTCTAAAAATAAATAAATAAAATCTAGCCCTGGCTGGTGCAGCTCAGTGGATAGAGCACGGGCCTGCAAACCACACGATTGCGGTTCGATTCCCAGTCAGGGCAATGCCTGGGTTGCAGGCCAGTTCCCAGCAGGGGACTCACAAGAGGCAACCATACATTGATGTTTCTCCCCTTCTTGCCTTCCCTTCCTCTCTAAAGATAAATAAATAAAATCTTTTTTAAAAAATAAATAAAACATTTAAAAAAGTAAAAATAAAGTACATGAAAATATAGGCAAAACAAAATAAAATGATGCTAAGTGATTTTTCTTCCCCTGTAAATGTACAGTATTTGTACTGGTTAATTTTATGTGTCAACTTGACTGAGTCCCAGACACCTGGTGCAGCGTCATTCTGGCTGGGTCTGTGAGGGTGGTTTGGAAGGAAATGGACTGAGTGAAGCAGACTGCCCTCCACCGTGTGGGTGGGCCTCACCCGATCAGCTGAAGGCCTGAAGAGCTCACACAGGCTGACCCTCCCCAAGTCAGAGGGAGTTCCACCTGCCCTCAGCGTCCAGCTGAAATGCTGGCTCCTCCTGGTGTCGGCCCGCCAGCCTTCGGACCGAGGCCATACCATCAGCCATCAGCCTCCAGCCTCCAGCCTCCAGCCTCCAGCCTCCTGCCTCCAGCTCTGGGGGACTTGCCAGCCTCCACAATCACAGGAGCCCATTCTTCACGAGTCCCTTCGCACGCACTGCATCGGCTCTTTTTCTCTGGAGAACCCTGATTCGCTACTGAACATTAATTTTCTAGGGCATTTTAGAAACTAACCACTAACACTGTCTCATGAACAGCTTCTTAGAGAAAAGCTACATGCAGAACTCCCCAACGGCATTTCAGCCAACATCACTAACACACAGGCCACGTCTCAGGAACCTACTACATAAAATTAGAGCCGAAGACCGAGCCGGACTTGTCAAATACGTCCTCCCAAATCACACAGATAATACTTGAAATAAAACTGAAGACTGTTAAAAACACATTAGCAAAGTAGAACAGCCTGTTCCAAGGGCAGTAACTAACTCAAAAGCAATCTGTTAACCCCAGCGGGCCACCCCTAACCGTTTCCAGGGAATCCTCGTGGATCACAGCGGAGCTTCCCAGACCAGCCCCGCCTGCCCTACCCCAGCATGTCTCAGAAAACGCAAAAGCAAGCTTTTCTCAGCATCACTGCAGCTTCGGTTACACTAACCAAAAGATGTAGGGGCAGGAAAAAAGAGGAAAACCATCCCTTTCAAACCAGAAATGCTCAAGAAAAGCCCTGGCTGGTGTAGCTCAGTGGATTGAGCGTGGGCCTGTGAACCAAAGGATCGCCATTCAATTCCCAGTCAGGGCACATGCCTGGGTTGCAGGCCAGTTCCCAGCAGAGGATGCAAGAAAGGTAACCATACACTGATATTTCCCTCCCTCTCTCCTTCCCTTCCCCTCTAAAGATCAATAAATAAATTTTTTTAAAGATCAAGAAAAAATAAAAGAAGACCTCCACCAGTCCATCTACTTCAGCACAACCAAAAACAGGAAGTAGGGCGGCCAGGACGTCAGCCTCACCAACAGACACACAGGTCGCATGCGGTCACGCCTCGGTCTACTCACCTCCACTTGGCCACCCTGGGTTTCAAGAAGGTCAGGCCCAGCCGCTGCACGAGCTTCACCCCGAGTTTCCGGAGCAGGGTGTGGCTGCTATCAGGGAGCCCGCAGCGGTCCAGGCTCCCGAGCACGGTGGCAGCTGCGAATGACAGCATGTGCACTCAGTTCACTGCAAGGGTTTTGTGCCCACCCCCAAAGTGCAGCACACGCGTTCAGTGTCTACGACATTAAAGCCACAGACAACCCCACTGGCCCTCGAAAGCAGCGATGCCTAAATTCACAGCGAACCCCAGCCGTTTCGTGAAGACCCCTCTGTCGCAGGTCATCACACCACACACAACGCAAGTGCTCCCTGCTCAGTTCCGCCCTGAGGAGCAGCAGAGGGGGCTGGGAGTGGAGCAGCCCCAGCGGGAGGGAGAAGCGACTTTCCCAAAAGAGAACAGCCTGTGCTACAGACACACCAGGCTCTGGGGTCTTCACACTGTCTGCTGCTGTTGTGCAGGGAAGCCCGGCTCAGGCAGGAGGGGTAACAGCAGCAGGGGTGAGGCTGCCTGCCAGGAGGAGTCTCCTCAGGCAGGGAAACGCTGCCACGCCGCGGGAGGAGATGAGGTGGGCGTCAGGGGGAGCAGAGGCCAGGACAGCCGAGTGGGAAGGCACTTCACGTGAGACACAGGAGAGCAGGGTTTCAGAACAAGGGGAACGGCACCTGGGTGCTGTACGGAAAGGCCCAGTGCACAGTGACCGACCGAACTCAAAGCACACTCGCACTCTGTGCACAAGCCCACCAAGGACAACACGTGAAGACACTGGACGACCACTGCGCATTTTCTCAGGTGTGAGGGTATCAAGGGTGTCTTCGAAAAGAGTCCCCATCTGTGAGAGGCACAGGTTCTCTGTGTGTGTGTGGGGTGGGCGAGGGGAATCCCACGAACTAAAATCCGATGGGACAGAAACGCGGGGGCCTCTGTACCATCTCACTGCCTTTAAATGAGCCACAAGCACGTCTTCCCTAATGAATACTGGCTCTACTGTGCCATGACCAGTGTGGCGCAGTGGGCTGGGAGTCATTCTGCAAAGCGAAAGGTCCCCAGTTCGATTCCCAGTCAGGGCACCTGCTTGGGTGGTGGGTTCCATCATTAAGCAGGGTGTGTGTAAGAGGCAGTTGATCAATGTTTCCCTCCCTCTCTTTCACCCTCCCTTCCCCTCTCTCTAAAAGTAAATAAAGAAAATCTTTAACAAAATAATTTAAAAAATACAAAATAGACTCTACTGTTCAAATCTGATTCAAGTACCTTCTGAAACACAGAAACTCCTCTGGGCCCAGGGGCAAACCTCTCTGTATCAAGAATCACTGTTCTGGCCCTGGCTGGTGTAGCTCAGTGGATTGAGCGCGGGCCTGCGAACCAGACAATCGCAGTTCGATTCCCAGTCAGGGCACATACCGGGGTTGCAGGCCGGTTCCCTGTAGGCCAGTTCCCAGCAGGGGACGCATGAAAGGCAACCATACATTGATGTTTCTCTCCCTCTCTCCTTCCCTTCCCCTCTAAAGATAAATAAATAAAATCTTAAAAAAAAAAAAAGAATCGCTGTTCTTATTTCTATAAAGTGAGGCTCAGTATAAAAAGAATGAGAGGAAAGGGCAGAAGGCACGGCAGCCACAGAGAGCGCAGCCCTGACTGGGACCCAGGAGTGGCCGCGACTCCAGACTGCATCTGCATCACTAAGTCCCCACAACCCAGACCTCCGCACGCACACAGAAAGCAGAAGCTACAGAGCTGTGACAGTGCCCGAGCAGAGCAGGTCACAGACCGCTGCACCTGGGGACCACGCTGCAGAGACACGCACTCGAACTCGCATCACAAACACACCCCCTCCAACAGACGGGGCTTACCATAGGGCAAACAGTCTTCCCGTTTTCCATGCTTAAATATTTGTGCCTTAAAAGAAAAAAAAAGTTCCATTAAAATGTTGCAGATTCATTTATGTATTTAAAACAAATTATCAAAACAATTCTTTGCACCTTCCAGAATTTTTCTTCTGAACACTCACCACTGAACAAGAGAACAGTTTCTGTACATGAAATAGGAAGGAATTACAGAGGATGGAGAAGCAGCCATTGGAAAGGGCATCATAACTAGGGGTGCGGTCACTGATGGGGGGCTTCCTCGAGGACATGTGCCCACACTGAAGTTGAGGGCACTAGCCTCGCAGAAGTTTCCTTCAATCACCTGTGTGTGAAGAAAGCTGTCCAAGGATAAAAGCTGCAGATCAGAGTGTCTCAGGCAAAGGTGGGACCCAAAGGCTTGTTCCTGGAGCCTCACCCATGCCTAGTTGACAACAGAGAACAGCCCTCCTGCTGCTGGAACACTTCTGCCTCCCCCTGAGCTGCAAACAGGTCCCACCTAGCAGTGCTGGTCACCTGGACCCAGGGACGGACGTCCACAGGGGTCCTAGCATGACATCTCCAGCTCACCTATAACCAGGGCCACCTCCAAACTCAGACCTTGCAACCCCCTAAATTCTCAACCTGAAATTTCACTCCCCACTTGAACACGGAAGACAAATGGGACAACTCACACACGCATTCAAGCCCCCGAGACACAGAACCCTGGAGCTGAGACTTCTGAGACACAGCCAGTCAAGTTCTTTCCCTTCAAAAAGTGTCTTTACCTAACAGGGTGGGAACTCCTCCTGCTCCGCAACGCCTGAATGCTCGCAGCCCTTCTGTGCGGGACTTCCCACACCCACGGTCAGTGAGCGGCTCAGCTGAGGGGAACAGGACTTCCCTAATGCCCTGGTCAACAGTATCTCCGCAGAGACTCCCTGCCCGACCAGCCCTGGGCCTGCAGGACTCAGACCTCAGGCCAGTGCCGTCGCCACACACAAAACACCGCAGCGTCTCTCAGAAACGCTTCCCCAGCTCCGCGGCCTGGCCCCCCACACACATACACGCGCAGCCTCGTCTCGTCAGCTCCCTTCCTGAGCCTGGACCACTTTGCAGAAAATCTGGCAGAGCCCTCAGCAGACGTCACTCTGCCTCCCACTCTTCCTGCCACTCCATCTGCACCGCCAGCTCTACCTCAAAACCCTGTACCACCAACAAGAGTAGTTCACCACATGCTGCCAGTTCTCAGTGACCCGTACACCACAAACGCAGAAGGGCCCATCCCTACCGTGTGCTGGGTGCTAACAAAAGGCAGGATAGGAAGGACCCTGGACGCCCATGGGCCAAACCTGCAATGCCCACTTCATGACTTGGTGAACCGCTTGGGTCATGACAAGGGGGAGTCACCTGGTCCCCGAGCTTCTCTTCCCAGCGGAGCTTTAAAGAGTCAGCTGACCACCCGGGGGAAACATCCGGGGCCCTACAGGAATGTCTGGACTGCACAAGTCACGGTCCCTTATGTGAGACAGATGTGCAGGACCCTGGCTGGTGAGAGTGTCCAGGCAGAATCAGCACACAGCTCCTCACGAGGACTCTGGGCTGCAGAGCCACAGATGAAGGCCCACAACGGGCAATGCTGTTCACTGTTGATCCCGGAGGCTGCAAACCCACGACTCCTGATCAACTCGGGGCAAAGGCACCCTGCACCTCGCAGTAGAAAATCCACATGTAGCTTGTCCACCCTCTGCACACACAGACTCCAACCTCAGGTTGAGAAACACAGCTGACACTTGAACTGATGTTCCAAATCAACATGGAAGTGGACCCGCACAGTGCAAACTCACATGGCTCAAGGACCAAGCGGCATCGCAAAGACAAAGCCTAAGCCTTGAAGAAGGGTCCAGAACACCACAGAGCCCAGGCGCAGCGGGCCCAGGGTGCAGGGAGAGCAAAGCAGCAGGTAGTCTCCCACTGGGAGACTCCGTGGAGAAGGGGGAGGCAGAGGAAAAGGAGGTCTGGTCAGGCGTAACGGCCACACAGAACCAACCAAGAAACCGATGCTGGGAAAGGGCAGAAGGGCATCACAAGCCACGTGGGCTCATGGGGCTGGTGAACAGACAGGGTGGGGGGTCCCCAGGGGAGGTGAAGTGCTGACAAGAAGAGGGGAGGTCCTCGACCTCTATCTACTGAATCTGCTGAGCGCTGAGCGGACACAGGGGAAACCCTGGGCCACTCGGCTTTACAGCCACCTCCTGGAACCGGGCAGGGAGCTGCCTTCTCCGACCCTCTGTTTCCTCGGCATGTATAATGGGCTAATGACAGCACCTAGTCCTGTGAGCCACTTTAAGAACAAAACGCAAATGAATGTCAGTCAAATGCATTCACCAAGGAGGTCAGAAATATTTTCCACCAAGTAAATATACATTCCCATTGTTTGTCAAAAAAAAACTATTTTAAGAACCCCTTCCTAGGTTTAATTTATGTGAAATACAAAAATCACAGTTAATTCACCCCATATAAATTCAAATGTGTGCAGTTTAATGTACTTCAGAGATAAGTTGGACACTCACTGAACAAAAACACTGGGTTTTTTCCTGTCAGGGACTCCCAGGTTTGGAGAGAATCAGAAAGCACCAAAACACTGCCTACAATTCCAGGGGGTGGGTGGTCTACACAATGTATGACGGAGCCCATGTAACAAGCAACGAGACACCAGTCGTGCCAGGGGAGGGGTTGAGACAGGCATCAGTGCAGGGCAGCTCTCACGGGAGGGCAGATGGGCAGGCAGTGAGGAGGGAGGACTCAAATGAGACAAAAACATGGATCCACAGGTCTGGGGGGAGCAGGCAGATGTCAGGCAGGCGCCCCAGGTCCATGCAGAAAAGGCATCAATTCGGGGTGACTGTGGCCCCGGCCCAGCCCAGGCCAGCCCAGCTGACGCTGGTGCCCCGACTTCATGACAAATGGGCCTCCTCCTCCTCTCACGTGTGCAGTCTGGGCAAGTTGCAGGGCCACCCACCCTCTGTGGATGGGTCTCTGACAATCCTCCACCCAAAGCCAGGGTCAGTGGGTCCTGCTCGCCAGCCCCACGCACAGGCTTCCAGCTGCTGTACCAAGAGAGCTGGGCAACGACACTGTGACTTCAGGACCCAGGCCACCTGCTCCACAGACACTGCCCCTGGGACACCCCCTGGGAGCCCAGCCCTGCCGATGGTCCCCTGTGCCTTCCTCATCCCAGGCCCCTGGCATCAGGGGCAGAGACAAGCTACCCCTGGGCCCTTCCCTGTGGACCCTCAGAATCCACACAAACAATGGCTCTTTTAAGCCACAGGCTTGGGGTGGGTTGCTATGCGACAGATAATGAACTCCCCACTTAGAAACCATGGAGAGACTAAAATTTCATGTTGTAGGCAAGGGGGCAACTACCTAACCCCAGGTGCAGTGACACGTATCTAGTACCTAACTGGATAGAGTGACAGTGGCAGCAGAGTGGAGGGTCCACAGAAGGAGCTGAAACCAACAACCAGGCTTCTGCAGGTGAGCTGACGACAGGGCCTGGAGGAAGGTGTGTGAAGGTTGAAGGTTGGACCGGAAAGAACTGAAAGCGCTGCTGCCGGCTGCAGCGCCCCCTGGGCACACTCACTGAACAAGGACCTGAGTGCTCCAGAATGCAAAAATGCTCACACCTGAGCAATCTTTATTCGCCAAATTCCTGAGAGGCACAGACCAGAGAGCAGAAGGGGTAAAAAAGGAGAAACAAAAACATATTAGAAGGAGGCTTCCGTTTTGTTTGTGGGTGTTTCTCACCTGAAAACAGAGCCATGGTCACCACCCTCCACAGGAGGGTACAGGGAGGGCAGGGAGTCTGAGCACCGGGAGGGAGCCCTGACCAAACAGAGGCCCGCCCGACGCACAGCCTGGAGCACGACACATAAGCCGGGCCTGCGGGAGGAAGGCAGGCCCCTCAGAGGCGGCAGCACCTGGCCACCCCCACGACTCGGCTGAGAAACGCCCGCCCCGCGATGTGTTGAGAAAACAGCGCAGCATAAGGTACAGCAGCACGAGTTCCTTGGTGGTCATTCTAACACAACCTCCCCCACTTCGTTCCTACCCTCCCGAGTTGCCTTTCTCAACCCGAAAACCCGCTTCCCCTCCCCAGGCATCCCTGCCTGGCCATGAGTCACACTGTCAGCGACCTGGGAGCAGGTCCGCCCGGCTGCCATGCAGGAGAGGCTGGTCTGAGGCTCCCTGGAGCACCGCCAAGCCAAGGCCAAAAAAGCAGCTCCAGCCCAGGCCTGGGGAGAAAAGCCCCCACAGCACAGGAGCCCACAGCACTCGTGAGTTCTCCTGTGAGGTGGTGCACTCTGGGCCCCGCTGGGCCCCTTGCTGCCCTGTCCTTGGTCCCTCAGGAAGACACCTGGACCAGCCAACAGGACAGAGCTCGGGCAGAGCAGGCTGCCCTGTTCTGTGCTCCTGAGTCTCGTCCTCAGGTTGAGCAGTGGTGCTGTGCCCTGTCTGGACACACAAAGGGGAGGACACAGGCAGGAAGGACCTGAGTACCAAAGCAACTCACTCCAGGCTGGACACCACCTCGAGCCAGGCCCTCAGCCCTGGCCTGTGGGAAGAGCTCACGCAGGGTCCCACCTTCTGCAGCGGGCAGCAGGCTGAACAGGGCCTAATGTCCTTGAAGCACTTTACACAGGAGCACCCAACACTCCCCCCAGAAGATCCCTTCGGGCCACACCAGGGGAGAGCCCTCTCACCGCTGAGGTAGCTGAGCTCTGCTGGCTGGAATGTGAACAGGAAGGGCACCAAGGGCCCTGCCACCTGCCCAGGACTGATGCCAGGTAGGTGGACGGTCAAACAGAACCCACCTGTCCCTAAGGCAGTGCCCAGGCTGGGCTCCAGGGCCAGGCCCCAGACAAGAGCCCCAGAGATGCTCCAGAGGGGGCAAGCCAGCGAGGCCCAGCACCTCCAGCCCCTTTCTCTTCTCCCCAGAGTAAGCCTGGTTTGGTTTCTCAGCAGTGTGTACATCAAGGAGGAGAAAGGAACTTCGAAATGCAGAAAACTTAACTGGAAACACGTTTTCTTTTTCAAGGTTTTATTTTTAGAGAGAGGGAAAAGGAGAAAGACAGGTAGAGAAACATCAGTGTGTGAGAGAAACACTGATGGGTTGCCTCTCGGCCCACAAGCCAGGCATGTGCCCTGACCAGGAATCAAACCAGGAACCCTCTGCTTCCCGTGGCACTGAAGCCACCGAGCCGCACCAGCCAGGGCTGGAAACACGTTTTCAACAGCTGGGATGCACGGCTGATTAGGATCAGCAAGGACCCAGAATGAAGAAAACACAATTTCTGATCAAATAAATTTGTGTCGTTATTTTTAAA
Source organism: Artibeus jamaicensis (assembly GCF_021234435.1). Lineage (NCBI taxonomy): Eukaryota > Metazoa > Chordata > Mammalia > Chiroptera > Phyllostomidae > Artibeus > Artibeus jamaicensis. The sequence continues at coordinate 9,203,220 of NW_026521468.1, read as the reverse complement.
ATATACTTTATTGATTATGCTATTAGTTTTCCTAATTTTTCCCCCTTTGCCCCCTCCACCCAATGCCCCCCTTCCCACCAGCATTCCCCCGCCTTAGGTTCATGTCCATGGGTCGTGCATGTAAGTTCTGTAGCTTCTCCATTTCCTATGCTATTCTTAACCTCCCCGTCTATTTTGCACCTACCATTTATGCTTCTTATTCCCTGTATCTTTTCCCCAATTCTTCCCCCTCCCACTCCACTGCTGATAACCCTCCAAACGATCTCCATACCTAAGATTCTGTTCCTGTTTTGGTGGTTTGTTTACTTTGTCTTTAAGATTCAGTGTTGACCCTTGTGAATTTGTTGCCATTTTAAAGTTCATAGGCTTGCTCTTTTTCTTAAATAAGTCCCTTTAATGTTTCACATAATAAGGGCTTGGTGACAATGACCTCCTTTAGCTCTACCTTGTTTGGAAAGCACTTTATCTGCCCCTCCATTCTAAATGGTAGCTTTGCTGGATAGAGTCATCTTGGATGTAGGTCCCAGCTTTTCATCACTTTGAATACTTCTTTCCAACCCCTTCTTGCCTGTGAGGTTTCTTTTGAGAAATTATCTTAAAGTCTTATGGTAACGCCTTTGTAGGTAACTCTGCTTTTAAGATTCTGTCTTTATCTTTAACCTTTGGCATTTTATTCGACATGTCTCGGTGTGGTCCTCTTCATGTCCAACTTGTCTGGGACTCTCTACTCCCTGGACTTGTACGCCTATTTCCTTCACCAAATTAAGGAAGTTTTCTTCCATTATTTTTTCTAATGAGTTTTTAATTTCTTGCTCTTCTTCTTCCGGCTTCCCGATGATTCGGATGTTGGTACATTTGGAGATGTCTCAGAGGGTCCCTATACTACTCTTATTTTTAAAAAATTTTTTCTTCTTGCTGTTCTGCTTGAATTATTTCTTCCTTTTGTTTCAAATCACTGATTTGAATCCCGGCTTCCTGCCCTCCACTGATGGTTCCCTGTAGATGTTTCTTTATTTCGCTGTGGGTAACCTTCATTTCTTGCTTTATGTCGTTTCCGTACACAGTGAGTTCCTTGAGCATCCCGATCACCAGTGTTTTGAACTCTGCATCTGATAGCTTTTCTGTCTCCATTTCATTTAGTTCTTTTTCTAGAGTTTTGCTCTGTTCTTTCATTTAGGCTGTGTTTGACTCCTCAATCTGGAGCTTCCCTGTGTATTTCTGTGAACTAGGTGGAGCTGCTTCGACTCCCTTAGTAGCGTGGTCTGTGGTAGAAAAGGCACCTGTGAATTGTGTGGGTCGGAGCCTTGGGTTATCACCAGGGCGGGGCAACCCACTTCACTGCTTCCTGGCTTCTGTGAGGGGAGGGCTTGGAGAGGGGACAGTGCCGCTGTCTGGCTTCCAGGGGTGTGCCCGGCACTGGCGCTGTTTGCAGTCACGTCACTTTCTCCCTGTGTGCAACTGGCGCCCTTCGAGCTGTTGCCCTGGAGGAGAATCCCAGACTGGGTGGATTTCCGTGTGTCCTAAGTCTGTGCAGGACCTTTAAGTGGAATCTCCTGAAAATCCAGCAGTTTCTTCTGACACCCCCAACCCCCAGTGGTTTCTACAGCCAGAAGTTAGGAGACCTCTCTCTCCAATACTGGAACCCTGGGCTGGGCAGTCTGGCCTGGGATCACTTGCTTCCAAGGTATCCCTCCCAGTTTTTATCCAACACACATGAATAAGGGGTCATCCATTCCGCCGCTGACAGTTCTGAGTGTTATTTGTTTTGAGATCTAGTTGTAATTATTTCTATGGAGGCGAAGTGTGTCTACCTACGCCTCCATCTCAACCAGAAGTCAATTTGTGTCAAATAAATTATAGAGAATTTTCAGTATACAAATGTGCAAATGAAATTAACTTCATAAAGAAATGGTTAAATAAACAAGATAACCACATCTAGATTTTTCCTAACCTTCGAAGGAAAGGTAACTGCCAACCGAAGCTCTTGCACCAGAGAGCAGGTGATACCATCCCAGCCGGAATGTCTGTCCTGCCTGAGATGAGCCCAGACAAGGCTGATGCCTGTGGCTTCCTGTCTTCACTTCCAGGCACAACTTTTACATCATTTATCTATCTGCTCATAACAATGTGTTCTCCTGTCTTATTCACCTGGCTCTTTCAAATATTTTTTTATGGACTGATTTTAGAGAGAGAAAAAGAGGGAGAGACAGAGAAAAACACTTATTTGTTGTTCCACTCATTCATGCATTCACTGGCTGCTTCTTCAGTGTGCCCTGAACAGGGGCTGAACCCACAACCTTGGTGTGTCAAGACAATAGCCCAACCCACTGAGCACCCAGCCAGGACTCAAATGTCCTGAACAGCCCACATGGTAACCACAAACACAACAGCGAGAGGCACTGAGACGTTCTTGTTTCGAATGACCATCCCCGAATCCTGGGCTTCTCTGTGGGCAGGGAAGGGCACCCTCTGGCTGAATCCAATGGGGGGGGGGGTGGTTCCCTCCCCCCTCTGTGCAGAAACAAAACAATAGGAGGCACTGGGAGGAAGGGGAAGAAGAGCAGGCACGCCTGGCCCAAGACTAGATGGGCACAGAGCTGAGCCACTGACGGGCTCAACGGCAAGGAACTGCCTGTCTGTGAACCACCAGGAAGTGCCTGGGCCCAAGCTCCACCTCTTCCTACCTGTACCTCACTGCTCACCCCTCTCCTGGGGGCAGTACATAGCCCAGAACCCTGGGTTCACAAGGGCAGGGCTAGGGGATCAACAGGACTACCCTCCCTTGGCCTGACTGCCCAGGGCATAGCACCACTGGGGGCTGTCTGCTCTGGCTCCAGGTCCCTCCTACTCCAGGTCCCTCCCACACCCAGTTCCCCAGAGTGGCACTACTGAGGGAGACAAGCATGGCTACAGCTGAGGAATCAAACAGCTAGGTCCAGCTCCCGTCTGGAGGGAGTGCTGCTCTAGACCAAGGACCCCGGGACAGGGGGAAATGGGTCACCCAGGTGGCAGGCAGGTGAGCACCAAATAGGCAAAGGATGGCCAGAGCATCCTCTGCTCAGCCCAGCCAGCACCAAGCCTCTTCCTTTGTTACAGGGTCACAGGGAGAAGCAACAGACAACACACAACCCTGGACGTCTAGGGTGTGACATGGAGAGATATACAGGACTAGGGAGAAACCGGGAACTGAAGGTCACAGGTGAAATGAGAGAAACGTCAGCCACCCCCAGAAAGAGCCGGAGGGAACACCTGTGTCAGAGGGAAGGGCGAGGTCGGCAGGAACCACGGCCCTGAGAATGCGGCCCCAGGTGGTGGGAGCTACAGGGAGACCCCAGGACCTGCAGAGGCAGCCTCGGGCCAGGAACAGGGGGCACTGGCCACAAGGCCTGCTGCTCCTGGCCAGCTCCACACCGAAAAGTGCATAGCCCTGTGTGTTCCCCAACTGGAGGGGTGAGAACAGCCTGTGACCCATGAGCCTCCTCGGCCTCCAAGCATGGGCCTAGCCAGGCTGCCAGCAAGCACACACCTGTTCGACAGGACGCGGGGCCTCGTCGCCCAGCAGGTGCACAAACCTGGCCTGCCAGTGAATTAAAGGCGTGCCCCACACACACAAGTTTCGACAAGACTCCTGACACCCTCATGCTACCTGCCCCACGTAAAATGCTGAGTTACACGAAATTAAAATAGTGTCAGAGTTGGCTGCTCAGCATCTTTCTCTAATCCCACAGGGAAACTGAGGTACCTCGTTCCACCCAAATTCTGCAAGAGCACAGAGCGGTCACGCAAGTGCCACTCTGAAGACAAACACACTCAATGGTTCTCACCACCTTCTCCTTCATTCACCCAGAACCCCGCCCCAGGCCAGTCCTGACTAAGAAGCCCTATTTGGACAATTTGTCCTCTAGGCCAAACTGAACCTTGAAGAAAACCATTGGCTGCTGTTCTCCAAGGAATCCTAACAGAAAAGAGATCATCCCTGGTCGGGTTGCTCAGTGGGTTAGAGCGTCATCCCGATACACCAGGGTTGTGAATTTCAGTCCCAGTCAGGGCACACACAAGAATCAACCAATGAAACCTATGAGGACATAAATCAATGTTTCTTTCTCTCCCTTTCTCCCCCCTTCTGTCTCAAATCAATAAAAAATTTTAAATTAAAAAAAGAAAAGAAATCCAAGCCGACATGAAAACTGTTTTGGATAATCAAGTGGCTTCCTTTCATCTTCAAAGAGCACAGCACACACTAATTAGCCGTCACACCACCCTCTGAGGAAAGAGGCTTGTTATTTCCCCTCTGCAGACGGGTGTGGAGCAAGGCCCTCACCTCCGCCTGGGGTCACAGGCGTTGCTACAGAATCCCCAGGCTTGGGACTGGCCCACTTACATCAGCCTCCTTGGGGCAGCCAGGTGCCCAGGGCAGAGCCACCTCCAAACACTGGGGCAGCCTCTTCCACCTGGGCCGAGGGGCTGGCGCTGCCCCTCACAGTGCTCAGGGGGTAGGGGGCCTGCAGGGTATGCAGCCTGTTGCCTACCTGGCTTTATAAGTGGTTGTTTGCAACTGTTTTCCCTGTAAGAAGATGGAGCCTCCTGTCAACGACAAATGGCAGCACTTTCACCCAGAAGGACCCCTGCTTTGGCAGTGAGCCTTCCCGCCCACCTCCCAGTCCCCATGGAAGGCAGCCAGACTCTCCCAGCAGCAGTGCAACACAGAAGCACCACCACGAAGTGAGCAGGGCTCCAGAGAGCCTAGGGACAGCCATTCTCGACTGTATTTGCCTTCCTTCCTTGAACTGCCTCGACTGGCATTAATCCTCATACTCTGAGTGGGACTCACCCAAAGGGTGCCTCACAAAGCTAGAGCAAAGGGGCCTTCCAGTGCAATGAGGTTGCCAAACACTTGTTTCCCTCCCACAGGAGTTAAAAATCATCGCTGCAAGAGGCATATGCTTCAAGGGAAGTAAAAATCAACTCCTAGTTTCGATGGTACTTGTTATGAGTTCACCTGTTTCGCCTAACCCACACTAATGAACAGGTGGATGAAAACGAAGCCAAGTGCATCAAAGGGAACAGCTGAAACCCTAAAGCACAAGCACAACACGCCTGCAAGTTTCATCATGCTCGTAGACGCCCAGCCTCTGCTGTTCAGGTCTGACGAGCTCATGGTGAAACCACGAAGTCGCCCGGGAGAGCTCAGCGCTTCCTCCTGCCCAGGTGGTGGCACAGCCACAAGACCCAACTGTCCCTTCAGGTGAAGAAAAGGAAGCAGGGCACGTCATTCCAGAAAGACCCTAGGCTTTCCAGAGGGGACACTGCTGCCCGCAGGCAGCTGCTTCCCAGAAGTCTCAGGTGTTCACTTCCCAGGGACCCCAGCCGCAGGTCAGGCCACAACTCAGGCTGCTGAGGTGTAGCCCACACACGTCCAGTGCCCTGCGGGAGAGGGATGCACCTTCCTCATCCTTTGCCCACACAGGGCAGGGGCAGAGGGCCAGGCTTCTTTAAGCCTCAAGGAAATCTTTTTATTCCTCAGGAGAAATTGGAAAAAGAACTTCCCTGCTCCTAAGTGTGAAGCTTGGAGACATCTAAATAAAGAGCACTCCCCACCACTGGCTGGTCAGCGTGCCAAGGGCAGATGCCAGCCCCTCCCTGCAGCTGGCAGCTGTTTAATGCATGCACTGGCCCTCTGGGAAGGAAAAAAAACCCACAGAAAATGTGCAATACTCTTAAGACAGCAGCCAGATGATCAAAAATGTGACGAAAAGAAACTTGTTGGCAAAGCAACTGTAAAACTGGACAGAGTGACCCCAGGACCTTCTCAAGCTGAAGAATATGCCTCAAGGGAAATAAAAATCAATTCATAGCCCTGGCCCAGCAGTTCAGGGGGTTAGAGCGTCACCGGGATGTACCAAGGTTGCAGGTTCGATCCCCAGGATCAGGGCACATACAAGACCCAACCAATGAATGAGTGCATGAATGAGCAGGACAACAAATCAGCATTTCTCCTGTGAAACAATCAATAGTAAAAAAATAAAAATCATCCCCTAGTTTCCATGGTACTTGTTACACATTCACCTAGTTTGCCTAACTCACACTTACGACCAGGTGGATAAAAATGAAACCAGAGCCTAGGGTAACGAGGAAGCCATCAGGGTATCTCACGGTGGCTGGAGCACACACGCCCCACTGCCCAGCACCGGGCACCTGCCGCCTGGACACAGCCACACAACTGGCTCCAGTTTGCTCGAAGGCGCTGCCCCCGCAGAAGCAGCGTCACACTCGGGCGGGACTCACTGTCTCCCCTGAAGGCCATGGTGGATGGACAGGCTCTGGCTACATTCCGTCAGACCTTCCACGGTTCCTCCATGACCTAAGACTTCTCCATGTGACTCACGGCAAAAAATCAGGAGGTCCACTTACACCAAAACCTTCAAATAAACCATCTCAACCCCGTCCACCCTCCTCCACCAGAATCACCTAAACACACACACACTGCCCCGGACCCACACCACGACGGCTCGGGGGCACAGGCTGAGACCTACACAGCCCGCCCTGCACTCCGCACCGGCAGCCTCCCCAAGAGCCTCACCCTGACCGCCTTCCATCACAGCAATTGGCCGCGCATCCCCGGGGTCCTAAGCGCCACCCAGGTCCAGCCAGAATGAGAGCCGCCTGAAGGCACAGGCTGGCACCCACGTGTGGGCACCGCAACGTCGGCAACACGGCAGATGTGCAGGCGGAAAGCGTTCACGGACCCAACGAACGAGAATACTAAATTGAGTGTCCTTCGAACGCTGCTGTTGTGTGCCCAGGAGAAGTGCGCATTCGTGCTTAACAAAAATTAACACGAGGGGGTCCAGGGCAGCATTGCCCGCAGTGGTCATGACACCCGTGAAGGGACCGTTATGTGGGCATAAATGGGAACAAAGACTGACGCAGGCTACAGCATGGGGGAGCCAAAATGCCACACTAGATGAGAGCAGACAGGCCCAGAGGACACCCCTTAGGATCCCATGTGTGTGAGACGTCAGAGGCAAACCCACAGCTGCAGCGAGGGAGCCGGGGTCGACAGGGGACGGGTGTGCAGCTTCCTTTAGAGGTGACGAGAATATTCCGGAATTAGAGAGTGGTGACAGCTGCACAGCTGTGTGCACATACAAAATATGTGCACTAATGTACACAACGGTTTCTTTAAAAATACTTGTATAGAATGGAAAAGAGAATAAAAAATATTACTTCTATGGGAATCTGGAAATGTTTTATTTTTCTAGGTTTCCTTTTTTTAAGAGATTTTATTTACTTTATTTTTAGACAGAGGGGAAGGGAAAAAGAGGGAGAGAAACATCCATGTGTGGTTGCCTCTCACACGCCCCCTACTGGGCACCTAGCCTGCGACCCAGGCATGTGCCCTGACTGGGAATCAAACTGGTGACCCTTTGGTCGCCACACCAGGCAGGGCCCTACGTTTCCTTTTTTAAATGTCTCATATATTCTCACCATTTGAAAAGGAATCCCTCCTGAAGACAATGGTAACAGGAATGAAGAGGGACAGACACAGAGAATGTCTCCAGGAGAAAACCAGGCAGGCAACTCCCGCCGTGCCTGAACCTTGGGGAGAAGGGTTTCCCTCGGGGCCTGCAGCTGGCCGTCAGCACCCCGCCTCCCGCACCCCCTGCCCACTGCCCTGGGTTATCGCGCCATCGCTCCACTTCCCACTGGCCCTCCCAGCCTCCTACGCCACCTCGCCAGACCCTGCAACAGCCGTTGAGAGCAGAGAGGCAACGCCCAAGAACACGACATCGCACTGAGTCATGGGCCCAAACCCCTTGGTTCAGATGCAGCCGACGGTGCCTTGCTCTCCTGAAAGGGGGCCCTGGGCCTCTACGGCCTCCCAGATGAGGAAACAGTGACAGCTCCCCACTGCAAGCAACCAGCAGCAGGCAGGGGCAGGAGGGCTTCGGGGGCTGGGTGCTCTCCAGGAGGGTAAACTGGCCCACAAGCCCCTGGGCATAGACACCCGGCCCCTCCTTCGGAACCTAAACTAGAAAAGGCAACGCCACAGGTGAGCAAAGCAGGACAGCCAGGAAAGGTGAGGTGTCAGGTGTGTGTTTAACCCAGCATTAGACACGCCAACCTGAGAACCTGCCTGATTTCATCAGAGCCCGCTCCAGTAATTACAATCCTTAACCCAGGTAAGCAGTAGCAAACCAGAGGATGTGCCCTGCCTGCCGCCGGGCCAGCTCTGCGGGCACCACTGCCCCCTGGTGGCGACAAGCAGGCCAGCTCAAGCGGAGAGCTTTCGGCAGCCCTAGGTCCAGTCCAAAGCAGCGGAAACGACACTTGGCTCCCTGTCCTGTCAGGGCTGGATACCTTCCTGAATTCCAACTACTTCAGAACGGAGTCAACAGGACTTGTCCCACTGCCTGGACAGCAGGGCACACTGACCACTGACAGCTGCCCTCCCCCGGGGCCATGTTTACCAGGGCCTGCAGCATCCCATCCATGGCGATGACCCCCTCAATGGTCTGGAAGGAGGCTCGAGCCAGAGTGCACAGGCTCCAGTCCAGGAAATCTGCCATCGCCTTCTGTTTCACGTCAGGTCGCGTGATAAACCTGCCAAAGAAAACATAAGCAGGCAACAGCTCAACCCGGGCCCAACCGAGAACTCACTCGACGCACCCACCATGTCCTGGTCCTGGTCCTCGTCCTCGCAGGTCATGGACAGACACCTGACAACACTGCTGATCTAAGGAACAAAGGCACTGTCCAGACTGCAGTCCTGGGGGTGATTCCCTACCATGACCTCTGAAGCCACACGCAGGCCACACACACACCCCCTCCTCTTTACTGGGACGCCCCCTCATCCTGAGGCCCATTCACCACAGGACCACCTCCACCGGCCCCCAGAGCTGCCCGGGATACCTACCAATGCCCACTCCTCAGCCCTCCTTCCTCCCCAGACACTGCCCAGCAGCAGGCCCCCGCCTCTCACCCCGTATCTGCTGTGGGTGCCCTTCCCCATGCAGAGCTCCAGCAGCTGTCCACCACCCCATGTGCCAGGCCTGTGCACAGTACTGCGCGTGTGCCCCCAAAGCTCAGACAGGGAGTGCTGGCTCTCGTCCACCCACTTAGACACCTGGTCTGGGCCTGCAGCCATCCTCCAGCCCCCACACCAAAGTCGGGCACTCCTTTCTTCCCGTCTGTCCACACACCAATCCCCCAGCTCTCCAATTTCATGTCTTGGGCTGGGCCCCGAGACCCAGGCCCTGGGACCCGGGCCCCTGACCCCGGGGGAGCTCGCACTCTGGGGGCAGACACACAGGAAACAAGCAAACTGACACAAAGCAAGCAGTTGAGGAAGGGAAGGGTGGCAGGCAGCACAGGGCCCACCTCCCAAGGGGATGTGTGACCAGAGAATAGCAGGAGGAGGGCCCCAAGCTCTGGTGAACGGTGAGGATCTCACACTCCACTCAGCAGCCCCCCAGAACACTGAGGGAGGGTCAGCCCTAATCCTAATCCCTGTTTCAAGACATGCTGACATCTTCTTCCTCCTCCTCCTCCTCAAGTGGTAAAGCTCCACAATCTCCCCCTTAGCACCCTGGGGAACCTCCTGCCCTGCCCCACAGGCCCCTGCCCACAGGACAGCCACAGCCTGTGCCCAAGACAGCAGCTCAGCCTGTGATTACAGAACCGCAGTAAAGAAAGAAGTCTCCACGGCAGAGACACGGAGCCCAGCAAAGGCTCCAGGACCGCCTTCCTGTTCCCCCATCAGAGTGCGTACCTGGAGATCGCCAGGCACCAAGGATTTTTATAAAATGTAAGGATGCCAGTGACAAAGGCAAACTCACATGCTCGCTGCAAAACGTGTCTCACAGGTCTAGGACACCCAGGAGTCTCCCTCACAGTCTGCATCTCTGGGTGCCTGTCTATCTGGATGGGTGTTACACAGACCCTGCCACAAGTCCTCAACGGCCCTGCTTAAAATCCCATGATCCTCTGGAGGGGCACAGGATGAGGGCCACATGCACAGCAACCTGCTCCTTGGCCTGACCTCTACCTTGGCCCCCAGGCTGGAGACCACAGGACAGCGTATACAGGCCCAGGGACCACAGGGGTACTGTGCCCTGGACTGAAGAGGGGCCAGAGCTGACAGACTGGTCACAGCACCTGACACTCAGGCCACCGCCCCTCCAGAGGATCCTGCACATCCTGCTGCCACCGTGACCTTCGCCTGACCATGACACCTGTGCCTCTGCACCGCAGCACCAGGCCAGGAGCTCAACCCTCCATGTGCTGCATGTCAGGGGTTACCCCCTTGAACAATTTCACAAGGTGAGTTTCCACATTCAGGTAAAAAATTAAGGCTCCTCTGAAAGAGTTAAGTAAGTTACTTTATGTTTTTCTCACTAAAAGAACGAACACATTTACAGGAGAGGTCCAAAGATACAGATGAGCAAAAAAGGAAACACTCTCTCCCACCCAGAGGAAAGGGGGCCCTCGCACACAACCTGCGACCCCTGAACCCTCACCTCCCCCCTCTGAGGGGACCTCACATCTCAGGCCCCACAGCTCAGTCACCACGTGCAGGAAGTTCAGAGAGCAGCCTGGCAAGCACGGCCAGAACAACAAGCAGCAAACCCGGACGCACAGCGAGGCCAGCACAGACCACGCGGGGCACAGCCAGCTCCTCGGACACTCGTCAGTGCTGTGAGCACACGCTGATAACTCCGTAACCTGGTCTCAGAGGGAAACGGCACAGGGGAGGCGACAAGCCCTGTTCTGCTGCGAGCTCGCTGTGTTTGTAAAGAGTATCACAAATGAAGGGAGGAGCTGAACATTCACAGAACGGTGCTAGAACAATTAGCTACCTGTGAGGTGAGACCTACTGTATAACCCAACACCAAAAGATGTTCCAAACAGGTTAAAAGTTGTACATTAAACAACAAAGAGGTAGAGAAGTGTAAAGGGCTGTTTGTAAAACCTCTTAATAGGATAAAACTAAGCTTAAAAATATAAATAAATAAATAAATAAATAAAAGGAAAAAACTGTTTTGACATTAAAATTTTAGTCCAGAGAAGAAAGTAAAAGGCCGCCACCGACCGCCTGGGGGACACAACCCACCTTACCCATGCCAGACGCTCGAGCCGGGAGGGAAAAACACACCAAGAAACCCACAGATGTTAGAATTCAGGTCACAAGTGGCTATTTAGTGCCAAAGACAAGACAAAGTGTTAAAATCTCATTAGCTACTGGGACCCAACACCAGGGGTGACAACAGTCATCTGCTCAACGGTGACATGAAGTCACGAAGCAGGAGAGTGTGCTGTAGGTGGTCAACGTGAGACTAGCACTGAAAGACGCAGAACAACCTGAGCTCATGTGTTGTGTATCAGAATTACAAATGTCGGGGCCTTTTCTGATTCCCTACGCTCCAAAGTTTCCCACTCCTTTACCTGGAGCACAGCCTGCTTTTACAATGACACAAAAACAACTGCTTTTAACACTGAGGTGATCGATCAGAGTAAAGGCAAGTTGTTCCACTGAAGAGTTTCTGTAACGGAACACTCAACTCTAAAATGCCAGAAAACAAGCAGAGGACAAAAGCCACCTGTGACCTTATTACAACAACCCACCAAAAAAAGACTGAGAAACACGCAGGTCAGCACCCGCCTGGCACGTGCTATGAGGTGGGAGAACCAAGGCCAGCTCTGAGCCTGGTGCGTGAGCACTCCGTCCGCCCTGAGAGCACCAGGCTGGGCACAATGGCAGGAGCTGTTCAAAGGGCTGAGAACCAACCACAGGGAGCACTTGCTCGCACCCACCACCAGAGGGCAAGGGCGAGGGCGAGGGCGAGTCCTGCCCACGGCTTGCCTGTCCCCACACAGCAGCTGAGTCTCTAGCTGCCTGTCACTTTTCCCAGGGCCCACCAGGGAGGAAATGAAGGCTTAGGGTTTCACCTCCTCTGGCCTGGGCTTGAAGCTCCGCAAAGCCTGGCTCAGCACAAGTCTACCAAACCCTCTGTGTCACTGGTAATGAACAAACATTTTTCATTCATAAGGTCACACGTACCTTACGGGTACATAAGGGGAAAAGTTTGTGACTTTCAACTTGCTTGGCCTTTCCAGCAATTTCATTTAAAACCCTGAAATGCTCGTTCTACTCCAGGAACTCATCCCTAACAATGGACCGGAATAGAGCAGTTTCACGTAAGACATTCATGACAGGATTAATCTTACTAACCAACAGGAGGCTGGAGAGACCTGTTCACTGGGTGAGCACGTGGGAAGAAGCCGAGGGAGCTCCAGAGCCGTCGGACCTGGGAGGGACGTGTGCCCACACACATCAGCAGGACTCGGGGCAAAAACAGCTACGTCTCGAGGATGAAAGTACATGCGAGTTTCTTTTGTACTTTCTTTTAGTTTCCAAAGCACACGTGATTCCTTTTACAATCATCGAGACGCCCACACACTTCTCAGTCTCTGTCACAACCAGGAGAGGCCTCTGTCCGGCACGCGTCCCGAGCGGCTCCCGCTCTCCCACCTCAACCCCACGCTGGGCTTCCTCCCCAGGCCTGCCCCGGGGTCCAGCAAGTGCCCTCACACGTCTCTCACCCAGTGCCCAAGTGCCCTGCAAGGTAAGGGTCTCGGGTCCCACTTTGGGAAAGGTCATGGCCAGACACCTAAGCAGGAGGTGGCCCCCAGTGAGGTGTGGCCCATTTCCCAATCAGAACATCCAGAAGTTTTTAGAGCCAATTTCCAACTTTCATGAATGTAGAGGGAACCCCCAAATGCCAGGTCTTCTGATCTACTCTACACACATTTTAAACCCCACATCACACAAAGGACTAACTTAGAAGACTGCTTCCTTCCATTCTCACGCTTCAGGACACAAGCTTACGCAGCCTCCGCGAGTGCCTCTGGCCCAGCACCGGCCCCACCCGGCTCCTCGGACAGGACCGCCCTTGCCCGTGTGAGGCGCAGCCCACTGTTCAGTTAGCACAGAACACATGGGGGTTTTCACCCCGAGCCACGGCGACCCAACCACAGCTCATGATGAACACACACCACAGCGTGAACTGCTCTCTGGAGGGGGACCCCAAAACCCAGAATTTATTTATAAAAAACTGTGTATTTCTCTTTAAAGATTTCACTTACTTATTTTTAGAAAGAGGGAAGGGAGGGAGGAAGAGAGGGAGGGAAACACCAGCCTGTGATATTCCAAATCTGCCCCCACTCAGCTTGTCAGGTGGCCTCCCTGAGCCCCCACCCCAGCGTCAGGGGACCTGAGAGCCCCTAGCTGTCACGGTCAGTGGTCACCGGAGGTTCAGAGATCCCCACACCCTTACAGAGCTGGTACTCCCTCAAAGAACAGGACAGGACTAGGGAGCAGAAAACACCTCCCCAACCCGGCGTCCTTTTCTGCAGACCACAGACGCTCAGGGACACTGTACGTAAAATACACCCACTCAGAACGCACCAGTCACACATCGACCAGCATCGCCACAAGAGGTCAAGTGGGAACTTACTTGGACACAAGAACGGCAGCTGCGTCTCGGGCCTTGTCGCTGACAACCAGGTAGGACTAGGAGAGAGGACAAGGACAGGGTGAGTCTCAGGGGCCCGCCCCACATGCGGCAGCTTCCCGAGGACCCCAGCTGGAGAAGCTACAGGCAGAGGCGACACGCCAAAGCCGCATAAACTACTCCTGGACTGGAACCAGCGGCGGCGGTGGCCACAGGCTGTGAAGGCCACCCTCAGTGAAGTGCCACACAGCGAGTGGCACCCTCCAACACACTAGACAAAGCAGAAGAAAAGTGAACCCGTGTCACCCAACCACGTCGATCACAGCGTGTCCGTGGAACACACCTGGGCCGGTCGAGTTTCAGATCGGAACGGCCAGCAGGCCCCGCTCCAGTGAAAGGACGCCCGGGCCCAACACGAACGACCACCCACCGTACGAGGCTCCCAAGGCTCATCCCAGCTAACTTTCTTCTTCAGAGCTTTTCTCTGGGGCAGGCCTTCTGGAGGACGACTGCGGAGTCCCGAGTCATCAGAAGTGCGCCGCCCTCCCCCGGCCACCCCGCGTGGGGGAGAGGCGCCCACAGCGTCAGACGTGCTGATGCGCCTCGCCACACCGCTCACAGACCCCCCAGGGCAAGACGTCCGTCTGTGAGGGGCAGCTGAAAACCTGGGGAGCGCGGAGCACCCTCTCCTGTGAAGACGGGCAGGGAGAACTCTGACATGAGACTTTCAGCCTGGGTGGCCAAGGGCCACAGACGGCAGGACGGCAGAGGCCTGTTCGTGTGAGCAGGGAGGAGCGTGGTAGAAAGCACGCACTTGGGAGCAGAACTACCTGGGTCGGAGTCTAGATCACCATTTCTGAGGAAATGAACCAGCCGAGTTATTCTTGTGCCCACTGTCCCCTCAGCAAATGAGGGCCGCAGCAGTAACCGACTCCCAGAGGACGGCACAAGTCACGACGTGAAGCGGTGAGCACAGTGTCCACATGCAGCAGGCACGAGGCAGGGCAGGTGGAGTCGAAGGCGCCCCGGTCCCGCCTACAGGCCCTCGAGCCTGGGTAACCCTCCCGTGTGGGCCGGACAGTCACTTGCTTCTAACCAAGAGAATGTGGGGGGGGCAGGCAGGGATATGGAATAAGCTGCCATGTTGGGGGGCCCACGTGGTGAGGAACAGCCAGCAAGGAACTGAGACCCCCCGTGCAACAACCTCGAGAACCTGGAAGCAGATCCTGCTGGGAGCCCGGACGGCTCACTGACTGGGAGGATAAGGGTGTTCAACTGCTCAAGTTTAGGCAGCTTTTTAAGCAGCAACAGATAACCAAATAATCTACGTCTATTCACATTACTTACATCAGAAGTTTGAAAACTATATATAAGTGTTGTCTCCTGGCACTAGAATTTGAGGGATTTTATTTTCTTTGTTGCTTCTCTATTTTTCAGTTTTCCTACAGTGATCACGTATTATCTATGTAATACTAAAATTTAAATTAAAAATGGCACTGGCTGGTGTGGCTCCGTGGATTGAGTGCCAGCCTGCAAACCAAAGGGTCGCTGGTTCAATTCCCAGTCAGGGCACAAACTTGGTTTGTGGGCCAGGTCACCAGTTGGGGGCATGCAAGAGGCAGCCACACACTGATGTTTCTCTCCCTCTCTTTATTCCTATCCCCTCTCTCTGAAAATAAATAAAATCTTTTAAGAAATGGACCTCTATTTTCTCTCACCAATGCCCCTGAAACCTCTTATGTCATTATGCTTAGATTAGTTGCAGTATCTATTACAAAGAAATGAGGTTTGCTAAATTCATCCTAACCCCCACATAAATTACCACAATTTCAAAATAAGTTATGAAGTAAAAGTTTACCTCACTGAAAAACAATTAACAGCAGTTGAAGAAACACAGAAGCGTCAAGAGTGCACCTGATTAACTGCAGGACGGCGCGAGCACAGAGGAGAACACGAGCTCCTGGCAGTCATGAGCACAGCCGCACTCACCTGCGCTATTTGGAGAATATGATCCATGATGGACATTCGCATTTGCCCAGGTTGACAGAGAAGGTTCCCATCGAGGCGTGAAAAATCGAAAGGGATCAGGCATATCACGGAGAGCCACAACAGAAGCATGTAGCGGGTCTCCCATGTCTAAGAAGTTAAAGCAAAGGCAAACGATTCCTGAATAAAGGACAGAGGTGACCCACACATCCCACTCACAGTCCCAATGCCCACCACAGGCACTCCCAACACCATCAACTGCAGGGTGAGGGTCGGGGGACAGATCATCATTAGCAACACCCCCCCCCCCCCCCCCCCCGTCGTGAGGACTTGGCTACCTCAGGAGACCAAAGAAACTGCAAAGTGAACAAAGAATAATCCTAACAATCAGTCTCACGGCTTGTCTTCGCCGGCACCCTTCAGCATGCAATCAGCCTTTTGAGAAAGTGGAAAGCAGATATAAGGTAAGAACAGAAGACTTAAGAAGAAAAAAATTCGACTCTGATCAAAGTCAAGTGCCTTAGTTTCAGCAGTAAGACAGGACCCTGCTCTGGCCCTCAAGTCCCCTGCGGGAGCACAAGAGGCAGAGGCAGCAAGCGGGAAAGGTCACCATGCCTTCCCCTGCAAACAGGCAGCCCATGAGCTGCATCGCAGGCATGAACTGCAGGCTCTTCTGAAGGCCAGGCTCTGGGAACTTGTTCCCCAGCTGGCAAGGGTGACAAGGCTTGTGCAGAACGTCTGCCTTCATTCTGTGAGCCTGACGTTTTAGCGTGTGCTAGGCAGAGGCAGGGTACCCACATGACCAGCCCCCACAGAAACCCAGGTCTGTCTCCATGACCTTTCGTGGGGGATATGTCACACGTGTTGTCACGACCAGGTGCTGGGGAAGTACAAGTGCTCGGTGTGACACAACCAGAAGTCTCTGGGAGCTCGCTGTTGCTGTCCCCAGACCTCCCCTGTGTGCTTTTTCCCTTTGCCAATGTTGCTATAATAAACCCCAGCCATACAGCACAACTACTGGGCTGGCCAAAAAGTTCATTTGGTTTTTTCCATACGATGGCTCTAGTAGTGCTTAGTTGTCCTTAACTTCATTCAAAACAATTCTGTTAAACTGTACTGCGACAGCTGTAATGTCAGTGTGCATTAAAAAAAAAACTTACCAAAACTGGTGAATTTTTGTGCAGCCATTTTAATACTGAAGGTGGAAGAAAATATGCAACATTTTCAGCAGATTGTACTTTATTATTTCAAGAACGATAAAATGCAACTGAAACACAAAAAAAGCTTTGTGCAGTATCATGGAGAAGGTGCTGCGACTGATCAAATGTGTCAAAAGTGGTTTGTGAGGTTTTGTGCTGGAGATTTCTCACTGGACGATGCTCCACAATTGGGTGGACCAGTTGATGTTGACAGAGATCAAATCGAAACATTAATTGAGAACAATCAACATTACACCACGTGGGAGACAGCCAATACACTCAAAACGTCCAAGTCAATAAGGTTATCGGTGAACGTGAAAAACGTGTCTTCTATTTGATGGAAAAAAGTAAACGGACTTTTTGACCAACGCAATACGTGCCGACTCCTGTGAGTGGCCCTGGGAAATCGAACTTGGGGGTGGTACTGGTGACCCCCAATGTAGTTAATTTTAGTTTTTCAATTACAGTTTACTTCCAATACTATTTTGAATTAGCTTCAGGTGTGCAGGACTGTGGTTAGACAATCATGCTTCACAAAGTGATTCCCACCATCTCTGGTACCCACGTGGCACAGTGCACAGCCACCACCGTACTCCCTGCCCTGCACGTCACAGCCCTGTGACGATTCCACAAGCACAATCTGTGCTTCTTTCTCCCAGTCCAGGGGTGTCAAGCTCATTTTCACCGGGGGCCACATCAGCCTCACAGCTGCCTTTAAGTGGCCAAATGTTTGTTAAAGGAGAAGTTACATCTATACAGTCCTAAAATTACATTTGGCCACTTAAAGGCAACTGTGAGGCTGACGTGGCCCCCGGTGAAAACGAGTCTGATGCTCCTGTCCCAGTCCCTCAAGCCCCGTAGCCTCAGGCAACCACCAGTTCCCTCTGTGTCTATGAGTGAGTTTGAATTTTGTTTGCCCATTTACCTTGTTCTGGAGACTCCACATATAAGCAAAGTTATACGGTATTTGTCTTGCCCTGACTTATCTCACTAAGCAAAATATCCTTCAACAGTTGTATTTCAAGTTAAAGAAAATTGGACGGTGATATAGTTATCACCATGCTGTATAAGCCTTTTTAAAATCATTTTATTTTTTAAAAAGAGGGCAAGGGAGAGAAACATCGATCAGTTGCGTCTCACACGCCCCAAGCCCAGAAGCTGGCCCACAACCCAGGCCTGTGCCCTGACTGGGAATCAAAGAGGCAGCCCTTTGGTTCACAGGCCAATGTTCAACCCACTGAGTCACACCAACCAGGGCCATACTTTTCTATTAAGGCAATGTTTTAAAAGAAAGTTTAAATACGTAAAAGTAAGAAAGCCAAAGAATAAAAGAAATGAGAGTGACACAAAATAGCCTAATAAGATGAAACCAAAAGAGACGGGCAGACGGCAGAGCCAGAGCAGGAGCGGAGCGGACGGGGAGAAGGGGGGGGAGGGGGGGGCTGGGAATGGCAGGCACGAGGGACACTCACCTCATGGTCTTTAGGGTTCTGGTTTGTAAGCATATCTAGAACCGGACACACATCAGCTACCTCATGAGGAAATAAGCGAAGAAATGTTTTATATCCTCGAACCTGCCAAATAAAAAAAGCATTGAATTGTCACGTAATTAGAAAATACAGAAAGGAGCAAAATTACTTTTCCTCATCAAAAGTCACCACCTGTGGCACCCGATGACCAAAGACAATTACACTGCATCCAGTAACACAACCCAGAAGAGTCAACAGTAAGAAAACTGTCTTTTTTCTTCAGTCACTTCCCACACCCACGATCGGTCCCAATCTGACACATCTCCTCCATGGCTCACCAGAAACATGCTACAAAGAAGTTTTGCTTCGACCTTATTTGTATGACTGGGCTCTGATCAGTATGAAGACTAAGTCCCAGAGGACCTCAAAGGTTGCAGGTTCACGAAGACTCCCGTAAAATGCAGCGGCACCACACCTTCAGGAGGGACCCTACTGCCAGGTGTGACCCCCCCAGAACGACAAACCCACCCCGAGATGGCTGAGTCGCCCCCTCATTCAAAACCACCATCAGTAAGTGCGGGCCAGCACAGGGGCCTCTCTAGAGAGCTTGTGAAAATGGAGACCATCAGGCCCCACCCCAGACCACAAGGTCCCCACGACATTCATCTCAACATTCAAGTCTGAGGAGCACTTGCATTGCCACCTAGTTTGTCTGCTTTTCCCTGGTAAAGAACTTTGCTGACTTAGTCATCTAGCTCTGTCTCTCTTCCTTTTTAGTTAGGTGGTACTTGCTCTATGAAGATGCAAAATCCTCAATACCTTGGACACTGTTGCAGCTGAAGGAAACCCTGGGTCACTAATATCGAATCCCAAAAATATGGTAAAAAAAAAGACTACAACTCACAACTTATGGGTCCAAACCACCTTTCCCAAGAAATAACATTTTGAAAGGTAACTTCTGGAACAAGTGTCTTAAGAAAGTGTTCTGTCAACCATGAAACACTAGGTAGGTGTTACCTTGGTGATGATGTAAAGAAATTTAAAAGCCAGGTGTACGAGGTCAGCTGGAGATGTCTTATCTTGCACTATGTCCATCAACATATTCATCATCCACTCTAGAAAAAGATATATAAAACATCTGCTATAAAATTAAACATCTCTATGACATTACAACAAAATGCCAAAAAAAAAAAGGTTAATTTAGACAAGTTACAGAGCTTCAAAATCAAGCAAAAACTGAAAACTAAAAGAAGAAATACGCAAATGTGTAACTACAGCTCAAAATTTCTATGCTCCTCTCAGGATCCGACAGAACGAGTGAAAAGAAAATCAAAGCATACAAAACCACATAATCATCAAGAGGTGCAGAAAACACATTTGACAAAATTCAGTATCATTTTGTGGTCAAAACCATCAACTAAGTGGGAACACATCTCAGCACAGCAAGGCCACACATCACAAGCCCACACCCATCACCACCCTCAATGCCAAGAAGCTGGAAGCCTTTCCTCCATGATCAGGCACGAGAGGTGGCAGCCAACTGTCTCCATGTCGAGTCGACAGCATGGTGCTGAAGCCCCAGCCACGTCCAACAGCAAGAGGGAAACGGCATCCATATTGAAAAGGAAGCAGCAAAACTCTCATTGTCTGCAGATGACATACTGCATAGAAGCCTAAAGACTCCGCAAAAAGCATCAGAGCAAGTGACCTTGGTAAAGATGCAGGATGCAGAATCAAGAGAGCTCTCAGAAAATGAAAACTGGCAACACAAATTCAGAAACGGCTTCCACATGCAAAACACAGATCAAACAGCAGAACTGTGAGGGAAAGAACTGTCAGGGACCCAGAGGGTCACTCCTACAAAATTCAGCATCCAGTTCCCAGGCGTACCAGAAAGAGCAGACACAGAGAAATGACCAAACACACTCCAGAAGCAAAGTTCCTCGTACTGACAGATACAAGTCTTCAGCCTAAAACTGCCTGGTGCAAGGAAAGATGGCCTGGAACAGGGCACACCCTCGTGAAACATCAGGTTCTGGAAACTTTTAGGGGAAAAAAGACTCCTGAAACAGAAACTCAGACCTGGGGCCAGGGGCATCACTGGGTGTAGGTCCCATCTCACCAGCCAGGCTACCGACCGAGGACTACCGTGCCTGAGACAGAGAGAGCTCAGCAAGTACACCTTCTACTAAACCTGTTGGTTACCTGAACACCATGCCCAGCACCCGCCCACTTTCACAAAGTACACGTGTGCACAACAAGGCTAACCCTTGGTACCTACACATTCACACCATTTCTCAACAGCAGTGGGGGGCGGGCAGTGCCAACAACCCCGGTTCTTGGCTCACGTGCCCATACTCTGCCCCACCCTGCCTTTCAATTCAAATTACTGCTGCTTCCTTTCTCCTTCCCAAGTTCACCACCAGAAGCATATATTACTTTTTATAGGGGAAAAAACTGCTATCAGTATGAAATAGGTTAAAAAATAAATAAAAAGAGGGAAGATACCAAAAGATCACTCTCCCACATTAAAGTTAAGGAAACAGACCCTGACCAGTGTGGCTCCATTTGCTGGGCATCGTGAAAACCAAAAGGTCACCAGTTCAATTCCGGGTCTGGAACATGCCTGGCTTGCAGGTTCAGTCCCAGTCGGGGCACATGCAAGAGGCAACTAAAGTTTCTCTCGCTCCCTTCCCCTTCCTAAAAACAAGTAAACAAGACCCCATAGTTACAGAAACCCAAGCTGCACTCCCGGGAACACCTGCCTCAGATGCTGTGAGAACTAAGTGGTGACCCACCTAAAGCACCTGCTCCTGTGCAAAAAAAACACACTGAAGGCGGACAGAGTAAAGCGGACATGGAGAGGAAAGGTATGTTCTTTCACAGCAGCAGAAGAAAGCAGCTCCGAGGCGCTGCCCACATCCTCAAGGGACACATAGGGCTCACGGCCCTGCTGACCAGACCCAGGCACTTTGTGCCGACACCAAGCCACTTGGGACCATCTGCAACTGAGTGACCAGAATCAGTCATCAGCCCCTTTTCTTACCAAGGTGTGGGTCCAACAGGTGAGGCTGCTCCTGGTACTTGTCCATTATTGCTGAAAAGAAAAACGTGAAAATTAACATGACTGAGGCCAACGTGCACAGGAGCCCAGAAACACTCGAGTATCCCTCCCTGACTTCCAGGGCAGCCCCCTACAGCCCTGGGCCCAGCCTAGTGCTGCGAGCTTGCCGGCGCTCCTTCCTCTCAGGTCCTCTTGTGCCCCCTCAGAGCCCTTCCTCCTCCCTCCTTCCCTTTCCTGTTCACTGCCCACCTCAGGTCTCCCCTTCCTTAAACGCAGGCCCCTCCCCACTTTACCTCCTGACCACCACAGCCCAGCAACACGCCCTCCGGGCCACACCTCCTGAACCCAGCAGCTGCAGCCACCACCCCTTCACACGTGGCCACCTCCCAGGAGCGGGAACACGGGCTCCCCAGGCCCTTGGATACTCACTCACCCACTCTCCAGGCAGTTCTGCGCACTAGCCAGTGGACAGCCTGACCCCGCGGACAGGCACAGAAACGGAGTCAGGGCGGTGGAGCAGCCAGTCCGAGGGGCAGAGCCCAGAGCTCATCCAAGGGACCCGCCACTCGGGTCCAAAACTTATCCACCCCGCCCTCCATGGCGCCCCTGGGGAGCTACGAAGGCTGTCACGTACGCCAGCCCACAGAAGACAAGTTCTAGCTAAAAAGGTCCGCAGACACGGTTTCAGCTGAATGACTACACTATACTAACACGAGCGCCACTCGACACTCCCGGTGACAGTCCAGGGACAACCGCGTCCCTGACACCGCGAGGACACACCCCCCGCCCGCAGCTTCTCCTGGACCAGGAGCTGGTCCGCGGATCCGGCGTGAAACCCCAGCAGGCGGAGCGAGAGACACCGGACAGGAGCCCACGGACCGGCGACACCGTCCCTGCTCCAGCACTGACCCCGACACAGCCCCAGGCCAGCACCGCCCTCCCGGCGCCACCGCTCCTCGACCCCACGTGCGCTCCCGGGCGCGGCCGCGGCCCCCGAAGGCGCGGACAATTCCGCGGGTGTCCCTCCTCGCTCCACCGGCAGCGCGGGAATCCTTCTTCCCTGCTTGCTGGCTTCCCCGACCTCAGGCCAAGGAGTGGGGCTGCACGCCCAGGGCCCGGCCCTTCCCCGGCTGGCACGCGACTCCGTAATCCTGCTCGGGAGGCTGTCAGGCACCGGCTTTCGCCACCGCTCGTCCTCCCTGCTCCCTGTCCCGGGGCCCCGCGCGGCCCGAAGACCCGAGCTCGAGGTAGCAGCGCAGCGACGAGGCAGGTCCCGGGCCCACGCGGCCACCCTCCGCCCTGGGCGCGGTCGCCCCGGCACCACAGCGGCTCCCAGGCGGTCACACCGGAAAGAAAGAGGATCCAGCCCAGGGAGCACTCCGGGCAGCGCCAGGGCCCCTGCCCGCCCCCGGGACCGCACGCACCTCGGAACCGCTGCAGGACGCCCTCCCGGGCCGCGCGGTCCCCGAGCACCGCCTGCAAGCCGCCCAGCAGCGCGCGTGCCTCGGCGCTGTCGCCGAAAGCCTCGAGGGCGCCGCCGTGGGCCCGGACCCCGTCTTCCGGCTCGTCCTCCAGCCCATCCTCCGCTGCGCCCGCGGGCGGTTCCTCGCTCAGACCCATCCTTGGCCCCGGGACCGGAGATGCTGGACGCTAGCGACCGCTGAGGCGCCTGAGGGAGCAGCCGACGCAGACCTCGCCCAGCGACCTCTGACCTCACGCGCCAGGCCCGCTACGGCGCGCGCCGGCCGTCAAAATAGAGCGCGCGGAGGCGGAGCCCAGCTCGGGCCTGGCCCGGCCGGGAGGGGCGGGGCGGGGCGGGGCCTGGGAGTGCAGTGACCAGAGGGCGTGAAGCTGGGGCGCGGGAGGAGTCTCCGTGGAGTCCTAGGCTAGGGGGTGAGTGCAGAGTCAGAGCAGTCCAGGTCCCGTTTTCCGGGGTGGGGGTGGGGTCAGGAAGGTGATGGGCCAGTGGTGGGGATGGAGTCAGGGAAGTCTGGGCTCGTGGGTCGGGGCGGTGGGGTTTGAGCTCGTAGGGACGTTGGTCCTGGGGGCGTGGCTAGGAGGCAGCCCACGCTGGGGTTTGGAGGAGACTTTCCGGGCCTGGGCCCATCGGCTCCCTTACGCCCTCTCCTGTGCGGCTCTCAGCACCCATCCATCGTTCACCCCAGGTCCTGCAGCTGCCTTGGCCACCTCTTCGCACCCGAGCTCCAGCTATGGCGTCCTGCGGACGTGGCTTCTGCCCACAGTGGCCATTTGTATTTGAGATGGTCAGATGTCTAAAAGGAGGCGTTTGGGGTGGAACTCTTTCTATAAAGCCTTCAATAGGCTCCTCTGTCTCCACTGGGGATGAATCCCACCAGACAACCACACTTCACAGAAAAGAGAAATTTGGAAGCTCCTACTGCTGTGAGTTAATGGGTAATTTTTCAAGGAATGGTAATCACGTGGCCTCCTGACCTTGGAGCCAAACAAGTGGGACCCGGATGCCCCAGCCACAATGTCCCAGAAACACTGCCAGGTACTGCCTGTCTTCAGACAGCCTGACATCCCAGCCACCCTGTACACCACAGATGTCCTGGCTGTGGGGCACACCCCAGTGCCCAGTGCTCCTCTCTCCCTGCTGTCTCCCTCCTCTTTAGCCAGCAGAAAACACACCAGCTTAAAAATGGAGAGGAGAGGGGCTGGGCAGTGGCTGCACCCCAAACACCAAGGGCCTCAACATCCGGGCCCTTCCTTGCATTTGTTCCACCTCAAGGGTGGACTTGGAGACCCACCCATGCCCAGAGGTGCTTAGGAAGTGGGCCACAATTCATGGTTCCCTCACTCTACCTGAGCTAAACAGGAGCCCCATGTCAGGAGCTGGGACAACATCTTCACACAGGCAAACCCCAAATCTGTGTGAATTTCTATACAAGTATCGTGAAAATATCCAAACTTCAAATATCCCCCAGACTATGTAATGGGTCCATTGGAGACCTTTCAGGTGGTCTGGGCACCCTGTAAACACCCACGTGCATGGAGGATGGAGACGCGGGTGAATGTCAGGCATAGCGGTTCCATCCCTGAAGCCCCCGCTGGCTTTATTAGTTAGCCCCTGCAGCTGGCCCTGCCGATGCTCCCCCCAGATGTTTGCTGAGGAGGTGGACAGGTGGGCAGGGACACACACAGGTTGCTACTTGAGAAGCTTCCTCATGGTGCTCAGAGACGGACTCCTGTATTCCCGCCCAAAGTGGTTCCAGTGGTTCAGGTAGTTAAAGAGCTGGTAGAGCAGCAGCCGCCGGTCGAACCCCGGAGCCTTGGGGACCTTCCGGTGGTAGGCAGTGAAGAAGGACCTGGGAAAGCCACCGAACATCAAGGCGATTGCCAGTTCAAACTCAGAATGGCCATAGAAGGAAGCTGGGTCATAAATAATGGGCCCAGAGTCATCCTCAGCCACATTTCCTGCCCAGAGGTCCCCGTGAAGAAGGGCGGGGACAATCTCCACGCCACAAAACAGTTCCGGGATCTTCACCTAAGGAAATAATTATTGGACACTAGTTATCATGGGACTATCAGCCAGTCTCCTCATCCCATACAGGGAACTAAGGCAAAGACGTGCCAGGAGCCGGCCAGCAACCGTCCCTTGACACGGTCAGGACGGTTGAAATGCATCTGCAATGCAGAGGCAACTGCGGCTGGATTTCCTGTCTATCTCTCCTTACATGTTTGTTTTGGTGACCAAAAGGTGGTGGGATTGTTAGACACCTGCATTTCAGGTTCATTGATTCGCATAATTCCAATGAAGTTGTACAAAATAATTTCTTGACCAGAGAACAAAATCCCCTCTAATGAAATAGCCCCTGAATGTCTAAAAGTTGTTGGAGTAACAGCCCCTCCTTTACCTTGAATAGGAATATATATCCATTAGAATTATACAGGCAAAGAAATAAGAGAAGCTGGTTAGCTATTACAAATTAAGCATGTAGAAACCATTACCAGGGAGTCAGAGTCCATAGTACATATGGAAACATTTTAGAAAAGATAGATAGCTAAGTTAGACATCACAAAGGCCTTATAATAAATTTCCTATAACCCCTACTCAATCTAGCATATCCTTTTGCCCCATGACAAATTCTGAGAACTTTAATAAACAATAAGACATTCAAACTCTGTACATACAGCTATTTCTAACTGTCTGATTTAAAATATCCGGGTAGAAAATTTCCTGCTTTGCCTAACCGCAAATGTTAATCACTGTCAAAAATGAAAATATAAAAACCTGCTTGTACTTGAATAAACAGAACAGAGCTTCACCGTCCTCTGAGTCCTGTTGCCATCCGTCTCCCATCGCCGACGCCTTACCCACCTTTCAGGAGCCCCTGGACCCAGCTGCGGCCGGACCGAGGCAAAAACGACCTCATGTTTATTCCAGGTCCAAGCGAACCCAGAGATAAGGACCCTCCAATCCCAGGGAGCATAACTCTGTCTTAACATTGACCACAGACTCGGGCCCAGAAGCTCTACAACACTAATGATTTCCATACCGTGCTGGGCCTCAGAGGTCACTGTTTTAATGTCCTATAGAATAAGGGCCATATAATGTCACTGAAGTTGTTTTGTGCCTACCTTAGCAAACTTTCTCCACTTGTCTTTTATTTCACAGCACCTTTATCTGCACCTCTTTTGTGTCCTATCAGTTAATTCACTGAAGAGTTGAACACTTCTTCAATGCCTGCTCACCCTAGATAGGTATGCAAACTGCATTTTTAACATTTTGGGTGTTGTTTTGAAACCAGGCCCTCAGGCATCTGCTGCTCCCCTCTGCTCGGAAGTGAAACGTCCATGCTTTTGCAGAAACGGAAGAACAGAGTAAAAGTGGACAGGAAAGTAATAGTAAATGCCAGCGTTTATGACCCAAGTACCTGTGTTTCACATGAGCAAGGTCTGAGGTTTAAGAACCTGGTGACACTCAGGGGACAAGTGCGTCCTGAAGTCCCACCTCTCCGAGTTTCCCCATCAGGTCAGTAGTCAGGCACCATGAGCCCTCGGCTTGACTAGCTCCGCTCCAGGGCTCAGTGGCCCAACTCCAGAGGGCCCCACGTCAGTGTGGCGGGCTCCCAGAAGGACAGCCCGTCTCTCAAGAGGCTGACTGCCACACCCACCTGCAGCTGGGACCAGAGTTCTCGTGCCTCCCGGTCAGCATAGTCCTTCTCGATGAGGTCCAGCTGTGCCTGGAGCCGGTGCCGGGAGAAGAAGGTCACCCAGTCGTCCTGCCACTCATTCACCTAGGCAGCAAGGGAAAAGTGGCTGATGCTGTGGCTGGCGGTCCCAGGACCGCTACACACAGAATGTGCCTAAATCCAGGATCAACTGCTGAAAGAACACAGCAAATATTACAGCTAGCCTACAGCAGAGATAAGGTGGAACCATTAAATATACACAGGTAATCCAAAAGAGAGAAAAGTCCTGGATGGTGTGGCTCGGTGGATTGAGCACCAGCCTGCAAACCTAAGGGTTGCTGGTTCAATTCCCAGTCAGGGCACACGCCTAGGTTGCAGGCCAGGTCCCCAGTGGGGACCCTCTCTGGGCTGGGATCCCTAAGTCTGCAGGGGGTACATGAGAGGCAACCACACACTGATATTTATCTCCCTCCCTTCCTCTCTCTAAAAGTAAATAAATAAAAAACAAAAGAGAGAAGATAAAGAGGAAAAGGGGAACAAAGAACAGACAGGACAAATAAAAAAAAGCAAATAGCAAGATAACAGATCCAACCTAAGCATGTGAATGAGCACATTAAATGTGAACTATCTAGACACCCTACTTCAATGACAGGCACGGGCAGGTGGACGAAGGAAGCCAGACCCAAGTAAGCTGTGGAGGAGACGCGCACTTCACGTGCACAAACGGCAAGTTAAAAGGACAGACAAGGTGTGCCATGCTGACCCTAGACAGAAGGAAGCTGCAGTGGGTCTGTCGCCATCAGACAAAGTAGATTTCTGCAAAGAACATCATCAAATACAGGAAGGAAAGTCATTCACAGCGAAGGAGACAATCGATGAAGAGGACAAAGTAACCCCAAATGTTTAAACTCCTCTTATGTGGCAAAGGAGCCCATGAAGAGATGCTCCAGATCCCTGCTTCTCGGGGAGAACAGCTTCAGTGAGACAGCACTTCCCACTCACTGCAACCGCGACAGCTTTAAAAACAGACAGGACCAAGTGCGGTGAGGAGGTGGAGGAACTGGAACTCTCATACTCGGCTGGTGGACATGCGTAGATGGTACAACGCTTTGAAAACGGCAGTTTCTTAAAAAGTTAAATGTGAACCTGCCACATGATCCAGGGATTTCCCTCTCAGGTATTTATTTACCCAAAATAGATGGAAGCGTTTGTCCACACAAACTCTCATTTGCAAAGGTTCGTAGCAGCTTTCTTTGTGAAAGCAAAACCTGGAAACAGCCCAGCTGCGCATCAACAGGTGAACAGATAAAGCAGACTGAGGTGTCTGCACATAGACTCAGACACTTGCAGGAACGTGAATGAACACCAAAGTGATTCTGCTGAGTGAAAGAGGCTGGACAAAGGGTAACTCGCTGTACGATTCCATTCACACAGAACTCCACGCAGTGCAAACTTGTCTGTGGTGACAGAAAGCAGCTGAGTGGTGGCCAGCAGCAGGGAAGGTCGGGAGGGAGTGAGAACAAAAGGACACTTTTGGGGGTGATAGAGGGACTCATCGTCCCAACTGTGGTGAGAGGTTCACGAGGTGGAAGCTCACCACATTGTATACTTTAAATCGATGCAGTTCCCTTTGCGTCAACTACACCTTAATTGTTTGTTTGTTCGTTTTTGAGATGCGGAGCTGACTTTACACGAAGGGCTCCTTTGTGAAACCCCGCAGAGGCGGAGCTTCCCAAGGTTGGAGACACTCCCTGTGCTGGGTGCCGTGGTCACTTAGCCCCTGGGTTCACCCCCTTGGTGCTGGGTGCACCTCAAGGGCAGGTGGGGAGGCCCTGCTCCAAACAGCCCGAGGGCCACGGGGTGGCCTTCCCTGGCTCCTGGCAGGCCTGCCCAGTGTCTGAAGCTCTGTCTTCCTCTGGGATGACCAGGTCATACAGGTACAAGCTGGGTGTTGGGAGCTGGAGGCCAGCATTGGCTAGCCCAGTCCCTTCACCTGGACAGAGGGGCCATGATCCTGTCACCCACGGGAAGCCATGACCTTCCCCTGAGCTATCAGAGGCAGGGCCACCTGGGAGGGTAGTTGGTGGAGGGACCTCCCCTCACCTCGACAGAGGCACAGGGTAGTGTGGGCAGTTAGCAGCCAGGCTGTGGGTCAAATCCTGGAGCCTCCGCTGACTAGCCACACGACCGCAGGATCGTTGCTCAGTTTCTCTGCACATCAGCTTCCCCATCCACCCACTTGGTCAGTAGGACCCACCTCATCAGGTTGCTGCAGCCATTGGGCAAGTGGAGCAGGATACAGCACCGAGAAGGGTGCTTAGGGCACGGCATGTCCGTCACACAACTGAGCCACCGGTCCCACTGGGACTTAGCACATCAGGCCGCTGACAAGCCGCCTGCCACTGCTCAGGGTCACCCCACCAATCACCACAGTGCCCCAAGGAGCAGGAAGCCTCCTGGAACTTGGGGCCGGTCCTTGGGCCATCTTGTCATAGCACAGGGAGGCAGCCCAGGGTGTCCTCCCATCCCTCGCCCCTTCCTGGAGGCACTGCAGCTGCCCGAGTTGGCTTGTTGATCTGGAGTCTGAAGGGCCACTCAGGAGCCGCCCGATGGACCAGCCCTGCTCACCTGCTTCACACCTGTGTGTGACTTCATTCCTTGGTTCTTGAAAAGCCACTGTATGAGGTCATCTGAAGCAGGACAATGAGCCCTGTTCAGCCACACTTGCTGGGGACTGTACGACTGTGCTGGTCACCAGCTCCAGGCAGGTGCGCCCTCCCAGGAAGCTGGCTTCTGCAGAGATTTCGGGGGTCCTAGCAAGCCCCACGTGTGAGGCCTGCTCCTGGGCTGGGATCCCTAAGTCTGCCTCAGACTTGCCAAAGTGACCTCAGCCTGGAGCACTGGCCACCGCCCACACTGCGGAGAGACACAAAGGGCTCATGGCACTTCCATGAAATGTCCAGAACGAGAAATCCAGAAAGAGAGAGAGATTCGGGGTTGCCGGGGTTTGGGGCGGGGGGAATGGGAGGCACGTCTCCTGGAAGTGGATGGTGCTGGTCCCACTGCGTCATGAATTCACTAGAAACCACTAGACTGTACCTTTTAAAACAGTGTCGGCGCCATGTGGGTGACATTTTAACAGCATGACTGATTTTTTTAAAGGCCTCAGGAGAGGGACTGAGTGACCCGGACTTATTCCCTGACCTCACGTGCTGCTCCTGTCCCCCACGCGGCCCCCCATTCATCAGGTGCCTCCCTGGAATGTGGCCCTTGGGCCTGCCCTTCCCTTTGCTTGGAAGGTTCCTCCACCTGCCCCACGGCTTCCCACCCCCAAGCTCAACCCCCATCCCAGGTATCACAGCTCACCCTCTGCTTTCAGAAATCAGGTGGTCAGTCTTCCTGGTGGCCAGGGACTGGCATTACTGCCACACACAAGGGGTGGGGTGCCCAGCATGAGGGTGCTGGAAATGGCCATCGGCTCAGCAGGCCCATGCGAACCCCGCCACTCACCTGTGGGATGAAGCCGCAGCACGTCACGGTGTGGAAGCCGAACCTGCTCACATGCTGGGGCTCAGTGCCCTCCGCCTTCCGGCCTACCAACAGGAAAAGACATTGCCTTTCTCTCAAATGCCAGGCCCCGCCCCGAGTCAGGACAGGCCTGGCCGCCCTGCTGGAGTGCGGGTGGTCTGAGGGCCCGCCACCCAGACTGGCAATTAAGCAGCACATGAGTCGGCCAGGACACTTGTCCTCAGCACCCTAGACAGCAGGGCTGGGTATAAAAGGGGTCAGGAGCCCACTCTACTTGCTCATCAGCTCCATCAAAACTTCTACTCAAACCTCATTTTCACACTGAGCATAGAGGGAGATGACGTGCGACCCAACCTGTTACGGAAATGTCACCCTGAGCGCCAGTCCAGGGTGGGTGCACCTGGGCCGAGGACGCACGGAGGTGATCTGGACTCACCCACTGTGTTCTCCCCCTCCCTCAACTTGGCCCTGAGCTTCTGGTTGTGCAGGTGCAAATCCGCCACCTGGTCTCCAAGTTTCGATGCCTGGCTGAAGAAAGAAGAAAAGCAGCCTATTAAAATAAGAAATGTCAACAACCAGCTAGTATGTTCCACACTTAGAAATATTTTAAATACCTCAAAAACTACTCTCCATGCCATATAAAGTAAAAAACAAATGGCAGGTGGTGACCCTTTCCAGAAAATAGTGTCCAATCCCCACGAGGTGGGAAGCGGGTGGGTATCAACAAAAACCATAGGAAGCACTGAGGATTATGGGACAAATGCTCAAAAAGTAAGGTAAGGTAAAAACCATATCCCGACTTCCAGCCGAGATGGAGGTGGAGGCGGAAACACTACCTCCTCATACAACCAAATTTAAGGACAACAAAGATTTAGAAACAAAAACACAACCAGAACAGACATAAAATTGAACTGTACCGAAGTCCCACAACTACGAACCATTCATCCAAACCGACAAGAGGGGCGGAGTCAGCGGCCAGCGGAGAGGGGTCCCGGCAGGAAAAGGCAGAGGTTGGCAACCAGGCGCCGGGAGGAAACCAGCAAACCCAGTGAGACAGGCAAGGCGTCTGGCTGACCGCGGACACACAGTTCGCACCGGTAAGCCAGGCAAAAAACGGGCAGTGAGACAGACCACGCAATCCAGCAACGGGAAATAAAACCTAAAAGCACCAATTGAAAAAACTTTCAGGGGTCGAGGTGCCGGGAGAGACTCCCAGGCTCACAAAGAGTTCGTGGGACAGACCCACAGGGTCCGAGAACATACACAAGCCCACCCACCTGGGAACCAGCACCAGAAGGGCCCAATTTGCTTGTGGGAAGCAGCAGAGGGGACTGAAATCCAAGAGAGAGTGCAGCAAGGGCCATTGCCCCTCTCTGACCCCGCCCCGCCAACACAGCATCACAACCCAGTGACTAGGTTGACCTACCCTGGTGAACACCTAAGGCTCCACCCCCCATACGTAACAACCTCGACTTGACCAAAAATGGCTCAATCAGAAAAACAGATCAAAGCCCCAGAGCCAATACTTTTAAGCAACCAAGAGATAGCCCACCTACCAGATGCACAGTTCAAAACACTGGTGATCAGGATGCTCACAGAACTGGTTGATTTTAGTCACAAATTAGATGAACAAATGAAGGCTAAACTAAGTGAAATGAAGGGAAATGCACAGGAAACCAATAGTGATGAAGAGGAAGCTGGGACTCAAATCAATCAATGGAGTGGACCAGAAGGAAGAAAGAAACAACCAAACAGAAAAGAATAAAGAAACAAGAATTCAAAAAATGAGGAGAGGCTTAGGAACCTCCAGGACATCTTTAAATGTTCCAACATCTGAATTATAGGGGTACCAGAAGGGGAAGAGAAAGAGAGCAACAAGTGGAACACTTATTTGAACAAACAATAAAGGAGAACTTCCCCAACCTGGCAAAGGCAATAGACTTCCAGGAAATCCAGGAAGCTCAGAGAGTCCCAAAGAAGGTGGACCCAAGGAGGAACACACCAAGGCACCTCATAATTACATTACCCAAGATTCAAATGAAGGAGAGAATTCTAGAAGCAGCGAGAGATAAGGGGACAGTTACCTACAAAGCAGTTCCCATCAGACTGTCAGCTGATTTCTCAAAAGAGACCTTACAGGCAAGAAGGGGCTGGAAAGAGGTATTCCAAGTCATGAAATCCAAAGACCTACATCCAAGATTGCTCTATCCAGCAAAGCTTTCATTTAGAATGGAAGGACAGATAAAGTGCTTCTCAGATAAGGTCAAGTTGAAGGAGTTCATCATCACCAAGCCCTTATTATATGAAAAGTTAAAGGGACTTATCTAAGAAAAAGAAGATAAAAAAGATGAACAGTGAAAGGACAGCAAACTCACAGTTATTAACGACCACACCTAAAACAAAAGCAAACTAAGCAGACAGCTAGATCAGGAGCAGAACCATAGAAATGGAGATCACATGGAGGGTTAGCAACAGGGGAGTGGGAGGAGGAGAAGGGGGGAGAAGGTACAGAAAATAAGTAGCATAGACATTGGGGAGAAAATAAACAGGGGGAGGGCAAGAATAGTATGGGAAATATAGAATCTAAAGAACTTGTGACACATGGACATGAACTAAAGGGGGGAATGTGTGTGGAGGGGGGTGTGCAGGGGAATGAAGGGGGGAAATGGGACAACTGTAATGGCATAATCAATAAAATATATTTTTAAAAAACATATCCCAATTTTTGTAAAACAAACATAAGTCACATATAAGAAAAAGACCAGACTGCGGAGGGGGGCAGACAGAGAGGGTACAAGGGGGTCAGCCACTCGGGGACAAGAGGGGACTGGCCAGACTTTCGGCAGTGAGCACACACACCATGCAGTGGACGGTAGTGCCCCACAACACGAGTGGGGGCTGCTGCCTGCTGGTGGACTTATGGGCGGCTCTGTGGATTCTTTACGTGAGTTTGTATTTTCTACCTTTCTTTTTTTACGGTGAGTATATATAATTTTAATAATTTTTTTAAATGTGAAGGCCTCAGATATTACTAGACCAGGCCTCGCTGTACAGCAGGGGCAGGGGACGGCTCCCACGCAGGTCTCAGCAGCAGCCTCACTGGCACCATGCCAACCCCACCCATCCTCCTCCACAGAGCGAGAGTAGCATTAGGAGCGTAGGTGGGACCACTGCCTCTGGCAGCCGGACTGAGTTCGACGGGCAGCTCATCACTCCCACTCTCTCTCACCTGTTCAAGCCCCTCATCTTCAGGTACTCCATCACAAAGGCAGCTCCACCCCCAGGCAGGTCGATGACCTTAATGGGCCGCGGTGCCCGCACCAGGCCAGTGCTCCGGAGGGCCTCCAGGCTTGCCATCTCCCCCTCAAACATCTGCCGGGCCTGCATCCAGAACACGGCCATGAGCTCCCACTCCAAGAGGCCTCTGCAGCCCAGGGGTGGCTCAAAGCCCTGGACGGAAGCCACCGCAAGGGGTCACAAGCACCCAGAACTGTCAGTTACTGAAAACGGGCCGGGGAGCAAGGCATCAGCCCCTCAGAAGTGGGTGCAATGTGGCCCCCTTAGGGTGGGAGGGGCTACCAGGGCGAGGCTGAGCTGCAGCGCGGGACGGGCAGGATGAAGACAGCCCCACAGGGAGCGCGGGCTCTGAGAGAGACGGGAGGGAGCACCGGCCACAGGGCAGGTTCCAGCGGGGATGGAGGGCCACGGGGGGCTGCAGGATGCCATGGGCTGTCGGGGGTGCCGGGGGTGTCGGGGCAACGCCTCCGAGTGTGGGTTAGGTGGAGGATGTGGTGCTGACCCTTGGCTCCCCTCCAGGTCGCCCACCCCCTCACTGCCTGGAGCAATCCCAGGAAAGGGAAGAGGGCCTGGGGTGGCTTTGGGTGGCATGCAGCAGTGACCAGGGCAGGGGAGGTCAGGGCTGGGAGGTCAGCTGGGCCTGGCCTTGGGTCCAGTGCTCCACAGAGACCAACGCCCAGCAGGGCCAGGGGCTGGGAAGGAGCCATGCACCCCACTCTGGAAAAAGAGAGGCCACCCCAGGAAGTTGAGGGACTCTCACCGTAGGAACACTCTGACTCAGTTAAAAATGTGCTTATTGCTCTGGCTGGTGCAGCCCAGTGGACTGGGTGCCAGCCTCCAAACCTTCAAAGGGTCACTGGTTCAATTCCTAGTCAGGGCACCTTCCTGAGTTGCAGGCCAGGTCCCTAGTAGGGGGCATGTGAGAGGCAACCACACCTGGATGTTTCTCTCCCTCTCTTTCTCCTTCCCTTCCCCTCTCTTAAAATAAATTTTAAAAAAATTTAAATGTGTTTATTATTGTGGTGTGTGAGCAACTCTGGCTGTAGAATCAAACCTCATGGGTGAGACCAGAGCAGCTACGTCCACCCAGCAAAAGAATCCATCCTTTGATTCAATATGCCATCATGGAAAACCAGGCGAGGTGTCCTCTTAGCAGTGCCCCCACACCTGGAGTCCTGCAGAGCAGTGGCCAGTGCCCCAAGTGCTGCATTTGTCACCTGCTCTCCTGTATTCACGGAGCCCCTACTATGTGCTGGCATCCAGGGGTCCAAGCATAAATGGTGAGGCCCCAGCCTGGCAGAGCTCCCAGGGTCCAGGTGGGAAGATTGCAGAGCCTGAACGCTGAACCCCAAACCACTTTCCCATGAGCGGGGCTTCTCCTTCCAGAGGGGTTCCTGCTGAAATCAGACTCCTCAACAGTTCCCGGGGCCTACAGAGCAGGGATGCTGGGCCAGTCCCCACCCCAGTCCCTCCCAGATCTGGACAGTGCTGTGGGGCACTGGGGTGGTCTGTCTGGATCCCCTCCAGCCCACAGCCAGCACCCCCCGACTGCCAGACCCCAAAGGGGCCAGGCCTGCTCTCAGGGCCTGGGTGCACCTACTGTGGCCAACTCTCTCCACTTGTAAAGAGCTGTATTCTCATACATGCAAGTATTTAACAAAAACAGTGTAAGCAGGAGATGGAACAGGTGCAAACACCCGCAGGGCCTGTGAGTAGAGGGAATCGGGAGCCTGGCCCTTGGGGTCCCTGGGGGTCCTGGCAGCCTTCCAGCTTTTTTCACACCAGCTGATGCGGGGGTGGGGGA
Organism: Artibeus jamaicensis; assembly: GCF_021234435.1. NCBI lineage: Eukaryota > Metazoa > Chordata > Mammalia > Chiroptera > Phyllostomidae > Artibeus > Artibeus jamaicensis. The sequence goes on along the minus strand of NW_026521468.1, from coordinate 9,168,203 downwards.
GGGGGGCGGGAGCTGCAGAAACCAGAGCCCGGAGCTGGGGCCAGAGAGTGGCAGAAGCAGTCCAGGACTCCGAGCCTCACCTCCTGTAGAAATTAAATCAAACGACCGAAAACTCGCGTATGCAGGTGAAAGGTCGAGAACCACTAATCCTGCAGCGTATGAAACCCCAGGACCCTGCAGGAAATGCTGGCGCCCTGCTCGCCCGCAGAGCTCCGCTCCAAGGCCACAGGCTGACCCAGGGGCAGTGGCGCTAGGCCTGACCCAGGAAGGGGCCACCCTTGGCCTGTGCCCCGCGTGCTCCGCCCCACCCCCCTCCCCGTGCCCGGCCCACTTTGCCCACCCGCTCCCCTCGCTTCCTACCCTTCCCCCCTCTTTCCACCTTCTTTGCACCCCAACCTCTTCCCCCTCTCCAATACCCGCACCTGCGCCCTGTGGTTGACCTTGACAAACACGGGCCCCGCGTCAGTGTCATAGGCGCGCCCCTCGCTGATGTAGCCCCCACCCGGGCTTGCGAAGGCGCGCAGGGTAGCGGTGCGCAGCTCGGCGCGCAGCAGCTGCTCCATGGGGTCGGGGGACAAACAGAACTCGGGGATTGGGGCGATGGGGGGCGCCACCAGGGGACGCGAAGAGGGACCGAGGATGGCGCCGACTGCCCAGCCTGATCCGAGCTCGCCACTGCCAGGCCGCTGTCTGCGTGGGAGGGGACGGGCGCGCAAGCCAGTGGTATCTGAGCACCCGCTGGGGTGTCTGCCTCCCAGGCCCCGCCTCCCGGCCCCTCCTCTCCGGGAGGAGGAGGGAGAAGGAGGAGGAGGAGGGGGAGGAAAAGGAGGGGAAAGCTCCGAAAGGGGCACAGAAGTGGGGCACTCCCCATGTGTCTGCGTACTCAGTGTGCCTGGGTAGTGGGGCGGAGTGCCCCCCCTGGGGGCCGTAGGGCCTGACCTCCCCAGGCTTCATGAGCCCACACAGAACTTGGACCCCTCCCCATCAGCGGGACCCAGGACACGGCCTAGGCGAGACGCTGCGCTGGGCTGCAGGCCATCCCCCTGACTAGGTCTCGCATTGACCAGGCCAGGTGGCGGGGCGAAGGTGGTCTTAAGTTCGTGCTGCCAGGCCCAGGCTCTGCCCGAGGACACCCACCGCTGGCTTGAGTTGACTCCTCAAGGCGCAGGTGCCAACAGCCTCAGAGGCAGCTCTGAGGCTCCTGATACCAGTAGGCTGACCCCACCCTGCGAATGGGGTCCCGATTACAGAGGCCGCCGCCCTGGGAACTCTCCATACACGCCCGCGCACCCGTGTGCACAGAGGCATGCACACGTCTATGTACATGTGTGCTTGAGGTGGGAGCAGGTGGGAGGGGAGACGGAGCGGCCACTTGCAGGGAGGGCCCTCCACGTCCCCGGCTTCCCAGCCAGTCTCCGTTTGGTGAAGCCCACCCTTCCAGTGCATCCAGTGCTCCTGAGGGTGAAGCTGAGGGTGGTTCCAGGTGGCTCACCGCAGCCGCACAGCAGCGCCCCCGCGAGGCCTCCACAGCGGCCTGCACCCAGCATGGGCTCGATGCCGCCCACGGACCGCGGAACCTCCGTTTTTTGTATTCAGGGCACCGCCAGGCTCCGGAGCTCCCGGTCTGTGTTTCAGCCATGGGGGTCCCAAGCCTAGAGAGCCCTCAGGCCTCGCCCTCGTCCAGTCAGAAGCCTGGATGTGTCCCGAAGGGCTTAGGCACAAAGGGAAGCGAATAAATACGACAGAAGGACGGGTCTCCGTGACGCCCGTGAACTGAAGGCCAGGACCTCTGGGCCCGCTGCACACAGCCCCCTGAAGGGCGCTCCCGGGTGGACATCCGGGACAGCGTGCAGTGCGCTGACTCTGACCCTGGGGGTCACGTGCAATGGCGCCCTCTGGTTAAGGTAGAAAAGCCCCCGTTCCAGGGTCATGGGGAGTTGAACCTCAGTTATCTGAGGGCGCGGGTCGTGGAAAGGCTGCTACCCTGACAGCAGCAGATAATGAGGTGGATTTTTTAAGACTTTATTTTTTTAATATTTTACTTATTTATTTTTAGAGAGAGGGGAAGGGAAGGAGAAAGTGGAAGAGAAACGTCAATGTGTGGTTGCCTCTCATATGTCCCGTTTTTGGGACCTGGCCCAGGCCAGGCATGTGCCCGACTGGGAATCGAACCGGCGACCCTCTGCTTCAAAGGCCTGTGCTCAGTCCACTGAGCCATGTTATATCCACCGGACGCGAGAATAATTTTCAAAGACCTTTCAGGGTTTTGATCTTATTTTATTGGCCAAGCTTAACCTGTGCAGGGGCGAACTCTCAGGGTGTCCAGAGGCACGGTGCCCAAAAGGGCTGCAGATGAGAGTCGCGCCCAGCGCTACAGCTAAGTCCTTATACAGGGGCGAGGAAGCAAGCGTTGAACAGAAGCAGACGTGGCAGTTAGCTGTTTGCTGACAGAGACCCCGCGTGGGAACAGGGAGGGGTTTCAAAATTCAAAGCAGATTACAATCGGCCTGTTTTGCTGTGGTCAGGCTATGTTCTCAATTTCCCAGATCTCAACAAGCCACACCAGCCAGGGATTAAGATTTTATTTTTACAGAGGAGAAGGGAGAGAAACAAAGAGAGAAACACTGATCAGTCTCATACACGGGGGCGGGGGGGGGGGAACCCGGCCCACAACCCAGGTGTGTGCCCTGACTGGAAATGGAGCTCATGACCTTTCCGCTTGTCGGGCGACGCCCAACCCACTGAGCCACTGGGTGCTTCAGGGCAGACAACGAGGTGTTTTGATACAACAGTCCCATTTTTAGTGAGAAATAAGTACAACGGTCCCGGTGATGAGACCCGGGGCAGCGGCCATCTCCCTCTGATGCTCATGGCCGCCCGAAGGGCAGGGACCGCTCCTGGCTCGTCCCTGACCACCGCCAACCAGCAGGTGGAACCATCCATCCAGACTTAGCTGCTCTGCATGGAGGGGGGGGGGGAGACACAGCCTCTGTCAGGACACCATCACACAACTGTCCCCCAAAATTATTCCCCTAAATCAAAACCTCCTCGCCTGCCACCCTGCCCTCATTTGTGCCAGGTCGGCCAGGCCAGGAAGCCAGAAAACAGAAGCTCACCCCCAAGGGCCACGTGCCTGCGGTGGGGGGAGGGGGGGGCTTTGATTCACGGAGAGCAGCTCTGGGTGGGTCCTTCCGGGATTTTCCACTTACAGTTTTATGAATGTAAAATTAGGTGCAAAAGTGTTTTAGAATGAGCCATGGCAACACACTGTGAAGTTTGAAAAGCTGACAGACACTGCACCATCACGGAGGCCATCGTCAGTGACCCTCCTGACCCAGGCACAGCGCTGCCAGGGGTCTCCCTGAAAGACCCGTGTTCTTGGTGACGGTCTGGGAAAGCTCGGGCCTGTGCTGCCTCTGCATGAAGTCGGGGCCGAGGAGGCCGCTGTGGAGCAGAACCAGCCATTCCCTGCACCTGGCCCAGCACCTGAGCGAAGTCTCTCAGGACAGGGCCTGGGGCATTCTTCTAGTTGGATGGCCCAGTGGCCTGTCACTTCCTGGGGCCACCAGACACCAGGGGAGGCTGCCTCCCATCTCAGACTCTCTGAACTCAGAAGGGCCTGCCAGGGACGCAGCCTGGCCAGGAGCCGGAAGGCGTCCTCCTCTTACCACTGACTCTGGGTTCCCAGAACGCCAGCCTGGGCACTGGCCTGCTCAGCGGCTCCCACGCACGTTGCAGGAACGTGAGACGAAGACACTTCCTTTAAGATCTGCCGTCTGAACAAATACGCGTTCCACGCAGCGTCTGCCCGCTGACCTGTCTGCTCCTACTTGACCAACCACAGACAGGAAGCACAGCCCTGGGCTGCACCCCCAAACTGTCTCAGCCGCGAGCAGGTTCCCGTTAGCAGTGCCACAGCACACACGTCGCCACAATGAAGCTTGGGGCGCCCTTTCCCTCAGAGACAGGTGTCAGTTTTCCGCAGCGTCAGAAAAAATAAGCTAAAACCTCGGCCCATGGCAGTCTAAAAGTCATTAGGTGTGAAAGTCCCACAACCACAGGCTCTTGAAAGTCAGTCTGCCCTGGCTGGCATAGCTCGGTGGACTGAGTGTGGGCTGCAAACCAAAGGGTCGCTGGTTCGATTCCCAGTCAGGGCACATGCCTGGGTTGCAGGCCAGGTCACCAGTGGGGGGGGGGGGAACAGGAGAGGCAACCACACACTGATGTTTCTCTTCCTTTCTTTCTCCCTCCCTTCCTCTCTCTAAGAATAAATAAAATCTTAAAAAAAAAGTCAGTCTGGCCCTGGCTGGGCACTCAGTGGGTGAGAGCTCACCGAAAGGACAAGGTTGTAGGTTCTGTCCCTGGCGAGGGCACTTAGAGGAATCGACCAATGAATGCATCCGTAGGTAGAACAACAAATCTTTCATTTTCCTTCCTCCCCAAAATTAAAAAAAAAGTCACAGTCCTTTTTCCCTTCCCACAAAAATCAGACCTCTGAAGCACTGTTCTGCTTCCAAATCACACTGAGGGGCCCGGCCTGTCATAGGAAAAAGGCAGGTGAGAGAAAACGAAGACCCCACCCTCCAACCCACTGCAGGCAGACCAAGGGGGCCCTAACACTGGGCGCTGCCCCCTCAACCCCAGACCTCGCTGGGGCCACAGATGGGCTTCTTCCCGAGATGTGATTTGACAGCTGCTTTGGAACTCCCTTCACTGCTCTGGGAACAGCAGTTAAACTGCATCCGGGTCAAACGGTCAAATGTTACAAAGTCCTCAGGCTATGCCTGCCCTTACTTTGAAGCCATTCTCTTATTTAACAAAGTCCAGGGAAAATCTCTCTTTTAAGAAACAATTTATTATAATGATACATTACAAAGGTTTCTTGGCAAACAGCTAGGAAAAACAATGAACAATTCAAAGGAAGAAAACCCTCTCTGGCATCACTGAAACCACTGAAAGTTTACGCAGGAGGATTCAGTGGCATCGGTGCCTGTCATGCATGTTCCTCACCCTGCAAGGCTGGAGGAGGGCAGACACCAGCTTAGTGCTGGTTGTACCTGATGCAGAGGAAGCGGCAGACAAGATGGGGTGCGAAGAGGAGCAATTCAGTGGCTCCTAAATGTACTGAGGACACCCTGAGGCTGGCAGTTTGGTCACTCCCAAAATCATTTTCAGGCCTGCTCAGCCTGCGGCTGGTCCAGAGCGCTCACAGAAAGCACAGGGAATGTGTCAGTGCTGGGACTGGTCATATCAGATGCTCCTAGAAAGATAGTTTTTTGCCTAAACCCACGCCTTAGCCACTGAATAGCTTCATCCGGAACTTCAGAGTTGTTCCTGGAAACGAGGAGGGGCTGGTGGCAGGTGCCTTCAGCAGCAGTGCATGGGGCACCAGCCACTGCCCTCTCTACCTTGGGGGCAGCTGTGTGGCTCAATGTGGCCGACGCCCACAGGTCCCTCTGTTCACACCATATTGCTAGTGTGGCTTATCCAGCTATGAAGACTAACAATGTACAGCTTTAGGATGACCTTTCTTCTGAGACACTACGTACTTCCTAAGGCTTGCAAAGTTGGTCTGAAGCTGCCCCAGGTGTGTGAAGAGGACTGTGGAGGAGCAAGAGGGGCTGGCCTCAGGCACCAAGCTAGGATCTGGTATACCTGAACTTGAGGCCCCAGCACACTCCTCGAACCGGCCTCCTTGCAGAGGCGAACAGGCTCACTTGATGAGATTCCTCATGATGTTGAGGGAGGACCCTCTGTACCCTGACCCAAAATGATTCCAGTGGTTCAAATAGTGGAAGAGCTGATACAACTTCTGGCGCTTCTCAAATCCAGGGGTCTTGGGGATCTTGTTGTGGTAGGCCGAGTAGAAGGAGCTACTGAAGCCCCCAAACATACCAGCTATTGCCAACTCATACTCTGAGTGGCCATAGAAAGACGCCGGGTCAAAAATGACCGGGCCCGAGGAATCCTCTGCTACGTTTCCTCCCCAGAGGTCTCCGTGGAGCAGGGCTGGGACAATGTCCAGACCGAGGAACAGGTCAGGGATCTTCAACTGCAGGAAGGAAACGCAGCCTCAGCCGAGTGAGCAATGCACACAGGAGGGATGCAGGTGCTCTTCCGAGTGTGGTCCTGCACGCCCGAGCACAGCACGGCACGCAGCTGTGCACAGCCAAGCATGGCGCACGCAGGGTGCAGGGACATCCTCCCGGCCGGCCCCGCCCGCCTCCTATCTGCACCCACACCCACAGTGGCTGTGCCTGCCTTGGCATCACTCCTGCTGGGGCTGCAGGGTGTGGTAGGCACAGGAAGCAGCGGGGCTCCACTTACCTGCAGAGCAGACCAGAGCTCGAGGGCCTCTCTGTCCCCAGAGCCCTTCTCCACCATGTCCATCTGGGGTTGAATGCGCTGCTGGGCATAGAACGTGACCCAGTCTCTCTGCCAGTCATTCACCTGCACAGGCAACAGCCAGGGAGAAAGCAGTCAGAGGGACGTGCCAAAGCCCAAAGGGGTACCCCAAAGTGGAAAGGCTCGTCGTGAGAGGCACCACTGCAGCGACGGGTGTGGAAGGGGTGGGAGCCGATGGGACAGCACAGGGCCTGATGGACCTGGGGGCCTCCCCAGGGCAGAGCAACAGGGTCTGCTCAGAAGGGCTCTAGGATGTTTTCCTTCCACCTGCGCTCACACGGGAGCAGAGGCCAGAGCTGGCGGGCCTTCTCTGACCTGTGGCTCACCTCTGTCCATCCACCTGACCCCAGAGGACCCCTCTTCCGCTCCTCCCAAGCAGCTAGCACTGCCCTCTCTTCAGTGATAATGTGGGAAGTCACGTGGAGCCCCGTTCCAAAAGACCGGTGAGGGGACACCCCAGCCATAGGTGTTGGCCACCCAGGAGGGAAGCAAGACAGGTACACAGAAGAGCAGAGGGGCACAGGGGGCAGTGTATGACTCCAAGTGACAGAAGACCGTGCAAACACGTGCATTCTCGCAGAAATGCAAACTCACACAACCAGAAAAGTACAGGAGGGCCAGAAAGGTGCAGAACCAGCTGAAATGCCCCCGGGGAAGCACAGACCAGGAGGCGCAGCCGTCAGCCACTGGCCAGCCCCACAACTCCGCGACATTTCAGACTCTGAAGCATGTGTATTGCCCGCCCTGCACCCTGGGAAACCACGAAAAGTCTTCTCCAGTACTCAGCAGCCCTCTCCCAAGAAGCTACCACCCCAGCCACCCTGCACTTGCTGGAAGGCCAGAAGAACTCCCCTACCTCCAGCTGAAATTCCCAGGGGAGCCAACTGTAAAATCATAAAACTGAAAGTTTCGATCCCTTTTCGTTATGTGAACTTTGAGAGCTTGTTATTTAAAATAAAACATTTTTAAAACTTCTAATTTTTGCCCACCCTGACAGCCAGCGTACCTAATCCACTGGCTTTCTCCATTTCTCTGAGCTCACGTAGCCTGTGGGGGGCAAGCCTCCTATCAATCTCTTAAAAATCAGCAAAAAAAGACAGGGAGCCGAGACTCACTAAATTTCACCCAAAGGGAGGAGGTGCGCTTCCCCAGCTGTTTCTGAACAGCCGTCCCGACTGGGAAACAGAGGCAGAGTGCAGACGTGCTCACCTGGGGGAGATATCCGCAGCACGTCACCACGTCAAACCCAAACTGCTCCACGAAAGGGCGGTCCGCCTGCCCGCCTCCTCTGCCTTGAGAGCCAAAGGGAAACGAGGTGAGCGCTCCCTGCCTTGCTCCCTCGGGCCCTGCTCTCGGAGCTCCGGGACCCAGAGACCTGAGGTCAGCCTGCCCTTCCCCGCCTCCTACCCAACCCAGAGACAAATGGGCCCTGGTCTCCACAGACCCTCAGGGCCCGAGACTGGCGCCTGCTCGTCACCCTTAACCATCGAGGACACCCACGACTTTCCGGGAGAGACGCCCGGAGGACGCCCAGCACGGAATGGCTTGCAGGGACCAGCTTGGCACCTGCCACTGGTGAGAGACAAGCTGCTCTACTTCAAAATGGCCTCTTCCTCTGCAGCTCCCCAGACTCACAGCCAACCCTGACCAAGCGCCTGTGGTTGGGGAGGCACAGAACAGGCTGATGGACCAACCTGTCTGTCTCCTACACGGCCTCGGACAGGAGGACAGGAGCCCGATGGGTGGATGCTCGGCCACCAACTACCCTGCTGAGCAGAGGCACCACACGGGCCGCAGGTGGATGGCCACGCACGGATTACCAAACGTCAGAGGACAGAAGTGCTGGGAGATACTCTCAGTGCTGCCAGCACTGGGCTCTGGAAAGGTCGGATGTGAGTGCTGTCACTGTGAGCCCCACCTGAGACTTGTCTTAGGAGAAAGGGCACTGCACAGAAATCAGGGCAACTCCGGCAGACTTCCCTCTGCGGAGCGAGGTGAAGGAACCGTGACATGACGGAGCTGGGTCCAGGGACTGCCTCCTGTCTTCCCAGCACACCTGTGCTGTGGCACACTAACCACACTCACTGCGTTCACTGCACCCCAAGCATGCATCTTGGGGTTGACGTTCCCTTCCCGAGGCATCAACACAGGTCTGACCGCCCCCAGACGGCTGGGGCACGACCCCACCCGGAAGATCCGAATGTCCTCCTCTGGGCAGAGTCCCTCCTGGACCACCCAAGGTCTTACCCACGGTGCCGGCCTCCTTCTGCAGCGTCTCTCTGAGCTTCTCGTTCTGCAGGTGCATATCTGCTAGCTGGGCTCCAAGCTTTGCAGCGTGACTGTGAAACCCAAAGGCAGCGACTGAGTGCACACGCACGGACGCTGATATTCATCCATCTGAAAGGGCTCAGGCCACGAAAAGCAGGTCAAACGTTCCGAGGACATAAAGTCTGTTTGGCGACGAGCAAAGGGAAGAGGCCCTCGTCACCTGATGGTCTTTCCCAGCCTCATCGCGGCCAAGGCTTTTGTCAGCACCTCACCTTGAGAGACTCCTCTCCTGCCTGCCTCTGGCTTGCAGGGTACACGCTACTCGTTCTGCAGATCCACCATGTGCAGGACCGCGGGTTCCTTGTACGCCAGCCCTCAAAATCCGACCCCAAACGCACACTCCAGGTACGACGGAACCACTCACGAGAGAAACAAAGCCCACCAGAGGGGAAGGGCCAGGACGTACCTGCCCAGATACTTCATGTCCAAATGCTCCATCACCAGCATGCTACCACCTCCCGGGGCGTCGAGAACCTTGAGAGGTCTGGGCACTTTCACTGTGTGTGTCTCCAGGATGGCAGTTAAACTTGCCATCTCACCTTCAAACATTCTTTTAGCCTATGGGGGGGGGGGGTGATGAAGGTGGAGAAAGAGGAGAGGGCGTGGTCACTTCTGGGAAGGCCCATGGGGACGGGCTTTCTCAGGCACCTCGACGCTCAGGCAAGGCTGCCCTGAGTGCAGAGCCGACGGGGCGCAGACAGCACCTCTGGCTCCACAGAACGGGAATAAGGACTGTGCTTCCCAGCACTGGGCCCTGTTTCTGTGCTGTCCTTGAACCCGAACTCTCTCCAGAGGGAGGAAGGTAGGCAGCTACTGCTTCTGCACTGAATGCCAGGTGCGGAGCTGGGCTCTTCCCGGGTCACCCTCAGAGTACAACCACAGGCCCTGCCCACACTGGCCTTATCCTGTTTCTAGCAAGACACTGAGTTGTTTTCCAGGGATGGCAAAACGGAACTATATGTCACACTGAAGTATGCTCAGAGGAGAGATTTTTGACCTTCAATACTTGGAAACAAAAGGCTCACTCACTGGTCCCTAACCCTCCAAATTTCACCCAAACGCACAATCAAGGAGACAAGAGTTGTCTTGTCTCCTTGCGACAAAACCTTTTCTGTCCTCAAAAGCCAATGTCATAGCACTGGCTTCTGCTCACTCCCCACCCTCACCCCCAGGCCCCAGCCCAGGCTCCACCCCTCACACTCGTACACACACCCCGTGCTCCTGGATTACAGCCTTCTTTCAGTTTCTCAAAGATCCGCTGCTTCTTCCAGGCTTGAAGCCTCCACACACCGTGCCCCCTCTGCTTGGGGCACAGCCCCCAGCTTTGACCAAGTCAGCCCCTTCCCATCATGCTTCAGACCTCAGCTCATACCGGGCTGATTTCTGAGAACTCTTCCCTGACTTCCCAGACTGAACGACTCCTCCCCTTTAGGTACCGTACGAGTGAAACTGCTACAGAGGTAGACGCAGTACAGTGCACAACTCAGAAGCGCCCAGCTCTAATTCTCACACAGTCGGCAGGTCCGCGTGGCTGCAGCACAGACAGAGACCGGACGTCCTGACCAGGGCCCCTCTTCTGCCCAGCCACTGCTGTCCCCACCCCGCAGACTGGTTCCGACTGCTGTGTCGTTCTACACACAGAGGCAAGTGCCCTGGCTTCTTCTTCCTGCCGCATCTGCTACTTGGGCGTATCAGCAGTCCAGAGTCATTCCCACTGCTGTACAGAGCTCTGCTGTGGGGATGTGCTGGAGCGTGTTCATCCAGTCTACTGTTGATGGACAGCTGGGCCTCCGTTTGGGGCTACTGTGAACAAGGACATTCTTCTACACGTTCTCAGTTACTAATTCTGTGACTTTGAGCAAATCCCTTAAGCTCTTGTGCCTCAGTTTCCTCATCTGTAAAACGGAGTTATAATAGTAACAATATCATGGGCTTGCTGCCACGGCTAATGAAGTTAGCAGCTAACACATAATCTATTCCAAACACTTTATAAATATCGTTATTACACTACCTTCAAGAGCCACAGTCACTGAGGAGAAAGAGCTGTGTCTTAAGGAGGACTTTCAGAGCATTCTCTTCAGAGATAAAGAAAAAACCCTGGACACCAGCTGTGTTTTGTAACTGAGGTCTGGTTTTGAAGAGTAAAGTAAGGGGTAGAATTTTTATTTCAAACACAGGGAGAGGTTTAGGAGGATCTGTGAGCCCAGGCTCCACACAGAAATATCGACTGCTACATGGTCCTAAGTGTCTAACCAACCCTAAGAACATTGCTACTCTCACCCTGGCTGGTGTGGCTCACGGGATTGAGCGCCCGCCTGAGAAACAAAGGGTCGCTGGTTCAATTCCCAGTCAGGGCACATGCCTGGGTTACAGGCCAGGTCCCCAGTAGGGGACACATGGGAGGCAACGGCACACCGATGTTTCTCTCCCTCTTTCTCCCTTCCCTTCTAAAAATAAATATATAAAATTAAATTAAGAAAAACTGCTACTCTAGAGCTGAACCCAGGTAAAAGTAAACATCAGCTGGGACCAGTGCTACAAAATGTCCATTAAGGGAGGAGTACAAAGAAAACCGATTACAGGTATGCAAAAGGCTGATAAGAATAATCAAGCCCTGGCCAGCAGCTCAGTTGATGAGAGTGCCATCCAAGGTTGTGGGTTCAATCCCTGGTCAGGGCACATGCAAGACTCAGCCAGTGAGTACACAAATAAGTGAAACAACAAATGGATGTTTCTCTCTGCTCCCACCCCACCTCTCTAAAATTCCAACAAATCTTTTTAAAAGAATGCTCAAGAGGTAAAAGAACTTGGACAAGGTCAATTCGAGCAGGAATGAGAAGAGTAGCCCAGATGTCTGGAAGAAGCAGGTTTCACCTCCTCAGAGGCCCCCACCAAGCCCCCTTTTCCTCACAAGCGGCAGCGGCTGTGCATCCACAGAACGTGCACAGGACTCGGTCGGTGCCCAAGCTGGGCAAGGGCTCGTTCAGAACCGTCTGCTAAACGCCTGTAAAGAGCTCACTAGATAAGGAAGAATGAGCAAAGTGCTGAGAAAACGGACTTTGACAACAAAACAAAAAGTAAGAACCGGAAGGAATAGCAGCAGAACGACGTTTAAAAACCTAAGTGGTTTCATCTTCGCGGACAGAAAATGTAATCGATGCCGTTTTAACAGATGCCAGTGGAGGTGGAAGTGCTATCATGAGAAGGACGATGCCTCCCAGGAGGAAGAACACCGGGGAAGAGAGCCCCACCATAAAAATAAGTTAGAAGGCTCCCTGCTGCCTGAGCCCTGCTGGGGGCACAGCCGTGTGAAAGGGCAGCTTCCCCCAAGGCGAATAGCGGGCCAGCTCGCACTGAGGTGTGCAGGGCGGGGTGCCGAGCGGGAAAGGTGGGCCTTGACAACACAGCAGCATCGCAGAGACCAGCACCGCACTGGGCGGATCGCGTTCGTTTCTGGGGAGAAACTGAAAGGTCGCGAGAAGGATGTCTAGGAAAGGACCGCAGCACTGCTGCGGGGCGCAGGGCGTGCCCCACTTCCAGAGCCTGGCTAGGCCTCCAGCCGCCAGGGACCTGCCCACCCACCACCCGAGGGGGACAACTGCAGCAGCGGGGCCCGCTCTCCCCTGCAAGGCCCTTGGGAATGCAGTGGGGCCCGCAATAAACTAAATGCTTATCACCCTCCCCCAAAATTCCCATGTGGAAATCCAACCCCACGCCATGGTGTTGGGGGTAATGTGGTCACACCGGGATCAGCGCCCTCGCTCCTGCCCGCAGCACGGACTGGCTTCCCTGACCCTGCCTCCGTCCGCCGGTGCTCGGGCTTCCAGATGCCGGCCCGAGAGAAGCGCGCCTGGCTGGCCGAGGCAGCCCAAACAGCCCTAAGCAGCGGCTACTCGGAAACGGCTCTGACGCCTGCAGGTTCAGACAAACCCCAGGCCATGGAACTACTGCTCCTGCCCTTGATCAAAACCCGCCCAACCTGGGCACTCGCTCCCAGCAACGGCCTCGCCGATCCCGAAGACACAGCCACGGCCTTCGCCATGAGCACGGGCACGGCAAGGCTCGCTGCGCGCGGCCGCGGGTCGGACCACCTCCCCCGGGCCGAGCGGTGGCAGGGGGCTGCGCCTGCGGTGCCCAGAACGACCGGGCGCGGCCGCCCCAGCCCCAGAGTAGGGCCGGGCCCTCGAGCTCTCACCGCGGCCCCACCCCCGCGCTCAACCTTCTCTGCCCGCCCGACTCCCCGCGGCCCTGACCTCTGACTTGGCGTTCACTTTCACAAACACTCGCCCTTTGTCCGTGTCGTAACTCTGGCCCTGGCTAATGCACCCGCCCCCTGAGTGGCCCGTGGCCTTGACGGAGCTGCAGCCCAACTCCCGCCTCAGCAGCTCCTCCATGCTCCCGGCGCCGCAACCGCAGACCCTACTCAGGAGGCACCGAGACGCTGGCCGCGACCGCGCGGAGACCCCCGGGATTTGGAGAGGCGTGTTGACGTACTAAGGGGCGGGGCCTGGTGGACGCTGGGGGGGGGTGGGAGAGGCGCGCTTACGTCATGTATGGGGCGTGGCCGGGTAGACGCCCCTGGGATTGCGTGAGTGGCTGGAAGACTACGAGGCGGGAAGACCTTGACCCAGCGTGGAGTTGGCCACGTTCGCCGCTGTTTCAAAACGCTTAGTGCATGCATGTCCCTGTAAATCTGGGGCCCGACAGGGCTACACTCTCAACAAAAAGGCGAATTGCAAGGGAGTCTGAATGTGAACCACCTCAGAGTCTGCTTTTGCATGGTTTTGCAGCCCAAATTCATATCACTTGATTACCCATGACATGAATAATTTTAGTTAAAGCAAAGAGGGAATGCAGCTGTCCCAGGACTGGGAGACAGACACAAAATCTCCCCTGATCTTCCTCCCGGATATCACGAAAGTCTCTTGAATTATTTTCTAAGGACAATCAGCATCATACAGTCAAAACCATGCAAATGGTGCCCAGGCTGCTGTGGTTCAGTGGATTGAGCACCAGCCTATGAACTGAAAGGTTGCCAGTTGGATTCCCAGTCAGGGCACATACCTACGTTTTGAGCCAGGCCCTCAGTTGGCGGTGTGCGAAAGGCAGTCGATTAATAACGTATCTATCTCACATCGATATTTTTCTTCTACTCTTCTGCACTCATTTGCCCTCCCCCTAAAAGTAAAATAAATAAATAAATAAGCTGAATCCTTAAAAAGTGACTGAGCAGATTCTACAAAAGAACAAAAAAAAACTTTTAGAAATTAAAAACAATAAATTTTATAAGCCAAATGGACAGATTTAGCAGATTAGGCACAAATGAGAGATAAACTGGAAGATGTCAGAGAAATTATACAGAATGTGGCAGAGACTAAAAAGGAAAATATATATGAGATTATGAGACATGGAAAATAGTAAGAAGTCCTAGTAGACACTTAACTGGTGTACCAGAGGAGAAGAAGAAGGTCAGAGGCTATAGTTAAATAGAAAATAGCTGAGAATTTTCTAGAACTGATGAAATACACCAATCCTCCAGACCTAGGGTCTGCCCCAAAACAACAACCTGGATAAATTAAAAGAAATTCACACCCAGACAAATAGCAGTGAAACTGCACAATACAAAAAACAAAAAACAAAACAGAGAAATCTCGAATGTAGCCAGCAAAAGTCAGATTATTTTGAAAAGATTGACCTCTGGTGCCCCAACACTAATACTGCTCATGGAGAATATATTTTGAAGGATGAAAATGAAGTAAAGACATTTTTCAGACTGAGTACCATTTGCTTTTATTTCTAGTGATGTTGTTCTCAAGCAGCAGACCCTAAAGGGCATTTTCATCCAAAAGGAAAGTGATCGCAGGTTGTAAACATGCATGTGTGAGAAAACTCAGTGACATTAATTCCACACAACAATAAGCTTCACGTTTGATTTTTTAAAAAAATGTTTTAACAATTATTTTTGTATTTTAATTGAAAGGGGTAAATTGTTACAAGGCCTTTGTGTTGTTAAAGAGAAAAAAGGCCTTTGATAAATTGTATATACATTTTGTAATTTCTAAGGTAAGCACTAAAAATAGGAAAGCTCGTTTACAACTTTCCTTTTAGTAGAAGGAAAAATTAGTCTCAAAGAGGAGAAAAACATAAAAATAACAAATAAGGATGGACCAGGTGGGACAAATAGAGCACAGATCCGAGAAAGTAGGGGCTGGAGGCCAAGGCGGGAGGGAGGTCAGAAGGATCCCCCACTGCCTCCTGCAGGCCAAGCTTGTTGAGTGCGGGCTTCCTTCCCAGCACCAAGAACTAGCCTTCCACTTGACTTCAAGAGCTATCACATTGGCTCAACATTTATTCTTCACGGAAGTCTCTCTCCTTGACCACGGAGCAGGGTTTACAGTTCCCCAAACACCAAGTTTGAGTGTAGGAGCTTGGAGGGTGCGGGCACCGGACATCTGGAGCTAGGTCTCCGCTGAGGCTAGAACCCTAGCTCTCCCTTCCACCTTCTCCACTCGGGCCGGCCTGGTGTGAACTGTCCTGAGTGATGAAGATGAACGGTAGTCCGTGCGCAGCGGCAGCAGGTGTGGCCTGAGACAAAGGCAAGCCTTGGAAGCTTGACACACCTAGGCCTGGATGCTCCGGTAGGAGGCGGAGCTGAGTGGAGAAAGGTGGAGAAGCGGGGCGGGGCGGGGCGGGGCAGAGCCTTGGGTGGGAGGGCTTGGGCTCAGCAGGCGGGGCAGTGGGTGGGCACTGGGTGAAGCGTCTGGTGGGCGGGGCTTGGGTCGAGCCAAGGCAGAGCGGTGGGCGGGGCGAAACCTATATTATTAGGATTCCGTGCAGCCCTGGTACTTTCTGGAGCATCCGTGATGTTACAGCTTTGCTTAAAATAGTTTTTCTTTCTTTGTCAGGAGAACAACTGGCACCTTGGCTGTGAATTCTTGGTGAGTCATCAGCAGATATACACCAGCGTGAAAGTCTGACCAGCTGTTAGTTCCTATTTACTTCTTGACAGCAGGGGAAAGAAATAAGAGGAGTTAATTGGTGTGTGCAAGTGCCAGGGGCTTTAGAGAAAATATGGCCGGTCCCGTTTTAGTTCTTCAGTCTATTTTTATTTGAGCACCAGAGAAAGAAACTCAAGAAATGCTTTTTCACAGTCACATAGGACACAAACTTTACATTATGTAAAGAGACCCCTTGCATATCGCCAGAAATGGCAGACATTCCTTTTCTCCCCACCTTTCATAGTAGGTGCTCCAACCCTGCTGTAGGCCAGAGGCCAAAGAAACCAGCTGCACTGAGAACTGGGAACAAACCCGCAAACAGTTAAGCAGTTACTGTGCAACCCAGCAATTCCACCCCTATGTGTATATTGTGTATGCCCAGAAAATAAAAACATGTCCACACAGACACTTGTACACAGATGTTCATAAGAGCCCAAAGATGGAAACAGCCCAAATGTCCTTCTACAGACTAATGATAAACAAAGTGGGTTCTGTACATATAATGAAATATGTGTACATGTAATGGGTTCTGTACACATACTGAAATACATATAGTGAAATATTACCTTCCTTTAGAAAGAAGGTAATTTTGAGATGTTAAGACACATATACATATTGAGAACATGTTAACTGAAATAAGCCAGGCACAAAAGGATAAATACTGTATGATTTCGTATAGAGTGCCTAGAGTAGTCAAATTCAGAGACAAGAAGTAGAACAGAGAAGGCCAGAGGCTGGGGAGAGGAGGTGGGGTGTTCATAATGCTTAATGGGGACAGGGTTTCAGCTTGGTGGAGATGACAGTTATGGAGATGGATGTTTACACAACAATGTGAATGCACTTAATGCCACTGAATTGTACAATTAAAATGGGTAAAATGGTAAATCGTATGTAATGTATATTTTACCACAATTTAAAAATGAAAACAAGACAAAACTGAGCCTGTGATGCTGTGCTGACCGTCACCCACAGTGGAAGCCACTGGCAGGACCTCTGGCCATCATGTTTTCTCTGAGTCCTCCTTTGTTGGGGTAGCAGCAGGAATGACAGTCCCCACCTCTCAGCAACAGGGAAAGGGAGGAGGGAGAGAGGGAAAGAAACAGCAATGTGTGATTGCCTCTTGTGTTCCCCCTATTGAGGACCTGGCCCATAACCCAGACATGTGCGCTGACTGAGAATCTCACTAGCGACCCTTTGGTTCACATGCCAGTGCTCAGTCCACTGAGCCACACCAGCCGGGGCATCTGGAGACATTATAATGGTTACAAGTAGCTGGAGGGATGCTATTGGCAGCTCACAGATAAGGGTCAGGGACGCTGTTCAGCATCAGGTGATGAACGGAACAGTCCCATGACAGAGAATGCTTTGCCTGAGAGGTCAAGATGCCTATGGCATTGTGGCATGGCAGCCTGAGCTGATGAAGACAGGTCCCTTCTCTGAAGGAGTGGCCCTGGTAGGGGCTTCTCATGGTCATACATGTTTGTGGAGTTTGCACAAGTCATATATCTACCCACGATTGGCTAAGAGCACCACAGCTTTCGGCTGTGATATCTGTCTTATTCCCTGTTCCTCGTGCCAGGGGGTAGTAGAGCATTTGGAGAATCTGCAATTCAGGTCGGAGTTGGTTTTCATGGGAAATGTTTATGTTGTTCTCAGTCACTTCTGGGTCCAGAGAGTCACCACCAGTTCTGACCTGGCATCAGGAACTCCACCACCACCATGCGAAACCAGGGAAATGCAGGATGCAGGGCCGGGGTTGCCCCTGGTGGGCACGCCCGGGAGCCTTGGCTCTGGAGGGTGGAGGAGAAACAAGTCTTGAAGACCTAAGGCATAACTCTTGTCACCACGTGGCTAAGGCTCTGGAGGACTCGGCTTCCTTTGGCTCCGAGAGCAGGACACTCTTGTCCATCAGGAATACTTGATAAGCAGCATCCAGTTACAAACGCTGAATGTGTCAACTCATGCGCCTCAGGCCTCATCAGAAAGCCTGGGCTTGTAAAGCACACATCTGTTCACGCATCTCAAACCACTAAGCCTCTTCTGGGGACCCGTTATCCTGTGTTGTGATGGAGCCTGGTGGTTCCAGACAACAGGGCAGGACAAAGATCTTTCTTCTCCTCATTCAATTATCACACCACGCTGACCACAGGTTACGCAGACAAAAACTTAAAATAGACATTGCAGACTCAGTTGTTGCCTTAGGTGTGTGGGTGACAGCATCTACTGTGGGTACCAGGGACACTATGTCTGGGGACAGCAGTGGGGCACTCTGGGGTGGGCAGACCTCTGTCCCTGATGGATCCCTTGCCACCCTGGGGCAGGGAAACCCAAATATGTCCTCCACATTCTCCCCCACCTCCACGAGGTCCCCAGCAAGACTGAGCCCAGGTGTCCAAGGCAGTCTCAGTAGTCCTGAAAATGTCAGTAGCTGCAGATGTTTCCAACATAGAGCAAGGCAGCTGTGAGCCCCGATGGTGCACAGCCCTCTGTGGGTGCTCTGATCTCACCCACCCCATGTTCCTGTGGGACTGAGGTCTTCCCGCGCCCGTCATCCTCCCACGGAGCTGATGAATCACAACCAGCAGCAGGTAAAATAAAACAGTTCATACATGTCACGATTCTCAAAGCAAATTATTCTTTTATTTTTTAAGCAAATGATTCTTGTTGTATTTTGATCCAACAGGGAAGGAAAATGTGATGATACGGAAGAGAAACTGGGCGTTCGCGCGGAAGATTAAACCCCCGGAGCTGAAGGCGGTCTGGGGACTAGGGGCTGCCTAGACCAGGAGGGAAGCGGGAGGCTGGAGGGTTCACGCCTTGTCCTCTCCCCCAACACTTATGTAAACACGTGAACGGACACACACACAGACGCGGACACACGAGCACGTGCTCATGTACACAGGCGCACGAGAACACACAGGCACACACACACGGACTCTAATTGGCTCTGGGACAAGGACAGGCCCTGGAGCGGCCGTGGGGAAACACTGCGAGCTTATCCCAGACCCGGAACCCTGGCGCCAGGCGACCGGTCCCGCGCGTCCAGGCCACGCGTCAGAGTATGTAACCTGCCCACCGCACTCGGTGCCGGCCCACGCGGCTAGGTAAACGCCCGGCCCCGCCCTCTGCTCGTCCAGCCCTGTATTGGATACCAGAGCAATGTCCCCGCCCTCTATCAACTCTGGCTCCGCCCTACCCTGTCTCTAGACGCCCCCATGGCCCCGCCTCCTATACATCTCCAGGCTACAGCGGGGATGGGCGTCACTCTGGAGGCGGAGACGACCACAAAATAGACGGGAAAGATAGCCAATGAACATGCGCAACCGCCTTAGCAACTGCGGTCAGCCAATAGCGCGGCGGGGCGGGGCCGCATGCTGTCAGGCGGCGGGGGCACCGAGCTGCAGCTTTCCTCCGACTGCGGGTTTGTGCGGCGCCTGGGTGCCTGGCAGCCGCCTCTACGCCGTCCCGCGGGCCGGGCATGGGCGCCGGCGCCGGCATCATGAGTGTTCTGGGCAGCCCTGTCCGCGCCTACGACTTTCTGCTCAAATTCCTGCTGGTGGGCGACAGCGACGTGGGCAAGGGCGAGATCCTGGCGAGTCTGCAGGACGGCGCGGCCGAGTCCCCATACGGCCACCCGGCGGGTGAGCGCGGGACCGGGGAGGAGGAGCGCAGCTGGGTGCCGGGAGCGTGGGACACAAGGCCGGCTGGTCTCTGCCTGGATCAGGCCCACACTACTCGGGTGACCCCGGTTGCACCCCTGTTCCTCACGTGGGGGTGGCAGACAGCTAGTGGGGGGGCTTGGGGACGATGCAGCGGCACGTCTTCCATCCCTTCGCCACGCTTTGCATGTCGGCGGGAGTGAGCGGCTGGCCAGGCCACGGGGTCCTCCCGACCTGGGGGTGACTTAGAGGAGGTGAGCAGGGGGACAACTCAACCAGAGGTTGGTGATGGGGCCCTACAGGGAGGCCCACGTGCGCGCGACGCGTTTGGAAAGAATGCGTGGGGTGAGGAGAGACGGCGGGAGTGGCTCCAAGCGTGGGATCCGAGCACAGGCTCCCAGGTGGCGGCTCTGTGCGTGGGTCGCTTGGAAGAGGAGGGAGAGAAGATGAAAGAGGCCTAGTCTGGAGACTTTTCAGGGGTTCCTGGTGTCCTTGACCAGGTGGACAGGCCTGGAAGGGCAAGGAACCAAAGAGATCCTCCAGAATGTGGCCTGAGCTTGAGGAAATGCAGGAGAGTGGGATCCAGGTGGAAGGGAAGCTAGAGCACCCAGAGCTGGAGAGGCAAGGGGAGAACCCTAAGGTGTGAGTTTTGACAGTCGCAGCCCCAAGAGGGGGTGGACATTACGAGGGAAAGAAAGACAGCAGGAGAGGAGAGGAAAGCGCCTTGGGCATGGACTTGGGCCAGGAGGGGGAGGAAAGTCCACCTGGTGGTCTCATGTTGATTCTGATAGATGCTAGAACAGCATTGTCCGAGATGATGCTATTAGCGATGCAAGGCTTTTTAAATTTTTTTAAATATGCTCTGGCTGGTGTAGCTCAGTGAATTGAGTGAGGGCCTGCGAACCAAAGGATCACGGTTCAATTCCCAGTCAGGGCATGTGCCTGGGTTTCAGGCCAGTTCCCGGCATGGGACGCACGAGAGGCAACCATACATCAATATTTCTCTCCTTCTCTCCTTCCCTTCCCCTCTAAAGATAAATAAATAAAATCTAAAAAAGTTAAAATATTTTATCCATCGATTTATTGATATTAGAGAGTAGGGAAGGGAGGGAGGAAGGGAGAGAGAGAAACGTTGATGTGAGAGAGAAAACGGATTGGTTGCCCCTTGTACCTGCCCCGTCAGGGGACTGAGCCCGCATCCCAGGCATGTGCCCGGATGGGGAATCCAACCGGCAACCTTTGAGTTTACAGGACGACGCCCAACCAACTGAGCCACACCGGTCTGGGCAGCTTTTTAAATTCAAAGTACTTCTAATGGTACAGTTAAAAGTTTGTATTAGCCCTCACTACCCAGCGATTCCACTACTAAGAACATATCTGAAGAATCCCGAAACACTCATTCAAAAGAATATGTGCACCCCACGCTCAGTGCAGCGTTATTTACCATCGCCAAGATCTGGAAGCAGCGGGAGTGCTTGTCAGTAGACAAGTGGGTGAAACGGCTGTGGCGCATGCGCACAGTGAGACAGTGCCCAGCAGTGAAAAGGAAGGGAAGCTTGCCTTCTGCCACAGCGCAGATGGACCTGTAGAGTGTGCTAAGGAAAATAAGCCAGTCAGAGAAAGACAAACACCATATAATTTCACTTACATGTGGAGTCTAATGAACAAAAGAAAGCAACAAAAAAAATAGAGACAGAATTATAAATATTTGGAACAGACTGCCAGCTGTCAGAGAGGGAGGTTGGGAACTGAGTAAAAATGGAAAAGGGAATAAGGGGGAAAAAACACATAGACGCAGACAATTTTATGGTGATTGGCAGAGGGGATGAGGGTGGGGGAGGTGAAAGAGGGCAAAGGGGATAAATGGCGACAGGAAGAGACTTGAGTTTGGGTGGCGAATGCACAATACAGTGTGCAGATGACGTATCACAGAACGGGTGATACACTTCAGGCACACTTGCCTAAAGGCACACTTCAGACTCGTGTGCCTTTGTTAACAAATGTCACCACAATAAATTCGGTAAAATTTTTAAAAGAAAATCTTGTGTTAGCCACATTGCCAGGGCTGGACAGTAGCATCTGGTTAGTGACACCACAGAGGTGGCAGAGTTCCCCACAGAGCAGCCCGGACTTCAAGCTGCAGGAAGGCAGAGGCTGTTTGCTGCACAGTTGGGCCCTCGGGGCCCGGCGGTGAGTGGGGGAGCCACAGTGGAGGTGAAGGGATGCAACACTCAACAGGTAAAGCGTGATGCTCTCCGAACTGAGCTGCTCTGGGCCCGGCGTCCTAAGGTGGGTGAGTGAGGAGGTGTCACCTCTGTAAAACTCCGGCCCAGTTGGAACCAGCGCTTGGCTAAGAGTCTGTTGCATCACTTCCTTTTTGTTAGGTAACGAACCCAGGGTTTGTAAAAGCGATGTCCTTTTCTAGAGTAAATGCTTTCTTCTAAAGTTCCTTTCCTTGGCACAGAGGGAGGATTCAGACTAAAAGACACTTTCCACAAAAATTTTCGTTGTCAACTTGGCTTGAAATGCTGCAGAAAAAAAACTGATGTCCTCGATGTGCCCCTCATGGGTCTTTGATTTACTGAAAGACTTTTCTAGGATTAAGGAATGAAGTTATGGGCTCTAGCTGTTTAGCTCAGTTGGTTACTGCATTGTTCTGATACACCAGGGTTTCAGGTTCAATCCCTGGTCAGGGCACATGCAAGAATCAATCAATCAATGCACAAGTAAGTGGGAACAAAAAAAATCAATGTTTCTCTCTCTCTAATTTCAATAATGTAAATAAGAGATTATGAAAATTTGTAAAAAGTTGGAATCTTTGTTTTTTAGAACATGTTTCACGTGGAAACTATGGGTGCTTCTGCTGTTGGAAGGCCAGGGCATTGCCAGCTTCCACCTCCGTTCTCCTCCACCCGAGTTTCGCAGCCTGGGTTGTTTGCACACTTCCCAGGCTTGTGTCACCCACTGGTGTTGTAGCTGCCACGACCATGACAGCTCACCATTTGAGGACTCAGGGCTCACCACTGGTCCTGTTCCCCACTCTGAGGCAGTCAGTTCTTTATTCCGCTGTCCCTCTAATTAGCTAGATTTCCTTTTCCACCATTTTTCAGGATGGGCTCCTATTTCCTGCACAGTTTCGTGTTTGAGAACATCTAGCCCATTGTCTTTATCCTTGGACGGTATCTTGGCTGGGTATGATATTCTTAGGTTATGTATTTTTTTCCCTCAGCACTTTGTAGCTATTGTCCCGCTACACCCGGGGTGTGTTGTCATGACGCCTGGATCAGCGAGTTTTGTCCCCCATGTAGGTGATGTGCCTTTTCTTCTGAATTTCGGAAGAATTCCTTCTTTTTGCTTCATACACCATCGGTGTTAACCAGATCACATCTCAGAGCTGAATGATTGGTATTGAACTTTTAGTATGCTCTGCACTATTTGAATTCACAGAATCCTTTATTGGTTTCAGAAAAATTCATTTTAATTTTTTAATCCTCACCCAAGAACACTTTTTCATTGCTTTTTTAGAGAACGGAAGGGAGGGAGAAACATCTATGTGAGAGAGAAACATCAATTGGTTGCCTCCCATATGGTCCCAGACCAGGAATCACACACACCCGGACAGGGATCGAACCTGCAAACTTTTGATTATAAGAGGACACCCAACCACCTGAGCCACAACAGCCATGGCTGGGGAAACTTTGTTTGAATGTCCTTCTGTTATATTTGCTGGTGTTTTACTTCAGATACCCGTTACATTCCTCTTGCTTCTGGGTAACTTGCCACAAACTTGGTGGCTAAAAACAGCATAACTTTATTATCTTACAATCTAGGACTCATAAGTCAATGCAGCCTCACTGAGCTGAAATCACCGTGGGGCAGGGTTGAGTTCCTTCGGAGCTGCTGGGGGCTCTGTTTCCTTACCTTTTCCAGTTGCTGGAATCTGTCCACGTGCGTGGCTTGTGGCCTTTCCTCCCCAGCAGTGGCCCGGGGAGTCCTTCTCGCCTCTCATCACTCTGGCACCGACTCTGCTTCTGTCTTGTCTTTTAAAAACCCTTGTGATGACGTGGGGCCCACTTTGACAACCCGGGGTAATCTCCCTACTGTGAGGTCAGCTAATTAGCAAACTGTATGCTCTCTGCAACCTTCATGCCCCTTTGCCATATAACCTAACGTGTTCACAAAGCCTGAGGATCCGGACTTGGGTGTCTCCCGGGGCAGGGGCATTCATTATTCTGCCTGCTGCACCAATTACTCTTGGGTTGGCTCATTTTTGTTTGCCTTCCATGTCCATTCACTTCTCTCCAGTTGCTGCTTTGGTCTGTTTGTCTTTCTCCTCTTTATTTCTGTGATCATCTCAAAACTTTCCTATTTCTTGGTAATTTTTATTTTAGTGAGATGTCTCTGTTTCTAATACATTATGTTAGTTCAGTAATGACGTTGCTTTGGTCTACAATTTCTTCCTGACTTTTACAATTTTACTTTTTTTCAATTAAAAACATCTCTTAAATATTTCAATAAAAACTCTTCTTTGAACACTTACTTTACTAACTTGATGTTTTTATTAAGTAGTTCTGAGAGGGGACCAAGATGGAAGCGTAGACAGAAACGCTTCTTACTTGCACAGCCAAAAGAAGGATAACAACCAATTTAAAAACAAAGAACAACCAGCACTGCCAGAAAAACATTTGCGTGGAAGTCCAGCAACCAAGGAATTGAAGAAACCTTTGGTAGGAGGGGTGGAGAGGATGTCGCGGGGCGGGCTGGACCGCACACACAACCCCACAGTCGCGCAGACCAGCCTGGGGGAAAGCAGACTGGGAAAGCCCAGGCTTCCGCGCCAGAAACTAAACACTCGAAACTACAGTTTGAGGAAAAACCTGTGGGGATTGTGGCCACGGGAGACACTCCCAGCCTCACAGGAGAGTGTGTTGGAGAGACCCACAGAGTCCCAAACTGAGCACAAACACACCCGCCTGCGTGCGAACGAGCACCGAATGGGCACGAACTGCTTGTGGGAAGCGAGGGAAGTGAAGGACCACGGGAGGAGAACAGAGCAAGTGGCATTGTTCCCTCTCAGATCCCTCCCCAACAGACAGCATCACGACGCAGCAAAGACGGTGGCCTGCCCCAGTGCACACCGAAGGCTCAGCCCCTTAAGTGGAACAGATGTGCAGAGACGGAGCAGTTGGGCTCAGCTGAAAGAACAGATCAAAGCTCCAGAAGAAGGGCTAAGTGATGAGGAGACAGACGACCGATCAAACGCAGAGTTCCAAACACTGGTCATCAGGGTGCTCACAGAGTCGGTTGAGCTCTGTTGCAAAATGAAGGAAGAAAGGAAGGTTATACAAAGTGAAATGAAGGAAAATATACAGAGAACCAACAGTGATGGGAAGGAAACCAGGACTCAAACCAATGGTTTGGAGCAAAGGGAAAAAATAAGCATCCAACCAGAACAGAATGAAGAAACAAGAATGAAAAAAAAAAAAAATGAGAAGAGGCTTAGGAACCTGCGGGACAACTTTAAAAGTTCCAACATCCGAATCATAGGGGTACCAGAAGGAGAAAAAAGAGAGCAATAAATTGAAGACTTACTTGAACAAATAATGAAGGAAAACTCCCCTGATATGGTGAAGGAAATAGACTTCCAGGAAATCTAGGAAGCCCAGAGAGTCCCAAAGAAATTGGACCTAAGGGAGCACATACCAAAGCACATCATAATTGAATTAGCCAAGATTAAAGATACAGAGAGAATCTGTATCTTAAAAGCAAGAGAAAAAGAGACAGTTACCTACAAAGGAGTGCCCATAAGACTATCAGCTGATTTCTCAGAAGGAAACTTGCAGGCAAGAAGAGGCTGGAAAGAAGTATTTGAAGTCATGAAAGGCAAGGACCTACATCCAAGGTTACTCCACCCAGCAAAGGTATCATTTAGAATGGAAGGGCAGATACAGTGCTTCCCAGATAAGGTCAAGTTACAGGAGTTCATCATCACCACGCTTTTATTATAGGAAATGTTAAAGGGACTTATCTAAGAAAAAGAAGAAGATAAAAACCATGAACAGTAAAATGATATCAAACTCACAACTATCAACAATCGAACCTGAAAAAACAAAAACCAAAACTAAGCAAACAACTAGAAGAGGAACAGAATCACAGAAATGGAGATCCCATGGAAGGTTCTCAGTGGGGAGAGAGAAGGGGACAGTGCAGGGAAAAGGTACAGGGAATGAGAAGCAGGACAGGCAGGTACAAAACGGACAGGGAGAGGTAAGGAATAGTATAGGACGCGGAGGAGCCAGAGAACATGTGTGCGGCCCATGGACATGAACTGTGGGCGGGGGGAGTGCTGGAGGGTGTGGGGGCCTGCGCAGGGAGGAGGGAGATAAAGGGGAGGAAAACACACTTTAAAAAGGCAAAACGACTTGCACGAAGTAACTGGGACGAATTTCCTCCTGAGATGGGTTCTGTGCCTCCCTTTCCCTTTCCTTCACCAGATTCTATCCAGGTGTGAGATACGCAGAGAGGTGTCCTGTCCTAACCGCACAGCTCAATGAGCTCTCACAAACCTCACACACACGGGCGACCAGCACCCAGATTATCGAGCAGAACTCCGTCTGGAGCCCCGCGCTCTCCCCGGCCCCCGCGAGCCCCTCGGTGGAACTGCGGGCCTGGCCGAGAACGCTGTGTGTGTTCTGCATGGGAGCGGAATTGTATCCGTGTGGGCTCTTTGGTGGCCGCCCCTCTCGCCCCAGCACTTGTGACGGTCCCCTTCGTCTCACGGTGTGTGATCCGCCCGGACACATCTACCACGGTCTACTCGCCCAGCCCGCTCGGGTCGGGCGTGCGGTGGCTCCCAGGCTCTGCTGTGGACATTCCTGCTACGCGCCTTTGGGTGCCCACGAGGCGCGCTGCCGTCGGAACGGGCCTGAACCTCGAATGGCGGAGTGTTCGACCCGCCTACGTGTGCCTGTGTCCGGTGTCAGTGGGTCTTCCCCGGCGCCTGCCAGCTCCCACCTTCCCTGGCGGCGAGCGGAGGTTCTGGCTGCGCAGTTCCCCACCTGCGCCTGGTGCGCCCTGTCCCCGCTGCGTTCCCACCGCTTTGGAAAGTGTGTAGTTGAATTTGCGTTCTGATGACTAATGAGGCTGCACAGCTTTTCATACATTTATCTGGATTTCCTCTTTTGTAAAATGTTAAAGTCTTTTGCCCATTTTTCCTATTAGGTTGAAATTGTTTCAGCGGTTAGTTGGGAGTGTTTTAAAAATATATTCTGGCTGTGAGTCCTTTGTCAGAAAGATGTATTGTGAATACCTGCTCCCACCTGGGCTGCCTTTTTACTCCCGTAATGATATTTTTGGGTGACCATGAGCCCTTAATGTCAACGTTATCCAAACGACCACTGTTCCCTGGTTCGGACTGGGGCCCTGAGACGGGGTCTCGGCCGGCTCCTGGACGATGGAGACGATGAAGGAACCCTCGAAAGGCCCTAGTTTTACCTTCGGCACCGGTGGCTGCCTTCCAGCTGGGGTGGTATCCGAGGCTGTGGTTGGGACACATTTTTTCCAGCTGGACATCCAGTCCGGGAGCCCCCCTTTCCCTGCACTGCACTCTCACCTTGGTCACGCCCGGCGACCACCCGGCCCGGCACACCGTGTGGCCGCGTCCTTCCCGGGTCTTGCTCGTGCTCCGCCTGACTGCTCTCTGCTCACACACCGTCTGCCGAGGCCTGGCTTCTCCGACCGGCACCTGCACCCACAGCCGGAGGGCGGGAGCCTGGGGTCTGGGCCTGCCCCACGCAGCCCATTGCGCTGCAGGTGGAGGGGGCAGGTCTTCCATCCCCACCCTGACACCTCACACTTCTGGTCCGGCCCAGGTCCCTGCTGGCCCTGGAGCCTCGCTCTGTCTCCCCTCAGGGCAGCAGGTGGAGTCAGGGCCACAGGGGGGCTGCCTGTCCGCTCATCCTCTTTCCACACTGTGCTCATTTCACTGAGGGCGGGAGAGGGGAACAGATGACACTGGCACCCAGTGCTGCCACGTCCCGCCTCCCAGCTGTTCTCCCCAGCACGAGATTAGTTTCTCTCACTACTTTCTTTCTTCTGGCTCTTTCTCCAACTCCCTTTCCCAGCCAGAAAATCCTACCTTTCTTTCTCAGTTTCATTTTTGCTAAGAGCTAATAATAGTACCTCCCACTTGCTGAGGGTGTGGGAGAATCATCTCATGAGACAGGTTACATTCATAGGCCCAGAGAGGGTGAGCAACTCCCTCAAGATCACACAGTGTGTGTGTAAGAGCCGAGTGGGCCCTACTCTTGACCACACCCACTTCGGAGAAGGCTCGGACAGGTGGCTTTTCTTCCCCCTGGGGGCAGCCTTGAAACACCTTTCCTGAAAGTGACCCCGGGGTCAGGGTTTTCTCCTTCCTTCGACAAACACCCCCCCACAGGAGCCGCCGCCGCCCCATCCGGTGCTGCAGGCAGCAGTGCGCTTGCCAGTGTCCCCGTTTCCCTGACAACCGCCGGAGACGCAGAGCAGGGTCTCCACCAAGTCGGACCGAGAGCAGCATCGTGCCTCAGCCTCCGCAGGGCGATGCTCCAGGCTCCCGCTCTCCACCCCCTGCAGCACCACGTGCCAACACAGGCTTTTTTAACGTGTTGGGTTTGTTCTTTTTTTTTATCCTCACCCAAGCACATGTTTATTGATTTTGGAGAGAAAGGACGGAAGGGGAGAGAGCGAGAAGGAGAGAGAGAGAGATCGGCTTGTGGTGCTACTTCACGCGTTTGTCGGTTGATTCTTGTTCGTGTCCTGACCGGGGATCAAACCCACAACCCTGGTGTATCAGGATGAGGCTCTAACCAGCTGAGCTACTTGGCCAGGGCTTTAAAATTAAGTCATAAATGCTTCTATGTAATGGAAAATAATAAGTTCACACTGGTGTCAGATTTTCTCTCTCACAGCCGATCTCTCTGTCCGTCCTGTGGCGTCTCCTCTCTGCAGCGGGGGTGGCCCTCCAGTCTGACCTCTGACCCCTGCAGTCCCTAACCCAGGGCCAACCTGAGTGCAGGGGAGGGGCGAGGAGGGGCTCGGGACTGCCGTGGGGTCGTCTCTCCCTGTGTTTCTCCTCCTCCTTTTAATCGGATGTGATGACGGGTAGTTCACGCAGGGAAGCCCAGCCCTTTCTGAGACTGACCCAGGCTGGGGTAGCCACCACCACAGTCAGGACGGGGAACAGCCCCAGCGACCCAGGCCCTGCTGGCCCTTTGCGGACAGCCGTCCCTGGGCGGCAGTGGCCGACGCCCCGGCTGCGCGTGGCTCTGTCACTCTGTCCTTGGAGGACAGGGTATGGGCGGTGTCCCAGTCTGGCCTCCATGCAGCTGCCGATGTCCAGTGTCCTGAGGCCACAGTTACTTCAGATAAAATAAGGTCCCTGGCATCGTGCAGGCGAAGGGAGGAGAAGGTGCCGGTCCAGGTGACGCCAGAGCTCCAGGCCATTCGTCCTCAACTGCCTTCTGGAACTCTGACGGGCAACCCGGTTTGCGGTGGGGCTCTGGGACAGCCTCTGGGACAAGTGTGACTGTGACGAGTGGCAGAGCCTCGCTGTGGTTCCTTTCATCCCCCAACACATCCCATTGTCTGAGCTTCTGCTCCAGAGAGGTGAACAGTCAGTGATGTGTCAGCCGGGGTAGGCGCCGCCCGAAGACAGGTGCCAGGGAGCACAGGGCTCGGAGAGGCGGCTAAAAAAGACCCGGTTCTGCTGACCCAGCAGGTGGACGGACTGACCACCAAGTGGGCGCAGCAGAGGACTGGAGGCAGAGTCCCCCGGCCCACGGCACACCGGGCAGAGGGTGCTGATCACACCGGGAAGCGTGCGCGTGCAGGTCGCGGGGCTGCCCAGTGGCACAGCGGGGCGTGGAGGTGCCTTCCCGGCAGCGAGGCCCGGACCCCAGCTGTCCACGGGCTGTCCACGGGCTGTCCACGGGCAGTGGGTGCGGGTGAGCACCAACAGGCGGTACGTTCACGGTCTTGTCGAAAGGCCCAGTCCGGTCCCAACGTTGTCCTCGCCCTGCCCCTGGGCACTACTGGGCTGCCAACTGATATATATTTTTAAAGATTTATTTATTCATCTTTAGAGGGGAAGGGAAGGAGAGAGGGAGAGAAATATCAATGTACGGTTGCCTCTCCTGTGTCCCCTGCTGGGAACTGGCCTGTAACCCAGGCATGTGCCCTGACTGGGAATCGAACCGCGGTCCTTTGATTCCCCGGCCTGCGCTCAATCCACTGAGCTACACCAGCCAGGGTCCATCTGAGATTTTAATTCAACAGAAGACACATTTCCCAAAAGTCAGGTTCTCAGAGAGGAGTACGTTTGTCAGTGTCTAACCAGTATCTACGCCGTAAGCAAATCCTCTGGGTGACGGAGTGCGTGATGCCGCCGCCTCACTGGAGCAGAGTCAAGCAGGTGGTGGGGGGCTTGAAGTAGAAGACTAAATTATTTCTTCTTCTCGTGGAGCTAAAAGTGTAGTGACCGGCTCAGCACTTTTTTTTTTAAAGAAGGCTAAAATTATATCTCTTCTTGTCTTCTATTCTGACTCGCTCGAACATGCGACAGCTCTTGTCCTGTGTATTTTTACTTTATTTCTGGTGGACAGAGAGCTCTTGGTGAACGAGCTGAGGGCCGGGAGTGTGAACGTCCCTAACACGGACCTTACTGTCAAAAATGTTAGTTCCTCACGAACCAAAATGGAACATGTGATTCAGAAGAGGAAATAACAAACAGAAGAAAACATGGTGGAGAATAAAAGTACGGCTCAATGCATACGTTTATGAGAAAAAAGAGATTCTTCTCACAGTGGGACTTTGAACCTGAACATGAAGGGAATGATGGGAATTTTCCAGCGGCAGGTGCCACTGGGCGGGAGAGTCCGTCTCTTGGGGCCCAGAGGTCGGGGGTGGGGTGGGGCTCTGGCTGAGCTGAGGCTGCTGGGCGGGGGAAGGGGGGGCCCACAGGGCCGAGTGGTTGAGGCACATGTGTTCTGCCAGGCGGCAGGGGAAACTGAGGCACAGGGAGCACGAGCCAGCAGCTGGTCGTCAGCACTGGGATTTGATCCCAGGCACACAGAGCTTCTCCTTGCGGCGCCTTCACAGTCCTGGGGAGCCTGTGGGCGGCCCCAGCAAGGTCAGTGCACCTCTGGCCCCACCTCTCCCACCTGGTGAGAACAACCTGAGCGTCCAGCGGGGGGCAGTGTTTCTTCACGCTTTACCCTCCCCCTCACCCGCCTGCCCTGCCCTGCCCTGCCTGGTTGGTCCCAAATTACCAGGTGCAGAAATCCAGGTCTCTGGTACTGGGCCGCAGAGCTGACCAGAGGGGCGTGGAAAAAGGCCTCCAGTCACCACCCTAAAGGCAGCTGACGCAGTGGCCACCACGAGGCCCCAGTGGGTCCACACCCCCCGCCGCTCTGGGAAAGTGCCCTTCGGTCCCTGGGCCTGAGGCATCCGCTGAAGGGCAGGCAGCTTGCTCGGCCGTTCTAGGGAATGACCACCTGCAGGAGTCACTGAGTTCGCTCTGAGTGATGACGGTTAATGTTTAAGTCATTATATCATCGTTTAAATGCTTGTTCACAGCCAGTGAGGCTCTGAAATGTGGAGGCCAGTGCACTTTGCTCTGGGAAGGTGTTCAAGTGCATCTTCTGCAGCGCTCATGCATCAGGCCCTCCGTCCCGTCCTGCAGTCACCATGTGCCTGGGGTTCCTGTCAGACGGGGCGTGTTTGGTGCAGACAAAAGGCTTGTCCGAGTGGCGCAGTACAGAGGCACTTGCTGTAGCCTGGAGCCCGCCAGCCGGGGCAGGTCTGCCGTCCGCCTCGCTGAGACGCAGGTGCCCGCCCAACACTCGGGAATCTCTCCGCATTCTTCTTTCTTCCCAAACCCGCTCTGTCCATGCCTTCCAAGAGGAAAAGCCAGCTTGTATTCAAAGGATCCAGCGTCAGTTTGAGTCCCGGCTGGTGCGGCTCCGGGGACTGAGCGCCCGCCTCTGAACCGAAAGGCCGCTGGTTTGATTCCCGAGCAGAGCACAGACCAGAGTTTCAGGCCAGGTCCACCAGCTGGGGGTGCGCAAGAGGGAACCAGGCCATGCACCTCCCACACAGTGGTGTTTCTCTCCCTCCCTCCCCTCTCTCTAAAAGTAAATAAATAACATCACTGTCTAAAAAGCCATCGTTAAAAGGGAAAATCAGTTTGAGATCTGACTTCTCAGCAGGAACAAGGCAGACCTTGACGAGACAGTGCTTGCCGGTTCTGAAGGGAAGCTATTTCCCGCCTGAGCTGTGTGCCCATCAGAACTCAGCGAAGAGTGAGGGCAGACCGAAGACAACCAGATGTGCAAAGTCCCAAACACTCTCTCCCACGCAGCCTTCTAGAGAAACAAAAGAAGGAGTAAATCAAGAGGGGGAGACCTGGGACGCGGGTGAAACAGGAGGGGGGGCCCAGGCGCCAAGCCCCAGAGCAGAGGGAAGCGGCAGACGCTCTGCACAGGTGCCCGCAGATGTTGGAAGAGCGGAGAGGAGACTCGGGCAACGGGTGACTACAGGGATGAATCGGTGGTAGATGCAGAGAAACCAAGGGGATGAGCAGGTGCTTCTTAACTCCGGTGACAACACGAGGTCGCGCGTGAAGGAACAATGAACACAGTATCCCGCGGGACTCGCTGTGGATAGTTTACTTGGTCAAAGTGACGTTCAATTGAATACTGACATAGCCAAAATTGCAACATAATTATACCCTGTGTGAGTGAAAGAGGGAGAGAGACAGACAGACACAGAGAGGGAGGCCGGTGGTGTGTCAGCGAGGCAGAACAACATTTTCCCCTTCACAGCGGGAGGCCAACCGAGGCCAAACGCTGAGCGGCCAGGACATGGGGGCAGGCGCACGGCGCATGGTCTGCAGGTACAGGCAGCAGAAACGACCAGCGAAGACTGAGCTGGGGAACCGCAGGGCCCGCTGCCGCACAGGCCCCCGACACCCAGGCCCCCGACCATGGGACATTGGGGACCGTGCATGTCCATGACTTTGACAAAAAGAAAAATGAAATATGGTTTTAAAAACTCACAGGGTGCTGCAAAAAACCATTATGAGAAGTTTTAAAGAATTGTTCAGAGCTAAACCATAATAAGTTCCCGCGGGCGCTTTCTGAATCAAGGAAGCCCACCCAGGGCAGGACAGAACCGGGGCCTCTCACCGACTGCGAATAGGCCCGAGTTACCCCCAGATTCAAAAGCAGATTCCCAAGTGTCTTTATTGCTTCATGGAAATGGAGGAAAAGCTAAATGTTTCCCAAAATAACTTTGAAGTTGTTAGACTATCTACTGTATTTTTTTCTAACTATAAGACGCACTTTTTTTTTAACCACATTTTTCGCTTCAAAACTCCCCCACCATTTTCCTCCTCTAAAACCGAGGTGCACCTGGAGTCCACACCATAAGCTGCACCTCGGTTTTAGAGGAGGAAAATAGGAAAAAAGTTTTGGAAGCAAAAACTATGGTAAAAGAGGGCATCTTATTGTCCAAAAATATGGTATCTTCCGGCAACTTCCAAGTTAATTGACCAACTGTAGAGTTAATGTTCCGTTTATTAGCTCTGTGCGTATGTACGCATTGTGTCCATGCGTTGGATGCGGCCATGTATTCTATTTACTGTGTGTGCCTGTGCCCAGGCAGGCCAGCCACTGGGAAAAGGGGCTCTGGCACTTGAAGCGAGTGCAGTGGGATCTTAAAGGGGAGGGGAAGTCTCAGTGGTCAGTCCCTCCAAGGAGCCATTTCGCGGGGCCAAAGCTTAAACCCCAGGCCCCATGAAAGCCTAAACTGACCTAAACTTCCTGCAGAATCTATGCCTTAAACTCCTGGGTGAGGAGCCCTAGAACGTGAGGCGAAATCGGCTGTTGCCCCGCCAGGCTCACTGTTTCGCCCTCAACCCGCTTTAAAGACAGCAGACTTCCTGAATGTGACACTCTTTTTCTTGTGGCTTTTTTTTTTGGGGGGGGGGAGGTCTAACATTCTAGACCTTTCCAGGGAGCAGGAGGCAAGCACTTGGAAGCAACGCTGTCTTCCTTGTGGCAGGTGGGAGCAGCCTTTTGCCCCACCGGACCCTCCCCTGCAGGGCCTCTCTCCTTCCTGCCAGCACTTGCCCTCTAGGTTTGCAGTCCCCGATTTGGCCACGCTGGTGCCGGCATTCAAAGTCGGGCACGTCCCAGAGCGCCTTCCAGGCCCAGCTCCTCAGGGCCCCTCCGCTAAGTCTGTCGGGGAAGCGGCTCCAGCACACGGACCCTTGTGGCTGGGAACTTGGGGTCCGGGCAGGTGTTGCGTCTGTTTGGGGAAGGGCTCCCCTTTCCGGCTTTGGGCCGGCATCGGCATCGGTAGGAACACCGACTCCCAGTGCGGCTTCCCTGCCCTCCTCGCCCGCTGAGTACCAGTTATTTGCATGGGCTCGACCCGCCCAGGAACACGGATGGGGTTCTCGGAGGCAGAAAATTGGTTTCTGGTCGAATGCGGAGGAGTATTTCTCCTTTAAAAGAACGAGTATTGCTTTTTTTCCTGATCTAGAAGAAATCCGTGCTCACTGAGGAAAACTTGAAAATAGAGAAAGGCTGTAAAAAAAATAAAATAAAACCTATCCAAACCCTGCAACCCAGAGATTTCTAGTGCTGGCTTGTGTCTGGTCCTCAGGCGCCTGTGCATGTGCAAACACACACACACACACACACACGTTTGTCTTGCACAGTTGACATGACGTTCGCATCCTGTTCCACCTATTTCACTTCCTGCGCTCAATGTGACACTTTGGGGGTAGCCATGTCCCTGTTTTAGCCCCTCACGGGGGCAGGGTCCCAGGGAGGGCGGAGGAGGGTGGGCAGTGACAAGAGGCCCGAGGTGGGGCCGCCCTCAGGCTGCAGAACAGTCTGTGGGGCTGAAGGCAAGTCTGAGCCACCGGCTCCTGCTGGACCCACCTCAAGGGCCCGTCAGGGGCCAGGTGCTGGCCCGGAAGCCTCTGCTGATAACAGAGGACAGGAGCATGGGGGCAGTGAGCTGGGGGGGTGAGCAACCTGGGGAGACCCACTCCCAGGGCCCAGCCTCACCCCCTCCTCACCTGGTAAACTGTGTGTCTGCAGGGTGGGGGATACTCACTCTGCTGCCCGGCTGCATTCAAGCCCCCCCCTTCCACAGGCATCGACTACAAGACCACCACCATCCTGCTGGACGGGCGGCGGGTGAAGCTGCAGCTCTGGTGAGTCAGGGCCCCGCCCCAGCCCTGAGCCGCCCGACCTCGGAGCTCAGCCTTCCGGAAGGTCCTCTCTCCATCCTGGCCTGGCCTGAAGGAGCGGGCGGTCCTGTGGTCGGGCTTTGGCCCTGGCCCAGGGGGGAACCCATCCAAACCGGGCTCTCGGCATCCAACTCTGCGTCTCGCCTGGGCAGTCCGTCGCGGTAAAAGCCTCCAGGCCCCAGCGGCTCCAGCCGGATCTTGGGGTTCTCCTGGGTGCCCACCTGGGACGCACCCCCAGCAGTGCAGAGAGCAGGGCCTGGCACAGGGGCCAGGTCAGTCGTGCAGACACCCCGGCTGGCAGGAAAGCTCTCTCCTCGCGTGGCAGCCCCACAGGCCCCAGGGCAAAGCTGGACATGCATCTGTCTCCAGGGCTGCGCTCCTTGCCCACGGCCTTCTAGCAGCTGCCACCTGTGGGCAAGGCCTCAGCCCCTGAGGTTCTGCTCAGGCTCCTCCCTGCTCCAGGTGCTTCTCTAGCCTCTGGCCTCTCCCGAGCCCCAGGCCCTGCTCTCCTGAGTCTTGGAGGGGGGGCAGGTCACCCACAGGGGACAGGGAGAAAACAGCACATGTGCCCTCATGTACGCTGTCATACGCGAGGACACTCCTGGCACACAGGGGACTTCCTGTCTTGAGGAGTGTCCCGTGGAAATGGGTGTGTTAATTGCACACACAGATGTGTGTCCATGTTGCCCTAAGAAGAAAGCCAGCCACAGGGTCCGCTGGCCCCGAGAGCACCGGGAACCACTGTTCCTTGTCTGGATTTCTGCCTCTTGGAGCTCCGCTCTGCCTTTCTGGGCCCCGGTGCCCCTGGGTCAGTCCGAAAGGATCCACGCAGGGCCACGTGTGTGTGGGCTCGCTGAGATTCTTCAGAGTTTATGGACGTCGAGGGACCCTGCCAAATCCTTCAGCCTACCCCTGGACTGACAGCCATCGCCACACAGCTCTGTCTTAAATTCCACACAATTTTAGAAACTTACATTAGATTTATTTAAGTGTCAGAATTACAGTGTTGAAACCCACCACAATTTTTTCTAGTTTAACTTACACAATGACAATTAGACAATGAGCCCAGAAAGACGTCCTGATGTCCAGGTCACTCCAGGGGACCATGTGGCCATTGCACTGGGGTCCAGATGTTCGGTGGCGTGGTCGCAGATGGACAGTTGTCCCAGGCTCAGCAGCCCTGCTGCCAGGAACAGGGAGCAACGTCTCACCCATCTCCACCACCTTTCCCTTCCAGGGACACGTCCGGGCAGGGGAGGTTCTGCACCATATTCCGCTCCTACTCACGGGGCGCACAGGTAACACCCCTGAGTGGGAGCTCCCACTCCATCGGTGCTCTCGGGTGGACGGGGGAAAAGGCGGCCGAGCCCTGCGTGTGAACTGAGCCGAGTCCGAAAGTGGGCTATGGAGTGTTGGCGGCTCAAGGCCTTGGCCGGCTCCAGTGCTGTGTGTGCACATGTGTGCAGGCATGTGAAGCGTGACTATGCACACATGCATGTTTGTGTGTGTATGCATGTGTTCACGCCCGTGTGCATAGGCATGCACCCGGATTGGCACATACATGTGTGGGTGTATACATGTGCACGTGTGCCACGGAGGCTCATGATCCTGTGCATGTCTGTGCGTGTGCGCCTGAGCACCCCGTCCAGGTGGGGGGGGGCCCTGCTCCTCCTGAGCTGCTGACCCTGAGGTCCGCCCGAGCTCTGTGTCCCTGGAGCAGCTTGCGGACAAGGGTATTGCATTCTAGTCCCCAACGCACTTTGACGTTGGCAGGCTTATCAATGAGCTTATGAAATAATGGAAATAACCACGGGACTGCCACCCTCGGTAGACAGAGGCTTATGTTAGAAGATGCAGCCTCAGCTGCTGCGAGTCTGCTGCTGGGCAGAGGTCAGACCTGCACTGGCCTCTGCTGTGCAGTCACCCGGCCCCTCCCCCCAGGGCGTGATCCTGGTCTACGACATCGCGAACCGCTGGTCCTTCGACGGCATCGACCGCTGGATCAAAGAGATCGACGAGGTGCGGCGAGAGCTCCCTCAGCTCGGGCTGGAGGGGGTTGGGCCAGGGCAGCTGGGCCCGGGCACAAGCCTTTGACGACAGGGAGGGCCGGGCGGCGGCCCGCAGGGCGTCGGGTCCCCTGGGTGCGGGGACGCCCAGCCAGGCTGCCAGGGCCCTGGATGTGGTCTGGAGCTTCAGTCCGCCCTGCCGTGGTCGGGTGGGTGGCCGGACGGCAACCAGGCTGCTGGCTGCAGGCACCCTGACCAGCGGGACAGCCGGTGGGGGCGCAGGCGGCTGGGACCAAACCCACTGCATCAGCCGCTGTGACAAACCACCATAAACCAGGCGGCTTCAACAACACATCTATTTTCTCACATTTTCTGGGCCCCAAGTCCAAAATCAAGGTGTCGGCAGGACTGCCACCCCCTCCCAAAGTTCTGGAGGAGGGTCCTTCCTGTCTCCGCTGGCTTCCGGCGGCTGCCGACCACCCTCAGCGCCCTGGGAAAGCAGACACACGGCTGTCTCTGCCTCTGTGGCTACTTGGCTGTCTTTTCTGTGTCCTCTTCTCACGAGGACACCAGTGGCCAGCTCCATGGCTCACCCCAGCTACGTCTGTAAAGATCCTATTTCCAAACAAGGACACGTCCCGAAGTTCTGGGTCCGTGTGAGTTTGGGGGCGTGCCATCCGCCCCACATGCCCTTGGTGCCGATGACAAAAGCCCGCACAAGTGACCCTCTTCCTTGCCTTTCTCTCGACCTTCAGCACGCTCCTGGTGTTCCTAAAATCCTGGTGGGGAACCGCCTGCACCTGGCCTTCAAGCGGCAGGTGCCCACGGAGCAGGCCCAGGCCTACGCGGAGCGCCTGGGTGTGACCTTCTTCGAGGTCAGCCCTCTGTGCAACTTCAACATCACCGAGTCCTTCACGGAGCTGGCCAGGATCGTGCTCCTGCGGCACGGGATGGACCGGCTCTGGCGGCCGAGCAGGGGTAGGTGCCAGGTGGTCCCGCTGCGTCCGCTCGCAAGGAGTAATGTGTTCCCTTCCGGGGAATCGCACTCACAGCTTTGTCGGGGGTGCATGCGAGGCTTCCAAAATCTGCACACGGGCAGAGGGCAAAGCGTCCGTAACCAGGAGGCCGTCAGCATCCACGAGGAGGCAGGACCCCGAGCCGCACAGTCGGGCCCGAGGGCAGTGCACGCGAGGCGCTTGGCGGCCGAGAGACCTCCATGCCCTCAGCTGCAGGGAGAGCTCATCTGCTTAGGAACCACTCCCCTTCCACTCACTGTTTGCGAGAAACAGAAGTACGCAGGATAGTTTTGCTGGAATGTAACCCGCAGTTGGAACATAGTATCCAAATGCCCCAGTGTTGAAGTGTGGAGACCTATTGTCAGACACCCGTTTCCCTCTGAGTAACTTGTCCGCGTTTTGCTTTTAAAAGACAAAGTTGACGAAATGTACATTCGCCGACTTGGCAGCTCATTGCTGATTGAGCAGCAGTCTTCTTCTAAGTCAGGCCCCTCCCCAGAGCCCTCCCATCAGGCAGGATGGTCCTCGGTGCCCGGGGTGTTGAGCGCCGCCCCTGGGGCCCTGCCCTCCAGTAGCGAAACCCACAGTGCGTCCAGATGGCGCCAGATGTCCAGGGATTCACAATCACCCCCAGCTGAGAACCTCTCTCTGAAGCATTTAAAAATGAGCCAAACCCGGGGTCGTGTTTCTTCTGCGAGTCCTTCAAGGGTCAGAAGTTGCTGTGACCACAGAGGGGTGCGCTGCCATTTCGGTCCCCTCCTCAGCCGGCCCCTGGGAACCCTCGCCCTCGTGTGGGCGGGAACCTGGCCCACACCACGAATGATGTAGCTGAGACAGAAACAGCAGCATGTGCTTCCGAGGGTGTTCTCAAACACACCTCCACAAAGCTGACGACACGGGTGATCGTCGTCACCTGCGTGGTTGAGACGGAGACACCCCTCTCCCTCCAGGTCTGCTCATCCCTCAGACCAGTGGGGAGGGACGTGGGCTCTCAGATTTGGGGGTAAACTGAGTTTAAGGCGACGACACCTCTCAAGCTCTGCCAGGGGCTGCTCATGGGCGTGTGGGGAGCGGCAGCCCTGGTTCCCTGGCCCACCCGCCCCGGAACCCCAGGGAAGGTGGGCAGACGGGCAACAGGCGGGCTGCCCCGCGGTGGCCACGTCAGGGATGGCAGAAACTCAGCCCGTTTTCTCTTCCCTCCCAAGTGCTGAGCCTGCAGGACTTGTGCTGCCGTGCGGTGGTGTCCTGCACGCCTGTGCACCTGGTGGACAAGCTCCCACTCCCCATAGCCCTGAGAAGCCACCTGAAGTCCTTCTCCATGGCCAACGGCCTGAATGCCAGGATGATGCATGGCCGCTCCTACTCCGTCACTGCCGGCTCCGTCCACAAGAGGAACGGCCTTCGCAGAGGCAAGGCCGCCCGGCCGCCCCAGAGCCCGCCCAAGCGCTGCACCAGAAACAGCTGCAAAGTCTCCTAAGGGAGGCTCAGGAGAGGCGCCTGCCAGACCCTCTGGGAGAGGCTGCACCGGGGCTGGGAGGCCATCCCAGATCGGACTGGGGCCGGCCCACGCCGCACGGCGACCGCGCTGCTCTGTGCAGCAAACACCCGGCCCACGGTTCGCCTCCGGCGTTTCCACATGGGTGTGCATGAAGCTGTTGTGTTAGTCGTGTGTTTACGACAGGAGCGTCGGCGCTCTGAGTGTTACCTATGCCACGATTGCGGTGCGACTTTTCCCTTCAGACAACTGCTTTTATGAGAGTGGTGATGTGCGTGTGCCGAGTGCCAAGCCAGGGGACTGTGACAGCAACGCCGGGGGAAGCAGAGTCGTCGCCAGGAGCCCCGGCGCCAGGAGCCCCGCCAGGGGGGGCCTTTCCGCATCCCCCCTCCACGTCCAGCCCTAATCTACACACACTGCCCACACACAGCACCCCACCCAGCTTCTGTGCAAAAGGGGTTTGATAAAGCTTTTTGCTATGTTATTTACTACGTTTTGGGATTAAGAAGTGATTTATATGCATATTTTTCTGTAAATCTGCATTGTTTTGTATAAAATATCCCACAAGTTATGAAGCTAAGAAAAGAAAATGCCAAAGATACCTCTAGTTCCAGTGAACTGAGCCAGGTCGGTGGCCGCAGGGCCAGAGCGGCCAGCAGACGTCCCAGGAGGGGACGCTGCTGGGCAGTGGAGTGTGTGCCTGTTTCACGGTGGAGTCGCTGGCTGCTTCTTTCTGACTCTGCGTGTTTTACAGCCCTTCCCTTCATTCCCCTCCTCTCCTGTCTCTGGTGCCCCCACAGCAGTGCTGGGACTGGCTTCGTTCCTGAACTGTCATCTACTGGAAAAGGTTCCTTTCCTGAGAAGAACGTCAGAGGCAGACAACGGGCAGTGCGGTTAACCCTCGAGCAACACAGGGTTGGGGTGCTGGCCTCCTGCGCAGTCAAAAGCCCGTGTATAACCACAGCCGGCCTGGTGCACATG
Organism: Artibeus jamaicensis; assembly: GCF_021234435.1. Classification (NCBI taxonomy): domain Eukaryota; kingdom Metazoa; phylum Chordata; class Mammalia; order Chiroptera; family Phyllostomidae; genus Artibeus; species Artibeus jamaicensis. The sequence continues at coordinate 9,128,011 of NW_026521468.1, read as the reverse complement.
AGGCTCCCCCACCACAGGGGCCTGTGAGCGACGCAGTGGGACCCACACTGGCCCACGGGACACAGCGTGTGACCCGTGCCGCTGGAGCCGCTTTGTCAAAGAGCCACCTTGTGCTGAGGATGCGGGTCTGCAAAACTCGGACAGGCCCCCTGCAGCCCCACGGTGCACTCGCACATGGTGGCAGCCCCAACAGAGAGGTCCTTATCTGTGACCGCAAGTGACAGAAAGAGTCTCTCACGCCCGGTGTACCCCTTTGCTGTCTCTCAGTGGCAGCTGGAGGTTAGAAGGAAGGATTCAAAAAATAACTTGAGATGAGGAAATGCCCAGATGTCCTCAGTTTCTGTTAATAATTTATAGATTTTTAGATATTTAAGGGACCCTAGAATGAGAAGCAACACCTTTATTCAAAGAGGGAGGGACAATGAGCATGGCCACCGATGGCCACTGAAGGCCTAAAGCCAGACAGGACAGGGACAAACGTCCACAGGGGAGCAGGCAAATGGACAGCAGGGGACGGTGCCTCTCTGGGAGCTGCTGGCCCGTGAGGATACTCTGCTGGGGCGGTGCCACCCGTGCTGGGCAGTGGGTGGAGAGAGAGAAGGGCTGACCTGCTGACCGCGAACACTGAAAGAGGCAGGTGGGGCATCTCTCCCCCATTTGCAACCAGGAGAGACAGGGCAAGGTCCAGAGAGAGTGCGCACACCCACAGCACCTCCTCCCCCTTCAAAGAGCCCGTATCTCAGAGCCGCAGGGAAGGGAAGGTGTGGAGCCGCGGGCAGTGGTAGCTACTGGGGCCGGTCCCCTGGCTGCCAGACTGAACTGGGCCGAACAGCGCTCTGCTCCCCCTTCTGTTTCCTCTTTGTTTTCTTAATTGATGGTGCCCTGGGATGACCCCTGGTGTCCTGGAAGGACTATAATGAAGTTCCCGTGGCCTTTGTGACAGGCAATCTCACAGAACACACCGGCTGCCCGGAGGCCCCAGTCTTCTGCAGACGAGGCCACCTGGGGTCACCGGGAGCTGGAAGAGGCGGGAGGGAGCCCCCTCCGCCCTGGCAACTCTGGGTGAAGCAAGGCCCTGCCCACACCTGGATTTCGAACGCTGGCCTCCAGAATTGGGAGAGGACAAATTTAGGACACTCATATGACAAGGACATAGGTTACACTTCACAGGAGGAAGTGCCACAGCAGATCAAAGTGGCATTTGTGTGAAATAAAAACAATAGACCCTAATACAGAATGTGCTAATTAGAAGCATGCATGTTTTGGTGGCAAGTTATGCAGAAAATATCATTAAAATGTAAGCTGAGCCCTGAAGCAAGCAGCTCTCCAACCTTGTCCTTTGTCACTTTGTCTCATGGCCCTTGCTGCCGGCAAAGAGCGCGCCATCGCGTCCCAGATGTTTGTGATCCTCTCTTCCAGTGTTGAGATTCAAAATACGTGCAATTATGTCAACTCCCTGGTGACAATTACTGAACGCTGGGTGACTTCCCGGACTGAGCGCTTGCCGTGTCGAGGAATCATCTCAGCAAATATTGAATCTGGGAAAATGTTAACTACGGGCTTGATGATGTTTGTTTTCCCAAAAAGACAGAGCTATAGATGCTTCCATTCGCAGGGGAACAGCTTCATCAAAGTGAAACCTGCATAATTCTGTGAACCAGGGTCACCCCAATAAATTCAATAAGGGAAAAGTGGAAGAAAAGTGAACGTAAGGAGGAACAGAAGCTGCATGGGTTGGGGAGCTGAGGAGAGCCGTTCAGGGAGAACAGTGGGCAGGAGCCCGGGCGGAACCCAGGTCACTCGGTTCGCTCGCTCCCCCGACTACGTCCATGTGGGTTCCCGGGGCCTTCCCTTCCCCCATAGCCCTGTTCTCAGGTTGCAGAACTATCGAGGAGCAGCGCTAGCCAAACAGTAACTCGGAAACAGTAACTGGGATGAGGCAGCTGTGCGGCGGGTGCTCTGCTGTGCAGTGGGCAGGTGAGCACTTCTGGCAGCTTCTCTGAGCAGCAGGCAGGTGGCTTACCCTGTTCCAGACCCTGGTGAAGGTCAGGCGCCCAGGGAATCTGTGTCCCCCACTGGCCCTGCCTCCCTCCTCACTTAGGACCCTTCTGGGCCCTCTTTCTTTAGATCCTTGGATTTTCATATACCTGTCTATCTTCTAAAAAAAGGCTGGTTCCTGCCAATCAAAGTTTTGGCTTTTACAATCATACTACCATCTTTTCCCCACCTCCCTGTAGAACTCAAGAGCAGAATGAGGCTTCTTTTGCTCCACTTTTCCATGACAGTGATGGAGCCTGCCTAGACCTGAAGGCCTCTGAGTCTTAGTGGAGAGGAAGTCCAAGGCAAAAAGGAGGAGCTCCAAAGTCCACCCTGCCCCACAGCAGTTGCTGTCGCTCCAGCCCTCGCCCCTCCTAGGTAAGGCAGCCCAGAGGAGCCATCAGAGACCACTAGGGCCAGCCGACTCACTGCAATGAGGGAGACTTCCCACCTGCAAGAAACCTGTGGGGGAGGGGGCAGCATCTTCGTAGGAGGGTGCTGGACAGGACATGGGAAGGCTGTGTGAGGTGACTGGGGACCTGGCTGTGTGGGTGGAGTGTCCTGGCTTATCCACAGGGGGCTATATACATTCCCTTGGCCTTGCACAAAACACCTTTTGTCCTCATTGTCTTTTAACTCTTCAAGTACCCCATAATATACAAAGACGTCTCACGGAGTACCCCTGTGTCTAGGGGAGACCCCAGGCTCACAGGGCCCCTGGGCGTGTCTGGGAGGGGTCTGTGGAGCCTACTTTCTGTGACCTGCATTGCCAAAGCAGGAGATGGTGTTTTTTTCTCCTACAAAGAGAAAGTTGCGGACCTCCACCAAGATGGAGGCGTAGGTGGAAGCACTGCACCTTCCCCCACAACCAAGTTTAAAAACAACAAAGTTTTAGCAACAAAAACGCAGCCAAACCACAGAAAATTGAACTACATGGAAGTATGACAACAACGAAACCTTCAGCCAAACCGGTAAGAGGGGCAGAGCCAGCAGCAGAGTGGGGTCAGGCAGGAAAGATCCACCAGACCAACCCGGGCGCGTGACCCAGGTGCGGAGAAGCGGGCGGACCCACTGAGGGCTGATCACGGTCACACATTCTCGCGCAGATAAACCGGTGAAGGAGCGAGCAGTGAGACGAACACGCAGGCCCCAGTGGTAGGAAGTGGCAGAGGGGACCGCCATTGTCCCTCTCTGACCCCGCCCCCACATACAGCGTCACAAACCAGTGACCTGGGTGGCCCCGCCCTGGTGAACAACTAAGGCTCCACTCCTCATGCGTAACAGGCACAAACAGATAAAAACATGGCTCAAGAACAACTCAGAGCCCCAGAGCCGATAAATCTAAGTGATGAAGAAATAGCCAAACTTTCAGATGCACAGTTCAAAACACTGGTGATCAGGATGCTCACAGAACTGGTTGATTTTAGTCACAAATTACAGGAACATATGAAGACTAAACTAATTGAAATGAAGGGAAATACACAGGAAACCAATAGTGATGGAAAGGAAACTGGGACTCGAATCAAAGGAGTGGACCAGAAGGAGGAAAAAAAATGACCAAACAGAAAAGGATGAAGAAACAAGAATTTAAAAAAATGAGGAGAGGCTTAGGAACCTCCAGGACATCTTTAAACGTTCCAACATCCGAATTATAGGGGTACCAGAAGGGGAAGAGGAACAACCACAAGTGGAAAACTTATTTGAACACGTAATAAAGAATTTCCCCAATCTGGAAAAGGAAATAGACTTCCAGGAAATCCAGGAAGCTCAGAGAGTCCCAAAGAAGTTGGACCCAAGAAGAAACACACCAAGGCACATCATCATTACATTAGCCAAGATTCAAATGAAGGAGAGAATCCTAGAAGCAGCAAGAGCTAAGGGGACTGTCACCTACAAAGGAGTTCCCATCAGACTGTCAGTGGATTTCTCAAGAAGGGGCTGGAAAGAGGTATTCCAAATCATGAAATCCAAAGACCTACATCCAAGATTGATCTATCCAGCAAAGCTTTCATTTAGAATGGAAGGACAGATAAAGTGCTTCTCAGATAAGATCAAACTCAAGGAGTTCATCATCACCAAGCCCTTATTATATGAGATGTTAAAGGGATTTATCCAAGAAAAAGAAGATAAAAAAGATGAACAGTGAAAGGACAGCAAACTCACAGTTATTAACAACTACACCTAAAACAAAAGCAAACTAAGAGGATAGCTAGATCAGGAGCAGAACCATAGAAATGAAGATCACATGGAGGGTTAGCAACGGGAGTGGGAGGAGGAGAAGGGGGGAGAAGGTACAGAAAATAAGTAGCATAGACGGTACGTAAAAAATAGACAGGGGGAGGACAAGAATAGTAAGAGAAATATAGAATCTAAAGAACTTGAGACACATGGTCATAAACTAAAGGGGGGAACGGTGGGGGAGGGGTGTGCAGGGTGGAGGGGAATGAAGGGGGGAATAGAACAACTATAATGGCATAATTAATAAAATATATTTAAAAAAAGAAAGTTGGGTTTGAATATGGAAATATGTAATGACAAACCAACACACTGGCTCAAACCCTAGTGTACCCTCCAGAAGGGAGAATGGGCCGTTGGCTCCCAGGAATGGGGGTCAGGTGAGTCACGTTTTCCGTCTTCTTCCAGAAAACGGGGTTACAATGGGGCGTGTGATTTCCGGGGGCTCCGGGCCCTGCCTGCTCTGAAGGGCCAGGGACACGGCCACCACTTCGACTCCCCCTCTCCCTAGCTCCCCTCCGCCCCACTGAAGCGCTACCCTCAGGGACTCCTCTCACCTGGCAGATGTACCCCTTCCGCCCAGGTCCCACCCCTCTGCCCAGGCCCCACCCCTCTGCCCAGGCCCCACCCCTCTGCCCAGGCCCCACCCCCTGCCCAGGCCCCACCCCCCTGCCCAGGCCCCACCCCCCTGCCCAGGCCCCTCCCCACGCACGGGACGCTCTCCGCGCCCCCTCCCAGCCCTGGCCAACCGGGTGGATTTCTTCGGCGCTGGGCAGCTCCATTGCTGAGCGCACGCACGCACTCACGTACGCACGCAGCACGTCCGCCGCTAGCTTCCTGCCGCGGCGGCCTCGGAGGCGGCCTGACCGGACCCGCGTCGGGCCACCCTGAGCGGTATGCGGCGCTGACGAGCGGAGACCCTCCCTGGCGGCGCCATGAATCTCCTGCCGTGCAACCCGCATGGCAACGGGTTGCTCTACGCCGGCTTCAACCAGGACCACGGTGAGCGCGCCCGGCCCCGCCCCCGGAGCCCCCGGAGCCCCCGGAGCCCCCGGAGCCCCCGGCCGGCGGGCCTCTTCTCCCGGAGTCCCCCACTCGCCCGGGCCGCCCCGGGGTGTGCCTGGCCTGGCTCCGCGCCCCGCCCTTACGCCGCCGCTCTCACTCCCAGCCGGTATGCGGGCCGCAGTGGATCCCTCCCTCCCGGCCTTTCGCGACCCTCGGGGCGGCGGCTGCTGCCTGTCCGGCCGCCCCCTCCCGGCCGCGCTCTGCTCAGAGCCCCTGCTTAGGGCTACCCGCGCGAGTCTAGCGGGACCCCGCTCTGGGCCGCGCGGGCCGGCCTTCCGGGCCCGTGGACTCCCACCTGGATTTGACCGTAATCGGATTCTTAACATGGCACGTCTTCGGGTCTTCCTCAAAACTCGTCCCCCCCCCCCCTGCGCTCGTTAGGGAACTTTACCAAATTGGCTGCATTTTGTTAAAAACCGCTGCCCTTTCTAGCCAGCTGCTTACTCCCACTTTTTTTTTTTTAACTTCTACGAGAGTTTGTTTGAGCCAGGCTGATAGCAGACGCCTTGGGGAAGATCTCAGATTCCCCCGAGCGCAGTTGTTTGGCGGCCGCAGGAACGAGCGCGGACAGGGCATCGAACCGCGACCCAAGCGCGGGCCCCGGCTGGGATCGAGCCGCCACCTTGCGGTCGCGGGAGGACGCTCCTGCCCGCGGAGCTGCGCGGGCCCCGGCCCCTCCTTACACTTTATATTGAGCATTCTCGCGGCCCCGGTTGGGTGTCTTTTTGTTGGTCTTAATCAGAAAATGTCACTGAAGGAACACCTTCTCCTCCCGGGGGGTGGGGGTGTGTGTGTGTGTGTGTGTGTGTTTAGAAGTTGACAGCTGAGTGCCAGAGAGGAAAATCGTATTTTTTTTTTCCTCGCATTTTGATTTAAACTGCTCTGGCGAGGCCCGCAGGGCCTGGGCTCTGGAGTCGCGTCTCCGCTGCGGGCCGACTGGGCTTCATTTCGGGAGGACAAGGGCTGGCAGCTGCCGTTCCAGGAGAGAAGGCGCTCTTCCCGGCTGGCTTCGGCAGCTTCGTTTTGGAGAGAATCAGAGCGGGCTCTTCAGGACGGCGCGGTGATTGCTTGCGCTGCGCCTGTGTCGAGGCAGATCTCGCGGGCATCGGGGACCAACGAGCTGGGGGCGGAGGTGTGCGAGATCGAAGTAGGTTCACTCCTGGCCCTTGGCCTCCCGGAGGAGGCCGTGGTGAGACGGACGGTGGAAAGCAGGAGGGGGTGGGGAAGAAGGTGATGGCAAGTGCGGACCCGTTTGGGTCCAGATGTTGGACATTGGGCAGTAATTTGTGGCTGAACGTTTTGGGCTTAGATAACCAGGAGAAGACCAGTGGGTTTTTTAATAAGTTTTTGTAATTGAGAACTCAATAAGTTAACGGTGATATAACAACTCCTTAATAAAAACGCGTTCAATGAAAAGAGGGGTCTGGCTGACCACAAGGGCCCCATAAGTAGCTAAGGAAAACACTCAGGCCCTGGCCGTGCGCTCAGTAGCTAGGGTGACATCCTGCAAACCGAAAGGCTTGTGGGTTCAATCGCTGGTTGGGGCACCTGCCTGGGTTGCAGGTAAGAGGCCCATCAATACTTCTCTCTCTCTCCCTCTTTCTCTACTCCCTTCTCTCTAGAATCAATGAAAGAAAAAAATTAAAAAACACTCAAAAGCGAAAAGCTTACTGACTTGCAGACATTTAATGCAAGAAAATCATTCTTATATACCTACCTGCCTGCCTGAACACCAAAGGAGGAGTTTTTGTATTAAGTTTTAGTGTAATAATTGTGACTCAAATGATGCTAATGACTTAAGAAATCAGTGAAGTTTATGTTTTTATAATATCTTATTAAAGACTTTAAAAGACTAAAAGTACAGCTTTGGCTTTTAAATAGACATGTTTCAATTGTCTGAAAAATAGTCTTTTGTAAAACCGGCTCATTTCATTGTAAGAAATTATAAGTAAAGCTCACAGTGTTTTTTAAAAACACAAGAAATGTGGTTTTATACTTAAGCTTGAGGTTACCTTAGGTTACTGTCTTGTAATTTTCTGCCACGTGATTGATTTTTTTACATTTTGTTTTTACTTACACTGATTTTTAATTTTTCTTTTTTGATTTTTAATTTTCACTCAGCGTTTTTAATACTTATTGCAATTTTAGGCTTAGAAATAATTTTATTTATTTATTTATTTTAGAGAGAAGGGAGAAGAGGGAGAAAGACTGGGAAACATCCATGTGTGGGAGTCTCTCACAAGCCCCCTACTGGGGACCTGGCCCACAACCCAGGTGTGTGCCCTGACTGGGAATCAAACTGGTGACCCTTTGATCCTCAGGCCAGTGCTCAGTCCACTGAACCATGCCAGCCAGGACGATTTTTAAAAGGGCATTTGCTCATGATTTTAAATTATTTAAGGTTTTGACTGGTCTTTTTTCAGAGGCAGCCTTGGCTGGGGCCGTCAGGACCCTAAGAGTTGGTGCTTGTGGTCTGGGGCCTGGCTGCCTGCACTTCTGTCTACACCGTCCGGGCTACACCGTCCGGGCACTGGCCTGTGCGGCCAGGACTGAGCCCTGAGGCCGCACACTGACTCTGGGCTGCTTCGCTGTAGTTCTCCCCTGTGGGTGCGGGGGCGCCGTGCGTGGACTGCAGGTCCTCCCGGTAGGGAAGAGCGCCCTCTGTGGTTCCCGTGTCCTCTGCTCTTGCATGGCCAGCTGCCCAGGGGTGTGCACGGCTGCCGGCTGTTGGGCTCAGTGTTTTTCTGGAAAATGTTTTGTTAAAATAGCAAGGATGTGAAGGTGAATGCCACATTTCATATAATAACCAAGTAAAATCAGTTTAAAAAAACAGCAAGCACGATGCGTAGCCTCCTCAGAAAGTGGTTTCCAGCCTTTCCGCTTTGTGTCGCCGTCTGCTGCACTTACAGAAGAGTGCGGGGTGTCGAGAGTGCAGGCTGAGACACTGGACACACCGGCTACCTGGGCTCCTTCCACTCACTGTGGCTTCCAGTGGCGCAGAGTGGTTTTGCCACCAAGAGCACTTTGTTTCTGCGTCTGCCTTTTTTATGTGGCACCGTGTTTGTGAGACTCCTCCCCTCACTGCCGAGTGTAGTCGCAGGTCATTCTTGGTGTGTAGTGTCTCTTCATGTGACTGTATCGCTACCACTCACTCTAGTCTGTGGGCATTTGGGTCGGTTCCAGCCTGTGGCTACTCCGAGTGTCCCAGTGCCACTGCGAGGTCCTGATACGTGTCCTCTGGCGAACAGGTGTTGTCATTCCTGGAGGAGACAGTGCCGCCAGTGTCCCGAGGTGGGTGTGTGGTCCCCCGCCCCATCGGGCTGAGTCCCCTGGCTCCACACCCGCCCACCTCAGGCTCCATGTTGACCCTCAGGGTGGCAGGTGGGCAGTGGCCCGTGTCGTGGTGTGTTTGAGATTGTTTCGGCGTTCCCCCGGTTCTTTACTTTTACCGACGATTTGGACATTCTCTGTTGTGAAACGCCCAGCTCCTTTGCTCGTTTTTCTCTCGGGTTGTCTGCCTTTTCCTTCTGGGTTTGTAGCAATTATTTGTATATTTTTATACAAGTCTTGTAAGAAGTGTATGTGTTCTGGTAAAGCAAATAAGATAGATGCAGGCTTAAAACTTGGGGAAGCTGTAATAATTGTGCGAGATGGGGAAAGATTTGACTCCTGTCTCTGTATTTTCCAGGAGTGAAGTCTGCTCTCTCTGTCCAGATGACGGGTTTCAGTCACACAAAGCGGGAGTTGTAACTCAGAGTATGTTAAGAGATAATAAGTAACAAGGCACTTCTGAGTGAGTCTCCGACTCCAGGCCCCGACAAGGAGCATTTCAGAGCTCAGCGTTTACTGCACAGCATGGGCCACAGGTCGATGTCCTTGTCCTTAAATCACATGTGCTGCAGGTTTATAAGTAACTTGCACAAAAGAGCGTGAGCCTGAGTTCCACTTTGGAAGGGCGGCAGCCAGCATGGGGTGACGCGGTTCCAGAGCTGGGAGCCAGTGATGAGCGTGGAAGAGGCCCCAGCGCTGCCACCAGCTGTGCGTCGCTGGGAGGCTCTGCGTGGCCTCGTGAGCAAGAGTCGGAGGCTTGGTCTCCCCTCCAGCCACAAGTTTTGTGTGGACCAGCCGCTGGGCCTGGTCGTGTTTAAGATTAGTGGGGTTTTGGGTCCCACTCGCAGCAAACAAAGTACAGGGTACAGGATTGTCTTGAAACTGGGGTGCTTTCTTGAGTTCCTTATGGTGCTTTTTAAAAGTGTTTCCCTAATTTTTATTTACTTTTAGAGAGAGGGGAAGGGAGGGAGAAAGAAAGGGAGAGATCATCAGTGTGTGGGTGCCTCTCGCGTGCCCTCTGTTGGGGGCCTGCAGTCCAGGCCTGTGCCCTGACTGGGAATCAGACCAGCAACTTTTCGGTTGGCAGGCCAGCACTCAGTCCAGTGATCCACACCAGCCAGGGCACGGTGCTTTTAATTGGTAACCTGGTGTATGACTTGGACATGGTGTCCCAGGTCCCTCCTGGTGACCACAGCAGGGATTTAAGGAGTTGGGATTCTTCGCAGGTGGGAGTGCGGTCACAGGAGTCCTCACACCCGCCTTGTGGGAGACTGTGCTGTGGCAGGCCTTTGCTCCCTCCCCAGCCTGCTCTGTCTGTCCTGCTGCGATGCTCCTGCAGGACACGTGCACTTCCCTGTTTGCTGTTTTCTCTCTGTGACTTGGTCCCTGACACGGTACTCGGAGGTGTTTGGAACTAGAAAGCCTGCGGTGACTGTTAGAGACACGTGTTGACAGAAATGCACAGGGGCCCGTGCAGGTCCGCAGTGAGCCCCTCTCACTGGAATGAAGTACTTGAAGTGGAGCCTCGCCCACGGGAGCCCCCGGAAGGGCCCTGCGTGGGAGGTGGGAGTGAGCGGCTCCAGGGGCTCCCTCCCATGGCGGACAGCAAACCACACTGCCGTGCGGTGCCGTGCCGGGAGAGTGGTGTGCACCGTGCCGGGAGAGTGGCACGCACCGTGCCGGGAGAGTGGTGTGGTGTGGCGTGCGCACCGTGTCCGCGTGCTCTGGGCGTCTGCAGGTGCTCTCAGGAGAGGCCACCTTCTCTGGACCCGTTGCTTTGCCACTGTAGGCCTGGGGTCCTGGGTGGAGACCCCAGGGAGCTGATTAATGTGTCTCTTTCACTTCAGGGTGCTTTGCCTGTGGGATGGAAAATGGATTCCGAGTCTATAACACCGATCCACTGAAGGAAAAAGAGAAACAAGGTAAGAAGTAACCAGAGTTTCAGGGTTCCGCTCCGCTCCTTTCCCAGCCCTCAGAGTCCGAGCTCTGCCCTGCAGGTGGAGGCAGGGGGGCAGCTGGTTTGAGAAGGAAACAGGGCTCGTGGTCGTCTGTTCCCGTGGACGGAGCTGTGCTCTCCCTTCCGCTGCACCTCTGCGGGCGGGGCGCTCACCCTGTGCAGGGCCAGGACACAGCTGCGGCTCAGCAGGCACCGGGCATCTCCCCAGCAAACCCCACTCTGAAGTGTCTGTCTCCCCGGTGGGAGGACGAGGAGAGTGGGCTGGGCGGTTTTCACTCTTCCGGTGGCTGTGCAGTGGCGGAGAGCTCAGACGGCGTGTTTAACCCCAGCGGACAGGACTCCTCACTCCGGCAAGCGGCCGCACTGTCGTAACGTTACTTGTGGCAGTAAAGTTACTTGTGGCAGTAAAGTTGTTTTCAGGGAATACAAGCTAGAAGCAGGAGCTCTGTTAGTAACATAAAATGATGGTGGTAGTTTTCTCATTTGACAGGGAAAAATGTTGAGTTTGCCAATAGAATTTGTTCAGTTTGGGTTTTTTTCTCGTATATATTTTTCTTAAGCTTTTAGTGTTTCCTGGTCCTGCCGGGAGAATCCGGCACTGCCAGTGGAGGGACCAGTCTCAGGTGAACTGTAGAAAGCGAGAAACACCCTCTTTCTTCCTGCACTTGTGGTCCTGTTTTTTATCCAGTGTATGGGTTGTGTGTTCTGATGCTGGAAGTCCCTCATCTGTGAGAGGAGGTCACTGCAGTCTGGTGCCCCACCCACTGAACAGCCCCTTCCACCCTCCACCGGCGGCTCTCGTCCCACGCACACGGAGGCTGGTTGCTCAGATTGTGCGGTGCACCAGGGCACAGGGCTGGCACCAACAACACCCCTTTTTACTACCAGTTCGTACACTTGTGACTCTGTAACATACCCTCTCACACTCAGGCACACCACGTGGCATTGCAGGTGACATGTTCAAATTAGAACTATGAATGATTACACCAGCCACATTCTATCAGGAGTTACTTCTGCCAGACCCTATGTATTTCTTGCCAATCTGACAAAAAAATAAATATGATTTTGATTTCATTCACACCGGATGGCTATTGTTGTGTCGTCGGCTGTTACCATTTTTCATTCGATAGAATAAGGAAAGAGAGAGCAGTGCCCCCGACTTTGGAGTCGGGCATTGCCCGTTTCAGAAGTTCTTGGGCACAGCAGTTGACAAACTCTCGGAGGTTGACCTCAGAGGTTTTCAGGGTTTGTTTTTTTTTTTATTGGAATCTCTTTGTCAAATGAAGCGCTTGTGTGTGAACCAGTCAGTGGTGCTGTGCACGTGGGCGTGCGATTTATAAGCTGAGCTCCGACTCCCATGCACTCGAAGACGACGCACAACCTGGCAGTGAAAGCCCAGACTCGAGACCCGCACTGCTTAGACCCCGATCTTGGCCCTGGCCCTTCCCAGGTTGCTGTGCGAGCTTGGGCAAGTTTTTCACCTTCCCTTGGCCTCAGTTCCTTTACGTAAGATGAGGGTAACCAGCCTCCCAAGGTGACTGCAGAGATGGACGAGCTAGAAGAGGAGCAGTGGGGTCATAGTCGGTTTGCTGGAGGTGGGCTGGGAGACTGCAGTTAGCTGCCCACCATCTGCCGTTCCTTCTGTGGCGGTTACGTAGTGAGTTAAGACAACGCTGCTTTATACAGACAAGTAGTTACAAGTTATTTTGATATTTTGTACCTAAATTCTGGAAATTTAGGAGTTACAGAGGTGGTTAGCATATTAACTGTTTCCCACAGCGAAGAGAAGTTTGCCATAAACGCAGAGCCCTTGCACAGGTCAGTTAGAGGTTGGCTGTTGCTGCGCTGCAGCGTGAACTCAGCTTGCGGGTTTGCTGCTAAGATTCTTGACGGTGCACTTTCCACGGTGCACAGGGAGCAGGGACTAAGGGGATCTCACGTGACCAAGGTGGAGGTGAGCCCCTGGGGTGGTGGTCAGGCATCTTCTGGCCTTGGGGGCTGCACCAGGGGCTGGGGATCCACTGAGGAACAGGCTGGGCAGGGACCTTGCTGAGCCACACCAGGTGCCCGGAAGTGAGAGGCGGCCTCTTTGGGCACAGCTCCCGGCTCGGCCTGCCCAGCCACCTGCCTGGCTGACAGTGCCCGGGGCTGGCCCGCACCGACGCTCCTCGTTACATCCAACTTCATAGGGCCGTGTGGGCCTCCCACCCCAGGTGGTCGCCCCCCACACATCGGGCTGGAGATAAAGGGAGGCACATGCGATGGAGGGGAGTGAGCTGATTGCTGGGCTGTGGCAAAGCGGACGGTGTTTGTCCCTTTGTCGCTGTCTGATCTCACTGGGCACGATGTCTGCGAGCCTCACCTGCACTGTGCCGTTTGCCAGAAAGTCCTCCCTTTCTAAGGCTGCACAGAATTCGTCCTGTGGCGAGACCGCGTGTTGTTCATGCCTCTGCAGGCGTGGGTTGCTTCTCCCTTGTGGCTGTGGGGAGTGAGGCTGTATAAACATGGGCGTGAGGTGGTCTCTTCGAGACCTTTCACTTCTTTTGAAAACTGTGCTAAGAAGTGGGATTGCTGGGTATGTCATGGCTCTGTTTTTAACTTTTTAAATAGATTTTTTTAGAGAGAGAGGGGAGCACCCATTTGTTGTTCCCTTTATTTACGCATTTATCGGTCGTGTGGTGCATGTGCCCTGACCAGGGATCTAACTTGCAACCTCAGTGTATAGGAACTAGCTGAGCCACCCGGCCAGGGCCCTATTTTTAATCTTCAAAAAATTTTAAAGATATGTGTTTATTTATTTTAGGAAGAGTGGAAGGGTGAGAGAGAGAAAAGCATCTATTGGTTCCCTCCTGTACATGCCCGACCAGGGTTGAACCCGTAGCCTTCTGGTGTGTGGGGTGACAGTCCAACCAGCCGGGGCCCAGTTTTAACTTTCAGAGACTCGCCGTACTGTCCGCGGTAGCAGCTGTGCCCCCAGTGCGCGGGCCTCCTGCTTCTCCACACCTTTGTCCACACTCACGATTTTCTGCTGCAAACGCGGCCGCCCTAGTGGCTGTGAGGTGCCAGGTGCCTCCTGGTGGCTTGCTGGCCTTTCTCGGATGCACAGTGTTGTGGGGCCCCTTCTCTCGTGTATGTGGACGCACTTGTCATCTTTGGGGAAGTGTCTGCCCAGGTCCTGGGCCCGTTTTCCCGTCGGGTTGTTTGGTGTCTGTTGGTGTCGCGTCGCAGGAATTCTGTTCACATTCTACGCACTCACCCTGGTCAGGCGCACGGGCTGCAGGTCTCTCTTCCGCCCTCCAGGTCACTTTCTCACCTTGTTGATTATGTCCTTTGAGGCACAGAGGGTTTTGAGTGCACTGTCATCCCATCTGTCTGTTTTTGCTTTTGTTGCCTGTGCTTTTGACGTCATATTCAGGAAGGCATCGCCACATCCAGAGTCATGGTGGTCTCACCGCTCTTCCTCTAGGAGTTTTGTCGTTTTGTGTCATGGCGTACGTTTCGGTCTTTATCCCATTTTCAGTTAGTTTTCACACACGGTGTAAGTTCAGGGCCCAACCTCATGCTTTGCAGGTGGACATCTGGTTTTCCCGGGGGTCTCTGTTGAAGACGGTATCCTTTCCCCGGTGGTGGGGGTCTGCTCCCGTTGACTAGCAGGTTATCAGACGTGCTCCTGAGCTCTGGCCTCCGCCAGTCTGTCAGCCAAGGCCCGGTGTTAGCTGGCAGACAGTCTCCCTGCTGCTGGGGCGTGGGAACCAGGGCGGTGTCCGCAGCACTGCAGCGGTGTCCTGCGCTGCAGGGTGAAGGAGCCCGGGGGTTCCAGGCCTGAAGCCGTACACCTGGCAGAGAGGGGAACCGTTGTACTCGTTTGGAATTGGATTGGGGCCGTATCCTGTTTGAGCCAGAATTACTCTGAGGTAGCCTGTGTTAGAGGACTATTAAATTATTTGAAAGAAAAACTGTTTCCATTAGGGATAATATGGAATATTTAGTACTAGGGTTTCTACTAGGCCTGAGTTTTAAATTTTTCATGGAGTAACCTGATGAAGTTTGGAATCAACTTGTACAGCTACAACCACACAGGTAGAAGTTGGTTCTTGGGCCAGCCGCTGACTTCTAGAAGCTGCTTCCTCACTGGCCCTTGGCTGTGCCCTGCCTGTCCCAAGGGCCCGAGGCTGGGGAGATGGAGAAGGCCCTGCTGGGGCTCCTCATGGGGGCTCGTGTCCTCGGAGAATCTGCTGGCGTTTATCTCCCTCAGACTCACTCGTGCATGCGCACCATTGAGCACTGCCAGCTTCGGGGGAAGATGTGGTCAAATGGTTGTTTAAAAAACTCGGGTTTTGCACTAAACCATTTGGCTTGCTTCTCTGCCTACAGACTTGGCTACCCCTTAAAACGGGGGTGTAGGCCTTAGGGTGCTGTGTGCTCGGCACTCGCACAGGGAACCGGTGGCGGGTGCGGGACGGTCTGGAGCACGAGCTGACCCGTCCTCCCGCCCGTCACCACTCTCGATTCTGACCGCACTCAGATGCCCTGAGCTGCTGAGCACGAGTCCAGTGCCAGTTGTGACGTTCACCTCTTTTTCTCCTCTTTTGTAAAATTGTGAAGTGGGCATACTAACCTCTTTTTCATATCATTTCAGAGTTTCTGGAAGGAGGAGTTGGCCATGTCGAAATGTTATTCCGCTGCAACTATTTAGCATTAGTTGGTGGTGGGAAAAAACCAAAATACCCTCCCAACAAAGGTAAGGTCGCCGTGTGCCTCACAGTCGAGTCTCACCTGTGCTTGTGTCTTGGAGTCTGTGGCACATCCTTGTGTCTGTGGCCCTTCGATCTCCCTGTGGGCCTGTGAAGTGTGAAGGACTGGCCCCTGGGAAAGAAGCCTCCAGAAAGAGTGCCTGGTCTCTGATGCTCCTGTGCCTGGGGACCCTGTTTTGTTCTGGGTGCTCTGCTGTGGGCCAGCTTCGTAAAGGTCATAAGTTTATTTTAAAGCAGGGCGGAGGGAGGTTATCTTTCCTGCAGAGCCACTGACTCAGAGACGGGAATGCATTCGCCACGAAGCATGAAAACCAACGTGGCTCTAGTTGTAAGGGTGTTACTTTGGGGGGAGGGCGCGGTTAAAGACATTACTGTGTAGAGGGTCCGCCTCTTTCTAAGTAAGGGAGGGCCCTGGCTAGTGTAGCTCAGTGCACTGAGCGCCAACCTGTGAACCCAAGGTCATCGGTTTGATTCCCAGTCAGGGTACATGCCTGGGTTGCAGGCCAGGTACCCCAGTCTGGGGCGTGCAAGAGGCCACCACACACTGATGTTTCTCTCCCCCCTTTCTCTCTCCCTCCTCCTCTATCGCTAAAAGTAAACAAATAAATCTTTAAAAATAAAGTAAGGGAGACACAGAAAAGTTTGCTGTCAGGGGCCACATTAAAGACAGTGCGTTTAGTGTTTGGCGCGTGGCAGTGAGGCGGCCCTGAGGCCTTGAGGGTTTCTCCTGCGATGCAGGCAGTGTGTCCGGTCCCTCATCTTCGGGGAGCGAGAACTCGCACTGCTGCTGGGGCCTCCCTCTCATTCCCAGGCATTTCTGAAAATGGAGGTGAACGCTGGTCGTGCGGGCTCTGTGTGCTGTGCACCGCCTGCCCTTGTTGGGGCAGCAACTCCTTGGTGGCCGGGGGGCCAGAGGGAGCCTCCTTCCGAGTCACTGACCGGAGCGGAGGTGCCCTCGGCCCGGGTGGTGGGGGCCCGGTGTCGGAAGGTTGGAGCAGGAAAACAGTTCTCTGCTTCATCTTTGTGCAGCCATGCGTCTCCATTAACCTCTTCAGCAGTGAATAAACCTCATGGTGTTGAATAGCAAGCTTGGCAGTTCTTGTAGGCTGCTGTTAAATTCGCTCATTTGGGGTGTTGGGTCACTTAGTCTGTCCTGGCAAAAAAGTCACACCTGAACTAGGCCTCAGGGTTCGCATTGGCCTCGGTGTGGGGATCGCTGGGATCGTCTCCTCCTTACGGCCTGCACGGGCGGCTCTGCGAGCAGAGGGGAGAGACGCGCCGCACCCCCCGCGCATTTCCCCGGCCCCGCTGGTCAGCACTGCCCACCTCAGAGGCTGTCCGTGCGCGACCTCGGCACGTCCCAGTGAAGTCCTGCGGTGGGGGGGGCATTTCTGAGCTTGGGGGAAGGAGGACGACCAGGTGCCAAGTCCCAGCCCTGGCTCAAGGCTTCCGGCTTCATGGTGGGGCCTTCCCTTGGGTCAGTGACGGGCCGGAGCACAAGGGGTGGGGAAGTCACCTGAGCACGGGGCACGGGCTGCTGGAGCAGAGAAGACCCCATGTGTGAGTGTGAGCGTGAGCGTGTGCAGCACGTGTGAGAGTGCTGGGCACACATGGCTGGGATGGGCACAGGGCGTCCTGAGTGGGAGGGCGGCTGCGTCTCGGCTGCTCAGACGACTGGGGCGGGATGCCTGTGCGGGGCCACCGGCCCTGTGCTCACGGGGTCTCTCTGGTGTCGCAGTGATGATCTGGGACGACCTGAAGAAGAAGACTGTCATCGAGATAGAGTTCTCCACGGAGGTCAAGGCAGTCAAGTTGCGGCGAGACAGGTAGGTGGGGGACCTGATTTCAGGAAGCGGAAGAGCCACTTTTTCTGGAGACGGCCGACGTGCTTGTGTGTTGCAGGAAGTGCTTGGGAAGATGACAAATTGAAATGTGATGGCTCCAGTTTGTGATAAAAGGACAGAGGCTTATTTGTATTGCTGCACGGAAGGCGCGGGGCTTTCTTGGCTTCTGAGGGTGACTGAATGGCCAGGGTCAGTGGGCCTGGGAGAGGCGCAGCAGCGCTGGCCGGGCACTGCCCTCAGTGGCTCTCGGTCTCAGGAGAGGTGTCCGCGCTCAGCAGGTGCAGACTGAGGACACAGGTTTTGAGCCATGCCGCCCCAAAAGCTGCCTCAATACCTGTCTTCAGTGTGACAGTAAAGGGGAATTTGGAGACTCCTTGGGGGGGAAGGTGTCATGACAGCAAGTTTCTTTCTCAGCCTTTGCTTTCTGGGGTTTGGGAGACTCGTTAAGGTTCCTCACTAGGTAGCAAGGTAGGGCAGCGCCTGATCTGGATAGAACCTGGTAAGCTTTGCGCATTACACTCCGCTGTGGAGGACAGAGGCACTGGACAAGGTCAAGGCCATCCCCTCGTTCTTAGGTTGGCCACTCCCAGTGTTGGCAGTACGGAGGGACCCTCAGCAGTGCCAGGACTGGAGCCCACTCCCGGGCATCTCTTGAGTTACGCAGACGTGTCCAGAGGCACTCAGAAGTGTTTTTCTGCCCCGAGTTCCACAAGGTTCTCAAAGCAGAGGGCCTGTTGGTGGTGATATCCCTTCACATCCCAGCACAGGTGGGGGCCACCTCTGCCCACGCCCCAGGCGGCTCCCGGGGCCCTGCTGCAAAGGCCTGTCCTGCTAGGGCCCCCGACCTGAGCGAGATTGGTGCCTTTGGCTGCGGTGGTGGGAGTTTGCAAGGTTCGGAATGACGGGAACAGATGCCACAAAACGCTCGAGTTTTGCTTCAGGGAGGAGAGTGCTGACTGCTCCCTCCCTTCCAGAGTCGTGGTGGTTCTGGACTCCATGATCAAGGTCTTCACCTTCACACACAACCCCCACCAGCTGCACGTCTTCGAGACCTGCTACAACCCCAAAGGTGAGGCGTCCGAGGAGGCCTGGTCACCCGCTGGCTGGTCTGAGGGGCTCGCGGTGGGGGGTCCTGAGGCGCCCAAGCACCCGAGGTCCCCCGCTTTCTCCTCCCCCTCCCCCGGTGGCCCTTCCCCCACTTGCTCATCCTTCTGTCCCCAAAGGCCATCTCTGCGCAGTGGCTCTCAGACCCCGCAGTCTGGGAGTCCTGGGGCCCCCAAGGGCCTTCGAGGGCGGCTGCCAGCCCCGCTGGGGCCTGGGCGTCTCTCTCATTTCCCCGAAGGGGGCGTGTTCTTGGTGAACCTCATTCATTACTCCAGCTATCAGCTTAATTTCCTTCCAGAACTTCCGTTTTCTCCAAGCTTTCCCGAGGTGTAATTTACTCATTTTGAATGTATCACTTGAAAAATGGTAGCAGTTGTTGAAGGTTGTGTCGGACCACCACAGTGAGGGCGGAGCAGCCCGGCCTCCCAGTGAGTGTCCTCCAGCGGCGAGGGCCTGCCCCTTGCGTCCTCTCCAGCTGCAGCCGGTGTTGTTCTTGAGCTTAATGTTTCTCGGGTTCCTCCGCGTGCAGTGTTCTTTTGTTCCTTTTTGTTGCTGAGTAATCGGGGAGGGACGGGTAGGTAGGCCACAGTCGTTTGTCCACACGAGTTTTCTCAGCCATCACGATCAGCAGCTGCTGTGGATGCTGACGCACAGACCTCTGTAGGGACAGTCATTTCTCCTGAGCAGTGCCCTGGGGAGCGGGGCTGCTGCGTCCCCTTGCGAGCACGAACGATGTCATCTGGAGCAGCCCTGCTACGCTGGTCGCGCTGCAGTGCCCTCAGTGACGCGTGGGGGTCCGGTTGCCAGCACGTGGTGTTACCGGCCTTTTGCCTACAGATGCTGCTGCGGGAGTGGCTATGGTGCCCCTCAAGCACCCGTCCACGGTGTCACTGCCGTCTGTGCATTGTCATGGTGAAGTAGTTTCACGTCTTTTGCCTGATTTAAAATTGTTACCTTACTACTGAGTCTAAGAGTTCTTTATGTGTTCCGGTTAAGACATCAAACTGGGGTCTCTTGACTCTCTCCCAGTGGTCCGTGTTTCCATTCTTATGCCAACATGACGCTGCCTTGATTTCTGGAGCTTTAGAATATTTTTAGCAGCTAGGTAGCTCCAGTAAGTCCTCCAATCTTGTTCCTATTTTACAAAACATTTTTTGGCTCTTGTAGGATTTTCGCCTTTACTTTAGTATCAGCTTGTTTATTTCTTCCAAAAGAGCCCGCGGAGGGAGACTTTGTGCGCGCTCGGGGTGGGCGGAGGAGCGCGTGCAGCCCGGCCGTCGGGCCTCCGCTCTCCGCCGCGCGTGTAGTTCTACAGCTCTGCGTTCTCAGGGCCGGGCACCGCGGAGGGACACTGGGCAAAGTGACCGTTCAGGAAATGTTCCCAGTTACCAGACGGTCTCGTGGGAGGTGGCTGTGCTCGGCCCCGTGACACCCTTTCTGGCATTCCGACAGAAGGGGAGACCCACAAGTAATCCTGACCGTTCGTGCCTCGGGAGCCGGCGCCTGGGGCACGGGTGGGACAAGGCCCTGCCTGTGGGAGAGCAGAGGCTTAGAGGGTGGCCAGGTCCCTGACGGTCTCCGCTGTCTCCGTCTAGGCCTCTGTGTCCTGTGCCCAAACAGCAACAACTCCCTGCTGGCCTTCCCGGGCGCGCACACCGGCCACGTGCAGCTGGTGGACCTGGCCAGCACCGAGAAGCCGCCTGTGGACATTCCCGCCCACGAGGGCGTCCTGAGCTGCATTGCCCTCAACCTGCAGGGGACGAGAATCGCAACCGCGTCTGAAAAAGTGAGCGCGTGGCCCTGCCCTCCCGGAGGCCACGTGCCTCCTGTAGCCCCCCAACCCCCACACCGTGGGCTCCACAGGAAACCAGCCGTACGTAGCCAGTCCGGCAGCCCCTCGCCCTGAGCGGTGCTCCTTTCTCTGGTGCGCGGGAGTCCCTTGCAGACACCGCCACTCCAGACACAGAGCTGACAGCACTCGAGGGGGAGGGTGGCTCCCCAGGCGTCTGCCCAGGGTCCGAAGTGCCCCTCGTGCCCCCCGGCCCCTGCCCAGAGCTGTCGGACGACGGGGCCAGCAGCCCATTCCTGGGCACGACGGAGGGAGAAGCGGGGTTTAGGTGACGGGGAGGGGGGTCTGGGGGAAGGCTGTGGGTGTGTGAGTGTCAGTCACTGAGAACTGACTACAACGCTGTGAATCTGTGATAATGAAACACTTCACTGTTTTTCAAAGGGGACCCTTATCAGAATATTTGATACTTCATCAGGGCATTTAATCCAGGAGCTGCGAAGAGGGTCTCAAGCAGCGAACATTTATTGGTAAGGACGACCAGCATCTCACCCCAGAGGAGGCCGCTGCTGTGGGCTGCCGCCTTGAGTGGGCCTGTGTGTCGGGGGGGCCGGCCAGGGCCCCCGCCCCCAGGCAGGAGGCGGCCTGCTCTGCGGGAGGTTGAGCTTCAGTTCATTTTATTATTACTGGTTTTAACATCTATTATGGGGATATACACAAAAGTGGAAAGAACGTTATGACTGTGAACCCATCCCTCTGCTTGAGCATTGATCAGCATTGGCCATTCTCCCTCCTCACGTTCCCTCCAGCCTACTGTGTGTTGAGACCTGGTTGGCCCAGCGGTCACTGCTGGAGCCTTCTCTGAGGGACTGGGCTGCTCTCCATGTGTGGTGGCCTCCAGCCCCCACTGTGTGCGGCCTCCAGCCCCCACTGTGTGCGGCGCAGGAGGGCTGGACCCCTCCCGGGCCGGGCTTCGTTCTTGGCACCTGTGGCTCTGTAGCTGCCGAGCAGCATTTGAGTCCATGTGTAAAAAAAGTGACTTGAGTGTGAAGTCCGTGAGTGTGCCTGCAGGCCGTGGTGCCCAGCGCCTCTCCTGTGGGTCTGCTCTCAGGGCACCCCCAGTGGAGCAGGTGCCTCCCCAGCCCAGCTGAGGCGCCCCCGGGGGCGGGGCAGTCAGAGAGGTGGAGCTTTTCTCACCTGAGTGGCATGTGGAGGAAGCAGTCCGCAGGGAGCCCTTCCCTGTCCCCAGAATCCAGCCCAGTCTGTGCACCTGGGGAGGGGAGCACTGCGGGACTGTCACGACCCCTAACTGGCTGTCGGGAACGGGAAGGGCAGGCTGGCAGGTGGCAGCTCGGGGTCAGGGCTGGGGCTGGGCTCCTCGGCTCCCGCACGGAGCCCAAGCACGTCTGGTTTCCCCGCAGCATTAACTTCAATCAGGACGCGTCCCTCATCTGCGTGTCCAGTGACCACGGCACAGTGCACATTTTTGCCGCGGAAGATCCAAAGCGGAATAAACAGTCTAGGTAGGTTTCCCAGTGTGAAGGGGACTAACTGTTGCTTCAGGGTAGGGTCTTCTGCATAGTTTCAGCCGTTGAAACCAGAGCAGACGGTCTGACACTAAAACCGTGGTATCACAACCCCCACCACCACCACCATTTGTGCCTTCAGAAGCGTCCGTTGAGGGTCCAGGCTTGGTCCTGAACTCCTGCGGCGTCTCTGTTCACTGCGTTCAGAAGATCAGTAACTGACATGCCACAGAAACCTGTGCCTCCTGCAGCCAAAGGGCTCTCACACAGTTATTTGTAACGACGTGGTTTTTCATGTGGAAATAGAGTTTGAGCAAGGCTGAGACTGTGTTGGAGAGAGCTGTGTTTTAACGTGGTGACTTCTTTTCCTGTCCCCACAGTTTGGCATCAGCCAGTTTTCTTCCGAAATACTTTAGTTCCAAGTGGAGCTTTTCCAAGTTTCAGGTGCCCTCGGGCTCTCCGTGCATCTGTGCCTTTGGAACGGAGCCAAACGCCGTCATTGGTGAGTGGTCCCCCCGGACGCAGCTGGATCCCCTGCCCTCAGTCTGTGCTGACCCAGCTCGCTGGCCCCTTCTTGCCTCCTGGGGTCACCGTGCGTCCCCCTCAGGGCTGCACAGCCACGCAGGATGTGAGCAGCTCCCTACCCTCTGGGCTTTCCCAGGGAATCCTGGGGGCAGGTCAGTGGGCTTGTTTTTGTATCACCAACACTCCCAGAGTAGTTGGGACTCTTGGCCACATTCAGGCTCAGGAAGGGGAACCCCTGGCTGTCCACAAATCCAAGTATAAGTTAGCTGCTCAGGGCTCTACTGGGCCGCTGGTCATTGGGCTGCACAGAGCCTTTTGCTTTGAACTTCATGGGAAGAAACGTGAGTAAAATGGCCCTTTTTTTGTCACAGCAATTTGTGCAGACGGCAGCTACTACAAGTTCCTGTTCAACCCCAAGGGGGAGTGCATCCGAGATGTCTACGCACAGTTCCTAGAGATGACCGATGACAAGCTGTGACTCTGCACCTGCAGAGCAGTCAGCACCCACCACTGAGAACCCCCAAAGTGCTGAGTGCGCCCAGACTCCTGGGGCTGGTGCCGGCACCCTTGGGGCCTTGTGGGTAATGGACTGGAGGGACTGCCGGGGACCTTGGCCCCGAAGCCATATGCGGTTGTCTGTTTTCCTCAGCAAGGCTTCGCGTTTCCAGTATTAAAGGGAGAATCATCATCGAGGCACCACGGACACTCAAGTGGCTCTGAGGAGCCCGAGCCGGACGCTGGTTTGTCACCAGTGGTGTACCAGTGATGGCCGCTGTACGGACCTACTGCTCCTGCACCTGCACCGGGACGCCACACAGACTGAGGGCCTGGGCGGGTGCGAGGGTGGACACACCCAAGTTTGTTTTGGGAACAGATTCCATTATTTTCACTGAGTCCGTGATGGGGAAGTGAACAGATGTGTAGATGTTAGTTCTCACGCTACAGCCAGATTTTCAAGAGTAGCAATACCAGCAGCAGCCTTAGGGAAGGAGAGAGGTATTGTCTCCCATCTGAACCTGAAGCAGAGATGCAGCTGGGTCAGAGCACAGGTGGGCCGTTCCCTCCCTCGGGAGCCCTGCGTCTTGGCCCTCAGCCTGCCGCGAGTGCCCGCCCCCCCCCCACCAGTGCCGGCGTCCTGTCTCCCGGGGTGGCTGTGGGCATTGAGGCCGGTGCCAGGCCCACCCGTGGGCAGGGCACGTGAGCCTCGCCTGGGTCTCTGGGAAAGCTGCTGGTGACACTGAGCCTCCCTGGTGTGTGCGGGGAGCAGAGTCACACATAGACTTTAAAAATCAGTCACAAGACAGCGTCACCTGATGTGGAGAACGTGAAGGGACAGGTTTGGTGCCCGTCTCAACCTCCCCATCTCCCAGCGCCGCACACTGCTGTCCCAAGGGTGAGCAGCTCCCACCCTGTTCTTAACACGCAGTCACTAAAGTAGGTTGTGGGCTCCCCAGTGTCCGTGCTACTTGAGGTCTGTATTTGATTTTCTTAAATTCCCTTTGAAGAAACCTAGTTCAGTTTTCAGTTCACGTTGCGAACATTTAGAACTGCTGCAGCAAGTTGTCCGTTTTGCCTGTTCTTTTACTGTCATGTAACCAACTAACTTTGTATGTGGGTTTCAATGTCAGGTATGCATGTTCCCTCATGTGTATTTAATCATGCAGTTTAATTTTGCACACTTGTTTTTAATGTTTCTTTTAAATAAAAGTGACTAATTTTGTTGTACTCTGTACCCCTCAAGGGAAAAGAATTATGTTACAACTCCAAGCCCCTGGTGTTGAGAAGCAGGTCGAGTCATAGACGCTGCCGTGGGGCTGCTGGGCGGGGTGGAAACCAGGGCCCCAGGACACCCGACCACGCTGCATGAGGGTGACCGACCTTTGAGCCCCCGCTTGGGGCAGAGGGGCAGAGTTCTGTGCATGGCTGTTTGTGTTGGCTGTCACGTGGTGGGCGAGTCGTCCGCCTGTTACTAAAGCCAGCCAGCAGGGCTGACCGTCCCTGTGCTCGCCGCCTAGCAGGCGGGCCTCCAAAGACAGGGTTCGGTGGGAAAGGAGAGTCTGATGGCAGCTTTCTGCCTGACACGCCTGGGCGACGGGGGAAGGAAAGGGATGACATCAACAATATGTCCTTACAACTACTTGTAGGTGCGAGAACGGAAAGCGGCAAAAACCCGTTCGCAGTGCTGTTACCACCAAGGTCTGGAAATAACACCAAGCGTCTGCCTCACAGCCCGTTCCTTGTAAGACACCCAAAGAAAAAAATCACCGTCACTCGTCACTCTCGGCCAGTTAAATGTTGCGCCGGGAACCGCTTCTCCCACCGGAAGTGGAAGTACCGAGAGCGTGGGGGTCTCAGTGCGTGTCCAGTTGCACCCCAGCTCCACGTACCTTTCGGAGTTGGTCCTCCCAGGGGACGGAGCACAGAGCCCCTGCGGGGAAGAGGAGAAACCACCAAGCGCCACTGCGCCTGCGTGCTCCGTTTCAGAAGGCCTCTCCCAGAATCCAGTGGGGGTCAGGGACGAGCTCGGGTTTGCCTTCCCCCGCGCCTCCGCGCGCCAGCGAGCGGCCGCCAGTCACGCATGCGCGTAGCAAACCCCTCCCCCAGGGGCTCCAGGCACATGCCCTAGGTACGTGTCCTGCGCCTTGTGGGTTCCTCTCCCTCGCTGACGCCAGGGCCCGACTGGTTAGGGGCGCAGGCGAGTCCTCTACGTCCGTACAATCACTAGTTTATATTTTTCCGAGTGCACCTCCACCTGGACAAACGTCCGCAAAGGGGGTGCGCGGGGGTCTCCGCGTGTGGGGAACCCGGGCAAGAGCCCCGCAGCCTGGGGGCTCCCCCAAGGCAACCGACCCCACCAAGCTGACGGACTCGGGAACAGGCCGCCTTCACGGTGGTAGGCACAACCAGGACACAGCGCCGGCTGGGGCATCATCGGGGCGGGCCCGGGCGCGCGAGCTGGGCTCCGGGGAGCCTGGGGGTAGGGCGGGGGTGCGTCTGCGGTCTCCCGTCTCCTGTCAGGTTACCGGGGTTCTCGCGGGACCAAGGCCGAGCCCCTGGACACAGGAAGTGGCCCCGAGAACCACCGCAAGGAGCCAGCTCAGCACTCGTCGCGACCCTCTCCGGGGCAAAACTGTCGTCGCCTGGCGAAACGCACCCACCCGCGCCGCTGCTCTCCGCGCCCCTTTCTGTCGGTGGAGCGGCCCCTTGCGGACATTTTAGCCGCAGAGCAAAATCATGCGACAGCGACCTCGTGTGCCTGGCTTCCTCCCCTGAGCACAGTGTCTGCAGGTGTCGCCCACGTGGTCCTGCTGCCCCAAACCGGCTCAGCTCCGCACTGGCACACGCGCCTACGTGCCGATCACCCGAAGGGGAAGAGGTCGTTGGAGCTTTTAATTCTTTTAAAATTCACAGACACTCTTTCCAGGGAGCGCACCGTTCTAGGAGTGTCGTCAGATGAAGGGAGCCCCCAGCCCCGCGTAACCACTGACCCTCCGCCTGTTGTAACGGACATCTGGCGCCACCGTGACGACGTTCCACGCGGGGCTGCTTGGCACAACAGAAAGTTCTCCCTTCCCAGCTCTGGAGGCTGGAAGTGGCACCCGGGTGTTGGCAGGATTGGTCCCTTCGGGGCATGGACAGGTCTGTCCCAGGCCTCTGCCCCCTGCGGGCGGGACCAGCGTCCTCTTCGGAAGACACGGTTGCTGGACCAGAGCCCAGGCTAATGGCTTTGTCTTAACCCGAGCACAACTGCAAAGACCATGTTTCCCAATGAGGTCACACCCACAGGCACCAGGGGGAGGAGGGACACTGCAGCCTGGCTGGGCGGGGAGGACAGAGGCTTCTGAGCCTGGGTGTGACCCCGCAGTGAGGCTCCGACAGCCACCTGTGCTGCTGGGTCAGTAGCTCACCCAGCGCCCAGACCTCCCAGGCTGTCCATTCATTCCTTCAGTCAGGAGAGCAGCTGGCACATTTCTAGATTCTGGAAATGCTAAAAAAGGCTCCAAACTTGGATATGCTGGTGATCATAGGTTTGTTTTGGATAAATTATCGGAGTGAGGGGCTGAGGTTGCTGAGTCAAGTGGTTTAATTGACACAAGCTGCCAAGGCTTCCGGGTGCCTGCTGCCCACGTGTCCTGAGGACACAGGACAGGGGTCCCATCAGCAGCTTCCCTTCCACATGCAGTCAAATTTGCTAGTGGCATCTAGTCCTTAAGTTTTCTTTGTTTTTATTCAGGAAACACATAACATACATCGAGCCACCATAAAGTGGCACGTGGGTGGGTACATTGGCCATGTTGGGCAGCTACAACCCACCTCTAGTTTTAAAACCTCCTCACACCCCCCAGAATACCTCATAGTTATTAAGAGATTACTCCCCATTTCCTCCCACCTCATCTCCTGGTAACCACTCATCTGCTTTCTGTCTCTGGATTGGCCTGTTCTAAGGTACAGTACGTTGTTTTTAGAGTTCTTTTTAGCACACTTAATAGACTACAGTATAATGTAACTGTAACCACATCAACATTACAACTAAACTACAGAACAACCACTCAGAACCGGCAGAAACCAAGTTGAATGGGAGTCTGACAACCACGGAATTAAAGAAACCACACCTATCCAGACTGGCAGGAGGGGTGCAGATGTGGAACAGGTTGGTCCCACACCCAAGTGCAGTGGATAAAAAATCAGGAGGAAACTTCCATCTAAAACGGAGGCATAGGCAGACACAGTGTGTCTTTTTTTGTCCTCAAAAAAACCAAAAGAAGGGCAACAACACATCTAAAAACAAAAACCAACCGCAACTGCCAGAAAATCCAACTGTATGGAAGTCCGACAACCAAAGAGTTAAAGAAGAAACATTCAGCCAGACTGGAAGGAGTGGCGGAGAAGACTCGTGGCAAGGCAGCAGCTGCTGGAGTGGGCAGTCCGACGTTCACGTGCAGACGAACGGAGGAACAACTGGGGAGCGAGACAGGAGCACACCCCCTGGTTCCAGCTCAAGGAAATAAAGCTTCAAAGCTTCTGGCTGTAAAAACCTGTGGGGGTTGAGGCAGCGGGAGAAACTCCCAGCCTCACAGCAGAGTCCATTGGAGAGACGCACAGGGCCCTAGAATGTACACAAACCACCCACCTGGGAATCAGTGCCACAAGGGCCCAGTTTGCTTGTGGGGAGCGGAGAAAGTGACACAAAGGTGGCTGAGACCTGAGCAAGTGGCACTGTTCCCTCTCGGACCCCTCCCCCACGTACAGCACCACAATGCAGCAAAGACGGTTGTCCTGCCCTGGGGGATACCTAAGGCTATGCCCCTTATTACGTAACAAGTGCACCGTGAAGACAAAAAAAATGCCCCAAATGAAAAAGATCAAAGCTACAGAAAAAAATACAACTAAGTGATGAAGAGACAGCCAACCTATCAGAGGCACATCCTGGTAATCGGGATGCTCACAGAATTGGTTGAGCATGGTCGCAAAATACAGGAAAGAGTGAAAGCTATGAAAAGTGAAATAAAGGAAAATGTACAGGGAACCAACTGTGATGGGAAGGAAACTGGGAATCAAATCAACAGTTTGAACTAGAAGGAAGAAATAAATATTCAACCAGAACAGAATGAAGAAAGAATTTTTAAAAAATGAGGACAGGCTTAGGAACCTACGGGACAACTTTAAACATTCCAATATCCGAATCATAGTGGTGCCAGAAGGGGAAGAGGAAGAGCAAGAAATTAAAAACTTATTTGAAAACATAATGAAGGAGAACCTCTCCAATCTGGCAAAGGAGATAGACTTCCAGGAAATCCAGGAATCTCAGTCCCAAAGAAGTTGGGCCCCAGGAAGCACACACCAGGCACATCATTACATTACCCAAGATTAAAGAGAAGGAGAGAATCCTAAAAGCAGCAAAAGAAAAGGAGGCAGTTACCTACAAAGGAGTAGGTAAGCCCATAAGACTGTCAGCTGATTTCTCAGAAGGAACCTTGCAGGCAAGAAGGGGCTGGAAAAAAGTATTTGAAGTTATGAAAGGCAAGGACCTACAGCCAAGAGGACTCTCCAGCAAAGCTTTCATTTAGAATGGAAGGGCAGATAAAGTGCTTCCCAGACAAGGTCAAGTTAAAGGAGTTCATCATCACCAAGCCTTTATTATATGAAATGTTAAGGGCCTTATCTATGAAAAAGATCAAAACTATGAACAGTAAAATTTCAACAAACACAACTAGCAACAACCAAACCTAAAAAAAAACCCCAAAAACCTAAGCAGACAACTAGAACAGAATCACAGAAATGGAGATCACATGGAGGGTTATCAGCAGGGAGGCAGAGAGGAGCAATGGGGGAAAAGATACAGGGAATAAGAACGAAATACAAAATAAGGGGAGGTTAAGACTAGTATAGGAAATGGAGCCCTGGCTGGTGTAGCTCAGCGGATTAAGCGTGGGCCTGCGAACCAAAGGATCATGGTTTGAGTCCCAGTCAGGGCACATGCCTGGGTTGCAGGCCAGTTCCCAGCAGGAGACGCACGAGAGGCAACCATACATTGATATTTCTCTCCCTAACCCTTCCCCTCTAAAGATAAATAAATAAATAATTTAAAAGATATTTTTTAAAAATAGTATAGGAAATAGAGAAGCCAAAGAACTTGTATGTACGACCTACGGACATGAACTAAGTGGGGGGCATGCTAGTGGGAGGGAGGTTCAGGGTGGAGGGGAGTAAAGGGGGGGAAATGGGGCAACTACGACAGCATAATCGGTAAAGTATGTATTTTTAAAAAGGGCACAGGGACAAAGCCAAAAGGGTGGAAGGTGAGGATGGGTCAGGGAGCGAGGAGGGGTAAAGACGGGAACAGCTGCACTTGGACACTAGAAAACAGCTGGGCGGGAGGAATATCTCGGAAGTGCCAGCCCCACACCAGGCCCCAGAGCTCAGGGCACCAGTGCCAGGGAGGTAAGTCCCCACAACTTCTGGGTGCGAAAACCGGCGGACACTGACTCAGTACAAAAAACTGCTGGAGCCCCAAGCAGTTCCCTCCAAAACACAGGAGGCGGACAGTCTGGCCCCACCTGGTTTGATCTGCTCCACACCTTGTTTCTACCCGGCGGCGGCGCCGAGCTCCTTGCCCCTGGTTAAGGAGCAGTTACACTGATACCGTCCTAAAGTCACGTTCGGCCCTTTGAAGGCAACCGTGAGACTGATGTGGCCGCCGGTGAAAATGAGTTTGACCGCCCCCCTCTGAAAGAACCGCAACACATGAACTTACTCAGACTCACGCCCTCTTAGCTCCAGCACTGGGGCAGCAGCTTGAAAGGCACCAGTGGCATTTGGGGAGGAACTGAAGTGTCTGGCAACAAGGCCGGAGCTGGACGACGGCTGTCTCCCAGACGCGGGCAGAGCCAGAGCGGCTGCGGTACCCGAGCCTCCATCTACCCGGCTAATGCGGTTTGCCTCGCCCTGGAGACCCCCTGACGCTGAGTCCCACCCAACTTACAGCTGGTAACTGCAGCTTTCCCTTAGAATGACTGGCAGGCTCCCGCCTCACAGTTTCCTACATCTTACCCAACAAGCAGCAGCTGGCCTCAGCGAGCCCCAGGCCCGGCACCAGCAGCAGCCATCTCAGGCTGCTTTACGGCTCAGGTAGAGCGGACCCGGGGCAGAACACAGGTGGGGGCTGACCTTGGCCTGCGCCACCCAGGGGCCAGCTGCAGACCACGTCGGAGCACCAGCACCCGCCCGCGCACAGCTGATCCTCCACAAAGAGCAGAGGGTGGTGGTCGGTGGTCACAGCCAGTCCCTGCAGCCGACTGGCCTGGGTAAGTCCCGCCCATTGGTAAAAAACCCGTTTCTGTGGTCAAAGGTGTGCAGCTTGACACTGTCTTCTCTGCGTCCATCCTGCTTGTGGTCCGCTGGCCTCTGTGCATCTTTTAAGTTCACCTTTCACCAAATTGGAGGTGTTTTCAACCATTATGTCTTTGTAAACTTATTTTTAAACCAGGGCCTTTCTCCTTCGGCTGGAAGTCCATCCACACACGTATTCGATCTTGTTCTGTTGTCTCAAAGGCCCTGAGGCTTTGCTTGTTTCCCTGCCTGAACGTTTTTCTGTTCGCTCACTGAAGTTTTCATTTCGGTGATTTTTAACTTCTCTAACTTCTGGTTCGTTTTAAGAGCATTCGCCCCGTACAGGGTGGTTGTAATGGTCAGAGCACTAGTAAGCTCAGGTGTATTTCTCATTATTCTAGCACATGTTGACTTCCATGTCCTTTGAGACATTTTCCTGGAAATTTATAGATTAAGTAATTTTGGATTATATTCTGGACATCTTGTGTATTGGGAGACGGAGTCCTACTAGAACCTAGAAAATGTCGACTTTTTAAAGCAGGTGAATAGTCTGGCTGGGATCCACTGCAGGGCGGTGGCCCTCTTCCCCAGCCTGTGCACTGCCTCGTGCCCACGCGGGTGCCCTCTGCCAGTGGCTGTCCCAGTGAGGCCCCAGGCTGGTGTGTCCAGCCCTAGGGGAGCGTCCTCTGACTATGCATCTGCTGTGACCTGCCCCACATTTCCCGTCTCTCAGGGTCCCCTCTTCCTGGCCCTGTGACCAAGTCTAGCGTGGGGCCATGGTGGTGTGAGGAAGGACCCTCTGTGCACCTCGGGGACAGCTGCCCCTCTCCGATTCCTCCTCTCAGGGCGGGCCACTCTCCGAGGCCCGGGCCCCGGCTCCACACAGCTGTGTGACCCCAGGGTCTGCCACGGGGCCACTCCCAGAACTCTGGCCAGAATCGGGGGGCACTTTCTCGGGCCCATTCCTGATGTGCAGTTCTGACACGTGGGCTGTCCCGGAGCTTCTGCCCTGTCACACAGCAGGAAACCAAACCCAGGGGCAGTCACCGTGTTGCTGCTGCTTCCACTTCTTAAGAAATCCTCACCAGAAGACGTGCTTATGTTAGGGCTGGAATTAGATAAAAGTAGCCAAAAGGAACCTGAGGCAGGCTCCAGACTGTCTCAGCAAGGAAGATAGAAAGTACAGAAAGTACAAAGAGTGCTGAACAAGATAAACCGCCTTGTGCATGACCTTGTCTTTGCAGAAAAGTATCCATTGTTGCAAGCAGAGAACATAGCCATGTGTGTCCTCTCGAGATAGCCAGTTGCTAACAGCTACGTCTGCTTCTGTGTTTACTTGCTTGCTCACCCCAATAAAAACCCCAGGCTGTAAGCACCAGGCGCGACTCTCATCTGCAGCCATTTTGGCACTGTGTCTCCGGACACCCTGAGAGTTCGCCCCTGCACAGGTAAAACTTTGAAACTTTGGCCAATAAAGTTCCGTCATAAACTCCTGAAGGCTTCCGACATTTGTTGCTCGCATTGGGGTATGTTATACTTATTGATATTAGAGACGGTGAGGGGCGGGGAGATGGAAATACCAATCGGTTGCCCCCCCCATACGCCCTGAGGACGAACCCGCAACCAACCATCTGGGTGCGGTGCAAGGCGACACCCAACCAAGCAAGTCACGTGGACCAGGGCTGGCTGCTCACTTCTAATCCCTCTGCCCCGAGCTGTCTGCTGCTGTCGTTCTTGGGCACCGAGACAGGGGCTTTGTTTATCGGTACTGGTGGCAGTTGGCTGTGACCCCAGGGGGAGGCGCTTGTTGCACCACAGGAACCTGAGGACATTTCCGAAATCAGGACATTAGTACAGGGTCAGTCACCTCACCAGAGGCCACTGAGGCCCCTGTGAAAACCTGGTTCTCCTATTGCTGTGGACATGACCCCAGAGGGGCGCGGTGGCCGGCACATCCATCCAGCGTGCATTGAGGTCACTGCAGAGCCCAGGGGAAGTGCCGGACGGCAGCAGCAGTTCGAGCCCATGGGCCGGAGGGTCCTCTGCGCCTGCCCCAGGAGTGCAGAACGGACCACGTGGTCACTGCAGGGTGTCTGGTCGTGCCGACAGGGCGGCCTCCTGACGGACTCGCTGAACTGCCTGGTCTGCGGGAAGGCCTCCCCGCCACGCCCTCCGTGTGGGTGAAGGTGGGGACCCTGCGGGACAGGGCCATCTGTTTCTTCAACAAGGTGAACCTAATGAACCAAATGAAGTTACCAGACCAGCATCTCCGGAGAGAAGGGGAGGTTAAGATCATACTGCACTTTATTAAAAATTTTTTAATTTTAACTAATTTTAGAGAGGGGAAGGAGAAACATTGATCTGTTGTTCCATTTATTTATTAATTCATTGGCTGATTCTTTAAAAAAAGATTTTATTTTTTAGAGAGAGGGGAAGGGAGGGGGGGAGAGAGAGAGAAAACATCAGTGTGCGGTTGCCTTTCATGCGCCTCCCACCAGGGACCTGGCCCACAGCCCAGGCACGTGCCCTGACCGGGAACTGAACCAGCGACCCTCTGGTTCGCAGGCCAGGACTCAGTCCACTGAGCCACACCAGCCAGGGCAGTTGGTTGATTCTTCCTTTGTATGTGTCCTGAGTGCGGACTGAACCCACAACCTTGGCGCACCAGGACGACACTCTTATCCGACCGAGCCACCCAACCAGGGCAAGACCGTAATGCACCTTAAAGCACCGACTGACACAACACGATTAATTCCACATGGAGAACGCCTGGCAAACGCCATGGTGAATGCTTTCTTCGGGAGAAACAGCCTCTGGACATGACGAGCAATTGTTTCTGCTACCGAACTGTCTCTGAACTCTGTCCTTAGTCGCTCAACTTCAGCTTCCTTCACTCAGCGCCCCAAGAGGGACTTCACGCCACATTTTGCGGGACACCTTCCCGCTCACACCCTGGAAGTGGAGCTGGGTGGCGCTCTCGGGCCTCCCACGACAGACGCGGATGGCAGACGCCCTGTGGACTTTCTGTAGTGGCCAGCTGGCCAGCATCCAGGCTGGGCACCACGTGGCCACACGCCTCTCTAGGCTGACACCATTTCCGGGCGTTCACAGGGACCTTGACTCACGGCTATGACCTCAGCTGGACCCCTGCCTCCCTCCCGTGCAAACCCCGGCGCCGCCGCTCCGCACATATGCGGCGGGGCCTGCGCGAGCCGGGGGAGGAAGCGCCTGCGGAAGCTGCCAGACGGCAGACAACACGCGCTCCACTAAAAGCGGTGCACGCGTTTTACTGGACGTCAGGAAATCGGCACTTCTAGAATTTCGAACCTGCACGCGGATCACCACGACACTTCCTGGACTAACAGCGTCAGGACCCGAAGACTGTCCCTTACCTCCAGGGTCGCGCGGCAGGGAAATCCCGGGTCCTGATGTGGCCCCACCCGCGGCGCCTGCCCGCTCTGTCCTGGAGGACACTCAAGGGCGTGGCACTGGAGGCGCTCACGGTGCCCTGGGGCCTCAACCGCGCAGAGGGAGCTCAGTCCCAACTGCAGACACCTGGGAACGCTCTGCACTGCGCAGGTCACAGGTTTCCCTTTTGTGTTTTCGTTTGGTTCAAGGCAAAGCTGCAGAAATGAAGTTTCTAGTCCCTCAGAAACTTCCTAAAAGAAGATGTGCAGGATCTGCCTGTGCACAGGTGCCCCGTCACCCGGGGCCTCCAGCAGGGCAGCTGGGAAGCAGCTTGGTGGCTCCTGGTGTATTAAGGGCTCTTGGGAATTCAGAACTAAACTGAAAAAAAACTGGCTAGGGCCACTGGTGTGGCTCAGTTGGATTGAGTGCAGGCCTGCGAACCAAAGGGTCACAGGTTCGATTCCCAGTCAGGGCATTAAACCCATCTGGGTTGTGGGCCAGATCACCAGAAGGGGGCGTGCGAGAGGCACCCACATATTGATGTTTCCCTTGCTCTAAAAATAAAATATAAAAATCTTTAAAAAAAACCAAACTTGCTTGGAATATGATAGCTAATTCATGCGTCTTCTGGCTTTCCCCTTAATACCCCTAGTGCTACATGCTGATCAAGGAGCCACGCGAGGAAAGCGTGCTCTGGTCCCGGAAAGAGCCCACCCTCACCACCTGGCAGCAAACACTCCTCGCCCTGCAATCTGAGCACCACGCACTCACCTACCACCCAGCCCAAGCCCCTCCAGCCCCTGACGGTGTACGTTTTGGGCTAAAATGATCACGCAACGGGACAGGCTGACACAGGGAAAGGCTGCGAGTCTTCCCGGATAGCGGCCGGCACGCCGCTGTACCCACGTGTCCTTGCGCCCGGCCCTCAGAGCGGTGACCTCACCCACACGCACAGGGCACTGTCAGCAGAGCATCGCGTTGCAAATCACCAACGTCGGTGGATTTGCAAATGCAAGGCGCGCTCTGGTGCAGCGCCCGGGAGGCGGGGCTGCTGCCCGGGAGCCCCGCCCACACTTGCGTCTGTCACACACGCGGGCTCACGCACTTGGTGGTTCTGTTTTATTTTTTAAATGGCTGAGTTATAAATCCAGCTGCTGGGCAGTAACTTCATAATTTTCAACGCGCATCATCTGCAGTGACATTGCGACAGCTCCACACTTCGGATGGACACACAATACTTAGAACAGTCATCATATTTGGTCTTCAGGTAAATAATGTTTTAAAGTTGCCTAAATATACCATTCTGAGCCGTTTCATCCCACCAGGAAAATACAGGGTTCTTTCCTCTCTTTAAAAAAAATTAAATACCAAAATAACTACATTTAAATAAATAACGTTACGGTGATGACATTTAAAAATTCACAATAAGGCCAGAGCCCTCGTTCTATTTGCACGGCTGCGCAGCCCAGACCCGGGACCCTCCGGAAGGGCGAGTGGTTTTCTCCCGGAGGATCTGGGCCGTGGCCCTGGGGGCGCCCCCACCTCCCCCTTGTCCCCTTCCCTCTCGCTGTCACTGTCTGTGGGAGGGAAGTCGGTCTCAGCGGTGGGTTCAGCCCCGACAGGTTGAGGGGAATGTGCTGTTACAAATCGGGAAACCACCTGGACGTCCCCAGTGCACGACCCCAGGGCCTTCCCCGCCCGACCCCTGATGCACCCGCGGTTCCGCTCGGGGCCCCCGCAGCTGCTCCTGGGTGAGCGCAGCTGCCGGGCAGACAGCTGGGTGGACCAGGCCGAGTGGTGACGGCACCTAAAATAGCAAATGTGCCACTGAGGGGCCTGAGACACCTGTTTGGAAGGGTGTGTGATCACAGACCGAACTGGTTCCCCAGACGAAGCAGGAATAGTTCCGTCATTTTAAACACACAACACTCAGGAGACTCGCTTTACTGAGAGTGGAAAATGGACCAGGGACCAGGCCAACACACAGAACAAACAACAGAGCAAGAGACACAGTTAAGTGCAGCCCGCGAGTCCGCAGTCCGTCCGCGAGGCCCGCGGCGGCCCCGGCCCGCCCACGTGGAGCTGTCAATTCATCAGCAGCTGTCACCACGTGGCTCCTCCGGAACTTGAGCCAGACAAGCAGATCCTTGCACAGGCTGGAAGCAGCCAGAACTACGTGGCTTCTCTTCTCCCGTGAGATCTGCGCCACAGGCCAGTGATCCAAACCTCCCGAGGGGAGCTGGAGTGCTCCGAAATGTCGCAGACCCCGTCATTTCGTAAAGAAAGAAAGTACTCAAAATACTCTAATTCCACATGAACAACAAAATACTGTCTCGCCTGCCAGCCCCTCGGGTCCTCGGGTGGCGGGGCGGCCCCTGCACGTCCCCGAGTGGAGGGCCCGCCCCGGCCCCGCTCGCACCAGGCGCCCTCCTCACTCGGAAGGACGGAAAGTCTCTGCTCGGAGTTAAAAGATGCGCCGGGCGGGGCGCTGCCGGAACCAGGCCGCACGGTTTTCGAGTTCAGGGGTGACTTCCGTCTGCAGGAGTCGTAAGGCCACCTGGGTTTTGTTTGCAGCGCTGACGTCAGGTCCTGCGGTTGGCCCTCTGCCCCCCCAGCGGCAGGAGCAGTGTCTCCTTTTGGCACCAGAGTTGACGGGAGAGCAGGCGAGCCCTCCCGGCCGCTAGTTCTGGAGGCCCTTCTCCCTCACTGTTGCCGGGGGCGTGTCCACACTCAGGGCGATGACGATGCTCTCGCCGTCCTCGGTCTTGACCCGCTTCAGCTCCGGCTGCTCCGAGGGGTCGCCATTCTGGCGCTTTGTGGGCAGGGAGGCAGACGCGGAGGCGTGCGTTGCCAGCATGTGCAGAGGACTGGCCGCCGCTGCGGAGAGATGGTGAGTCAGACCCGGGAGACCCCCCACTGTGCCCAGAGGCCCAGCTTCTCCCTGCGGCCGCCCTGCTGCCCGGCGCATCCACGCTGCGGGTCAGCTCTACCCACAGCTGCCGTCTTTCTGTCACTTTGAAGAGGTGACTTCCATTAAGGAGGCACACCCCCGGGGCGGGGGAGGGCCCGGTGGGGCTCTCCCAGGAGAAAGACGAGCCTGCACAGGGCGACCACTGACAACCGCACCTCCAGGACCCTGCTCCACGACAGCCTCGGGCCAAGTCCCAGCAGGGTCCGACCGAGCCCTTCCAACCAGACCGCGCACGGCGGGGCCAGAGCAAGGCTGGGTTTTCTGGGCAGCGGGACACTCACTGCGACACAACTGTCACCCAACACCCCCACACACACGGAAACAGACACGAACGTCCCCAACCAAGTTTGGGCAGAGGACGCTGAACCTCACTCTAACGGCCCCTCACCACAGCAAGGGGGGGTGCGTCAGGAGCTCAGGGAACAAAGGGGAGGCCTCACGGTCATCTCAGCACAGGGCAGCGCTGATCACTCGGCCCCTTTCGAGATGAAACTTCGCAGCTGAGCAGGTGCAGGAAGGCAGCTCCTGGGCTCCCCGAAGCCCACGGGCAACACCCCACAGCCAGCACCAGCCTCGGCAGGGCAAGCCTGGGCCTCTTCCCGAGACCAAGGCGCTGGCCACTCCTGCTGCAGCCACACTGCATGTTCCCGCTGGCACAGGCCCGAACACCGCCTGGCAGACACTGCTCCCGGCTACGGACCAGTGCAGAGGCTGCTGGGCCTCAGATCCACACACGCGCCTGCTGCACGAGCCTGCTGGGCCACCAGGCAGCGGACAACCAGGAAGGAAACCAAGACAACAGTCCCGTCGATGGAAACGCCAGGCACCTGCGCCTCGCATCCCGGAGACAAACTCCCTCGGTCTGTCTGGTCTGCTCTACTTGTCTGCGTCCGGTCCAGGCGCTGGGGTGGCGCCGCCCACGCACACAGGGCCACCCCCTCCCATGCCAGGCCCCTCCGGGGACCCCACCACCGGAGCCCCAGGTATCTTCCTGGCCAAGGGACTCACAGAGAGCGGGAGCCCCCACTCTCCAGGTTTTCGCAAACACCCCTCTCGTCGGACAGCCCCTCCACAGGGACCCCAAGAGTCAACACCCACGAGCGCGTCCTGGGTGTCCTCAGACAAAACTCCTAACTGCCAGGACCAAAACCCTCAACCCGCCCCCAGAAGCAATGGGTGGTGGCCACCGCCCACTCACCGCCGCCGCCTTGGCTGTGAGCGGCAGGGACTGGCACTGCATGCGCCCCGTTCTGCGTGACCGTCTGGATCGGCAGCTGGTGCGGGCCCAGCGGCGTGTGCTGCGCGATGGTGACCGTCTGCACCGGGCCGCCCTGCGCCGCCTGGACGACCCGGCTCACGGCAGGGACAGGCTCCACTTTCACTGAAACGCAGAGGAAGAAGCTCAGGGGGCCCCACCGGCTCAGGGGGCCCCGCCTGGGCTGGCCAGCTGCCCCTGCCCACAGGGCGCCCCAGCAGGGAGGTGCTGGCTCACCTTTCACCTCCCGGTGATCACCGTTCTCCTGCGGCTCTGCCTTCGGGGGGGCCAGCACGGCAGCCTGCGCAACCACGGCCTGCCCGGCAACACTGGTGACGGTCATGGCCGGGATCTGGTGGACGACGTGCACTGTCTGCACCACGGGCGGCTGCGAGGCCGGGGCGGGCGCAGCAGCGGCAACTGTGTAGGTCACGGGCTTGATGGTCGGGGGCAGCTGCCGCTGCACGGCAATGAGCACGGGCTGACTGGACAGCGGGGAGCCTGCGGAGCAATGGGGCAGCAGTGAGGCCGCTGTCCCGGGTCCCTCCACACCTGACTGGCTCCCCCAGGCTGTCCCTGATGGCCGACAACACACAGAGTGGGGCACAAGCCAGGGTGGCCCGTCCCCTGGGCCCATCACAAGGACAGACACGCAGGGACTGAACGGGGCCGCTTGTTCACAGACCCCAACGCCAGCCACCTAAGGTCTGCACCGGTCACGTGTCTCCTAACAGCTCCCCCATCATCCCCTCTCTCGGGAAGGGACACAGACATGGGCGTGGTGGGGGGAAGCTGCCTGCTCGGCCTGGCGAGGCCCTGCTCCCGGGGCTCATGCCATCAGCTCCGGCAGGGCCAGGGGACTGGGACGTTCGGGACGGGGGTGGCTGAGGGCAGACCTCCCATATCCCCTGCTCTGCGGTTCGGGCCGCAGCATCAGGAGGCCGTGGAGGCAGGGGCTGGCCCAGGGCGGGCCCGGAACCCCACGCAGCCAGACGCCCGTCCCGCCGACCAGCGGGGAACCCGGGTGCCATCGGTTCGACACACTCCGCACTCTGTTCTTTAAACTTCCAAGACACACGTTTTTCACCTGCACTGGCTTTATAACGTTCACCAATCACTAAATAAATGTTTTTTGCTGCTAATCAATGTCCTATTTATTATTTCTTTGGGGGGAGATTATTTCAATTTTTTAAAAAGATTTTATTAACCTATGTTTAGAGAGAAGAAATGGGAAGAAGGAGAGAGAAACATCGATGTGTGGCTGCCTCTCATGCGCCCCCCACTGGGGACCTGGCCCACAACCCAGGCCTGTGCCCCGCCTGGGAACTGAGCAGGAGACTCCAATGCAGAGGCCGGCGCTCAATCCACTGAGCCACACCAGCGGGGGCCCTTTTCATACGACTTTCACACGATGACGCAACTAAGAAGCAGGTTAATTCGAAATTGTCTCAGGTACCCATACAGCGTCACACACCGGAACTCGGGTTCTTTTTAAACCACCGTGCTGTTAGTTTCTCGGAGCTGGGAGAACCACACTCTGCCCCTGGGCACCACGCGTGAGGTACGAGGCACAGAGCAACCGAAGCCCCTCCCACCCACCCCCCCCACCCCCCGGGCCTGCCCGCGACGCCTCACCTGGTGCACTCTGGGCCGACCGCGCCTCCTGGATGACAGCCAGCTTGGGCTGCACGGTGCCGGGCTCCGGCTCCAGGGGGGCCGGCGAGCCTTCCCGGGACAGGCTCTCGGGGGTCTGGGCGCCACTGGAGTGAGCGGACAGCACTCCGGCGTGGTTCGGAGAGGCCGGCGCACTTCTGTGTGGCCAAAAACAAGACGGGGTTGTAGAGGAGGAGCTCCTGCGGCCACCTCTTCTCGACTTAACAAGTGCACTTTGTCCGCTGCCCACCAACAGCGCCCCCACGGCCCCACTCTCCCCGTGACACCGTGAGGGAGGTGGACACCCAGCCACAAGCACGGCTGTGTCAGTGCCCCGCACCCAGCAGTGAGGTGGCGGGAGCGGGCAATGTGCGTGCCGGTGGTTCACACTTACACGGACTTTGCTTTAAGAAAACCATGTGTTTATGTTTAGAGAGAGAAGGGAGGGCAGGGAGACAATCAGTGATTGGCTGCCTCTCTCGCCCCCACTGGGGGTGGGCCCTGTAACCCAGGCCTGTGCCCGGACTGGGAATCGAACCAGCGCCCTTTTGGTTTGCAGGCCAGAGCTCAACCCACTGAACCACACCAGCCAGGGTTATTTTTTAATTTAAAAACAGTATCCATTAATGAAGCTAAAAACATGATTTTGAAATCAGGCCATTAACCTTGTACAGACGGATCCAAGTTTAAGCAGCGGTGAGGCTGCACTGGGGAGGGTGCGGGGCAGAGGGAAGGGAGGACACAGCTCCGCGGGCCGGCAAGGCCGTGAGCCCGGCGAGGCCACCGCTGCAGGTGGAGACATCTGACCGACGCCGCACACCGCCCGGCCTGTCCCGACGCCAGCGCAGCAGCAGCGCGGACACTGCCTGTCTGCCCACCTCCCGCCTCCACAGTCGCTCTCAGTGCGTCTGCCAAGGCCCCGCCTCCCGAAGAAAGTGGACCGACGCACGGGGGGGTGGACGCGCTGACCGCTCCTCGAGGCCTCCCTCCCTTACCTGGACGACAGCGGCCCCAGGGGGGTGCGGAAGCAGGGCACGCCGCGTGGCCGCCGCTTCCTGAAGGCCTGCTCCACCAGCTTGCTCTCCGACGCCGGGTCCACCCTCCAGAAGGAGCCCTTGCCCGGCTCCTCCTGGGAGCGCGGCACTTTGATGAAGTAGCGGTTCAGAGAGAGGTTGTGGCGGATTGAATTCTAGGAAACAGACGCACACGGGACGTTTGTCGACTTCTTTGCTGAGGAGTCAAGATGTGCTTCCTCTGGGTCCCTTGCAGGGGCGCCCCCAGCAGGAGGGGCAGAGGCAGCGCCGCAGGAAAGAAGCTACTTCCAGGGGGACTATGTCAGTTTCCACCATTTGTCCAGGCAGGAAGCGAAACGTCGCTACAGTTACCTGGCCTTTCGAGCTGTCCCCCCTGTTTAGGGGCACAGCCAACCCTTTGAAATACTTTTTGGAGCAGAGAACTCTAACTACTTAAAACAAACTAGTCCAGGACCGAGTTTCCGGCAAAGCAGCAGAGGAGACAACAGGCCCAAGGCCGAGCCGTGCTCAGCACGCCGTCGGGGGCGCATTTCTCCTGAGGGCGCGTGGTGGCTGTCCCCCTCCACTCCTGCCCCCTCTCTATGACGAGCTGGGGCAGGTCCCCATGGCCCCCGAGGCTGCAGCCAGCCTGACCCAGCGCCCCAACAGGACGGGAAAAGCTGGCTGAGAGCATTCGCATTAATGTTTACATTTGAAATTAATAAAGTCAAAGAGAGACCGGACTACCCAATCATTTCTAAACTCCCCAATTAACCTTCCGCTAGAAATGCCAGCCGGGGCCTGACCTGCGAACGGCCGGGGCCGTGGTGCAGCCTGGAGGCCCCGAAGGCCTCTCACCAGGCGCTTCCCTGGGGACACGTGGGGGGCCGTGCGTGGTGCGGTCCGGGATCTCCGCACACCCACACACGCTGTGAGCACTGCGGTGTCTCAGCAGCCTCGGGGACCGCTGGGTCACGTCAGCACAGGGTATGGCTGAGGTACAGCTAGCGCCTCTTGATCAGCTGCTCCAGAAAACCAAGACCAAGTCTGCCGCCGTCAGAGGCGGGGACCCCCCGCCTGCCCTGCTGCCTTCAGCCCTCTTCCGGTTTGGAGGAAAAGGCAGGTCCCCTTTTCCTCCAAAAAAGACTGTGGGCTGAGGAGAGCAAAGCCAGGTGGGGACAGGCCACCGGCTTCTCTCTGAGAACAAGACCGTTCTTCCGCCTGTCGGGGGCAGGGTAGGGGTCCCACTTTCCTCGGACTGTTCTGTGGGAACCTGACCACCCGGGTGGGACCACGGGAGTGACCACCAAGCCCCAGTGCAGAGCACCACGTGCCCGTCACTGACTGTACAGACCGGCTGGGGCAGGTGCTGTCACGCTGCTCCGTCACCCTCACCTCGACCACTGCAAAGGACGTCCGCTGGCCAGGGAGCAGCCGTGTGGTCAGGGTGTGCGAGGAGAGCGGCCCCCACACCTGCGCCTGCCCCGCCGTGGCCCGGTGAGCAGGCAGAGCTGCTCTCCCGCCGCCGCAGCGCCTTCCGCCGGCACCAGGGGTCAGAAGCAGCAGCAGCCCGGGGCCACAGCCACGGCGTCCCCTCTCCGCAGACAGCACCCTCACTAGCCTCACTCTGCCACCGCAGCCCGACCCTCCTCTCCGCTGCCCACCAGCACCTGCGGGCACGCGCTCACCTGCCAGCCCTTGTCGGCGGTCCGGTAGTAGGGGTAGTTTTTAGTGATGTGCGTGTAGATCCCGTTCAGCGTGAGCTGCTTGTCGGGAGCCATGGTGATGGCCTGCACGATGAGCTGCGCGTAGGAGAAGGGCGGCTTCGAGTCGTCCTGCACGCGAGGGGCGGGGAAAACGTCACCCGAGTCACGAAAACTCCCACTGAATGCATTGAAATTCAGGATTCTGGCGTTTTTAGGCACCTGTGTGTGTGTTCAGATGTGTGCACGTGTGCCACCGTCAGCCATTTTTGACAGTGCCTGTGACCCCATAAGGAACAAGGGACACCCTGTCCCCCTGGTCTGTGAGGTGCTGCGTGGCACTGGCCCCGTGCCCACTGGGACCCCCTCGCACCCACGGCCCTGCTGGGAGTCACTGGACGCACGGGCTGCAGGACATTACCTTTGGGCTGTCTCCACCCGAAGCTTCCTTTTCATTCTCTGGCTGCGAGTTGTCAGCCATTAAACTGAGGTCAGATGGCATCACACGGCCCATTTTGTACCCTGAAGACCCTGCTCCCCGGGGGCTGGATGGGCAGGAGTTTGCGGCGCTGGGAACGAGAAGAGACCACCCCGTCAGTCCGCCATGGAGGCCACGGGCTCTGACTGCGGGGACGAGACCGACTGTGAACGGGAGGATCGAGGGCCGTCCTCGCCCCCAAGATGCGCAGGGCCAGGACTCTGCTCCCACGGGAGTCTCCCGTGGTCGTGACACAGACTCCAGGGGAGGCAGGGGTCCCCGCTGCACCAGTGAGGAAACTGAGGTGCAGTCCAACCGAAACGTCCA
This sequence comes from Artibeus jamaicensis, assembly GCF_021234435.1. Classification (NCBI taxonomy): domain Eukaryota; kingdom Metazoa; phylum Chordata; class Mammalia; order Chiroptera; family Phyllostomidae; genus Artibeus; species Artibeus jamaicensis. The sequence goes on along the minus strand of NW_026521468.1, from coordinate 9,085,210 downwards.
ACGGTGCCGGGCCGGGCCGAGGACAGAGCCCCTGGGGAGCGGAGGACACGCTGTGAGGGACGCACCCGCAGCCACCCGGGCCAGGTCCCAACAGCCCGCCGCAGGCTGTGGTGAGGGCGGCTCCGCGGGCCGCAGGAGCGGGGACCCGGCGTCACATGCACTTTCTTTCACAAGGTCGGGTGGGGGCACCAGGAACGCTGCCTCCTAACCTCCATGTGGACTCAAGGCCAAGTTCATTTGTGACAACTTGCTTTTCCGAAGAGAATCAAACTGTACAGAGAAGGGGCGATGGAAATGGAAGGACGCCAAGAAAAACTGTTTCAAAAAGTTTTGCAACCCAGTAAGTTACAGAAAAGAACACACGGTGAGATCTCGTCTGTGTTTTGGGGGAAAAGACAAGTATTGCGAGTGTACAGGAAACGTCTGAGAAAAATACCTAAGAAACCTTGGCTACCTCCAAAAAATGGAACCAGAGCGGAGTGAACGGGGGGAGAGGGCAGGAGCGCCCGGCGCGGCCCGTCCCTGCAGCCCCCAGACTCCAGGCCACAAGTGTGCACGCCCAGGTGCCGGCCCCCCAGGACACACACGTGTGGGGTGGACGAGTGGCCCGATGGCCGGCTGACGATGGGTCTGGGAAAAGCAGGGGCCCCCGCAGCTGCCCGCCTGTTCCACCTGCACCCCCAGCTCGGGCACGGGCTGGCCAACGCCGGCAGCGGTGCAACGACCAGGCAGAGGAAGGGAAGAGCAAGGAGAACAGGCTGGAGACGGGCGGAGGGCGAGAGGCCGGCTCAGGGGCCGACTCCACCCTAAGGCTGCCAAGAGCCTCTCTCCCGAGAGATGCAACCTGCAAGGCCCCACCTGCCTGAGCCCCGAGGGCACAGCTGCCCCGCTTCAGCCACAAGCGGCCGACTGATGGCTCCAGAACACTCGCCCTCGGGGGCGGGTGGTGGCTCTGACCGGAGCCTCACTGTCCTGTGAGCTCAGCGGGACCCAAGCAGGACAGCATGCCCGACGCTGCCGTCCTCCATCTCCCAAGGGGGGCCCGTTCGTTCTGAGCTTTGTCACTTCACTGGGACCCACGGGATGCAGCTCACGAGTCCAAAAACACGTCATCAGAACCAACACAAAGTCACAGCAAACAACACCCCAGACTTCAGACAGACAGACAGACAGACAGACAGACTGTGTGCCCCTGTAATTCACACGTAAGCAACAACAGCCCTCAAGAGGGACAGGGACCCCCGGGAACCTTGGTCACAGCACGGGGACCGAGAGCCAGGGGTGTTCAGGAAGGAAGCAGCATCCCGCCCACCCCAGGCCTCCCCCTCCCCTCACCTGCCAGCCCGGGGGGGGGGGGCGTTCAGTGACCCGGAGCCCATACCTGATGGTCCCCGTGGGGGAAGGCAGGGGGCTGAGGAGGTGGGCCATGGAGTCTGGAATGCTGATGGTCAGGGGCGAGACGTGGGCCTGTGCGGGCTTCCCCGGGGACGCGGGTGCCTCCGGTGGCTCCCTCTTCTCGCTGGAGCTGGACAGCGCCGTGAACGTGATCTTGATGTTGGTGCTCGGGAATCGGAAGGTGCACCTAGAATGGAGCAGCCACTGTCAGTGCCTGTCTGAGCTCTGGAGGGCGGGAGCCCTGCCCCCAGACACGGAGCCACACAGGAGCCTCATGTGCTGTGGGGCGGCACCCAGAGGCCCCTCCAGATGCCCTCCCATGTGAGGGGGGGGCCCAACGAATGGGGCCACAGCCCAGGCCGCACTTCAGGGCTGCACAGCCCTGGCCTGCAGAAGTGCTGCCCAGACTGGCCGGGCAGGGAGAAGGGCAGGAGGCCCAGAGAGGCTCCCATGCCACTGCCCTCCCCAAACAATATGTGACTCTGTCCCGGGGCTCCCAGCAGACTCAGGACAGATCCGAACAGGCTGACGGCCCACTACCCCCTCAGAGTAAACACGTGTGTCACCAGGTCATCAAGCAGAAACAGAGTACTGCAGCTGTGTCTTATTTCAGAAGGAAAAGTCTTTCCTATTCCTTTAAGAAAATACCAGCTTTTTCACTGTGCAAACAAGAACCAGTCTCATTAAATTGTAGAGGACAAGGTTTACCATTTAACATTCTGGCTCACCTTCAGTACAGCTGCCTTGCTGTGACTCAAATAAAAAATTAAGAAAAGAAGGAAACGTAAGCCAAACGCCTTCAAAGAATAAAGGTTAAAAATAGCTCCACAGACTCCTGGTCTCGGAGTCTGGGCGTTGTACCAGCTACAAGCGCCTGATTCGGGGACTATTTATAGACAGCAGAACGACCAGGACCAGCCGATGGCACTCGGCCAGCCCTGCTCACCACCCTGGCCTACTTGGGCACTCACCAAGGGAGGGTACCTCCCACGTCCCTGCCACCGTCAAGGTGACACTCGCCCACGTTCCAGGACGCCCCTCGTAGCACTTGGGCACTGGCTGCTGCCCTCCCTGGAAGTCCCTGCCTCAGGTCCCTTGAGGTCAGTCCTCTGTAGCAGGGTCCCCAGCCTCCGGGCCCGGGAGGAACCGAGCCACGCAGCAGGAGGGGAGCTGGAATCACCCTAAAACCACTGCCCCGCCAGCCTGTGGAAAAGCTGTCTTCTGCAAACCCCGTCTTTGGTGCCACAAAGGTTGGGGACCGATGCTCTGGAGCCTCGAAGGCCAGAGCAGGACTGAGAAGCCGCCGGACCTACCTCTCCAGCTCTTACCTGGGGCTCCTCCGCACACCTGTGCCGGAGCCCGGCCTCTCCCCCAACGCCCAGTGCCCCCCGGACAGACTCCAGCCCCCCCATTTCCCACACACTGGACCCCATGTCCCACAGCCCCTGCCCTGTGCCACCCGCCGTGCTCACACCAGCTCCTCTCCGGCACCCCCTTTGAGAGTGTGACCGTCTTCCCTCCACAAACCAGGGACCTGGGTCCAGGAACATTCCGAGTTGGTGCTGGGGTTTCCGGCCACAGGAGTGATCAGCAGCTTCCCAAGGGCAGCCCAGTGCCCCCCCCCCCCCCCCCCCCCGCTCTTCTCGGGCTTGGGTGAAAACTGTGTTTGTGTCCCCTGCCCCTGCTTGCTGCCCCGAAACCCCTTGAGCACGGGGGCCTTGTCCGCGCCAGACCAGGCTGGGGGTGGCGGCGGCGGCACTGGCATTGCTGCGCTCCCTGGGACGCTCTGTGCTCCCAGCGCTTCTGCTGGACCTTTGTCACACAGGACCTACGCTGGACTGAGGAAGACCCCACCGGCAAGGTGTGTTAGTCACCCCTCAGGCCTCTCCCCCAAGGTCACATCCCGCCACACCCACGGCTCCAGTGCCCTTGGGCTGCCTCGCTAACCAAGCAGACATGAGCCCTGAGCACACAGCAGGTGCCCCATAGGGAGGACTGCTCCTTCGTCCCACCTCTGTGAGGTGGGACGGTCACACGCCACCAAGGCAGGCTCTCTGAGAGACACACAGCTGCCCAGACTGAACTAAAAGCCCCCGTGCCCACCGGCCGCACCCAGGCCCCTCCCTTCTCCCACTAACGCAGCAGGAGCCTCCAACGCTGTTGACCGCACTCCCGAGTGCACAGTCACAGAGCCCATGGGGAACAGCACGCCGTCCAGAAACGGCAAGCAAGGGACAGGATTGGGTACAGGCACAACGCTGCCATCTCTAGAAGGACAGGTTCGGACGCACCTCTTCAAATGCAGGAACACACACAGCGCCCTGCAGACAGCCCCAGGGGTCCTCCCAAAGCCCACAGGAGCAGCTCGCCGGCACATGGGAAGATGCTCCACGCCACGAGTCCACCGAAATGCAGCCCAAGACCACGCAAGACACCACCCACGTCTGGGGCGCAGCTGGCGCACAAAGGCAGACAGACCACGTGGGACAGAGTGCCATGCACCTTGCTCGCTCGCTCGCTAGCTCTGCAGGCCGGAGGGTGCCAGGGTGGCGCCAGGGGAGCGAGCCTGTCGCCCCAACCTGGGCATCTGGCCATGCGCCCTCACGCTCACTGGTGCTCGCAGGTGCCTGGGTCACCTGAGTCCTGAGTCCTGCCTGGAAAATGCCGGGTGTGCAGCTCCCAGAGAGCGGGCCTGGCAGTGGGGGCGCATCTGCACAGAACACTCCTCAGCGAGGAACACAGCCCGACGCGCGCCTTCCCCTCCCCTCGCGGACCAGCTCGAGGTCTTCCCGGGGTGTACACCCACTCTGCAGACTGACGTACACAAGAAAACCTCGCTTTGCTTTTGTTTTGCCTATAAGCCCACGGGAAATAGCGCCTAGGATCGCGGGGACTTGTGCAGTCTCATCGAGATGTCACGTGTGAGTTTCAGGTGCACACGTAACGCCCCGACGCACGCACGCACGCACGCAGAGCAGAGCAGCCCCGCCGCGGGCTCGAACGCCAGCTTTCTGCACTGCTCATCCTCACGGCGCTCGTGTGCGGGGAGAACATCCAAGGCCGACCGACACTCTGAGCAACGTCCGAACCCGCCGGTGCTGATGGGAGTGGCCGTGCCATGACCAGACCCGCAGAACTTGGCTCGTCTTGTAACTGAGGTCCCTGCCCTTTGACCACATCCCCTCCCCGCCCAGGGCTGTGCTGTCTTTAAAAAGCCTCACCACCGATGTGTCTGTCAATTTTAGAGACACACACACACACACACACACACACACGCGCGCGCATCGACGTGGGAGAGAAATTTTGATTGCCTACCTCCCCTACACGTCCCAAACTGGGATCAAACCCACAACCTAGGTACGTGCCCTGACCAGAAATTGAACTCGCCACCTTTTGGTTCATGGGAGGAGGCCCAACCCAGCGGGCCATGCAGCCAGGCCAGGGCCGCGCTCTTCAAACCGTGAGCGTGAGTGAGGCTGCCAGTTCCGCAGCGGTGAGAGCAATCGCGGCGCTGAGTTTCCCGTTGAAAGGCGCATTGTCACCTACGTCTGACGTTGGGAACGGCTCTCCATCCCCACGGTTCTCGATGAAAACAGTCACTTCCACGTCGTGGGCGAGAAAACAAAAGCGTAGTCCAGGGAGAGGGTGGGGCCTCTGGGACGGCGGCGCTGCGAGGGGGAGGGGGAGTGCCAGGGAAGCTGCCAGACAGCCCTCCTTCCGCAGACAGGGCCAGTGCGCACAAGAAAAGACTCCCCCACGTCCTTATTTGTGCGGAACACAGGTCAGAATCCGCAGGAGAGGGTGCCTGCCAGTGCCCGCACGCCGAGACCCAGGGCTGGGGCTGTAAGAGGCACAGGAGGGGTGGGGGCCCAGCCGCAGGAGCAGGTGTGGCCATGTCCCCAGAGTGATGGCACAGGCCCGCCTCACCAGACACCCCGGGAGCACTGTCCGTCCCAACAGCCCCAGATAAAACCGCCCGCAGCCCATGGACGGCGGAACATCGGTTCTGCACACTCACACTGCTGACCACGGGAGACCTGGAGGACAGCAACAGAACGAGGGCTCCACACCCAAGTACGAAAATGCTGGCTGACCCCCAAACACGCAGTCAGTGAAGACCACCACCACCCCTGAAATCCCTCTGTGGGTTCCATGTAAGAGGGGAACCCCAACAAACCAGAACTATCTTCCTGAGGGCGGGCCCTTTGTGGTTCAGGCTTCCCCTAGGAGCTGAGTGTTCCAGGAGCCCAGCCGCATCGCTGTGCCGGCTGGTGGTGTTGTGAGAGGCTGCGTTCCGTTTCAGTGAATTTTTTGTTTTGAAGACTCAGAGCATTTGCCCATTTCCTGACGGGTGATTTACGAGCACGCCTGCCCACACCATGTTGAGTGTTCAGCAGTGTTCGGCCAAAAACGGCATGACACCCATGCCTCACCCTCCTAGTCACCCAATCTCGCCCCAAATGGCTTTTTGTTTCCCCAGATGATAAAAGTCCACAAAGGGAAACATTTTGTTAATGGGGAAGAGATGAAACAAAAATGGCGGAAGCACTAAAAATCCACCAAAATCAACGAGTTCAAAAACTGTCTTGAGCAGTGGAGAAAAATTTCTCGATAGGTGTGTTTGCATCAGATGGACAATACTTTGGTGCTGAAGTTTGAGTGACGGTGACTGAAGTTTAAATGTGCAAGTACTGATTGTTGCATCATATAGCAAGTTCAAAGCAAGCGAAGCCATTGGCGGCCTGGGACTCGGGCCAGTGCTTCTGCAGCTATGAGACTGCTGATGTACAAGGTACCCTGAGCAGGGACAGACCACCGCCGTGGGTTCTCCTAAAGCTTTAAATTCGTATCTTGGTGCTTTTCTGTGTGTAGACAATAATAAAAACAGAAAGAAAAGCAACTGTGAAGAATAATAAGACTGGAGACCAACTGACAAAATGACCCCAGAAGTCCAGGTGGGAAACTGCTGAGCCGGGAGCGATGGGGGCGGGGAGGATAGGCCGGGAGCGTTCGGAGGGTCCGGGCAGGTCAGCCACTGAGCCCGAGGTGGCACAGCCCTGCCCCCGGGGGGAGGACAGCAGGCTGTGCACCGCCATGTGACTGGCCTTCAGGGGGCCTGTGTGACCCCAACAGTCTGCAGCCGCTTGCCCACAATTTCCGAAAAGCACACAGCTCCAAAAACCCTGACCTGAAATCGGGCGGCAGCCAGTCCTGACCTGAGCTGAGCAGGAGCTAATTATAGGCTCTAATTACCCCACTTAGGAGTGTTCACATGTCCTGCGACAGCACCCTCGTGTGTGGGGTGACAGGGCGCTGGGCATGCGCATGGCGCCACTTCCCCAACCCGAGACCCCGCACTGCTGCTCCCCGCCTCCGGGGACTTGAGCGTGCCGTGTGCTGCCTGCTGAGCTCGGCGAGGTGCCCTTTCCAAGAATTTCTCCAGAAACACTCTAGTTTACAGGGAATCAGATGGCTCACTTCAAAAATAACAAACCCACTAGGCCACTGGCCAGAGTAGAACATCGATGATTATTTTTGTTGTCAACTGGCGATTAACGTACACAGCACACACATTTAAAGCTGCGGGAGAGGAAAACTGCAAGGCTCCCCTGCCAGAAGCTCCCCACAGCCCAGAGCAGCCAACTCCAAGTGCCTGCCCCCGGCCCCCGACTGGGCACCTCCCTGTGGGCAACGCCCCAGGAGGCGACCCCAAGACCCCTGAAGAGAAACGCCCCACCTACCACTCTGCACAGAAAGCCTTTCCCCTCTGCCTCCCCGGGAACCAGACGGCCGCTCTGGATGTGGCTGACCCCGCAGTGTGGGCGGCCTCCACGCACGGCCCCACGCAGTGCTGTCTGCCTTTAAAGAACGTCTCTCCGGGAAGTCTGGCACCTCTGACCACAGGGACGGTCTGGAGGACGCTCGGCTCCGTGACGTTGGTCAGAAACCACGGGGAGGCCCCTGTGGGGGCCCACGAGCCCCAGAGCAGCCAGATCCCTGGAGGCAGGAGCAGAGGTGGTGGCCAGGGCCAGGTGGTCAGTGTCCCGTGGGGGCCGAGCTTGGGAAGCAGCGGCGGTGCTGTGATGGCTGCAAAGCAGCATGGACGTGGGCGCCACTGACCCGTGTACCTGGACGGTGGCAAAGATGGCCCTGGACACCGCGGCTGCTCAGCGGACTGGACGCCCTTCCACAAGGGGGAGGCCACCGGTCAGATTCCTGCTCAGGGCACAGACCTGGGTTGGTAGCCTGTCCCCAGCTGGGGGCGCACAAGAAGCAACAGATCATGTTTCTCCTTTTCTCCCTTCCTTTCTCGAAAAGTAAATAAATAAAATCTTTTAAAAGCAGTAAATGGTAGAGATTATGTTACATTTTACAATAAAAAAAATTTTATTTAAGGAGCACTTACAATTGTGCCTGGAACACAGGTCAGCACTCAATGAGTCTCAGTTACTGTTTTTTCTTCCTTTTAAAAGACGTTTGTCAAAAAAAAAAAGGCCAGCATGGGAGAAAACATTTGCAGAAGGCACACCTGATAAAGGACTATCAGCAAAGAGATACAAAAAACTCTTAAAACTCAAGAAGAAAACAAACACCCTGATTTGAAAACGAGCAAAGGTCCGAACAGATATCTCACCAGAAAAGACACACAGGTGCCGAGCGGGTCCGTGGAAGGGCGCTCGGGTCCAGCGTCGGCCAAGTGCGAGGGAACCGCAAACGCCAGAACCAGAGCTGCGCACGCGAGCCACCGGGATGGCATTTGAAAGGCAGGTGGGTGTCAGGCTGTCAGCCCCCCCGGCCCCCTGGCTGCTCCTGCTGACGCAGACACTGCTCTCGACACTTCAGTGTCGTCTGGGGTCACCTTGGTCCCCAAGTGGTTTACAGAATTTAAATACCAAAAAGGATGAGACAAATGTGTGCAAATAAAAAGCCTGTTTTAGTTTGGCTTTGCAGGTTTTCCATCCTCCAACTAAAAAATAAAAAACTTCGTTTATTTATTTTTAGAGAGGAGAAGGGAGGGAAAAAGAGGACGAGAAACATCAATTGGATGCCTCTCACCTGCACCAACCAGGGACCTGGCCTGCACCCTAGGCCTGTGCCCCGACCTGGAATGGAACTTGCTACCTTTCGGTTTGTGGGACGACGCCCAACCCACTGAGCCACACCGCCCAGGGCCATCCTCCGATTCCTGGCTTTTTCTTGACCTCAAATAGGGCTTAGTGGTTAAAAAAAAACAGCCAAGGAAGCTGGACATCGGTGTGAACCTCAGCTCTCAACTACAATCGGGAGAAGCATCAGTTCCGTGGAATTCGCAGAGCAAACAGGAGCGGGAGCCTGGCTGGCCAGTGGTCAGTGCGCCCAACCTGCCGAGCTGGGAAAGGGGCACCGCAAGGGGGCAGGGGAGCTGCAGGCCTCGGTGCTGGAGCAAAACAAACCATCTCGGGCGGGCACAGCCGGGGCTGCCACCGTGACGGTCTCCTGTGGGGGCAGAGCCTGACTTGCAGGTGGTCACGTCCTTCGCTCTCACCTGTCTCGGGGCTACCTGGGGGGCCAGCACAGACAATTCCTCTGCCTTTCCCCTTGCTCAGCATTCAGGCAAAAGCTCGGAACAGCCTTGGCTTGTGTGGCTCAGTGGATTGAGCCTGGGCCTGCGAACCAAACAACCGCGGCTCCATTCCCAGTCAGGGCACATGCCTGGGTTGCAGGCCAGTTCCCAGCAGGGGACACACGAGAGGCAACCACACATTGCTATTTCTCTCCCTCTCTCCTTCCCTTCCCCTCTAAAGATAAATAATTTTTTAAAAATCTTAAAAAAATAAAAGGCTCGGAACACTGCAAGTCAATCAACAACCCTCACAGTCTGTAGCAAAAGACTGAGCCACACACTCAATGCACTGCCTGAGGCAAAGGCTGCCTGCAAAGCCTCCGAGGGGGCGAGCCCCCAGTGCTCCAGGAGCTCTCGGTCGAACACCAGCTGAACCCAAGCCACAACAGGACTTACGGGGTCACGAGGTAAAAGCCAACGGGTGACCCGGGTGGGACCGTTAAGGGGTGGGAACGTCACTGGTGAAAAGGGCCCCTGCAGCCGCCAACAGTCAAAACCAGCAAACCCCAGGGAGGAGGAAGAATCCGATTTCCAGAGCTGTTAACAGTGTTCAACAAGAAAATCACAAAGCACAAACAGGAAAGCATGACTCAGTCGGGGGAGCGAGACAGTCACAGAGAAACCGTCTCTGAAGGTGAGACTTAGGACATGCAGACAAAGATCACAGGACAAGGACAAGGGTGTGGAATGTGCTGAGACGGCGACACGAACCACGGAGAACTAAGGAGACCAGGAAAACGGTGTGAACAGATCAGGAAGACAGACAGACGGACTGCAGGAAAGAGGGAATGGGAGTCCTGGAGCTGAAGGGCACGCAGACCGAGCGACGTGGAGGGCCCAGGTCCAGCAGCAGGCCGGGGGCGGGGGGAAGGGGGGCGGAGGGGGGAGGAGCGCCGGAGGCTGAAGGGCTCGGGGACATCGACATGCAGACCGACCCACACGACATCACGGGAATCCCATGACGAGAGAAAGGGGCAGGAAGAACGTTCGCAAAAATAATAGCTGAAAATTTCCCAAATGAAAGACAGGAACTTACAAATCTGTGAAGCTCAGCAAACTCCCAGTAGGATAAACTCAAAGCACTCACACTGAGGCATTAGAGTCAAACCACCAGAAGACAAAGAGAATCTCAAAGTCACTCCCCACGCACAAGGACTTGCTCAAGGAGGCGAATGGCGGAATCTTCCTCAGAAACTCCGGGTCCGAGAGACAGTGGGGTGATTTCCATTTAAGGACTACAGGAAAACACTGCCAACCAGAAACTACATTGAGAAAACTGCCCTCGAAACTGAGGGGGAAATTCGGACACCTCTCAATAAACACAAGCTGCGAGAGCTCATCAACATCAGACTTGCTCTGCGAGGAAGCGGACGGGGAACCCTCCGGCTGAAAAGGAAGGTCAGCACACGGTCACTCGGCGCCTGTCCAGGCGGACACACAGACCCCGGCGAAGGCGGCGCGTGAGGAAACGAGCACGAGCACACGGAGGTGATCTGGGACGGCAACGTGGGGGCGTGTCTGAGGGCAGAGTTCTGTGTGTTTCTGAAGTTCATATCATTTCAAAGTAAATTGCTTTAAATTTAGGATGTTAAATTCAATTGCTATGGTAAACATAAAGAAAATACCTTGAAGTATATACACAGAGGAAAACAACAAGAGAATCAAAAGTGCCTGCCCTGCCCCACTCAGCCCGCCCACAGCACGTCCTCCGTGGAGAGGACCGCACATGAAGCCTCGGGACAGCCACAGAACACGGAAGGGACCGGGACACACCTCCCGCCTCCTGGACGCCAGGCGCTGAGAACCAGCCTTTCCCGGTCGGGCTCCCCCTGCAGACACGCACTGAACTCACAAAGGCCTGGGCAGCCGCCAGGAGCTGCTCGGTGGCCACGCCGGGCACAGTCCCAGGGGCCTGAGTTGCCCGACAGCTCTAACTGAGGCTCACGACACTGCGCGTTGACAAGCAATGCGTGAGCACAGAAGCCACTCACTTCGCAAGTAACAGTCATCTGTTACCTATGATTCCCAAAATACTAAAATCGTCTTTAAAAAGTTATTCGTAAAAGCAAGCCCTTCTCTCTAGAAGTACACCGAGAAAGAAACCCTGAAGAGTGCGTGCCCGGTCACTGGGGGCTCCCAGAAGTTACACAGAACTAGGTGGTGCCCTGACCGCCGTCCTGCAAATCGAAAGGTGGCAGGTTCAACCCCCAGTCGGAGCCCACGCCTGGGTTGCAGATTTGGTCCCCGGCTGGGGCACATGCTGACGGACGGCAACCAGAGCTGCTCTTCCACGTTGATCGATGTTCCTCTCACTCTCTCTGTGCCTCTCTCACTCTCTCCCCAGAATCAACAGAAGAAAAAAATTTTTTAAAGAACTAGGTATTTTTTAGAACCCTGACTAACATAAATTTGCATCAAGAAAACACATACTCTGAAAAACTACTTGCAGGAGAAAACAAAACGTCAACGAAAAGTAGTGCATTATTGTGGGAGGAGCTGTTTTTACTGGTGGCTTGGTGACATTCTGTAAGAGGAGCCTGGAAGGGGAGTCAATGTAAAGCCACCAATCGCTGGCATGAACCCAGGACGGGGGTGGGAGCAGAGGTTACAGCTGGGCCACCCTATGAGGGACAAGCGTGTGCAAGCTCTGGGGGCATCAGGGACAAGCAGCGCTAGGATCCGTGCGGAAATGCACCGTGAGCAGCCCCACCATCGTGCAGGCGTCGCGGTGGCATGTATGCACACCTGGGTGGCCTGGCTACCACCCGGGGGCCAGAGGGTGCAGCCTCCCACTCCCGGGCCGGGCCACAGACCTGCAGAGCCTGTCGCCGCATGGGACACTGCCGGCAGCTGCTGCGTGCTGCGGAACACTGGTGCCTGGATCGCACGCAGCTCAGCAGAGAAGGGGCAGAGCGAGAACGAGGCGTGGAGAGAGAGGCTTCAGGGCGGGAAGTGGCCCTGGGGGAGTCGGGAGGCACAGAGGGCGGGCCTGGGGACACCCTTGTGAACCACCACGGGCTCCACAAACACCTAAGCTACACCAACTCGTTAAAAATTTTCTTCGTTCAGCAAATTAACCTATTCTAGTGTAACGTTTTCACTTTATAAACTTTTAAAGTATTTTAAATGTTTCAATTATTTTGTAACAGCAATTAGTTTAAAATATACACTGTACAGCTGCACAAAAATACTTTCTTTCTTTAAAACCTTATTGTCTACATTTTTTTCCCGTTAGAGTTCTTAACTTTGAACTGTGCTGTTGTGCTGGCCTTAGCGGCCCCGGGGCTGCTTGAGACACACACATAACACACACCAGCCCAGGCTGACCCAGGGTCAGGGTCATTGACAGCCCTGTCTTCCTCCTCCACACCTCCTCCCACTGGGAGGCGGCTGGGGCCGGGACAGCAGAGAGCTGCCACCTCCTGTGACGCCTTCTCCTGGAATGTCCCCTGAAGGACTAGCCTGGGGCTGCTCCTGGGAGTCACTCTCTCCACAAATGAGTGCAGGCCGGTTTGTTGGGTCTGTTGCTTTTTTCCCGGCACAGACGTGCTTTTCAGAAGGCAGAGCACCAGGCACATTCCTCTCTACCAATAAGAACTTCTCTGCGCCGGGGTCCATGTTTTCAAGCTTTTAAAGAAGCTTGCTGAGACCAGAAAACGCCTCTGCCAAACCCTTCACTGGAATCTTCCTGGCGCTGTCTTCACCTGCAGCTTCCCTCTTCTCACCTCTTCTTCAGCTCTGTGCCCGCTCCCAGCTCCGGCACCCCCATCAATCAGCTCCTCCACATGGGCCTCGGCCGTACCCAACGATCACGCTCTCTGCCATCTCCACCTTGGCCCTACTGGTGTCTGCACCTCAGCATCCCCAGCAAACCCTCTGAGGTCGTGGGCAAACCTCCTGAGTGTCTGCTTCCCGTTCGTGCTCACACCCGCCTCAGTGACATCACTTCCGGCCCGAGGTCCCTGGTGCTGGCAAGGCTGAGCCACGAGACCCTGCAGAGCCGGCGACTTCTCAGTGTCTTCCCCGGCTTGGGGGCCTCGGAAGCTGATGTAAGCCCGCATCTGTTAGCTCACAGAAGCGTGCGTGGAGAAATGCCACTTTGACCTGAGGTCCGGACCACTGACAACAGGCGGGTGCCGGGCGCCTGTGAAAGAGAAGCTGCGCCTTGAAAGGGGCACCCCTCTCCACACAGCACTCTGTCCTGCAGTTCCAGAGGCCCTCCTGGAGCGGGGGTAGGGCCCTGTGACCTGGCGTGACTCCTGCAGGACACTGGCAGTGCAACCGCAGACGTGCTGACAGCCCCGGGCTCGCCCTGTGCCCACAGAGTTCCCATGTGCAGCCTGCGGCACTGCCCCGAGCCGGGATGCCCGTCTGGAAAGCCCTGGAACTAGCACAGAGGTGGCCTCCGCCCAGATGAGCGCCCTCTCAGGTGCCCCTTTCAGAACAGAGAGGTTCCATCCACGCTGAATACTGGCTCTGGCGAGTCACTTCCCCGCACACTCCGCACACCGGGAGCTTCCCAACAGCCTCGGCTGCCCGCGCGCCAGTGCTCTCAGAGACGGCAGCAAGCCCGGCATCGCTGCTGGGCCCAGCCTTCTCCATCAGCACCACGGACATGCTCTCGGCCTTGGCCGTGGCCACCCGATGCTGAGAGGGGCGGCTTCTGTGCCTGGTCTTCACCCCAGGTCGCCAGCCGTCTCCCATGTCCCCCACATGGCCCTTCTCCAACGTCTGTTCGCCCTGCACCTGCCGTGACGCAGACCCACCAGGGGCTCCGAGACCACAGCGCGAATGCCTGTCACTCAGTCCCCGTCCCAGGCCGTAGTCACTTAGTGCGGCCTCTGCCTGGGAACACTGGCCGTGGGATCTGTACTCTCAGGAGCCACAACGAACCAGACAATGTCAGATTAAACCCAACACTAGTGAAAATGCCATCAGGAGAAATGCAGCGAACACGGGACACAGTGCCTCAGTGACGCGTCCGACCGTCCCACAGCAGTTCCTGGCAGCACTGGAGATGTGGTAAAAGAACGGTGAGAGCACGGCACAGGCAACACGTAAGCCAGTAAGAGGTGCCCACCATCCGCAGGTGCCACCTGCCACCCGCACCTCCACGTACGGCGCGGCCCCGCGGCCCCTGGCACCCCAGACGCCCAGCAGCGGGCTGCCCGGGAGGCCCTCGCAGCCGCGGCCCCACTGCCATCTCCCAGGACCACCTCACACCTGCTACACTGTCTGCAGTTGACCGAAATGTGATGTGGCATGTGCCCGCCTTGGTGGCCCTCCTGTCACACTCCCTCACAGCACCAGGGAACCCGAGGCCACAATGTGCTGGGCCCACCCCACCACAGGGGCTCGGAGTCCCCTCCCCGCACAAACCGCACGTGTGCTCAGTGACTTCACCAGCCCAACGGGGCCGATGGCAGCCTGAGAGTCGTGGCCTGTCTCTCCGAAGCTGGGCGGGGCCCCCGGCAGACCTCTGCACGTCGGCCCCATGTGAGAAGGACCCGCCACAGGGCTGAGACCAGAGAGCGCACTGCTCTGGGGGCTTCTCGGTCTTCATCAGGGCCCATGGTCAGGCTAAGCGCAATGTCCGACTGCCATCAGCCACCGTGTGACCCCCGCTGACCCCGGGGCTGGGCTGTCCAGTGTACCAGAGGACCTTCAGCAGCGGCCCTGGGACAGCCCACCCCCGTCGTGCCTCCCTGATGTGTCCCCAGGTGTCGCCAAGTGTCAGGAAGAGACACGGAGGAGAGAGGGTGCCCAGGAGAGAACCACGGTTCCACAGAGAGTCCCTGGTGAACACCGGCCACGGGCTCGGTGACTGTAAGCAAAACGAAAGATGAGGAAACCAAGAGTTGCGTTCCTCCCTCATCGACCTTACAGATCTGCCTTCCACTGGGCGAGACGCACGGGCGCCCATCTCAATGACAAGCCGCAGCGAGAGCCCACGCCTGCCATCCCTGCGGACCCTGAGCGGCGCTCCTTCCTGGCTCCCACCAGAGGGGCCCAGACCGGAGGCATCAAACTCACCTTCACCGGGGGCCACGGCAGCCTTGTGGTTGCCTCCAAAGAGCCGAATGTCATTTCTGGGCTGTGTAAATGTAACTTCTCCTTAAGTAGAGGCAAGGAGCAAGGAGCTTGGCGCTGCCACCGGGTAGAAACAAGGTGCCGGGAGGGATAAAAGCAGGTGGAGGGCCAGGTTCGGCCAGCAAGCCTTGGGTGTGCCGCCTGCGCCGTAGAAACTGACCCAGGCCCGAGAAGGTGCTACCAACGGCCCCACGACCCCGTCCTGGGGCGGCAGCAGCAACACCGAGCCCCGGAGGCTGCTCCGGAGGCTGCTCGTTTCCAGCCACACAAAGGGCGCCCGGTGCCGCAGACGAGCCCAGTGCATCGGGCTCGGCAGAAAATTCAAAAGCCCTCCTCAGACAGGGGACCAGATGTGCAGGAGCGGAATCACTGCGCTGTCACCAGGACATCATGAACTGCTCCAAAACCCAGGCTCGGAAGAAAATAAGGACACACAAAAATGGCAGACAGACAGACACTACCCAAAACCATAAATGCTTTCACTAAAAGCTTCACCCCGGCTGGTGTAGCTCAGTGGATTGAGCCTGGGCCTGCAAACCAAACAACTGTAGTTCGACTCCCAGTCAAGGCACATGCCTGGGTTGCAGGCCAGTTCCCAGCGGGGGATGCACAAGAGGCAACCACACATTGATATTTCTCTCCCTCTCTCCTTCCCTTCCCCTCTAAAGATAAATGAATTAAGCCTTTTTTTTTTAAAGCTTCCTTATTTGAGAAACCCTTTTCTTCATTTTCCAGAAAAACCCAACATGCCTTCCTCCTCAGCAAAGCAAGAGCCGGGGCAATTCACAGGGAAAAACGTCCCTGCAGTGGCCACGCCCTGGCCACGCCCACCCCACACAGGGCGGGGCACAGGGCGGGGCTCTGGGCGAGGGTTTGGGCCGGGCCTGCTGATGCCTTAGGGGCTGGGAACAGAGCAGGAGCCACGCCTGACTGGAACCCGGTCACTAGGCGATCGGCTCAGGAGACCGTCCCCACAACAGTAATGTCTAGATCAGCGGTCAGCAGGCAAGCGATGATGGCCCTGTGCCCTCCCCTCCAGGGAGGCGCACCCGGAAAAAGCTGGGTGGGAAGACGAATGGGCCAGCAGGGGAGCCCAGCTCCAGGTCTTCGCTGCCCCTCAAAAAGAAACCTTGGCCGGAGTTTCCAAAGTCTAAGTCTATGTGCTTCGTTCCACTTCAACCAAAAAGCCGTTGAAGAGACAAAAACAATATGCGCCAGCTGCCAAGTTCCACACACAAGCGACAGCGCCCTCGAGCCCACGCCCTCCCATAGGATCCGGCCCCGGGCTGAGCGCGCGTCCTCCCCCGGTAGCAGCAGAGTGGGAGGCGGGCAGGCGGGTGGGATGGGGCCCTGGGCCACCTAGGCGGACCTCTCCACACCGCCTTCACCCCCAGGTCCTGGCGGGGAGCGGCGCCTCTCCCAGCTGAGGGAGCTTCGCTCTGGGCCGATCCACCCGCGTGTGCACGTGGAGCTGTGAGCACATCCCAGAGGGCAGCCCGCAGCCATTTGCAGCCTCACGTCATATGTCTGTCACAGTGGGCCCTTGGGAGCCCCCCACACCAGGACACTGGGATGGACAAACACCCAAGGCCCCGACGTCACTGGCAGGTGCTGACCGTATCCCACAGAGTCAGACCGCTGCCCCCGTGCTGCCGACCAGGGGACGCACCCCTGGGCGGGCTAAGCAGCAGGGCGGGCTTTTGGGCCCCAGTCTGCCCGGCCCCTCCTCACCGCCTCGGAGACAGCCCCACGGCACTCGATACCCCTGGGGGTGGCAAGTCCCACTATGTAGGATTGTTTTTCAAAATGCGTTAGAGATCCAAAATATGTCACATCTACACCACCTTGAACTACTCATTGAGCCAACGTGAAAATGACCAAACTGAGTTTTGCCCCCGGACAAGCCAGTGAACACTCAACGAAGGGGGCTGCTCACGGAGTCACTGTAACTTAGTGCAGTGACGATCGTGCTACAACAGCTGCACCATGCCCCCCAGTGTCTACAAGTCAGTGATAAAAAGCTGCCCGCCTGCCGAGCGAGCGCATACTGCAGCTTTTCCCAGAGCAAAGCACCTCGGCACCAGCCCATCGCCCCTGCTCAGGCCCAGGGGTGGCCGCCCTGCGCCCTGGCCTGCAGCTCTGCCTGGCCCGTGGCTCTGCCACTGGGGGCCCTGCCCAGGTCTTCAAATGAGAAACCCCATTTGACCGTCCTCTACTGGGAAATCGGTCCTCCCTCGCACCACATCTGTGTCCCCTCCTCAGCCCCCTGCACTCCCCAGTGGTTCTTTCAGCCGCTTTACCCTGGTGATGGTGATCCACAGGGTTTCCCCTGCTTCCAACCCTAATGTCGCCTCCGCCCTCCTCACCACCCCACCCCACATGGCTCCTTTCTCGTCCTCCCAGCCTCCTGGTGCGCACACTGCTGCCCGTGCCTCTCCAGGGGCGGCTGGCCTCCTCTGTTCTGCCTGTCCCCATTCTGGGGCCAGACCCAGCCACTGTGCGTTCCCAGGATGGAGCCGCCACAGGAAAGCTCCAGAAGCCCCTACCCGAGAGGATGCCGTCTCTGACCCAACGAGAAAGCCTTCCCACACGCCACCACCCAACTGCACCTGCAAGTTCCGACACGCTGCACAAGCCAGGCAGCAGGGGTCACTCGGCCTCAGGACAGCCCCCCCAAACACATGCAGCAGCCATTCTGCATGTTCAGCGTCCGGGGCAGTAGTGAGTCCGACCTGCTCCACTCATGTCTGGCTATCAGATATTGCCAAGACCTCGCTGACCAAAGCTATTGTTGAGTCCACTGGGCATTTCAAAGCAGAAACAACTGTTAACGAATTGCTTATTTTTATTTATAAATTATGCTTTGTTTGCTACCATGGCAACAAAAGCAACAACACACCCAACGTTAGTCCCCAACCAATCCTTACTGCTCCCCCGGGCTCCAGACCAGGTGCAGAGACCAGGAGGGCCCTGTCCTCAGAGGGGACGTCCTCCACTCGCTCACTGAGCACATGAAAATGCCCCCCCAGGTCCACGTGAACCTCATGCCCCACAATTCGCCCCAACGGCCCTTCCAGCCCCAATTTCAGCTCCTCCCGTGCTAGCTGCCAGCCCAGACCTGCCTGCAAGGCCACCTTCACCTGCAGGGTGGCCCAGGGCTCTCCCACCGAGTCCGCAGCACAGAGCCCCCATTCCCAACGCCTCCTGCGCGTCCAGCCAGTGCAGGTGCTCCTGGGCAGAAGAAGCTGCATTTCTGTGCACTCAGCCTTGCATACTTGGCCCAACATCAAGGATTTGTGGAAACCACTTGTTTTCTGGAAAAGCGCTGGCCCTGACACCCCCCCACACCCCTCCCCACACGCCTGCACACGCTGCGGCCCACACTGGGCACAGAGCCCACCAAGCACCGTGGAGCAGGCGCCGTGCCCAGGCCCCGCCAGACCGTTTGAAATACTTGTGACAGCAACTACAGGGCCATGTCCCCATCCGTCTCTACTGCCCCCACACCAGCACATTCAGTGTTTTAATAAATGACGAGCCGGCCCTGACCAGTGAGGCTCAGTGAGCTGGGTGTCCTCCCGAAGCTAAAGGTCTCCACTTGGGTTCCTGGCTGGGGCAAGAACGGGAGGCAACAGACTGGTGTTTCACATCAACGACTTTCGCCCTCCCATCGCTTCCCTTGCAAGTAAGCAAGTGACATCTTCAAAAACAAGTGCGGAACCACACTTTAAGCCTAAACTGCTCCTGCACTTTTCTAAATGCTCTGTAGTGAGTTTTTAAAACTACCCAAAAATGCAAATTCATCTTAACACAGAATTGGAACAAAACCCTTGGCGAGCCGGGCCGTCCTTTCCTCGGGCGACCGCCCGCCTGGCGCCCGTGGGAAACAAGTAATACTCCGGCTTTTGCGTGTGGCCTGCAGCACACATGCTTTTACACTTACAGAGTTCCATCTTTTCTTTACAGCAAGAGGGCATGCAACGTAAAACTGAGTTTAATCTCAGGAAAAAGAGTTCTAAGTTTGTCTGCATTTGGTTAGTACCAGCTGTCTTCCCAGTCTGCTCCACTGGCCTGCATGGCACCTACACCAAAAGCTTCGGAAGGTGGGTACAGGCGGTGGGGAACGGCCCGGGTCCAGGTCTGCTCCCCCGTGTCCGGACCCCGGAGTCCCCTCCCCGCCTGTGCCCCAGAGGCCAAGCTGTTGCCATGTCCAGCACATGCACGCACACGATTTCGGCTGAATAGGAATGAAAAGTTTCTTTAAAACCCTCATAGAAAAGATACAGCATCGTCTGCTGGGACATCGCCGGCGTCCTGGGTGGGGAGCCCCTTGGGCTGTTGGACACACCAGCGCGGCCCCGAGGACAGCTCCTGGCCGCACTGAGCTAACGTGCTCAACCGCCCAACCCTAAGGGCTGAACCACCGCCAGACTTTTTTAAAGTTCTGTTAAAAGTAGCCAGTCCTCCCAAGATTTTGAGGTTCATCACGCTTGAAAGATTTCTCCCTTTTAGGGTACGGAAAGTACGACTGCAGAGAAGGTGTCCCTACAGCTTAAACACCGGACCCGCTGCTCGATCAGCGAGGAAAACCGGCGGGATGGACGGACGCGCCGATCTCGTCCGCGCGCCGGCGCCCCACCAGCCCTGGGAGCGTCCCGGTCCAGGCCTCCCCCTGCACGCCGGCAGGAGACAAAAACGTGCACGAACGCCCAGGACCAGCAGAGGGGCCGGAAGCCTTGGACCCGCGCGCGTGGCACCCAGGCCCCAGCCCCGGGAGGCCCCGTCCGGGACAGGAACCGGGCAGAACAGACCGGGGTGGTGCATCGTGATGCGACCGGGTAATGGTTGTGGGTCGGGCCGCAAGTCAGAGGACGCGGCCCGGAGCAGGGGTGCAGATCCCGGGTGTGGGTAGGACGGATGGGATCGGGGGTCGGGGTCCTGGCTGGACCCCCCTTGCAGGCAGGGCCAAGGCCCGAGTCGCGGGTCTGAGTCCGGTCCCGGCCCCACTCACACGCGCGGCAGCTGCAGCGGCGGCGCCCCGCGCCTCTGGAACACGCCGTCCACGAACACGCCGTTCTTGCCGAGGCAGCGCAAGTAGAAGTCGCCGCCGGAGTCGGGCCCGGGCTGGGCCGAGGGCTCCGGGGCCGCCCCGCCATGGCCGCCGCCCGGGGGCGTGAAGATCTCCAGGTGGCGTCGCGAGATGAAGCTCGAGTGGCCCATGCTCACGTCCACCGAGCCCTGCGACGAGTTGCGGCCGATGGTCACCGAGCGCTTCTTCATCAGGTACTCGAACTCGCGGCCCTCGAGGCGCGCCACGGCCCAGCCGCCCGGCGGCGACCCGCCGCCGGCCCCGCCGCCGCCGCCGGCCCCGCCGCCCGCGGGAGGCCCGCCCGCGCCCGGGAGCGCCGCGGCCGCCGCCATGGGCCTGCGCGGGCCGGCCTTTCCGCCGCCGCCGCCACGGAGCTGAGGCCCAGCGAGGCCGCCGGCCGGCGAGCGACGAGCGGCGGCGAGGGGCGGGACACGCGCGGCGCGCTCGAGCGGCGCCGGGCCGCTGACCGACGGCCGCGCCCGCCTATCGGGGCGACGCACAGCAGTGGGGCTACCGCGGCCCGCTAATGGGGAGGCGCGCCAGCCCGGCGCCCGCACGTCCGGCCGCGACGCCCGACGCAGGCGCGGCTCCGGCGGCCCGGAAATCCCGGCGCGGAGTAAAGCTGGCTGCGGAGCCAAGGAGCAGCGCGCGGCCCGGCGCTGCGGCGGTGACGGCGGCGGATCAAGGTCGCCGCAGGCGGCGGGACCGGGGCACCTGCTCTGAGGCTGGCGGCTCCGCCGAGCCCGCAAACGCCCGCGGGCTGCCGCGCGCTGGGCCTCTGCTGTCACCGCAGAGCCTCAAGCAGCGGGAAAGAGACTGTCGTGAACCATCCAACACCGACAGATTCCACGTTGTCACTTTTCATCCCAGTTAAGATAATTAGCAGACGCCCTGGACATCGAGAATGTCAAGGTCTGGATGTTTCGTGATCAGTGAAAACCCTGTATACGCGCGTGGGCGCCTTGGCCACGCTCCGGACCGCAGCGCAGCACGCACGGCAGGTCGGGCGCCCTTCTTGCACAACGGGGACCATTCGTGCACAACGCACGCTCCTTAAGGAGTGGTGCCTGTACAGGATCAGGGACACCCTTCGGCGACCTAAACAGGGACGATGAAGCGCAGGGAATGTCAGTCCCAGGAAAAGCAGCGTGAGCGCCAGGTGCGTCTGCGCAAAATCTGAACCACGGTAAATCGCACCTCTCAGCCCCTGCTGGAGGAGGCACGTGGGCCCTGAGGTCCCCACGAGGAGCTAGTCCCTATCAACAATGCTAGCTGTCATCGAGGTGCTCCACTGTTTGCTGATTAATCATGAAGAACAAGTAGAACAGAAAGATATAATTTGAGTGCAGAAGGAGGTCAGTGTAAGTGGAAGGACGTGCAAGGTAGCTGGGCTTAACCTGAGCAGGAGAAAGTAAACATTCCCGGCAAGATCTGAACAGAGGCCCAAGACAGACCCAGCTAGGGAGGCCTGTCTGTTTTTTGTTTTTGTTTTTTAATTCGTTTTTGTGTGTAAAAATACCTCCTAAAGGAAGTGGAAATTAATGGGTCCCTCTGAATATAACATTTGCATGTTTTATTTGCTATAAATGTGTTTGCAGTCACACTACAAATCCCTAAGAGATCAAACTGCTTTGAACCATAGTACTGCAGAATGTCCTAGACAGGACATTAGTTTCGTCAAATACTCATTTGTATGTGGGAGAGGTTTTAGGTGGTGCTGAGACAGGTGTGGAAGTGACAAGTGGGGAAACCTGTGGTTTAAAAACAATATCCAGCTCTGACCGGTGTGGCTCACTGGGCTGCTATCGTCCCGCAAAGCTGGAGATGACAGTTGCACCCCACCGATACTTCTCCCTTTCTTTCTACCTCCCTCCCTGCCTCTCTAAAAATAAATAAATAAAATAAAATCTTTCAAAAAATAATTAAAAACCCCAACACACAGTTGATCGAAAGCAAGAGCATAGGGTTCAGCATAACAAATGTTTCCAAGTCACTGTTGACAAAGGCAGTGTGGACTTTGCTGTCCCAGGTGCCTGCCTCCCGGTGCTCTGTGCCCCTGCTTTGGGCTGAGTGCTCACTGCACAGGACACGCACCACTCTGCCAGCTGCCAGCAGCTTCGTTGAGATAAGCGTGTTGGTGTTCAGAGGATGTGTTGTCTGCCTTTCACAAACCTACAGGAGGCTCCTGGAAATGGTCCCCGACTTTGGATGGGTTTCATCAACATAGAGTACCTGCCACCGGCAGAGCACCCAGGCCTACAGACATAAAGAGGATGAGCTTGTGGCACTGCACTCACGTACCTCAGGCATATTCCTCCTGCAGACACAGGTGCCTGGATAGCAAGATGGCAGTGCCCAGGCCCTAGGCAGGTAGAGGTGGCCAGCACCTCACAGTTCGTAGAAGCAGAGGAGGCACCGAGGGCCAGAACAATCAGAGGCTGCAGAGCAGAGGCAGGGCTTGCATTCCACATCCTGTCCATGCTGAGTCCACAGCAAGCGTCCGCTGTGTGCCAGGCACAGGCCGGGGGGACGCACAGCCGTGAGTAAACCGGGCAGCCACATCCCGTCCGTGTGGAGTCACCATGTGTAAAGGGAGACCAAGAGGAAGCCAGCCCATGGCCTGTGGTCACTGAGGGAAAAACAGCCCCAGCAGAGGCTTGGGAGGGAGGGAGGTGCGTTGGGGCCCTTCCCGCCAGGGAGCTGCAGACAGATAGGTGAAAGAGACCCCAGACCTGAGTTTCACAAAGGTGGGCTGTTTCATCCAGGCCATGAGCACTGTGCATCTGGTAGGTTCTGGACATGTGCAGGACAAGGGCCGGGAGCCTGATCCAGGTGCCCGCCCCAGGGGCTTAACTGGCTGGAGGACCCAGAGCACGTGTGGGAATACATACGCAGCTGCAAGGTAGGGCGAAGGGGCCAGACACGGAGGAAGGCCAGCAGAGGAGGAGGCACAGTGACACCTGGGCCAACAGCAAGGACACTGGCCCCGAGGCAGGATGTGCTCGTCCCGAGTGCCCGAGGGGAAGGCCGGTGAGCGAGGACAGGGCAGCACTGAACAGGCCGAGGGCCCCAGAGCTTCCTGCGTGCCCCCCTCTGCATTTACTGAAATGGGAATCTGCTGGTCAGTGCAAGCAAGAAGTAGCACCATCTCATTGAACTTTTTGAAAGAAGAACCTGTTGGCTGTGGAGGACAAAACTGAAAGGAGCGAAACTGTTTGTGTTGCCTGTAACCACTTAGGCTTCAGAAAAGGGGAGCTGCACCCACCGTCCGCAAAGCATTTTGCATAACTGCCCAATAAACCAGTATTATGAACACGTGTAAGTCCCACCCCCTATACGATAATAGCAAAAGTTTCCCCCATGTTTAAATTTTTCAATGGATTTAATTTCCCAAACATTATAAATACCGACTTTTAAAATAAAAGCATGACATCACTCCTTAAATGAATCCGCTGCAGCCACTGGGATTTGAAACCCACGGCCACACGCCTTATAACCACACAGACAATCTCATGGTTAACATCCAGGAGTTCCATGAAATCCTTTTCCCCTGAACTCATTTCCATTCAAATTCCCCCCGATTTCCTTCTATATACAGTATTATGCTTGAACTTCATTTATTTATTTATTTTTAGAGAGAGACAGGGGAAAGGAATGATAAAAACAGGGAGAGATACATCCATTGGTTGCCCCTTGCTCTCCCCAAGTGGGGACCCGGCCTGCAACCCAGGCAGGTGCCCTGACTGGGAATCAAACCGGTGACCTTTCTGTTCACAGGCTAGCATTCAGTCCACTGAGCCACACCAGCCAGTCAGGTGTGGTTGAACATAATTTATTGATGACTATTATGTATCCCTGTAGAGAGGGAGAGAGAGATTTAATTTGCAGTTTCCTGTGGACATAAGTCTCATGTTAAAAACATTTCCCTTCCATTGAATTAGCATTACAACTACTATTAACACATAATTGATCAAGGCAACACAAATATATGCAAGTTTTGATTGAGACTAAAACACTGAATTATACTGGAGATTTATCTCTCAATGTCAGGGGCTTTGTATTTTCCCTGTTGGCAGTTAGTTCCTGTATCCAGTGATGAGGCAGGTGCAAGGTCAGTATTATCCCTATTCTTTCCTAAATGCAAACACATAAGTAATCAGAACTAGAGGAAGTTCTGTGACAGCGACCTGACCCTGATGGTTGACCTCTCTGGTGTCAGGTGTCATGAGAGAGCTGTGTCAGAGGGCAGAGGTCTCTTACACGGGGACACGCTGGGGCCAAGGGATGGTCCTGGCGCAACCCAGACAACCGGTTGAGACACCAGAAGGCCACACCCAGGGGGTGAGGGCTGCACACCAGGAGTAAAGAGAAAACTAAACTGCAGGGATGAAGAACTCTGAATCTGCCAATTGCCAGGCGGGCTGCAGCTGAAGACATCCCTACAGCGGACGTCCCAGCTGAGAGAGGGGCTGTCCCTCCAGGGTCGGTCAGATGGGGGCATTCACGGGGGGCCACCGACCCCACTGCCACCACCTGTCCCATGGAAGTGTCTCTCAGAACATGCATGCAGGCCACACCCCTGCAGCAGCACCACTGATGAGCCCACACTCAAGGTCGAGTCTTTGCGGCCAACATTTCAGATCGAGTCTTGGTGCATCTGAAGGACCTTATCCGGACAAAGTCTGGAATTTTCTGGAGAAATGCCACTGGATTTGGTAATGACACAGCACCAGGGCCTGGAAAAAAGTGTGTTTTAGTGACAATGTTCCTTCGCACACTCGCCAGTAGGCCAGTGCCTGGGGTGTGTGGTTGTGTTCTTGCCCAGACACTGCACAGAGGCCACTTTAAAGTGCATTTGAGTTGCACTTGTGTCTGCCCCAAAGTCACACTGTGCACACCTTTTTTTTTTTTAATGATTGATTACACCAAAATTCAAACATTACTGACAGGAAATATCTTACTGGAAGAAAAGAAAATGGAAAGAAGATGGCTGGTAGAAACTTCAAAATATCAAAAGAAGATCAGAAGGGAACTAAAACCAGTTATGGTCAAAATAATGAAGGAAATGAATCGTGATTGCAAAGAAAATACGGCCAATGAAAATAACAACACAGAGGTGGGTTGTATGAAGAGAATCAGGACACTCCTAAACAGGATGCAAGAAAGCAGAAGGAAGACGGTGGAACCGCAGGGCGCACCGTGGGGCCGGGCCCTGGGCTTTGACGTCTGTGGACGTCCTCGACCACTGAGGCTTCACCACGTCCATTCCCATGGGTGACAGTCCCCGCAACAGTCTTTAGCGAAAAATTCACTAGTTCAAAATTGTGGTCCCAGGCCACAAAGGAATCAAGGAGAACACAGAATGGGCTCATGGGGTGCTTCTCAAAACATTTTGAAAGAAATTTGTTTTTTTAACAGGGAAACTGCCAGATGAGGCTGATCAGCCTAGTCCAAGAGTAAAGGTTGCCTGTATTGTTTTGCTTATATTCAGTTTCCGACAAGACGATGTCACTCACAGCAGACAGACATTCTGATCAGTATCTTTAGGACCCTGGCAAGTTGTGAAGTCACCATGGAGCATGTGACACGGACACCTGGACACAAACATGCTATGAACACACACCAGCTCCTGCACAAAGGGCAACACAACGGCGGGGGGGGGCCGGGCGGCGATTGAATCGCAGGCACAGAGAGCGGCTCCCGCGGTCCCCGGAACTGACCCGAAAGGCGGCCACGACTGTGGGGGAAGCTCCGAGGCCACCGTGGCCAGACACCTGAAGCACCTGAAACCCTTTAGCTCTTACAGGAGTGGTTTGGCCAACCCTGATAGCAGTCCTAACAGATTGCCAAGCTGCCGGACTTCTCTAAAGTATTAGTAAAAATCAAAATTTGATCAGCCCTGCAAAGACTGAATTATTTCCCTGTTGGCATTATAAAAAGTTCTACCAAGTCATTGCCATATCAAAGTCTGCGTCCCCAAAATTAGGAAAAAGATATCAGAGGTGTGCCTGGCAGTTGATGAATGAAATATTGTTTTTTTATATTTTTTAAGATTTTATTTATCTTTAGAGAGGAAGAGAAGGAGAGAAATATCTATGTATGGTTGCCCCTCATGGGTCCCCCGCTGGGAGCTGGCCTGCAACCCAGGCACTGTGCCCTGACTTGGAATTCATCCCCAAACCTTTGGTTCGCAGGCCCGCGCTCAATCCACTGAGCTACACCAGCCAGGGCTTTTTTTTTTTTTTTTTTGAAATATTTTATTAATAGTATGAAGCATGTGGCCTTGATCTGTTCAGTAGAAATCGTTTATTACTTTTCTTAGTCTAATCAACATTCACCTTCGTATCTAATTCTGTATTTTCTCTTAAAAAGTGGGCTCCAAGCCGCACTGAGATGGACGGTGGGCGTGGGGCCGGGGATGGGGGGCAGGACCCAACTCGGAGAGGACATTGGAGCCCCGGCTCCTGGGCATCTGGGCACCCGGACCCGCATCTGAGGAGGGCGGGGCAGGCGAGGGCACAGCGGGTACACGGGCCTGCTGGTCTGGGTGTAAACCAGCAAGGCCCACGGTCCGTGGACACCCACAGGCGGCCCCAGCCCCAAACTAACCCGGTCCTTCCGGCGAACACGCCCACTCGCTCTCCGCGCCCGCCCGTGTAGCTGCGCATGCGCAGAAATGCGCGCCACAGCCAGCGGACCTGATGGCAGCTCACCGGTGTCGGGATAGGGACGGACGCGGGAGCTAGTGACCCTCGACCCCAGCGGGCGCCTCGCACGTGTAGATCCGCTCACTCGGTCTTGAGGGAGGGAGGGAGAGGCCCTTGCGCCCATCACACCGCCCGCTTTATTCGGGGCGCGCCGGGTGGGGGTGGGGGGCGTTGTGCCTCCGCCCGAACGGAGGCGCGGGGGTGCTGGGGGCTAAAACGGCCCCTGTCTGCGAGTCTGACGGGCCTGGAGCTGAGGGTCGGGGCGTCTCCTCCTACCCTTGGCAGCAGCTGTGCGAAGCAGGAGGAGGCTCTTCGCTCCACGCCTTCGCCGACCTAGGCGAAGCCTCTAGGCCCGTCCTGGGGAGCAGGCTTCGGTTCGCCTTCCCGGGGCAGCGGCCCCCGAGGGTGAGGGCCTGGGAGGAAACGCAGCTTCCCCAGCAGAGGCCCAAGGCCTGCTGCCATGCTGGATACGCAGCACGCGCTTCCGCCCGTGGCGCTGGTGCGTTTGCGGCGCTGACTGAGGGTCATGAAGACGGCAAATGAGGCCAGGGCTGGCCTCGCGGGCTGCCCGCAGAGAGGATCGGTGGGCCATCAGGCTCCTGGTACCCTCTCCCCGCAACCAGAATTGGGGGTCACTGTTAGCCACGGAAAGGGGTAAGCAGGACTCACAGCCAGGGCTGCCTTGGTGGGAAAAGGAGTCTGTGGGGTCCAGCCTGGGCCCAGCCTCCTTTCCTGTGCCTGTGGCCACTTTGCCCCATTTCACTCCGAGGGCTAAGCCCGCATCAGGAGGGCCGCAGGAGAGAGGGTTCGCCCAGCCTCTGTTGGCTACTTTGTGTGTGAGTGAACCTTCTCACACTGGAGATATGTGTGTGATGTGCTTGCACACAGGTTGTGAATCTCAAGTTCTGGCCACTGTGAGGTGTGTGTCATATGCCTCACTGGCCAAGCTCTTTGACACTGACTGTCCAGCTTGCTTTTATTGCATCCCCCTCACGGGGGCATGAGTGAAATGTGCAAATTGCATGGCTCCCACTGCCTTCTCCCTGGGGCCACCTTCTTGCCTGGGTAGGGCTGCGTGACTGAGCCTGGGTTCCCCAGACAGCATCCTTTGCCCCTGTCAGGGGGAGTCAGGCCACAGTACAGCCCCGGGGTGCATTTCAGGAGTCCCACCATGCCCAGCTGGCTGTGCCCAGGCCTCCACTTCAGGTCCACCCTCGCTCTCTCCGCCCCTCCACACCCTTGACGGTTGTGCACCTGGGGTTAGAGTTGTCTCTGTGTGTCCCCTGTTTGCCCTCCAGACCCACCTCTCCCTTTCTCTTCCCTGAAACTAACAGGAAGCCCAAGGGCAAAAGAGCTGAGCGGCTGCCTGCAGTGGAGGCACTGGCAAGGAGCGGAGCAGTGGAGGGGAGGAGCACGGGCTGTCTCAGCACTGTGGTGCCTGGCCGGGGTCCCCCGCACCACTGTGGGAGGCCCCAGCTCCTGGTGGTGCCCGCACCATCAGCTTCAGATGCCACAGGGTCCAGGCACTGCGGGGTCCTGACCGCTCCGTGCTCTGACCCTGCTTGTGAATGCAGCTCATTCAGTTCCTTGTGGTTGTGTCCTCCGAGTGTGTGGGCTGGTCCTAACAGTTAGACCCCGGAAGTTTCTCTCTGCTTCCTCCTCCTGGTGCATCTGTTGGTGTGAGAGAGGCAGACCCTGCCGTCTGCAGCACCAAGTTCTAGGGACGCTGTATGGACAAAAAGGCGCAACAGAAATTCAAACATTTTTTTCCCTCAAAGGATTTATATCCAGAATATTCTTGGGGAAACAGTTTCTTTTTGAAAGTGCAGTTTTTCACGTTAAAAGCCTGAAACACATGGTTTCTTAACACTTAGAGTGTGAAGCTTTTGTTCAGAGGCAGCCGCTGTGGGAGCACGCCAACCCAGAGCCCCACCCAGGCTGCACACCGGGCAGGGCGCCTGGCCTGTCGCCGTCCACCCGAGTCGACCCCACACGCGCCCAGCAGGGTGACGTGCAGCTGTGCTGGGCATGCTGCACCCTGACCCACAGGGCGGGGACCCCACTGTCCTCTGCTGCAAAACCACCTCTTTCATCCCCTCCCACTCCTGTCCCCGTGCCTGTTAAAACGTGCGGTTCACACTCGCTGGTCCCATGGTGCAACGGTTAGCACTCTGAATCCAGTGACCTGTTTGCCTTCTGTCCCCTGCCCCCTGCCTCACCCCACTTCACAGTGACAGTTGCTGGAACTTGAATTGGCAACAGTTTCACAGACACATCAGCGGCTTCCTCTGTGGCCTCTCCCCCTTCTGTTTCCTCTTCACTTTGTCCCCTTCTCTCCCGTTGGTCCTCTCCCTCTCTCGCTGTGGCCAAGGCCTGGCAGTGACCTGGACAGTGGAGGCTCTGTGGTGTGATGCCCAGCACTCTGGACTTCGCACGCAGTGGTCTGAGCTCAGGTCTCAGCAGGACACATCTGTGACTCGCATCCTCACAGGGACCCTGCAGTTGAGGACCCCTGTCGCTGGGCACCCCCCCACACACGTTAGCAGGTTCTGGATCTTTGTTCCTTTCATGTTCATTTTCTCCTTTCTTGGTTTACAGATACACTTTGCATTTTGATTTAAAAATAAGACTTCAGTCCTGGTACCTGTTCTCCTTGCCCTCAAAACACATGGCCCATCCTTACTGCAAAGTACAGAGCCCAGCCCGTCTGAGCGACCCCGTGCCCCCTGCCACCTCTCCCTGGAAGCAGAACCAGTGCTGTGTGTCAGGGTGGAGTGTAACCAGCAAGGCTGGGCCCGAGGCGAGGGGCCCACGTTAGGTGGCCAGGTGAGCTGCCAGCCTGGGCAGCAGTGCCCTTGCCTGACCTGGACGTACCGTGAGCTGTCACTGCAGGGTGTGTCCAGAAGCCCGTACTGCTCAGCTGTGGGCCAAGGCCAGGTGAGACCTGGAAACACCCTGCCGTCGGCAGTGCCCAGCTCCGTGGCCTGGGCCCGCATCAGACTGGTATGTAGGCCGTGGACGGGCTCCCCTCCCTCCACCGGGCTGAGGAGGAAGGACAGGCCTCCGCACTGGCCCCGGCCCTCAGGCCCGGCAGAACCGGAGCTGGTAAGTCCAGGCTCTGGTGGGCCCGGCCGTGGCCCGTGGGTGTTCCGGCAGGACCAAGACTCAGACTCGGACACCAGCGTTCCTGTCAAGGGGCTGCTGGGCGGGGCCTGGATTCAGACCCGCTCCCCCCGCCCCACTGCTCACCAGCCACTCTCCGTGGTAGCCCGGAGAGCACAGGGAGAGGGCCTGACACCGGTGCCACGGGGCCACAGAGCACCTGCCAGCCTTGGCTGGGAGAGCAGCACCCACTCAGGCAACTCCCCACACGCAGACACCTTTGACATGTTTATTCCACCATCAGGTACCACGAAGGATGGCGCCCCACTGTAGGGGGACTGAGAGCAGACAATATGCAGTTTCACACAACAGCCCAGATTGGCCCAGATGGGGCCGCAGGCGCAATAGCAGAATGATGAGGGGGACCTAACAGCCTGAGGGTCCGAGAAGACCATCACCCTCATGTTAGCCAAAGCCAAGTGCACTGAGAAACCGACCTCAGGCCAGGCACAGGGGCCTCACTGACAGGACGGCCCTGACCCCTGACGTGCCGGGGGTCAGGGCTTGGAGAGTGGTCGCTAGCCCTTCCCGTCCACCGGTTTGTGGGCAGACTTCCCCTCTTCCTGCTCATCAAAGGCAAGCCCCGTGAGCAGGCACACAGGGCCGGGCTCGCTGTGTGTGGGGCGGCCGTGGAGGACGCCGCCTCACCAGCCACTGGATGGATGGGACAGGCTTCCCCTCCCTGACCCCACCCTGGCAGGGGCTGAGCCAGGCAGCCCCTCCTCACTCTGGCCTTCCACCTGTGACACCTGTCATCTTTGATGCGCCCTCCCCCACCAAGGTGCATTCAGCTCAAACCCCAAATGTAGAAGGGCGCGTGAAGGGTCTTGTCCCCCACACCCGCTGACCCCCGTGACGGGGCCTGGTCACAGAAGGAATACGGCCACTGCCGGAGCTCGACTCAGGGAAAGCGGGAAGTCCAGGTTTGTGCGGGAGCCTCCTGATCCCAGGACGTGGCAGTTTATTCCCATTGTGGCCAAAGTCGGGGTCCTGACAGGGCAACCCCACAGCCCGCCTGCTGCATCCCCTTTCCACGTCTGATCTGAGGCACGTGAACCGGAACAGGGTCTCAGCTCTTCGCAGGACACAGGACACTGCTGGGATTTTTTTTAAACCTAAAGACAGTGGTCTGTCTCCATGCTTGTTCTTTGGGATTTTTTCCATCTCAGGATGAAAGGATGCGTGAATTGGGGCAATCCTCCTCTCAAGGTACACATCCCAGTTGCACAGATGGTGCGATAGCGCCCCGCAGAGTGCGGGACTGTCCACACACGGGAAGCAGGGGATTCTGAAAATCAAAGCGATGAAAGAAAAGCTGAGCTGCTCCAGGCGTCTATGACACCCCCTTCTCAGGCGGCCTACAGGCCCCGTCTGCTGCACCTTCACCACTTGATGTCCCGGCTGCTGGTGGGCTGGCCTGGGCCCTGGTAGGCAGTGTGCAGGGCCTCCCGGACCCTGGGGGAGTCAGCCCCGCCCAGCCACTCCTGGTACAGCTCCTGCACGTGGGAGCTGCTCTCCGGGGGCCGCACGGGGATGGCGGCGTAGATGCCTTCCATCTGCAGCAACAGCGCCCTGTCTGCACGCCCGTCCTCTGCCTGGGCTTGGCCCCTGCCGCTTAAGCATCCTGAAAGACAGAGGCAAGGGGCTCACTCCCTGCTCTCGTGCCAGACCGAAGGTGGCCCTGGGGCAGGCGAGGAGCAGCAAAGGGGGGCAGCATTGTGAAGCCAAAGCCTTAAGGTGGGCCCTGGACATGTGTCCCCAAGGCCTCAGGAACCCTGGTCACAGGCTCACAGCCTGGGGCCTCCCAATTCTTCCCTGGTCACCCGACCCACATGTGTGTTCACCTAGATCGAGGTAACTTGCTAACCTTTAGAACTGAGGGCTGTGCGTGCAGACCTGGATGTCCAGTTTCCCTCGCAACTCACCAGCACCAGGGGAGCGCAGACACCGTTCCTGAGCAGCCCTGTCCTGCCCTCTGCGAGAGCACGTGCACTGCTCCCGCCTGGGCTGCACCCCGGGCCCCCGCACCCCGAATTTGGAGCGAACTTCTGCCCTGGCCAAGCCTCCCTCCCCTGCCCCTCGTCTGAGAGAACCCCGCTCGCCCAGCACGGGGCTGCTTCTCTCTCCTCAGAGGCCCAGCCCCCAGATGAAGCTCTAACTACAGGGCACCGGTGAGCGCAGGTGCTGGATGTCCCCCTGCAGGCCCTGCGTGGACCCCTCAGCGTTTCACCAGCTGCCTGTTCACTCCACTCAGGCTGTGCCCTGGGCCCCGGAGCACAGCTGCTGAGGCTGCTGGGCGCCCCAAGGCCGGCGCTCGCTTCTCTGCGCTCAGCGTCCCTCACTAGCCCCCACCCCCCACGAATGCTTGTGGCTTCTCCACCCCCATCCTGTGTCTCCTGTCTGCACTGTCCACCCGGGCCTCCTCTCCTCCAGCTTGTGTCACACCTGCAACTGCCCACCTGGGGTTTCCAGCTGAGCACCTGCGGGTGCCCTCACTCAGAACGGCAGACACCCCCGACCCTCCTCCGAGTGGGCTCCGTCAGCACCCAGGGGCCTGGACCACCAGTGGCCACAGGCTCCCCTCCTCCCCAACACCCACACCGACTCCGCTGGTGAGTCCTTCCGAGGGACCCCACCCCACCCATGTCTCCTGTGGGACAGAACCTGGCTAGAGGAGGTGGGGGTACCCTAGGGCCAGCCCCAGGCCCCATGCGCCCTGACTCTCTCTCCACCAGCCCCTGGAGCCAAGCTGGCTCTCCCCAAGTGCTACCAGAAAGACTCTTCTCTGGGACCCCTAGAACCAAGGGAGTTTTCCAAGGTGACATCTGGGTGCCTGCTCTTCCCTCACAGGGTGGGTGTGAGGAAATGGGAGGGCCAGTCGTGTCGCAACCACCTGGGCGATGTCTGTGTGCCCTCGAAGCTGAGTGAAGCTCCGGGCAGGCACGGAGAGGCCCTCTTCCCCAGGGACTGTGGGGGAGTGGGGGCCCTACCCCCAGCGCAGGCGAGGACCTCCACGAAGTGGAATGGGAGTCTGCCCTTCTTCAGCTTCAGGACCACATTCTGGAGGTTTCGAAAGCCGTACGCAGCAGCAAAGCGCAGCAGAACCTCCCCGCTCTTCTCGAGGGTGACCTCCTGGAAGTCCTTGTTCCTGCAAAATGAACAGAGGGGGCTGCTCTGCTGTGTCCTCCTCCGGCAGCGGGAAGGCCCTTCCAGTCCACGTCTGGGGGTCAGCAAAGTGGAAAGTCTGCACGTAACACACAAACCCTCTCGGTCCCGACTGGGGCGGGCTCTGTGAGCAGAGCAGCCTGGCCCCCAGCACGCACACATGTGCCCTGAGACCGCGCTGGCCGCGCACGCACCTGAGGGTGCGGTAGGTGACCTCCCCCACGTCTTCGTTGAACAGCTCCTTGGCCGCGTGCCTGAAGACATGCGCTAGGTGCCCATCGGAGCTGGCGCTGTCATGGCGCCTCACCTCCTCCTCCTGGTCTCCAAACCTCATCAGGCAGAGAAGCGACAAGAATTAAATCGGACTCCCACAGTTTTGACCCCAGGTGGCCCCAGGAAAAGTGAGCTCTGCAGGTGAAATGTGGCCTGTGCCTGTCTGCGCCTGCAGGGATCAAAACTCCTCTCTGCCGCATGAGCATCAGGGCACCGCACAGAACCAGTGGCCCGGGGGCAAGCACTGGGACTTGGAAGCTGACTCAAGAGCACGCCTGTCAGAGCTCCAGCTGGGACAAGGCTTTGCGGTCAGCTTGGCTCAAGTGCAGGCCATGGCCACGGGGACTAGAGTTGCTTCCACTCTGTGAACCTCAGTCCAGCCTCCCACACAGGCCACACACAGTCCTGGTGTGCGCTCCACACAGTGCCCAGGGCCCAGGACACGGCAGGAGTGCTGGTCATCGGTTAAGGTCACCACTGACCACAAAAGCGCAGCCTGCAGTTGCAGGTATAAAGGGGCCCGAGGAACCTGCTGCTTCCCCAGAGGCAACCGCCTGGGCAGGTGCAGCCGCGGCAGGGCAATAACAGATGCAGCTGGGAAGCGGACAGTGCTGAAGTGCAACCGACCACGGAGATGACTACCGAGTCAGGCCCGGGCAAGGGGGGGTCCCACACCAGGGTCCGCGTTTGGTTCGCTGAGCGCAGAAAGATGGCCGAGGGTCCTAGTGGGGACCGGTGGCAACATGGGCAGTGGCTCCCCACACCGCCCACAGCACGTACGTGACCTCACTGTAAAGTAGGGAGGCCCTGAGACAAGTGGCCACCAGAAATCACACAGGAGGCCCCACGAGATGACCCTCCCTGCAAAGCCACTCACAGAGTGTCCACGGCAGCGTCTTTCTCGGAGAGATCGCTTTGCTCCATCATCTGCACGACTTCCCCTGCAGACAAACGAGAGGCATCAGGCCCCAGTGGAAGCCGACGTCCTCTAGAGCCACGGGGAAAGGAACCCTGAGTTAAGGTGACCTTGGATGTTGGCTGTCTCGGATGGCGACACAACACCGATAGGACGAAAAAGGCTAATAAAGTGTTTCTGCTCCTGAAGTAAGAGATCTTCGCAAACAATCCCTGCAGCTCTGCCTCCCCCGCAGGAAGCTCTGGGACGGCCTCATGTGGGCGGGACCACCGACCCCACACGGGCTCCGTCACAGGACGTGCTGTCACCCAGGACAAGGCCACCTGAAAACCACTCCCACCTGCGGACGCCCCTCGGCGCGAAGGCTCCAGATCAGGGCCTGTGACTCCAGGTGTGCACCAGCAGGTGACGGAGCACACCTGCTTCTGCTCTCGGGAGAGACGCGGTGGAACGTGCTTCCTATAGAAGCACAGTCTCAGGGAAGCAGAGGCGGCAGCGGCCCCTCCCGCCCCAGGGCCCCACAGGAGCCTGCACAGGGGAGGCCTTTCCAGGGGCGTCCATGGGCCAGAGTTCCAGGCAGGGGACCCAGGGAGGGAGCCTCCGCCCCTGCAGGCTGCCCCCGTCTCAAGCTGCCCCTCGGCAGGCGCGGGCTCTGTGAACGGCTCTGAACACCCGTTTCCACGGGCACAGAGCCCTGCAGAAGCAGCAGTGCCGCCCCTGGGGCACCTGAGTTTCCTGCTCTCAGATGAAGGAAGTTTCACCTGTGCCCCCAGGGAAGGTGTGGCTGTCAGAAGCCTCCAGGGGCAGGTGCTGGCAGCAGGAGCGCTGCCCTCTTCACTGTCCTGGGGTCCTGTCGGTGACCTCAGAGGGTGACTGGCTGGAGGCCCCCACAGTGCTCACCCAGCCCCACCCACCTCTCACCTGAGGTTAACACGCAGTCAGCGCCCCGGGAACCATGTGAAGCTGTGGGAACATCTTCTCGAAGGGCCTCCAATTTCTTGTCATAGCACGGGGCCACGATGACGTGGTAGATCTTGTCTGGGGACAGGTTCTGTGGAGACAGCAAACTGTACCCAGGGCGGTGGCGAAGAGCACACCCATCTGCCACCCGGCCTGGCTGCCTCCTCGGTGCCCAGCTGCCCCGGGTTGAGTCCTGTCTTCCACAGACCAGTTCTTGCTCCACTTCCCGCCCAGCAGCAGCTCCAGGCCCCCCCCCCCTGCCTCCCTCACTCGCCTCAGCTCCCATTGTTGCCAGCCCCCCGGGCAATCCCGTACCCAGGCCTGTGCTGCCCAGGGAAAGATGTCGGCTTACCTGCCGTCTGGCGAAGTAGTCCTTCACCAGTGAGCCCATGACCTGCTGGGGAGACTTGGCGGTGCACAGGTAGGGTGTGACGGGGTGGCCCAGCACCCGCTCCGCATACCGCACCCAGCCTGGGGAGAGACCAGGGCTCCTCGCAGCTGGTCCT
Organism: Artibeus jamaicensis; assembly: GCF_021234435.1. Taxonomy (NCBI): domain Eukaryota; kingdom Metazoa; phylum Chordata; class Mammalia; order Chiroptera; family Phyllostomidae; genus Artibeus; species Artibeus jamaicensis. The sequence goes on along the minus strand of NW_026521468.1, from coordinate 9,049,344 downwards.
CCTCCTCCCCGCCACACACCAGGGAGTCTGAGCTCCCCAGACCGTGTCCCCACCAGGGGTAAAGCTGACACCTCTTCTTCAAACCTCACCAGAAATGTGTGACAGAACTGTCCCTGAGGCTGCCGCCTCCCAGCAGCTAGGGACACAGGGCCCCAGGGGCCTGTGCCTGACCCTGGAGGGCTAGGCCAGAGGACAGAGTGGAAGACACAACTGGTCCCCCAGACGAGAACACACTTGGAGCAGCTACGAGGCAGCCCCGGGGCTGCACGGATGCGGTGACGCCACACAGCCACAAAGTTGTTCTTACAGAAAGGGCCACAGAGCCTGAGTGGATGGCTCCTGCCGCACCCCCTGGGGGGACACGGAGTGATCAGCCAACCACAGAGCCACTGAAGAGCTACAGCTCGCCCCCGTCACCAGGGCCTGACCAGTTCTTGGAGAAGCATCATGTGACCCTGCTGACCCTACAGACAGGCCCAGGGGATGCGGGAGCATCGCCTGGGAGTAACTTTTCCGAAACAAACCAGACAGCAGAAAGCAGCCCCATCTGAACCAGAGCGCATCCCGCCAGGCTGGGCTGGTCAACCCGCGTGGCCACGGGGACCGATGGTGGATCTCCTCTGCTTGGTTTTGTAGGTGGGTGGGAATTATTTCAAACTCTAAGTAACCATACTGTCAACACTCTCTGTTAGTAAAGCATGACCCAAATGACTAACAGTGACGTGTGAAATGGTAGAAAACTCCAGAGCCACGGTGGCGGGAAGGAGGGTAAACTAAGAATAGACACGTGAGCGAAACCCTAACGCTGGAGTTGTCCACCACCAGCCGGGCCGGCGCCAGCGGCTTCCCCGGGCGGGGCTCGAACCGAGTCCTCACCACCTGCCGTCACCCCACGGCACTTTCTTCCTTCTCCACTCACGCGCCACCTTCGAACGTTTCACTGTTGCAGAACTCCCTTCCCCGGAGTTAAAAAGCCTGTGACGAATCGTCTCTATGCCTCAGATGTCAATTTAAGTCTGGTCTAAAAAGGGGTCCCGATGAGACCTCCGTTTCAGTGTGAAGACACTTCTTATTCTGTAAGTTGTATGTAAGCTGGCAAAGGGTGGATGAGTATTGGCTGTGTTATCTATAATTATTTGGATGTCTGAAATATGTCATACTTTTAAGAGAAAATAGATTCGCTTTTCTTCATACATATGTTCCTCAGAAACTTTAGAAACGGGGGAAAATGAAAATAAGATGTTTACAGTCAGGTGTCAGGGACCCCCCACCCCGCACGCCCCTACCAGAACGAGTGTGGCAGCAGACAAAAATGGGCCATCAGGCCAGACTCCTCATGCCCCCCAGTCCTGGGGCCACCCACGCGGACCCTGGGCGCTCACCGGGACAGGCGGAGGTCAGCATGGGCAGCGTGGGCTCCTCCTCGCTGTGCTGGTGGTACCGGCGCACGAACTCCTTCTGGCTCTCCAGGATGCTGAGATCCACGGCCACCGCCATGTCGAAGACATAGCGCACCCCTGCAGGGAATCGGCTCAGCCCCGCAGCCGGGCCGGGGCCCCTCCCCCCGCTGGGACGCGCCGAGGCCCTCCTCCCCGGCTGGCTCCGGGCTCCCCCCAGGGACCGCGGGAGTGCAGGACTGGGCCCCGCACTTTTTAAAGAATAGCACACATTTTGACGACAAAATACCTACAATCTCTCTTCTGCTTCTTGCTTTTCTCTCTAAGTCTATATTTACGTAAGCACCTCCATATGTAAATTAACGGACTATTGAAAGTTACTAGCAGCTTCTCTCCCAATTCACTGTACACACCAAATTTCAGTCCGTAATGATCCTTGACATCTTTAAAATGAGTAAATTGGCTGAGCACATCTTTATGAAGATCTTAATTTTATGTTGCTTTATTTTTCTTTATAAATTTTAATATTGGTAACTAAACTTGAAATAAAGTCATTTACTTTATTATAATTACTGAAAACACACTAAGCAGTTCACATTAATATCTACAGCCAGTTTGAATCTTAAAAGCAGCCACCCTGGCTGGTGTGGCTCAGTGGACTGAGTGCCGGTCTGTGAACCCAGGGGTCGCTGGTTCAATTCCCTTCCCTGTCAGGGTGCAGGCCCGGGTTGTGGGCCAGGTCTCCCGTTGAGGACGTGCCAGAGGCAACTGATTGATGTTTCTTTCCCTTCCTTCCCCTCTATAAATATAAAATCTTTAAAAATATATAAAATTTAAAAGCAGCCAGTTATCTTTAAAAAGAAACGCTAAGCGTCGTCTTAAAGAATCGCCTGTAGAAACCAATCTCCCTGTGAACATGGTTTCATTACTGAGGCCCCCACACGCCACCGCTGTGGCAGCACGTCGCCCAGTGACCCGGTCTCCGGCGGGACTGCGCTGACCGCGGGCCGTGTGGGGCAGAGGCAGGAGGAGCGGCGCCTCGCCCTGGTGGCGCTGTGCACCCGGGACCTGCTCTGCGCCAAGAAGCAGCGAGGCTGGCAGGCGGCCCCTCGTGTTTATGCCACGTGTCATCTGACTTTACCGTTAGTCCCCGTGTAGTTACGTCTCGTGGAACAGTGAGAACTGCTATCTGGCAAATGGCTCAGGTTCTCCCTCCCGTGCCAGCCTCTCGCTGGCCGGGCCCATGAAGCCCCACCGGGAGCAGGGGCAGTGCCGGCCTGGCGTCGGCGGACAACGCAGGAGCGCTCTGCCTCGGTGGGGCCGGCGTCACCCTGTGCTCACCCACATCTGAGTCCCTGCTGTGCTCTGTGGTGGCTGCCCCCCCCCCGCTCTTTAGGGGTTCCAGGGAAATGGGACGCCAGCCACTGCAGTGTCACCCGGCACCCCACAAACGCCTCCGTGGCTCCCATGAGCCAGGGCAACACGACGCTGACTGCCGAGTGTGAGACCTCCCAGGTGTCCCCCAGCCACCCTGTCTGGAGACGGTCCCTTGCCACTCCCAGAGGGGCCAGCCCGGCAGTAATACAGCAAGGGGGTGAGCAACAACCGCCCACCAGGAGTCAGAGGCAAGTCCTCCCCTCCCTGTCCTGCACCCTTGAGAAGTGAACCCCAGATCTCAGCGGGCAGTTACAAGCGTGGGGACTCTCAACGGTGCCCAAAGGTGCCTCACCCAGACTTTTGAGGAAGCCACAGAGTCTTCTGGATGCATCAGTGACGCTCAGGCCGAGTTTAGCAGCAAAATAAGGCAGAGACTGAGGACACACTGACACGGCCAGCACCTTGTGCTTTGAGGTATCACATTTCTAGAAGAAGCAGAGCAGAACGTCACCTGTGCAGCGATTTCACAAGGAGTGACAGGGAGACAGCTCAGTGAGACCCAGAGAAGACAGGGCGAAATGAGTGGTCTGCACAAAGACTAGTAAAGGAGAAGAAAAGTTACAATGAAAACATGGGACATCCCAAGACATTTAGCCAATTTTAAGAGAAGTATCATACTGATAAATGCAAGTATCTGGAGAAAAATGATTTTAAAGAAAAACAAACTGCAATACTGGTCCAGAAGTAAATGGAACGACTCAATGACAGTAAACACACAGACACACTCCCTCCCTCCCTCCCTCCCTCCCTCCCTCCCTCCCTCTCTCTCTCTGAGTGGCTCCCAGAGGCCTGTCTCCCAGGCCGGTCAGTGGCCACTTTTAAGGAGCAAGGCTGGAGCCCCCTGCCCCTCCGCCCAATGCCCTGCCCGGGGCGTCTCCAGGGCTCGCACTTCATTCTCACTCAAATGTCCCCTCTTCTGAGGAGGGAGCCACGCTATGACCAGGGGGGGATCGGCCTGAGCCTGGAGCCCAGAGGAACAGGGAGGTGGAAACTGCTGTCTCTGACGGCGCCCTGAGGGGCTGACTCAACGCACCCCAGGTCCCCCCTTTATCACCACTGCTGTTTTGAGGTGGAGTTAAAGAACTTAGACAACATAATCAGAAAAAGAGATACGAGAAGTCTATGGATTGGAAGAGATGAAATTCATTCATTGTAGCCAATAAGCAGAAAAACTAAGACAATCCAGATGACTGGGAGAATATTACGTCCACAAAATAGCCACACACAAAGCAGACATGGAAATCACTTTCCGACACACCAGCAGTGAGTGACTTTACAGGGTGTCGGAGTGAACTGCGTAACAGAGCAACGATGGAGCCCCACCCGCTCAGAAACAAATCACAGGTGTGGGGAGTGGGGGACCTGACACACCGTGCTGAAGGCTGCAGCCCTTCACAGAAGGTCAGGAGCAGCACAAGCAACAGGCAGCGCACGTGTGGATGACAAAGCCCCACAAGGTGGAGCACAGCCCCCCAGACGGACCAAGGATCGATGCGGCTCCAGTGCGACCACCACCCCCTGGACGGCACCCAGGGCTCCTGGCGCCTGCACAGTGGGGCAGGGGACTCTCCCTGTGACTGTGGGGGGACGGGGACAAACTGGGCCTTTCAGTGCACAGGCCTAGTCTCTCCTTGCTTTCCCTCTCCCCCGTCGTCCTGGCAAGAAGGCCACCACTGGAAGCCCAGTGATACCAGGGCAGCTCGGTACAGGAGGCTGCAAGGACTTGCCCCAGCCTGACGAGCCCCTTGGGACACAACCCTGACCTCCGAGAACACCCTGGAGGGAGAACAGCATCAGTTCAGCCACCAAAGATCCCGTGACCAGGTCACGCTACCACTGCACTACCTTGCATGGCAGAGGCCTCCCCCAAGCCCAGGGAGCCCGGTCAGGGTCCCAGCCATTGCCCAAGTCAGTGAGGGAGCAAGCGTGACCCCGGGCCATGTGATGTCATTCTTGTGGGGTGGGGCTCTGGAGAGGGTTGACTGAAGCAGGAGACTCGGGGCCAGGGCCCAGCTGCATGCACCACATCCGAGGCAGAGGCTTCCGTGTCCCCCCTTGACCTCCACCCGTCTCCTCCAGGCCAGGCTGCCAGGGTGCGCCAGGACGCCGTACCTTATTAAGGTTCAGAACTCGGAAGAAGTCCCTGGCGTTCTGCTGGGAAACTTGGACTCCTTCCTCTGTGGTCACACAGCTGTCACATGCCAGGCAGTCACTCAGAAATATCTTGGCATCAGCCAACTTATGGAACTCCCCCTTCTAGGAAAGAAAGACGCTGTTTTGGCTGGTTCTTTAGTACGTGGCTCCCAGGGAGAGAGCAGCACAGGCACAGTGCACAACACCAACACCAAACACCTGAGACGGCGGCCTGGCGCTCCAGTGGCTGGAGGACACAGCCACAGTAATAGACACCAGAGAGTCTCACGGATGACAAGGCCAGCACCATCATGTGGCAGGAGGAAAGCAGCACTCTTGTGTCCTAGGGGCTGGCCTGGACCCTCTCCTCCCTACAGCCCCTCCTCTGCTGCCTCTGGGGGCTCCTGAACACGCCCCAGAGAGTTCACTCAGCCGGTGGCATCCAGGGGAGCTCTGAACTGCCACAGCTCACTGCCATCTCTGGCACTCTGAGAGCACCAGGGCCCTCAGGCCACCCTCACTAATAGGGACTCCTCTCACCCGGATGCCCAGGCTACAAACGCTGCCGTCCACCCTCGGCCCCTTCCGGCTTCTCCATGGTGGGCCCACCCAGGCCCCACTGCCCTGTCCCCAACGTGGTGTCCTTTGCCACTCCCCTGCCCCAGCAACTGAAGCTGCCCTTGGCCACCTGTCCTACAACACACAGCCAGCCTCAGTGGCTCCCAGCACCCTCTGCAGACCACTTCTGTCCACTCCTTCTCTGGGCCTGGTGGGCTCATGCCCCACCCCTACTCGCCCCTTAGCTCTCACCACCCCGGGGCCCACTCCAGTTGCCCCTTCCCTGGTGGGCCCAGCCTAATGGGGTGTCCACACACTGAGCTGGCGGGGCACCTGCCTGGACTGTGTGCACACGTTATCTCGCCATCACCACAGCCGGGGGAGGGGACGTAACCCAACTCCCTGTGTCACGATAAGGACACTGGGGCTCTCGGGTTAGATGTCTGTCCTAGGTGACTCACAGCCAGAGGGTGGTGTGAGAAGCCCCAGGCCCAGGGCTTGGGGCTCGGGTGGCAGTGCCTGCTCTCTTCTGCCCGAGCGCCTGTCTCACCCTGGCGTGTGCGAGGTCGGTATGTGGATGGAAAGCAGGGCAGCACGGGTGCAAGAGGGACCAGGCCAGCACCTGTCAGACTAAACATGCCGTCCGGACTCTGAACTGCAGAGAAAACCAGTCCTTGGTTCTCAGCGTGGCAAATCCCCATTCATGAGCTGCTGCTGGGCTCTGAGGGCAGGACCACCCTGGCCTCCCCAAACTGCACTGGGGAAAGCAGCGGAGCTTCCCTGGAGGCGAGACTGTGGGCAGACACAGAGCCAGCTCGCCAGGGGCTTGAAAGCCATCTCTGCCAGTGAGCCAGCCAGGGTTCAAAACCTCCGGCGCTGAGTCAGCAGAGAGACCATCAGAAAACACACTTACAGACCCAGCGGCACCGCTTAAGCCCTCATTTCTCCATTTTCCTTAGAGCAGGAGCGTCAAATTCATTTTCAACGGGCGGGAGTCGGGGGGGGCCCACATGAGCCTCATGGTTGCCTTCAAAGGATTGAATGTAATTCAACTCCTTAACAATTAAGCAGAAGTTACATTTATACAGTCCTAAAATTATTTTGGCCCTTTGAAGGCAACCGCGAGGCTCATGTGGCCCCCGGTGGAAATGAATTTGACATCCTGCCTTACAGCAAAGAGGAGCGAAGTGACAGGAGTCCCGCCCCCCCTCAACACCCCCCCCCCCCCCAGAAGAAAACCAGCGGCTGCTGGTCCCTCCCGCCGATAAGAAATGGAAACGCCCACTTGCCTCTCCACGGTCCTGGGCCGGACTCGGCGCGCCGACTGAGGCATTCTCCGGGTCATCGGTTTTTGTTTTTTTACTACATTCCTTGAAAAGGCAAAGGCATGTGTGAAGAAACTTTGACCTGCACACTCAGTGCTCCGTTCATCTCCTGAGCAGAAAGCTGCTCTCGGGAAAGAGTAGCACCTGCACACGTGGCCACGCCCACCCGCACCCTGCGGCGCGGGCAGGGGACCCTGGAAGCCGCGTGCCTCCCACCCACAGGTGAGTCCGCGCCCAGCGACTGGACGCAGGTGCTCTGAGGACACGGTGAACCCGGAGGCCCCGTCCCGCTCTGGAGAGCCGTTTCCTGTGTGATGTTAGGTTAAAAAAGAGCACCTGATGGAATAACGCGTAGGAAGTGACTCGATTTTGGAAATACACCCCCCCCCGCCCCCACCGCCCTGCGCAGTCAACTCGCGTCCTCAGCCCGGACTCCGAAGCGGAGGCCGCTATATGTCACCTGGCTACACAGGTGGCGGGAGGACCGCACGCCCGCACCATCCCGTCGCCCTGACCACTTCGGTATAGGAAAGTTAAAACCCCCGGAAACACTGCACCGACTGTTCTCCCCCAGAACGGGCTGCGCTCGGACTGCCTGCGGGGCAGCGGTCAGTCGGCTTCTCCGCGGGTTTCGGTTTCCAACCACTGGGAAGGCCGGGTCTGCGCGCGGAGAACCAGCGCCGAGCACGCGCCGCGAGGTCCCGGGAAAGGCGCCCTGGCGGCGGCGCAGCGCCGGCGGCGGGGTCCGTCCCACCGACCCCACGAGGCGCGCACCACATCGGACCCCGCGCCGTCCCAGGCGGCAAGGGGACGCTGTCAGCGAGCAGCCCCGAAGCCTGACCTCGACCGCTGACCCGGACCCTGGCCGCACCGACGCGCGGGGCCCACCTTCCGCGTGCAGTGCTCACACTTCATCTGGAGCAGGGCAGGCAGGGCCGGCGCGAGTGACCTGAGAGAAGCACCGGGAAACACGGTCACTGCCGCCGGCCTCCCTCCGCCCTTTGTTGCTGTCGCCCCCGGCTCAGTCCCACCCCACGGCTCCGCGCGGCCAATGAGAGCGCTGGGGCCGGGCCTCACAGCCAATCAGAGCGCGCGGGGGCGGAGCGCGGCCCGACCCTCTCGGACAACGCGGAGGTGCCGAGCGAGCTGCCGACGGTCCCGAGAAGACGAGCTGGCCTCGTTCCGGGGCGCACGGGACCGTCAGCTCGGCGCCGGATGCGCACCGCTCTTCGGGCGCATGCCCGGCCGAGACTGCGCAGCCCTGGCGGGGAGGGGCGGAGGGGCGGCTCCGGCCTGCCGCCATTGCGGCCCCGAAGCGCCGCACGTAGGACTGGCGAGTCTACAGTGCGCACGCGCGGTGGGACCCGGGCGCACGCGGTCGGCGGGAACACGAGGTGTGAAGCGTAGGCTGCCCGTACGGTCGGGCCACTTCCTCCTACCAGGCGACTCGACCCTTATGCTTTGCAGAGAATATTGTTCCAACAAGTCATGGTACCACGTGAAGGGCTAAATGGAAATGTTGAACTTTGTTCAGGGTAAAGTTTCATAAAGCCAGTGCATATCATACAGCACAATCAGAAATGAGAACTTGCCAGGAGAATTCGGAGGAGAGGAAGAACAACAGCACGTTGTGGATGTCTGTCCAACACCAGCAACCCCCAGGAATCCCAGGATCTCGCAATCGTCACATGCTCAAGCTGTTCCAGGTCCCAGAAACCTCACTAGGGTTTTGGAAAGTTTCCTCGTTAACTTTATTTATAGAACTTTGTCTCATATTGCTTTTTATAAATGCATTAGTTGAATTGAGGTCTTAACCGGCCGCCAAATTGATGTTCTACATCGCTCAAATCCATGACAGCACCTCTCAGAAAGCATCTTCCATTTTCAGCATAATAAATGGATAATTTTAGGGAGTCATTTGTATGTATTTTGTTGATGTTTTACAAACAATACCATTATTGTGTGAAAAAAGCAAATTACAGTCGCTTAATTTCATTAAAAATGTAGTTATAGAGTTCCCCAATTATCTACTCCTCCTTAATTTAAATTGGAATCTAAATAAGGTCCGGTAGGTTCTGATAGTCTATATTACAATTGGTTTGTGTGTTTCTTATGTCACCCTTCAAAAAAAAAAACCCAACTTTTTGTGCCCTGAGCAATGTGGCTCAGTGGGTTGAGCATTGTCCTGAAAAGTGAAAGGTCGCTGAGGGTTCAATTTCCCATCCCGACACCTGCCTGGGTTTTGGGTTCCATCCCTGGTGGGGGCACGTGCAAGAGGTATCCAATCGGCGTTTCCCTCCCTCTGTTTCTCCCTTTCTTCCTGTCTCTCTAAAATAGATCAATAAAACCTTTAAAAAGAAAAACCTTCTTGCGCTGAAATAACTTGAGACTCACTTAACGGTTGTTGGTGGTGTTTTTTGTTTTGTTTTAAATGCGTAGTTTCCATCCGAGAAATCAGGTTGTTCACCTGTAGGGTTTCTCCCAGGTGCTGGCTGCATCCTGGTGGGTCCTTTTCTTACCTTTGTCCCCTGTATTTCCAGTAAAGGGTAATAATTACAACATTCTAGTGGTTTGATCACAGCTTAAGTTTTTTTGGCAAGAATACTTTATAGATGTTGTGTAATTTCATCAGGATGTTCTACTATGTCATTGTTAGTGTTAATTACCAGCTATATGATGAGCTTACCTAGATCCATCAATCCATCCATCCACTCGTTCATTAGGATGGTGTTTTAACCCTACCATTTATCTTATATTTTAAAAGGTTTTAGTCCTGGCTGGCATGGCTCAGTGGATGGAGTGCCAGCTTATGAACCAGAGTCGCCAGTTCGATTCCCAGTCAGAGCACATACCTGGGTTGCAGGCCAGATCCCCAGTAGGGGGTGTGCAAGAGGCAATCACACATTGATGTTTCTATCCCTCTCTTTCTCCCTCCCTAAGGATTTTATTTATTTATTTTTAGAGAGAGGGGAAGGAAAGCAGAAAGATGGAGAGAAACATCCTTGTGCAAGAGATACATCCATTGGTTGCCTCTCTCATGACCCCACCTGGGGACCTCTCCAACCCAGGCTCGTGAACCGACAGAATGGAATCAGAGATCTTTCGGTTCCCGGGCCAGCGTTCAATCCACTGAGCCACACCAGCCAGAGCCATTTCTTGTCTTAATGGGGGGAATGCTTTTACAATGACAAATTCTTCTCACCCATTATTTACTTTTGTACATTTTACACAGGCAGGATAAATGCTTTATTCTTTTCCTTCATTAACTGTCAAAAAATCAGAGTTCGTTTCTCAGCATGCTCCAAAAGTGAACAAAGAATTTAAAAATATACCACAATGAATTGCAGATTTAAATATGTGGGTACTTTCAATTCATTTGAACTATTCTTACTCATGTTCAAATAGTTTGTCTTTTTTTTTGGCAATGAGAATCTTTTCAGTTAGGTTCTGAAGTTCTTCTGACGAGACGCTAATTAGTCTCTGCTTTTGATAGAATTCCTTGTTCATTTTTGCTGAATTCAGCCTTTTCTATGAGAAGCCTGGTTCCTTTAGTAGGAATTGGTATTGGAAACCACAGAATGGGCACTAGCTCATTGCTACTGGATGGGTCATTGTTTCTAGGACTTTTCAGCGGATAGCACCAGGAGACACGTATTTTTAAAGATAAAATATGAATTCCCGCTGATCCTTCTCGTCCGACCCCAGGGGTACAGGGCTCACAGGTATGAACCTCATGGATCTTGGCTGTGGCCTCTTTCTCTCAGCCTCGAAGTCCAGGTTTCCAGTGGCTCCTCCATAAAACACTCATCTGCGTTTTCCCATCACACGCACAGAAGGTACCAGACTGACAGTGCTGACAAACCCAGGGCCCATTGCCAAAATGCCACAGTCTGTGTGTTTCAATATACACATTTATTTGCATCCTGTAACCTTTTTTTAAGAGACTGTATTATTTATTTTCAGAGAGAGGGGGAGGGAGAAAGGAGAGGAACATCAATGTGTGGTTGCCTCTCATGTGCCCCCCCCCCACTGGGGACCTTGCCTGCAACCCAGGCATGTGGCCTGACTGGGAATCAACCAGCAACCTTTTGGTTACCAGGCCAGTGCTCAATCCATTAAGTCACACCAGCCAGGGTTGTAACCTCCTTTTTAACTGTGGGATATTGATACACTTTATGCCACCTTACTCTTGTCACTCAGCAATACAGTATATGCTGGAGAGTTCTCCATACTAACACAGGTATCCCTCATTCCCTTTTCCAACAGATGCACCGTGCTCCGTCATGTGGATATATGTATTTAACAGGGTCCAATCAGGAGGGAGAAAGCACACAGTACTTTGAACAGAGAGGGCTTAATATAATAAATTATTATCTAGGGAGTAGAGCAAGGAGGCCAATATGAAGTAAATCGGTATAAAGAATGTAAGAATGGCAAGAAACAAGGCAACCCCTGCCCCCAGGAGATGAAGGAGGCCGCTGTACTCCAGGGCCAACTGAGATCTGGACCTTGCTGGAGAGGAGCTGTGGTTCCCTGGTCAGCAGAGGGGCCACTTGGCCCTGCCCTGGTGGGACTCAATGGAAACCCTCCTGGCCGGCTGCTGGGAAAGCTTTTTCGCAGGTGCCTCACAGGAGACCCTTCACACAAAACCACATAAGAGGGTGCCAGGGGACACTGGGAGCTGCTGGCCAGTACGCAATGCGAGAGCTGGACGCTGAAGAAGCCCTGTGAGCTGAAGGAGCCTGTGGACTCAGCACAGCCGCACCAGAACCAGGAAAAGGTCCTACCCCGGCAGCCCAGCACCCTCTACTGACCAAGCTGAACATCGCGCCTGAGAGCACAGGAAAATCTCGGGCTCAGATTCATTTTCACAGGGCAGGCAGTGAAGTTTGAATTTAGAGCTGAGCTATCGTTGATAATTGGCACCATATTTTACTTACTCCGTCCGCTACTTAAGGAGATTGTATTCATTTCCAGTCTTTTGCTGTTACCAGTCTTCAGTAAGAGTTTCATTAAGTTGGGTTATCATTTGTTCGCTCATTTAATATCATCTTTAAATGGTTTACAATCTAGTAGGAAAGGTGGGATGCAAAGGTACAATTTACAGGGTATCAACTCAGTTCTACCTAATTCAGAGAAATAAAATCACGTCCCCTTTAAGCTGCAGCAAGCAGGAGGGGCTTAAAGGAGGTGCTTGTTAGCAAGTCATGGACCCTGAAGACAATGATGGATCTTAACAGAGTGCCCTTTCAAGAAGAGGGGATGTGCGCCGAGGCACCAGGTCAGGGAACCTAGCTGTTCAGGCAGAGCCCAGTTTTGCTGCCGCTTCGGGCAGAGGTTCTCAGAGCAGTTCCTGGACTAGAAGTGTCCGCAACCCGTAACATTCCAGGCCCCACTAGCGTCTGGGAACAGGATCCAGCAGTGCTCTAACAAGCCCACTAGGTGATGCCGGTGCGGGGTTAGGTTTGGGAACCACGGGCGGAATATCTGAAGTCGGCTGGTAAAGAAATGTCTCCAAAATTTGTACCGTGTGCCCATGTTGGTAAAACTTCTATATTTGTATGTTTCTTTATAGGCAGTATTATGCATGGTTGTATTAACCTATGTTAGTTATAAAACAAAAATAAATATTAAAAGGCAAAAATAAATAGGACTATAAGCTCTTGCCTTCTTCCGCACCTGGGAGACCACCGAGGTAGGCAAAGGCTACCCCCAGATGCAAATAGGGAGGCAAGTTTTTCCTTTTTTTACCATAAAATTTCATGCGTCTGTTGTTAGATTAACTTTAGGTTCTTTCTATTTTTTTTCTTTTTAAACGGCTTTCTGAGATGTAAATGACAGTCGTTCTCAGGCCGGGCCTCCGCGGCCGCCACTGCGCAGACCCCCGCTCTCCGCTCGCATCCGCCGGCTCCGCTTCTCTGCCCCGACGCCAGGACGATTCCGGGATGTCGGGGTGGTTCAGTGGGAGGTGCGCAGTCAGCGCTGTCCTGGTCCATTACCTTCCTCAGCTCCACCGAAATTCTGCCGTTTAGAGGCTGCACCGCCATCTCGCAACGGTAACTTTCAGTAACCACCTTCTACTTCCTAATGCAGAGGCCCCAGCCCACGGGCCCGGAAGTCGGCGCGGCCCCGCCCACAGCTCCGGAAGTCAGCCGCCCCAGCCGCGGCCTCAGGTCCCGCTCCGCGCCCCCGCCCACCAGTCGGCGTTTTCGGTAGGTGTGGGGCCATGGCTGCTGTCCGGGTGGCGCGGGCGGGGGGGGGGGGGCGGCGGGGCTTGCGGGCTCCACTCTCCAGGGCGTGGGCTCGGGAGGCGTCCGGGGGCTGCAGGAGTCAGGCCGCTGGCGGCTCCCCTCGCCCAGGCCGGCGACCTCGCTATGCGGGCAGGGGAGGGCAGAGACGAGCGCAGATGCAGCGTTCCTGGGCGAACAGCACCCGCGGTTTCAGGGATTTGACTCGACCCGGCAGGCTTGGTCGTCTGCAGGGTCACTTCTCCCTCCCGCAGCCAAGGAGGCTGCACGGCTGGCTTCTTCCGTCCACGCCAGAGCGCACTCAGACCACGAGACAGGCTGTTCCGTTTTTTTGGCGGGGACCCGCACAGGGACGTCAGGGCGTTCTGCTAGGACCCGGTGAGGTCCCAGGAGCTTGAAGGTGGCTGGGGGGCTAAAGTTTCCGGGTTAGATGGAGCAGGTGAGGATCAAATGCCGGTTGGTGGTTTTTGGAGCAGGGCGAGCAGCCCAGTGGCAGTCAGTATAATTGAGCAGAGAAGGGCCATCTTTCCAGAGGAAACAGGTCCCTGGGGTATAGGGTGATATGCAGAACCAGAAAGACGGTGGTCATCGGAGGCCTACCGGTCCCCCAGTCCGTGCAGGCCTTGCTGGCGGGCCAGCCGGGCCCCCTGCCCTGGAGAGCTGGCACCTGCCTGGGCAGTGGCCACTGAGCTCCAGTTGTCCATGTGTCTGCCCTTCCCAGCCCAGTCTCCTATTGAGTGGTGCCTGCACAGCCCTGGGATGTACATGCAGGTGGAGAGGCGCAGCAGCTCCTGCCTCCATCTGAAGAGGTCTCCAGGCATCCGGTCCTGGTCCCTGCTGGTCGGTAAGGGTCTGCATATTGACCCCCAGCTGAAAACCCTAACTTTGAAAAAGGATGAGGGTGAAACTTAAGTTTTCCATCTTTTGATTTACTTCTCCAAGATACAGAACTATTTTATTTCTTTGTATTCTTCCGGGTTCTATGCTCTGTCCATGCTGTTACACTTGTGTGCCTGCCTGGCCTTTTTCACCACTGAAGAGCGCTTAGTTAACGCTGCGTGCTCTGCTGAATGCCCCAAGCTCCCCCTTGCTTTTGCACACCGGGCTGCAGGTCTGATTTATGCTCAGGCCCACGTGAGGGGCGATGGTGCGTTCCTTTTTTCCTTAAGTGGTGGAGGCTGCCCTGGCTTCCGTCCCTGCACCTGCTGGGCAGCTGCACCTGTGACTGGTTCGCAGGTGTGAGGAGGTGCCGCCGTGCTCTCCATGGCCTGTCTCTGGTCCCTCTTTCGTGACCCTGCATGTGGCCTCCCTGTGTCTCCTCCAACATCCTGTTGTGATTCCTTACGCAGTCTCGTCTTTATTCTGCACCATGAACTTACTATTGGGGTAAAACCCACACGGGGCTCCTCCGTGTGCTTCCCAGTCAGCTCTGGATTGCATGTGGATGGACATGTCCGGTGTACAGACCATGCTTCTGAACAAAGTTCCCCCAGGCCTGAGCCCGGGGGTCTTCTCTCCCCTGCCCCCCACCCACAGCCATCGGTGGCAGTGGGAAGGAGGCGGGCTCACGGCTGGCGGTGGCCCAACACCAAAGTGCCTGCTTTCTGTCTGCAGGAATCTTGTCAATCGGCCTGGCCGCTGCCTACTACAGTGGAGGTGAGTGCAGCGCCTGCTCCCAGTAGCTTCCTCGGCTCTTTGGAAAGGAGAGAAAAGAAGGAGAGCCCATCATTTCCAGTCCACCGAGGCCTGGCCTTGGGGAGCACAGGTCCCTCTGGCTCCTAATGGTTCCCAAGTGGCCCCACCTCTGGGTGCTGTACATTCTCCCTCATGCTCACGTCCCGTGCAGCCTCCACCTCACCTATATCTCGGGCATTTTCCTGTGCCAAACATAATTGTCCCCCACTACTGAGTTTGACTGTAAAAGAAAAGAAAATGTTCTTCAGGAAGGTTCTCTCTTGCATTTGCTTAAGGTTCTGTTGAAGGAGGAGCTGCACTTTTAGCTGTTCCCTGTAAGCCTTCCCCCCTGACCCCACCACTAACTGTGCTGGGAACCACCTGTCTTGAGTGACACCCAGGGGACAGTGAGGGCAGAGCTGATGACAGGCAGGGCCCCCGGGTGCCGATCCTGCAGCCTTGGTCCTCTGCTGCTGCCCTCACCTGGCGTGTCCTGTGTTTGTCCCCAGACAGCCTGGGATGGAAGCTCTTCTACGTCACAGGCTGCCTGTTCGTGGCTGTGCAGAACCTGGAGGACTGGGAGGTGAGGCTGCCCGGGCCCCAGCCCCTGCAGTGGGGACCAGGCCTGACGCCGCACTCCGAGGTGTCAGTGCGGCAGCTCCCAGGTGCCGGGGCTCAGCCCCTGGGTGTTGCCTGTCCGTCACTGCTCCTAGGCCAAGGACTCTTCTGAAGCCGCTTTTCTCCTAGAGGCTTGTCATGATGGTTTTTACCCAAATTCTTTCCTTCCCAGAGTTTCCGCAGTACAGAGTGAAGTGAGGAGCAAGTGCACTCCTCTGCGCGCTTGGTGACCACCCCCTCCCTTTCCTCTTGCTGGTCCTGAGCTGCCTGGCCCTGGACTGCTGTCTGGCCTTTGACCCCCACTGCCCTCCCCACACTGGATGACTTTGCCCTGTACTTTTGCTTGTAAAGAGGAAAGAGGCCCTGCCCCTGGGTCACTCACCTGCCAGGATCCTGGGGGTCAGGCTGCAGTGTTTGGCTTTGGCGGAGCAGCACTTGGGGGTTGGGTCAGGGATGCCAACTAGGAGGGCAAGGAAGAGGTCTGCTGTGGTGAGGGCAGGCAAGTCGGGGGCCCCGGGCCCCTCCCTGGAGGTCTGTGCCCAGTCAGCTTGTACACCGAGGCCAGCAGCCTGTGACCACCTTGTGGCCGGTTTTCCAGGAGGCCATCTTTGACAAGGGCACCGGGAAGGTCGTGCTGAAGACGTTCAGCTTGTACAAGAAGCTTCTCACTCTCTTCAGAGCGGGCCACGACCAAGGTGAGACATAGGGCAGGCCAGGGCACAGGCTCCTCCTGGCTGGACCGAGGACCGAGTGACAGCTGGGACGGGCCCAGGGCCTGGAAACAGGCTGTGTCCTGGCTGGCTGCTTGGTACTCAGGGTTGTGTCCCACCTCTTGGATGGACATGGGCTTACCAAGAGGTCCGCCCGGACAGGTCCCGGCCTGAAGCGTGTTGCCAGGCCTCCCTGGGTTGTTGACTAGCCATGGGGACCAGGACGGCATTTTCAGCAGCTGGGAGAAGCAGCAGCAGGATGGGCACCGCCACTGCAGGGTGGTCGTGAGAGGACAGCAGGCCTTTCCAGGCCACGATGGGTCCGCCGGACGTTCCTTCTCACCTAGACTGGCCTCCACCCAGCAGATGCGTGACCATGCTCTGTGGTCACTGACCTGTGACATCCAAGGTCAGGGTCTTGGCTGTCTTCTGAGGTCCAGCCTGTGACACTGACCAGTGCTTTCTGCTTCATGGCAAGTGTGGGGGGATGCTGCCCTGAGCTGCCCTGCCCTGTGCCCACTGCAGTGGTCGTCCTGCTGCACGACATCCAGGACGTGAACGTGGAGGAGGAGAAGGTGCGGTACTTCGGGCGGGGCTTCGTGGTGGTGCTGCGCTCCGCCACGGGCTTCTCCCACCCCCTCACCCAGAGCGCCGTCATGGGCCGCCGCAGGTGAGCCTTGGGAGAGTCATCCTTGCCGGTCAGGTGGCCCTTGCAACAGAATAGCGGGGCACAGGGGGAAAGGAACCATGGGGAGGCCTGCCCCCACTGCCAGGGGATGTCATGGGTCCCCATGGGGACAGGGCTGGGCTGGGGTCAGGTGAGGGTGAGGGCCAGATCAGAAGGGCCTGCTGGGGAGCCCTGGGGGTGGCGGAGGTGCAGGGTGGGACTGGTGTTGTCTTTCTGGCTGCACCTCTATCGTGGTAACCCAGTCTTCCTCCCCGTGCCCGTCTGACCCAGTGACGTGGAAGCCATCGCCAAACTCATCACTGCCTTCCTGGAGCTGCACCGCCTCGAGAGCCCTGGGGAGCTGTCTCAGAGTAGCGACAGTGAGGCCGACGTCCCCGGGGGCCAGAGCTGACCCCACGGAGCCCCTGGGCTCGGCCCTGACGGCACCTTAGCAGGCCTGACGGGCCACTGGCTAGTCTTCCTCCTCGTCACCCAGCTGTGTCCCCGGCAGCCCCAGTGTGGACCCTTGGCCACTCCTGCAGCTCTCTGAGCAGAGCCCCGGCTAGACCGTCTCTGTGGCTCCAAGGTGCCCAGGGAGAGCGTGGGCCCAGGTGGGCAGCGTGGAGAGCAAGTAGACAGACACACCCCACGGCCCACCAGCGCTGTGGGGCTGGGGCCTCTGAGAGGGGAAGGCTCCCCAGGGTGCGGCTGGGCAGGTGAGCGTGGGCCCAGTGGCTGGGTCAGGCCGTGGACACAGAAGCTGGCACATAGTCCCCAGGAACCCCAGCATTACTTCCGGCCCCCCACACCACATCCCCTGGGCAGACGTCCTCGGTGGTCAGAAGTGAGGTCCCACCCGTGGGTAGCAGGGGCCCACCTGGCCTCCCCAGCAGAGAGACTCCTCCCTCAAGTTGGCTCATCTCGGAACCAACCAGGATGCACTGGGCTGTCACGGGCGGGGACCCTCAGCCCTGGCAAGGCCGCTCCACGAGAGAAGGGTTTCTTCCAGCTTTGCTCAGTGTTTAAAGCCAGGACTTCCTCCCTGGAAGTCAGACCCCAGGATCTCTCCAACCCTGGGGTCTGTCCATGCGTGGCAGGATATGGGCTGCACCCACATAATGGGGCCAGAGAGCACCTCAGAGCACGGTCAACTGCGCACAGTCTGCAGCACCTTGGGGTCGCCCCAGCTGGGCCAAGGCCGCCTGGACGTCAGGAAAGACGGCGGTTTCCAGCCACCCTCCCGCTCCTCAGCGGGGCCCAGCCAGCCCACTCTTCGAATGGGAACATGGTCATTTAGACCTCCAGAGGTTAGGTTTTCAAACACACAAATCTGAGATGCTTTTTTCTAAAATAAAGTAAAATGTTGTAACTGGTTTGCTTCTGGTACATTCCTGCCAAGGCTGTGAGGTGTCCCACCCTCCATGGGGGCCAGTGGGAGGCCTGGCTCAGCCAGGGCCCAGTGAGGTCGGTCATACTCCCAGTAGCACAGCTTCCAACCCCTACTTTCCACTTTATTTCACAAGAATTAAAGTTCGTGCCAGTCAGTAAACAGGTCTGCGTTTCCTTCCACGTCTTCTGCTTCCCCCTCCCCAGTGACAGCCCTGTGCAGGGGGCACTGCCTGCCTGGTGGCAGGCCAGGCGCAATGGGCCCCCTCAGGGATCCTGGCCAGTGTCAGAGCCGGGGCTGGTCAGCGGTGCCTGGAGCCCGGCAGCCTCGCCAAGATCCTGCAGCAGCGCCTGCAGCTGCCCCAGGCCGGGCTGCACGTTCTCCTCCAGCCACTCGTCCACGGCGTCCTCGTGGAAGACGCGGTGCAGGGCGGCCTCCAGCTCCCGCACAAGAGCGCTCCACCTGGCCAGGAGACTGCGGGCCCCAGACGGCGGTGGGCCCTGGTGAGGACCCTGCGCAGCAGCGCAGCCCTGTGCCTCTGCTCGGGGCTGCCAGCACCCACACTTGTCAGTGGTGCACAACACCCCGCACCCAGTGGGGCACCTGCACTGGCCTCAGACCAGCCGGGAGTGCCCCGGGGAGGGCTGGCCAACAGGACCCTGTCCCCCCGGTGCCAGGAGGACTCAAGCTCATGGTGTGCTGGCCCCAGGACTGGCCCAGGTGGTCTGGACCCTGCCCAGGTAATTCTGGTCACCCCCTTTTTAGGCTAGGACCACCATGGGCTCCCTAACGTTCAGGGGGACAGCCAACTCAGTGAGGCTGAGTCACTTGTGATACTTAGAAAGCCTGTCACAGGCGATGGCCACAGCTGCCACCATGTGGCATAGGACACACAGCCCCAGGGGTAGGTGCTGTGCAAGGGGTGGGTTACCTGAGCACCTGGGGCTGGATGTGCTGGACCATGACCGGGTGGATGAGCTTCCGCCTGCGATGGTAGGGGCTGAACCAGCCCGTCACGTACCTGTGGACAAACCCCCACACACGGGTGGGCCCCAGGGAAGGGGGCAAGGCAGCCTTGGGTGGTTTTAAACAACACCTCTGAAACACTTCAACAGTCCGGCAGAGATTTTTAAGTCGTTTTCTCCCTGGGAAGTTTTGGGGCGGGGCGGGGCGGGGCGGGGCGGGCCCTCACTCACCTGTCCCTCTGCAGCATCTCGTCCACAGAGCCGCGCAGGTGGAGGCCAACCTGCGTGACGAGGGCCAGGATGTCGCTGCCGGGGAAGGAGCCGGCCCCCTCACTGCACAGAGAACCCAGGCACTGAGACCGGCCAAGCAGGATCGGGGGGCAGAGCTGGGGGCCAACCGGGATGGGCATTGGGCTGGGGGCAGGAGGTCACCTCGCAAAACTGGTCATTTCCAGGCTTGGGGTCCCGAGAAGACTCTCCACTCTTGCTCTAGCTTCTTCAGCAAAGCCCCCTGCAACCAACCGGAGACGGGGGCTCAGGGGGCCTCTGCAGGTGCCCACGAGGCCTGGACCCCCTGGCTGTGGGGGGCAGCGGACCGGGAGGGCTGCTGGCCAGGCCAGCCAGGCACGTGCCAACCCCAAGGAGACCCTGCTGCTTCTCATGAGACACATGAAAATGTGTTCGTTAAATAAAAAATTAGAGAAAAGAACTAAGACCTGCACGGCCGGCAGGACCACGGCCCGGAGACTGCTGGGCTGAGGCACGGCCTCCCCCCTGGGGTCCCGGACTCCGGGGGCAATGGAAACACACCAGTGAGGCAGGGGTGCCGTGTGCACAGGCCTCCCAGTCGGCGTGGTGACAGCACCCACCTGGATGGCCCTGGGCACCAGGCTCAGCCAGCACCGCACGTGCTCTGCCGACCCCGCCCAGGCCCCTCCTGCCATCTTGCCGGCAGCCTGTGCCTCCCGATGCTTGTTTGCTGCCGGCCCCACCCCCCACTGTGTCCCCAGATGTGTTTCTGTGCCAACGTGTGTCCTCGTGCCGACTCCCTCCGAGGTGTCAAATGCACACGGCTGTGACCAGCCCTCCCTGCCGACTGGCTGCTCCGGGCGCTGCCCTGGACCCGTCCCCAGGTTCCTTCCCGTGGGGGCACTGGAGGTGGGGGGCCAAGGTGGCACCTCTTTCCTCGTCCGAGGTGAGATGGGTTCCTTTCCAGGGCTCGCTCTGTCTGGGGGGTATGCTCCCTAACTTCCCAGCCTGCCTTGGGTTTAGGCTTGAAAACCTGGGCTGGCAGCCGGTGGAGGTAACCGAGCCTCGGTGGCCGTGTCGTCCCCCCACCCTGAACTGCTGAGGAACTGCAGTCCCACCCAGAGGACGTGGGCCCTGGGGGGACCCCTGCCCTCCCCCCACCAGCCTCCCGGGAGAGCAGGGCACCGTACCGTGTAGCAGCGACTGCAGGCAGGCGGCCAGGGATGGGATCCCCGCAGGCAGCAGCTCGCAGAGCACAGAGAAGTGGTCGTACCTGAGTCCACAGGGGAGGCGCTCAGCTCCTGCCCCTCCGCCCCAGCCCCTGCACCCCATGGCGGGCCTCCCAGCTTCTGAAGAGCAGGCTGCTTGCCCTTAGCGCCCTGGTGTGCCAGCCCCACGCACACAGCCCTGCCTGGCCATTGCTTCGTGGTCACCACTCCGACAATTCTGCTAGCGAGGGAGGAGGAACTCCCCTTGCAGGCCCTGCCTCCAGCTGCCCTTGGTGCTGGGGCCAGCTGGCCTCCCCCTCCCCCGGATGCTAGGGTAGGACTGCAGCTAGGACTTGGCCAGGACAGCGGTCAGTTCCGAGCTCAGATTTCCAAGTGGTATGAAATCCCGAAGAGCCATCATCTGTCCCGGTTCCCACTGTGCAGGGGCCCCATGCAGTGGCCTCACGGAGACTGCAGACGTGCACGCAGACCAGAGTCCACGGGGGCCCTGACATGCAGGATGTGGGGGCAACTAACAGGGTGTGAGAGCCCCACACGCCTCCCACACTGTCCCCAGAGCACCCGCCCTTCTCTCCTGCCAATGAGAAAGGTCGCAGACCCAGGCTTCAAGCAGTGGAGGGCGATGTGACCCAGCCGCGGGAGCCGCTTCCCCTCCCAGGATGGGGGCTGGGCGGCCTCACCTCTGCCAGCCGGTCAGGACGATGCCCTGGAACACGTCCGCCGGCCCACAGGCCGCCACCTGCAGCCACTGCACGTTGTTCCGGACGTGGTGCTCGACGGGCGGCAGGGTCTGGTGCGGCCCCGTGGCCCCCTTGAAGGCACTGGCGGCCCAGAGCCGGGGGAAACCGCACTTCTGGTACTTTTCCACGAGGAGCACTGAGCAAGAGAGCAGCGGGTGAGACCGGGCCCTGAGGCGGCTGCGGCCACCAAGCCTGAACCGGGAGGCCCGACTCCACGCTGTGCAGACAGAAACCACGGCAGCCCACACCCACGAGGCCTGGAGGGTGCCCATCTCAGGGAGGGCAGGCCCCCGCCGCTCACAGGTGCCCCAGTTCGCGTGCCCCTGTTCACGTGCCCACCAGGACAGGCCGTCCCCCTGAGGGCCTGGGCCCCTGGGCAGTGAACCAGAGGCAAGTCACGGGTTCCGATGGGCTGGGAGACGGGGGCCCTGCATCCCCCCAGCTGTGCCGTCAGGGCGACAGGGTCTCCTCCGGCAACGCGGTACTGACCCTTGCCACGGACGTCCAGGTCGGCCCCGTAGTCCCAGAGCACCGGCTCCACCAGCTGCGGCAGCCCCGATGCTGGGGGCAGAGAGGGGCCGTGAGCACCGAGCCCGCCGGAGCCGTCTCCGGCATTCTGCCCATGTTCTCACACAAAAAGGAACACACGCCCTCTTTTCCAGGACAGACTCCACACTGTGCTGCTCTCACTTCCTGGAAGCCAGCAGCCACGACAACGACCAGTCTCCCGGACTCCGGCCCAGCCAGGGGTCCAGAGCCCCCCGCACAGGTGGACCACTCCGTCCGCCCGCCGCCAGGCCCAGGTGCCCGGGAACACGCTGCTAAGTGGACTGAGTTGTAACGAATGCTAACAAAACCGGAGTGGCCACATGTGGGTACCGGTCTGGGTAGGGGGGACTGGGGTAACCCCAGCTCTGCCGGAGCCGGGGTAACCACCCCAACCTCCTGTCTCGTCCCAAAGACCCAGGCAGGGTGAGCCCGGGGACTGGAGAGGCTGCTGCCACCCTTGATGCAGCCAGGGCCCCTTGAGGCCTCACTCCCCCCCCCCCCCCCCGATTCAGACCCATCCTGCCGCAGCCCTGCAAGGTCCTCACCGCCTTTCGGGGGAATGGCGGCGTTCTGTGTGAGGGAGTTTAAGCAGCGGTTCTATGGGGACCGATTGTCTGCGGCCTTTTCACTCGCTCCCCCACTCAGCAGACCGGGATCAGCCACAGCTCTGCCCCTCCCCCTCCCCCAGACGGGCGGGCTGACCTCGGGCTGACCTGACAGCTGGTCCTCGGGGACGTCCCGCAGCATGTCGTCCCACACCAGGGGCGTCAGGCCGGGGCGTCGGGCCCGCGTGAGGCTGGCCACAGCCCGCATGTGGGACAGACACAGGGTGGCTGTGGAGTTCTGAGCCTGCTGCAGCCACTGTCTGGATGCCTCGCCCTCCCCGAGGTGACAGACCTGGATGGGGGAGACAGGACACGGTCACCTTGGGACACGCTCAGGAGCGACCAGGGGCGCAGGCCGTGGCCGCGGATCCCCCAGGGGAAGCAGCAGGTGAGGAGCCGGTGGCAAAGTGGGACCCTGCCCTCCCCACCGAGACCCAAACTCCCGCTTGAGAGTCCCTTTCTCAGCAGCTCTGGAGAGCAATAACCCTGATGTCCCCCAGCAGGACGCCCAGCACCCCACGTCCCCCCACACACCAGAGTGTCACTCAGCTTCCCACTCAGGACAGCGCTGGGCGCAGAGGGCCACACGCTACCCAGCAAACCCACAAACACGAAGCGGTGGCCAGGCAGGGGAGGGGGCCGACTGCTTGAGGGGCGTGGGTTCCCCTCGAGGGGAGGGAAGGCCCCACGGATGCCGGTGACGGTCGCACAGCATCACGAATGTATCAGGTCGGCCCAAAAGTCCGTTCAGTTTTCTCCATGAAGTAACATTTTTTCACAGTCACTGAGAAGGATATTTTGAGCACGTCGGCGCCTCCCTCATGGTGCAACACGGACTGTTCTCGATTCACGTCTCCATCTGCCTGCTACACTTCCCTGGCCCGCCCAGCCGTGCAGCGCCGTCCAGCGAGAGATCTCTAGCACGAAACTTCGCAAACCACTCTTGTCAGGTTCGATCAGTCACAGCACAAATCTTTATTCTGGGTTTCAGTTGAGTTTTTACTTTTCTTAAATAAAGCACAATATGCCAAAAGCGTTGCGTATTTTCTTCCCCCTTCAATATTAAAATGGCTACACAAAAAGGCCCCGATTCTGACTGTTCTTCGTGCGCGCTGACACAACAGCCGTCACAGGACAGTGTGACCACACTGTTCGGGACGAGGCTGAAGACGGCTAAGCGCTGCCAGAGCCATCGTCTGGAAAAGCCAGGTGAACTGCTTGGCCGACCTAATACTTAAGAGGCACCGACTCACATACTTTAAAATGGTTAGAATGGTAGATTTTAGGTTGCATTTTACCTCTGCAAAAAAGGGTTTCCTGTGAAGAAAAGGATCAATTCTCGAGCTCAAACGTGTGCAAAGCCCCTGCCACGCTCAGCACCCTCCTGGGCGCACCCAAGTTTCTCGGGAAATAGTGAACCAGAACAAGGCGGTGGGAGGGTGGGGGGAAGGCACGGCGCCACCCCCCACATGACCACCTTTTCCCACCGGTGCTCCATGGCCCCAAAGTGGTATTTCCTAAAACTGCATTTCTTCGGTCGGATAAAGTAACCAGCTCAAACCTGCACTCGCTGCCAACCCCGGAGGCACGAATCCCCCTGGCGTGGGGGCACAGGGGTGGCACCGCGGGCTCGGGCCCAGCCCTCCCTCGTCGGACCGCCTCTGTCCTTCGGCACGTGGGCCATTTCTTGTTTCAGAGAAGCAGCCACGAGGTGGAGAAGGCAAAGGGAGGACATGACATTGCTGTGGACGTGGCCAGTGTGAGACGGGACACAGGCACCCACCTCGTCACAGCCGAGGTGGAACCACCGGGCCCCAGGGTGCAGCTCCAAGACCTGGCTGACCATGGCTGCGACCAGAGCCAGGGACTCGGCCTCGTGCGGGTTCAGGGTGTTGGGGAAAAGCGTCACTTCCCGCAGGTGAGCGAATGCCTCGTGCTTCAGCACGAACTGTGGAGAGAGAGCAGAAGGGTGGTCGGGGGCCTGGGGAGGGGGGCTCCCGCCAGAGCCCCTGCAGCAAGGGATGGCTCGGGAGGGAACCCACAGCCAGGCTCCTGCCTCGGTGTCCTGACAGGCCGAGTCTCCGTCCATGCCCCCAGCCCTGTGCCAAGCCCCCTGCAGAGGCTGGGCACGGTGGCGGGCGGCAGAGCGGGGGCTGCCCAGTGGCCGCGTCCCAGCCCAGCCTCTCCGAATGGGCTGAGTGGGGACTGAGCAGACAGGCCCCCTTCACATGCAGAATCACAGGCTGGGCGGACTTCTTGCTCCAGGTACACAAGAGGTCAGGGAATCGCCCCCCAAACAAGAGCCAGGCAGAACCATTTGTCAAGAACAACCTTTGGGGGGGCCCAGAGGCGGAAAGTGATTAGAGCCCTGAGTAAAGCCATGAGAGGGACCCGGCCAGTGGGGGCTGGTCCCGGGAGAGAATCCCGGCTCCAGGCTCCAGACCGCAAGGACACAGGGAGGCTGTCGGTCAGCAGCTCTCACAGGTGCATCTGTCAGTCACAGGTGCCTCTGTCAGAGGGCAGCACAGGGCCCACCTGCGTCTCATCGCTTCCCACGGTCATGGACTGGGAAACGGTCTGACGGTCCCAGGGGAGCACGGGAGTGTGCTTCCCACATGAAGCAAGGGAACGACACACAGAAAACAGAAAGCGTGTCCCCTCTTCTTGCTGCTGCTCGGTCACACTTTGATGAGCACAGTTAGGAAGCAGACAGCCAGGGCCCCGGCTCGGAGGCAGCACCGTCCCCGGCTCTGCCTTCACCTGGGGCAGAGGGGGCCTGGCCCACTGCTCCACGCTCTCCAGCTGTTCGCAGGGGCTTCCGAGATCCTGTCCCTGAAGTGCCAAGCTGCTCCCTGCCACGGCGCCGAACCCCCACACCTGGGCACCGGGGACTCCCACTCCTCCCTTACCTCCATGTGCCCGAACGTCTGCACCAGGGGGATGACCTCCAGCTCATTCTGTGCGGCCAGGTGCAGGATCTCCTTGAGTTCCGAGGGGCTGCAGAGACCAAGTCACCTGAGAAGGTCACATCAACTCCTGGCCACCCTTCCCTGCACCTCCGGGTTGGGTGCCAGGGCAAACTAGTGCAGTCCTATCTCCGAAAAGCTCAACAGGGACTGTGACCGTGTCAGAGACGCCCCCGCCCTAGAAGTTGTGGAAGTGATGTACAGCCCCCAGGAACAGCTTTTTACCAGCTGTTCCCACCCAGACTACAGGACGCTGAAGTCCTTTCCCCAGAAATCGCCATGCGAATCACGCACGAGAGCAGGGGAGGCAGGCTGCCACACAGCAGCAACCTAAGGACGGTGCCGGAATTTAAAATGATTCAGAAACGTGTTTCAGCGCCCCCAAGTGGTACTGCTGGAACACAGCCACACACTGTCCATCATTCACCTGCCACCTGGGGCTGCTTCTGCCCCACGGAGAGTGGGGACCGGAGCCAGGCAGGCCAAGCCTAAAGCGTTCACCATCTGGGCTTTAGAGAAAAAGCAGGTGATTTCCTCAAGAGAGGAAACAAAGGCCCTTCCCAGTGGAGGGCCAAACGCCCCACCCCCCCGTGGGGGAGGTGTGAGCTGGGCCGACAGTCCCTCCACCAGAGTTGCCGCCTGTGAATCTACCTCAGAAGAAAGTGACTTCCAGTTTCTCTATGTGACTAAACCATCCCTTAGGTTAATCAGCTCTAAAAATGTTCTGACTGTGTGAAGTTCTCCCTTGGCCCTAAACAGCTTTTTCACTTAAAAACACACATCAACAAAGTGAAGCCACTGTAGGAAGAACAGGGGAGCGCGAAGGAAATCGGAACCCTGGGCGACCTCACCGCGGAGCAACGGCCTGACCACCCCTCCCGAGCCCACCTGTAGGGCTGCGCCCCCACACGCTGGGGGGCCCTGACACACACCCCGACACCCCAAAAGGCCTGGCTCTTTGCTGCCCGCCAGCAGAATGTCTGCTGTTTCTTGCCCTCGTGACCACCAGAGTGTCATGGTTTTTTTAAAAGGGTTCACCAATCTGGTAGCAAAATGGTATTTCATTGTTGTTTTCATTTCTTCTATGGCTATCATCTGTTTATTGTCCTTCGCCCCTGCTTCTTTGGGCTGTTTGCTCCTGGTTTACGTGGACGCTGTAATCTCGAAGCCAGCGGGG
This sequence comes from Artibeus jamaicensis, assembly GCF_021234435.1. Taxonomy (NCBI): domain Eukaryota; kingdom Metazoa; phylum Chordata; class Mammalia; order Chiroptera; family Phyllostomidae; genus Artibeus; species Artibeus jamaicensis. The sequence continues at coordinate 9,022,710 of NW_026521468.1, read as the reverse complement.
CACACCCAGGACCACCATATCCCATGTCGCGGACTCCGAGCCTCTCCCTCGAGTCTCCGCCTTCCCAGAAAGATCCACAGCGGCCTCAAGGGGAGCCCTCCTTCCCCTGCACGGCACCTGCTGAAGGTTCCCTTGGCACTACACACCTGCCCACCACGAGGACACAGCTTCCCCTCTGCTGGGAACGCGTTTTATTTTAATCAGAGACACACGCTTAAAAAGACAAACAGGTTGTCCAACCAGGCAAAGACCTCGCCTGCCCCGCCCGCGTCCCCAGGTGGCCGCCCCCCACACTGTCCTCTCTGCGTGCAGCCACCTTCCTGGGGCAGGTACCTGTACGCGTGCGGGGCCCGCAGCAGCCGCAGGTGGCCCTCGTAGGGAAACATGTCCTCATACTCGATGAGGAGGCCGTCTGCACCCAGGGCACGGAACAGAGGGAAAACCTGGCGGCAGAGGGGGTGGCGGGGAGTGACCGTGGGAAGGACACACATGTGGCACAGGACCCTTCCACCTCACGCACGTGGGACTGCACGTGCATCCTCCCTGTGACCTTGTACCAGGAATGTGTACTTTGTGTTACGTCAAACTGAACTCTCTAACACAGTAACATCTTTACCTGGCACCTGGGTAGGGAGACCGCACACCCTAGAGCAGCGCCTCTGAACAGCAGCTGACTGGTGGCTGAGCTGGGGCGGGAGGGCTGAGCGAGCTCGGCCCACCAGCTGCAGGGTCAGAGCACGCAGCTTGTCCGGCCACACACAGCACAGAGGAGCCTCTTTGAGCATGGGAATGGGGTGGGGGTGCATGCCTGGCAGGAGCCAGAGAAGAAACAGAGGTGCTGGCCACTTCGTGGGCTTCCCCATTACTCCGGCTTTATTTCAAAGGATGTGAATTCCTGTCCTCAAGGACATGGGCACTACGTCTTGTCTACTATACACAGAGCTGGGCCCCCTCCATTCGGGTGTCACAGCTGGGTTCCAAGCACACATTTCTATAAGACTCTGTTCACAACTTGGAAGACTGAACCCAAAGTGGTTCCCTCAAGGGAAAAGGGAGCTCCTACCTCCGAGAAGTAGGAGACCTTAGGCGGGGCTCCTTTAAGGTCCAGGTGAACAAATCGCATCTTAAACAGTGAGGAGCCTGACATCTTGCTATTTATTTTGTGAAGATACACGACAAAAATCTCTTGTCTGGGGCACTTCTCCCTGGTAGAGAAATTCAGACTTATTAGTGGGCAGAGGCTTCTGATTTCTGTTTCGGTTCTGTCCCCCCCCCACCCCAGGGAGAGGGGAAGGGAGGGACAAAGAGAGGGAGAGAAATATTAATGTGTGGTTGCCTCTTGTACACCCCCTACTGGGGACCTGGTCTGTAACCCAGGCATGTGCCCAAACGGGGAATCGAACTGGTGACCCCTTGGTTCGCAGGCCATCACTCAATCCGCTAAGCCACACCAGCCAGGGCTCAATGACCGAATTCTTGAGGCAATTACCTAAATTACCGGGTGGGTGGGGGCAGGCAGGGGATGAGTTTTTCATAAAAAAGTATTGTGAAAATCCGCAATGCTTTTAAAGCTGAATTGTTTTAAAATCACACAAACAAAATCTGTTTGTTCAGGGAATAAATGTAAAAGTGACATTTTTTTTTAGCTCAAATCCACACTGGTCCTGTGTGCACCTCACGTTCAGACAGAAACCCTGTTCCTCCTGAGACAACGGGTGCAAAGAGCAGAAACATCTCACCTGCGACAGACACATCAGAGTCCTTGGCAATCGAAGCCCCTGCCAGTCCGCGAAGGCACAGAAGTCAGTGCCATCTGGTTAGGAGAGCCAGTTTCCTTGCTTTGATTCCCTCCTGAAAGGTCTACAGAAATGAGGTTTCTGAGACCTGGGTCACCTCTCACTATTCTTTATCAGACTACAGGTAGGTATGCCCTTATCGCTGGTTCCGCGGCTCCCCGGCAGGTGAACCCAGGTCCTGAGGGGCCTGCAATGGCACTCCCGTCCCCAGTTTCAGAACAATGGGACAGAACTCTTAGTCCAGTGGATCCCAGGTTTTCTACCCCCGCCTCCATCAGTAAATTACTCACCTTTGAGACATAATCTTCATGAATGACCCTCACTGTTAACTTGGCTCATTCAGGATCATAGGTCTCTTGATAGGGCTACTTAACTCTCCCTCCTTTCTCACCGCACGGAAGCTGCACGGGAAGCAGAGGGCCTTCGGACCGACCACTGAGCACAGAGATGCTCTCAGGTGTGGCCCGGACCCTGGGGAGGTGGCGCGCGGAGGCGCCGGGAGGACACGCCGTGGGGTGAGGACGCGCTTCAGACTTGGGGTCGGAGCTCGGCCCGTTCCAAGTGTGGTGGGGGAGCAGAGAACCGCGGCCGGGTGTTAAGCAGGGTGAGCTTTGGGTGCACCGCGCTCGGCCTGCGATTGCTCGGGTCTAGCCGCGCTCCCCGCAGGCGACGGCCGAGCGAGTCGTTCCGCGTCTCCGGCCGCGCCAGCCTCGCGCAACCTCTCGCGAAACTCGTCTCGGTTCGTGCGGCTCCCGTGTCCGCCGAGCTGGCCGGATGGCGCCTCAGCGGAGAGGCGCGCCCAAGGCGCCCGAGGGCAGCGGAGCGGCGGAGCGCAGGCGCCCGAACAGGTGAAGGGTTGCGCGTGAGGGCGCGGGCTCCGGAACCGCGGGCCGGAACATGGGCGTGGCCTGGACGCGGCGGTGCTGCGCAGGGATCCGCCCACAAGTGGGGCGTGGCCATGTGGTGGGCGGGCTGCTCAGAGATGGGGCGTGGCCGTGTTGGGGCGGGGAGTCTGTGGGTGGGGCCTGCTAGCTGGGTAGCCTGCTCCGACTCAGAACCTCTACCTGAGGCTGGGGGTCGCGGCGTGGAAGAGGGGCTCTGCGCCCCAAACCTTCCCTGATTTCCCTACCCGGTGTGTCCAGAGGGCCCTATGCTGGGCCTTCTCAGGGGCCCGGAGTCCCCACGGCCCCACTCTCTGGTCCCCGTGAGCTTTCCTGAGGGCTGTGTACGGGAGCGATCCCAGGTAAATGGCCAGAGGAATGGGTGTGACCATCTGATCACGTTGCCTTCCGGAGGATTCTGCTTAAAGCTCTCGGAGCCAGGGCGCGTTTTAATAACCCTGGGACGAGTGACCGTCTTGTGGTGCCTGCCCTATGGGCCATGGACCTCGCTCCAAGGCCTGAAAAAGCAGCTTTGGTTGTTTCAGCAGCTTACCCCAAACAAGGGTGCTCCTTTTGAGGAGACTCCGAGGGAGCGTCGTGTGCAAATCTGGCCGGAGAGGCTGCTTCTTCACCCTTGTCTCCCTGTACACCTCCTGCTCCGCGACGTCCCTTTTTGTCTCAGCAGCCAGGCTGTCCTGGGGATGTGTGGCCCACAGCCCTGCACCTACAAGTCAGGCTTTCAGCCGCCTGCTGCAGCGCTCTCCCCGCCCGATCTGCATTCTTGGGGCAGGGAAATGGCTGGGATCAGGGGTCCACCCCAGCCTAATTAGTCAGCGGAGACTGGGTGGCCGATTTTTGTGGGCTGGGCCGACCCCCAGGCAGCTACAACCGCCCTTTAAAGTGACCGTGTGCTCACCCAGGGTGGTCTGACTGCGCTGTGCCCAGCTTGGGGTTTGTTTCATTGGAATTATCGATTTAGCAATGTGAGGTGTGAGAAACAAAAATAGAAGACAGGTGTCCTGCTTTCCAGGAGTTAGTTCTGCGCCAGAAGAAACCAGGTACCCGTACCACACGGAGGGATGCCCTGGTCTTTGTTCTCACTTTCTGCCCATTCATCAAGCTCTGCAGCTGCCAAATCTTTCCCAGATAGCAGAGCACACAGCTGCTCAGTTACACATGTGTGCAAACACATGTGCATGCACACAGATGTATGTACATGCAGATACATACTGCAGAAACACGGACACCCGCGCCACTTCGGCTCGGACAGTGCGAGCCCTCCAGGGATCCTGGGCTGTACAGAAAGTGCCCTGCCCTGGCTGGTGTGGGTCAGCGGATCAAGTGCCAGCCTGCCAACCAAAGGGCGGAGGGTTCAATTCCCAGTCAGGGCACATGCCTGGGTTGTGGGCCAGGTCCCCAGTAGGGGGCATGTGAGAGACAACCACATATTGATGCTTCTCTCCCTCTCTTTCTCCCTCCCTTCCTCTTTCTCTAAAGATAAGTAAATAAAATCTTTTATAAAAGAGAAAGAAAGTGTTTTGCTTGCAGGCCATCTCCGCTGTGTTTGTTTTCTCTTTCCGAGCAGCAGCCTGTAGTCTACTTAAGTGGATTTGAGTCACACCTAACTTGGTTCAAGTTGTGTGTGTGCCTGTGCGTGCTCACCGGGCCACACGTGTGAGAGGGGGTAGTCATCCGTTGGCGGCTCTTCCTGTTGCCTGTGAGGTGTGAGAGGGGCACGCGAGCCGCCCCTGGTCCGTGGAGGGGCACGTTTGCCACTGTGTCCTTCCCCACCGGGCAGGTGCCTCTGGATTGATTAACAGTAGCTCTGAAAACGGTGGGTGCAAGGACAGGCCAAGGCTGCGACCAGCTGTGGACGCAGCCCGCCATTTCAGCCCACACAGGTGCGCGTGGGTGACTGGCTGTTTTCTCTTCTCAGCATGAAGAGTGCCCGGGCGCCGCCGAGGGAGGTGTGGAGCAAGTGGCTGAGAGCCGCCGTCCTGGGGACCTGTGCCACGCTTGCTGCGCTCCTGCTCTGGGGCAGTCTGGGGGGCGACGACGGCATCACTGAGGTCCTGGCTCACCGTGGCGAGGTTCTGTCTGGCCGGTTCATCGAGGTGCCCTGCTCAGAGGACTATAACAGCCACCGGAGGTTCGAAGGTGCGCAGCGCCGTGGTCGCCCAGGAGAGGGCAGCGAGTCAACGTGAAATACGGTGCCTCTAAAATGCGTGTCTTTTGCTGCAGTGGGGCTCAGGTTCAAAGTGTGGGTGGGGTGGCAGACGACCTCTCCCTGACCCCAGGTCTGTTAGCCCACACCTGGGCCTGGAAGTGCAGGTGTTTTGCCGAGGCGTCCCTCGCTGTGGGCACCGTCGGGTGGAGGGCACCATGTGCCTGGATGGATGTAACAATTGGAAAGGGAGGAATCAACCAGAAAAAGCATTGGCTGTGCAGAGCGTCTTAGAGTGTTGTCACCACAAAAAATACTGCAACGGGAACATCACTCTCAGAGGCCCTTCTCCCGCGTGGGTGCGTGTCCTGTCCTGGTGCTTACTCCCTGAAAAGGGGGTCAGAGGGCATGGCTGGTGGTCCGGATGAGGCGGAGCCTTGTGCCTGGAGAAGCCCGGGGGACCTGGGTTCAGCACCCTGGAGAGCGCACAGGCCACTTGGGTGGTCAGTCCCGGGCACTTCCCAGCATACTCCCTGCTCCCTGGGTGCTGTCTCAGTTTGAGAATCCTAGCCTGAGTGACTGGGTTTTACAGGCAGAAGCCAGTTTATTTTTCATTTAGAGCAATGCTTTCTTGAACTTGAACCAAGAAGTTTGCCAAGTTTTTCCACCGAGGGGTGCTGCTGAGATGCGCACAAGAGCACTTGACTGAACGCAGAGCGCGGGCGGGGACAGCGTGCCACCCCGAGTGCTCGGGGAAGGGCCAACTCTGTGGTCGGTGCAGGTGGCTTTTACCCATGTTCGAGAACATGTTTCCACAGTTAGAACTGAAGGGGAGTTTAAAAGCAGTCAGAAAGGGAGGTGGTGGGGAGTCTGTGTTTAATGGGTATGGGGTGTCGGTTTGGGAAGACGACCAAGTTCTGGGATGAATGGGGTGACAGCCGCACAGCAGTGTGATGGCCCTTGGTGCCACAGAGCTGCCCCCTGGAAACAGCTCAGGCAGTAAGTTTTGTGTCATGAACACTTCACCACAGTAAGAAACAACAGTGGGAGTGTACTTTCCAGCCCCGGGCCTGCCCTCCTCAGCCCCGTGGTGCTGTAGGCGAGAGGCGCGTGGGGCTGCTCTCCGTGCTGGGGCTCCTCCAGTCTGGGCAGCGGCTCCTGAAGAGGCCCGGGCGCCATGCACCCCGGGGGCGTGTTATGTGCTGCGTGTCAGTGCACGTCTGTGGAGCGCACGCCCGTGCGTGTGCACTGATGGTGCCACCCACGTCACTCCCTGTGCTCTGGACCTTACACCACAGATGCCATGTTGCTGCTGCGTTTACAATTTGGAAATGTATGGGGTTTGGGTTCTCTCTTTGAAAATGCCGATCTCCAACCTGATGGCGCTGCAGCCAGACAATGTCATCTGTGTGCTAGGGATCCCCGGTTGGTGCTCGTTCAGATTCCGTTTGGGGCCCAGCGTGTTTTCGTGCAGGTCTCCTGTGTGCCTGGAGAACGTGTTTTCTCTGACGGTGGCACGCAGAGTTCGGCATCCTTCTCTGAGCCCAGGCTCTTGCGCCAAACCCTCTGATCCTCCAGGGCGTCTGCCCTTTGCTTCCGTCGGTTACTGAGGGAGGCGTGTTGAGTCTGCCTCTCGCCGGGCCTGCGGCTGCTGCTGGCTCCCGCGCTGGGGGACATTGCGTGTGGGACACGGTGTTACCAGGTGTTCTTGCCACACCCTCACCTTCCTGGGGGATTGGCCCTTTTCTCATGAGGCATGTCCCTCTTCTCCCTCCAGCAGCCTCGCCCTAAAGCTCGCTCGTGGGTGCGGGCAGCGCTCCCGGACGTTCGGCTGGCGTTGTGCACATCTCTCCACCTTTCTGTGCTGTCCTGTTTGGGGGTGACCCTCATAAAAAGCATATGTTTGTCTTCGGTTTTTTCCCTTTTTTAAAGATTTTATTTATTTATTTTAGAGAGAAGGGAAGGGAGGGAGAAAGAGAGGGAGAGAAGCATCAATGTGTGGTTGCCTCTCACATACCCCCTACTGGAAACCTGGCCCACAACCCAGGCACGTGCCCAGACTAGGAATCGAACTGGTGACTCTTTGGTTCCCAGGCCTACACTCAATCTGCTGAGCCACACCCGCCAGGGCTGGCATTGTTTTTTAATGAAAAAACCATCTGTGTCGGTAGAGTTGCATTTAGCCCCCCGTTGAACTGCCGCACCCCTTCTCCAATGACCCTCAAGATCAAGTTTTCCCGTCAGACAAGGTCCAGAGAAGGGTGACCCCAGCCAGCCCGGTGCCCTCGGAGCCGGTCTGCGGCTGCGTCCCCAGTGTTGCCACTCAGTGTGTCGCTCAGGCAGTCCTGGGACACTCACTCTGCCTCCAGGCACCAGGCTCGAGTTCCAGGCGGGAGGGTGAAAGGTGAAAAGCTAGAGGTCAGCCAGCCCAGCATATCCTCAGCTGTCCAAGGCTTCATCTCCTCAGCCGGGTCGTGTCCTGGGGCCATCGGGTGCGGGGAGCCAGCCTGTACTTCCTACCAGACACAGGGGCTCCTCACCTCTGAGGCCCGCCTGGTCCTGATGCCAGAGCCCCAGCCCGCCCCGCAGACTCCTCTGTCTGAGCAGCCACAGGGCCCTGAGCAGCGCAGCAGAGGAGGGAGGCTTTGGCACCCGCCATCAGCACAAGCTGCAGGGCCCTGGGGCGGGAGGACAGTGGCTGCTGTCACAGGCACAGCTGTGGTCTGGCAGGATGGCACTTAAGGACACTCTGCCTGCCCTCCGTGGAGTTCCAGGTGCTTCCCGGACGATAACTTGGTGCCAGCCACCAGCAACACAGCCACCCAGCAAGAGGACGTGTCCTGCACGGGACGCACTCCCACTTCAAAGTCATCCTTGCTCATCTGACATTTGCATCTACCTGCATGTCCCATGTTTTATTTGCCAAATCTGGTCCCCACCCCAAATCCCGTGCAAGGCAAGGTCCCATCCCACGAACTCCTGTTGCCCCCGCGGAGGACCCCCCACAGGCTCCGCGTTCAGGAGTCGCTGTGCCCGAGCAGCCTCTCACCCTGGCCGCTCTCTCTGCAGGCTGCTCCCCGACCAGGTGTGGCCGGGGCATCACCGACACCGTCATCACCAGGGACGAGGCCCGGCGGATTCGAAGGTACAGCAACGCAGTTCCAGGCTTCTGTCTCGAACGAGCCGGACCATGGGGCGGGGGGGGGGGGGGGGAGGCAGAGTTGCTGCTAAAAGGATGATTTAGAGGGTCTTAGAATTTCACGCTGTGTCCCGTGTTGTCGGCAAGACGGTAACAGGCTGGAAGTTGAGTCCTGTGGCCTAACGATGTCCTTGTGTCATAGACGTCGGTCTGTCAGCGTCGCCCTCATCATGGGGTTGATGTTTGCCTGGGTTTGTCGTCCCCGAGACTGTCAGTCATTCTGACTTAGAACCGCCCTTCCCACAGCATCGCGGAGAAGGGGCTGGCCCTGGGAGGATCCGGTGGAGGGGTGAGTAGTGTGCGATTCCTGCTTCCGTTTCCTCTTCGCGCCTTTGACTTCCGAGGGGAAGGAGAAGGAGAGGACGCGCAGGGCCCTTGGGCTCCCCTGCCACCCACAGGACAGGTGCTGGGTCCCAGGGCACTGCCTGCAGCTGCTCAGTGGGCGCCTCACAGCCTCACAGCTTCACAGCCGCCAGCTGCAGGCCACACCTGCATTTCTGAAGGCTCTCCGGGGTTGGGGACCCAGGCCCGGGCTGACAGCGGGTGTCAGCAGCACCCGGGAAATGGAGGGACTCTGGGACACGGGGGCAAGGTGCCAGTGGAGCCGGAGGCCCCCAGACCCCAGAGGGAACTGTGGGGGCTGTGACCCACCCGGGACTGTGAATGGACCTCATTTGGGAGAAAGGGTTTTACAGGTGTTAATGAGTTAAGGGTCTCAAGATGAGATCATGGGGGATCATCTGGTTGGAGCCCCAAACTCCACTGACAAGTATCAAGGCCACGGGAAGCCACGGGACGGCGGAGGCGGGGAAGGGGCGATGGAGCCTCTGCAGGGAGTGTGGCCCCGTGGCCCCTCGATCCAGAGCTCTGTGTCCTGGGCCGGAGGACGACTTCCTGTTGTGGAAAGGCCCTGGTTTGTGGCACTTAGTTACATCGGCTACAGGGACTGAGACGGGGGCCCCCACAGCCCCCGGCGGGCCCTCCTGCCAGCGAGGTGTCCCCTGGGCTCTGGTTGCCATCTGGAGGCCACGTGTGGTTTCCTGAATGTGGACCTCTGCCTAGCATGTCGATCCGCAGCGAGATTCCTTCTCAGTGCCATTTGGAGATTCCCGAATTACAGTCACCATGGGACCTGAACCAGCGTAGATGTTGAAACTCCGGAAGGTTCCTTTCACAGACCTTGCTGGAAATTCCCAGGCCGTTCGGTGGTTTTCTGCCTCCCTGGTCTGCGGTCTCTTCTCTCGAGTTTCCGAAGGTTAAGCTGCTCCTTTTGTTTCAGTCGGGTCGGTTCAGGGAGAACTTTTACGGAAAACCTGTTCGTGCGGACTCTTCCCTCCATGTTCACTCGGGAAGTTGTCTTGCAGCGGATTGACTTGGTTTGATGCCTGTGAGCTCAGTTAGCATTTTTAAAGCAGAGATTCTGTCCACGACCCTGGGCTGGTCGCTAGAGCAGTGAGGAAAGGAGAAAGGTGCAACTGCCCCCCGGGCGGCCCCAGCCCTGCGGGAGGTGGGGAAGGACCCGCAGCGGCTGGAGGCAGACAGCGCTCTGGGGACTCATTAGAGTTAGGGCCCCGCAGCTCCGCTCCTCGGCATCTGCATAAGAGGGTGGAAGAGTCTGTCCCCACAGACATACCCCCTGCAGGTGAACGACACCTCGTGGCACCCAAACTCAGGGGCTCCTGGCACTTGGGAGAAGGGGCAGCGATGCATGGGTCGTGGGGTGAAGTGCAGGGCGGCCATGCTGGGCGCAAGGAGGCAAAGCGTCGTAAGTGAAGGGTTCGCTAACCTAAAGCCTTGCAAAGGAGCAGAAAGCACCTCTGTGCCGGGAGGGAGGGATTCCCCAAGAGGTGCTAGGAAATGTGGGGGAGATGGCTGTGTCTACTGTGCCAATGGCACGATGGGTGCAGGTGCGGGGGCCTCTTGGTTTCCAGAGGGAGACACAGTCTGCCCATCAGGCAGCCGGGAAGGCCCTGCCACGCGGCTCTGGCCCAGCCTGCTGGAGCTCTGTCTCCCTGCCCCAGGCGGTGCTTGGGCGCATCTCAGCCCCTGGGGTTTCGGGCCACGGCCACCACGCAGCCCTCAGCCTGGCTCCACAAACGTCTTTTGCAGGCGTCCATCTTGGACCTGCACTCGGGCGCCCTGTCTGCTGGGAAGCACTTTGTGAACCTGTACAGGTGAGGGCCTCTGGCAGGGCGGGACACGGCCAGGTGAGGACCGGAAGGCCTGGCCCTTCTCAGAGGGCAGCACCCTTGTTCCCCGGGCTGGTTTTCAGGGCCCCGTGCATCACCTGGAGGGAAGACTGAATTTAAAAAAAAAATTAATGACACGCTTATTTGTTAATGCTTTTCCACAGATACTTTGGGGATAAAATAGAAAACATCTTCTCAGAAGAGGACTTCCAGCTGTACCGGTGAGGAGGGGCGGGGGGGGGGGGCCAGTGTGGGTGGGGAGGTCTGAGCGGAGCAAAGGCAGGGACACAGCGCCCGCCCGCTCTGCCCTCTCACAGGCAGGGCTCATCCTTACACACAAACGGGAACGGTGACGAGTGACCCCACGCACTGGCGCGGCTCCCTGGTTTCCATGGAGGCCGCAGGTGTCCCGAGAGCCAGAGCGGCTGACCCCGTGTACAGCCCCTGAGGGGAGGCAGGGTCCCAACGGCAGGCTGTGCGCTGGGGGTTTTGGGGGCCCCGCCCTGGGTCACTGTGACTAGCTGTGCTCCCAGCTTCACCAGCCGATTAGGCAGGACGTGCGTGGCTGGGAGGGAAACAGATCAGGAGCATTGAGCCAATGAAGTAAATCGCGTCCCTCCCATGAAGGTGGTTGGGGCCAGGCTGACAGGAGACGTTGAATGCACGTCACCCCCGTGCTGAGTGTCATCGCTGGCTCAGCACAAGTTGGTGCCACCACCCCTGGCAACAAGACCAACATCCTCCCTGCTGAGCCGAGCCTGGGGGGGGGGGGTCCTCTGGAGGCGCCTGAAGGGCCCCATTAGGGCCCTCGTCTAGGTGGCGGCTCCCTGCAGCTGGTGGCTCATGTGTCAGGGGTCACCCGGTGGCTTGGGGCAGTTGTCACGCACAAGCCGTGCCCTCCGGATGTGGTTTGAGGACCTCAGCACATGGCGGCACGTGTGTGGCGTGGAGCCCAGCCCCCGCAGTGCCCGGCATCACCCCCAGTCCAGGCCTCTGTGCACCACTCAGGATGAGTAGGCAGTGCGCCAAGGCCGCTCTCCTGCCACCGCTCTGCCCAGCGGGCCCTGTGCTGTGTCCTGCCTACAGGGGCCGCTCACACATGCAATGCCCTGGGATGCCATGTGGGATGTCGTGCGCATGCCCACCTTCTGTCCTCCGGCAGCCCGCGTAGCCCCGTGTGGGCACGGGGGGCCCACGGGGCGTTCTCCCCGCTGAGGCTGCACGACTCGGGGTGGCACGTGTGTCCTCCGCAGGGACGTGCGGCAGAAGGTCCAGCTGGCCGTGGCCCAGGCGTTCGGCATCAGCACGTCCGCGCTGCACCTGACGAAGCCCACGTTCTTCTCCCGCATCAACAGCACGGCGGCGCGCACGGCGCACGACGAGTACTGGCACGCGCACGTGGACAAGGTGCGCCTGGTCGGGGGGCCGGGTGGAGCCAGAAGGCAGGCAGTGCCGGGTGCCTCTGAGGCGGACGGGCTGCCAGAGGCTTCGCGCGTCATACCCACACCTGCGGAGCATATGCGGGGCTCTGAGCTCCAGGCCCGACAGCCCCGCTCTGCCCCCAGGTGACCTACGGCTCCTTCGACTACACCTCACTGCTGTACCTCTCCGACTACCTGGAGGACTTCGGCGGGGGGCGCTTTGTGTTCATGGAGGAGGGGGCCAACAAGACGGTGGAGCCCAGAGCAGGTAGGACGCACAGGTGGCCCTGGGGTACTCATGGCTCAGACACGGCACCTACCGGTCCCAGACCCAGAGGCAGAGGCAGAGGCAGAGGCAGGCGTGTCCTGCAGGTCTGCTGTCACCACAGCAGTTCCCAGAGCCCGCCCCTGCCTGGGGTGCTCCTGGCACCTGCACCCCATACTGTGCTCCTGCCTTGACCCTCCCCAGCGGGATCCAGCGGCTTGAGATGAGAGGACGCTCCCAGCCTGGGAATGTCGGTAAAGGACTGAGCTCCAGGACCTGCCTCCCCTTCCTGGCGGTCAGGACCTCCGCTGCCCGGCACTGTGGGGCCACAGCGCTGCCCTGGGGGAAGGAAAGCCAGACCTGCGACAGGGAAGGCGTGGTGTCCCCAGTGGCTTCCTGAGGGGCATTTTAAGCCCAGTAAATACTTGTGTAGAACCTTGTGTACAATGAAAGGCCCCACTGTAGGTCACGGTCATCTGAGATCATGCATCGGGGCTCCCGGTGGACAGGAGGTCTCTCATGGAGCCGGGGACCAGGGGCCACCCTCTCCTGGACTGCGCAGGGTGCAGGCGACCCAGGCCTGCTGGGTTCGTGCCCCCAGAGTATCTTTTTTTTATCATCACCCGAGGACACGCTGGTTGATTTCTTAGAGAGAGGGGAAGGGAGGGAGAGAGGGGGAGGAGCATCAGTAGTTGCCTTCTGTGCACACCCGTCCAGGGGACCGAACCCACAACCTTTCAGCTTATGGGACGATGCCCAACCCACTGAGCCACACCAGCCAGGGCGCCCCCACCAGGGTAACTTTGCTTCAAGGTGACATCTTGTGGGTTCCAAAAATTTAATGGACCAAGAATCAGAGAAGTGTCCCATGCTGAGACTGGATGTGACCTATGTGCTTTCAGGGGGCGTCCGGGGGCCCTTGGCACCAAAGAGGAGGAAGACACAGGGGGGGCGGGGTTCTGAGCTGAGATGCCTTCATGTTCTGGTCACGGAGTTGCCACGCGGAGCCTGCTTCAGGGACATGGGCCTGGCCTGGGTCCCGGCACAGAGGGGCTGCACCCCCGCTGCCCATATTTCCGCCTGGTTCTGAGAGGCTGGCTTGGAGAGAACCCAGGCCTTGCTGGGGACCCTCCTCCCCAAGTCCACCGCCCCCACCCCCCACCCCCGCCCACAACAAGCTCCTGTGCCCCAACAGGCCCTGGGGTGCCCACTTCCTGCATGAAGGGCCTGCCTGCCGCTCTCCAGACGCTTGGGGAGCCGCCACTTCAGCAGCCCCCGAGTGGGCGGATCTCCCCATCACTGGTGGGTGGTGTCGGTTTGCTAGGGACGTGGTTCTGAAGGCCACGCACCCAGCGGGTCGTTCTCTCCGCCCCCTCCTTGCCCAGGCCGGGTGTCCTTCTTCACCTCGGGGTCCGAGAACCTGCACCGCGTGGAGAAGGTGCGCTGGGGCACCCGTTACGCCATCACCATCGCCTTCACCTGCAACCCCGACCAGGGCATCGCAGACCCCGCCTTCGCGTAGCCGGGAGGCCGCAGCCCCTGCCCCACGGCAGCCCTTCCACATCCAGTGCCACCTGGCTTTAGGTGGCCTGATGTTCCAGCCACTTCCTCTGTGAGTAAAATAAGAGAGCCAACGGCCCCCCACGAGCTCCTGCATTTGCTCTCAGGCTCTGTGGACAGACCCCCTTCCCCCTGGAGGGTCCCCGTGCCCCGAGTGGACGTCTGTCTGTGAGCAGAGAGTCATCTACCCTCGACGGTGCCCCGACTCCGGGAGCAGCAGGAGCTCTAGGCCGACGGGGACCGAGGACCGAGGCGGGCGTCCTGCCTGATGTCCCTCTTCCGGGAGCCAGGCCTCTCCCACCCTCGGGGGGCCAGGCTGTGCTTTGCTCTGCGCTGAAAGCTCCACAAGGGACAGCGAGGCTCATTCCCACGCGGACCGTGCGCTCGGGGATGAAGCAGTGGGACGGGTGAAATGGCAACGGCAGGTGCAGAACAAGCTGGCGAAACACCACGGAGCCGCGGGTGAACCGCGGACCCGAGGCCCCTGGTGGTGGCCGTGGGGGTGTGCGGGGAGGTCCAGCCCCACTCAGGGCTGTCAGACCAAGACTCAGGTTCTTACCTCGATCTTGAGTTTCTGGGAAAGAAAGCACGGGGCCCATTGCCAGGCCTGAACTCACTTCGCAGGCCCCCCGTTCTCCCCAGGAAGGGGCCCTGCAGCCCCCCAGCAGCCCCTCCCTGCCCTGTGCACCCTGGGGACCAGCAGGAAGGGAGGACTCGACGGCCACCTGGTCTCTGTCCCCCGAAGGTCATGAGAGCCCCCGACCTTTCAGTGCGAGCAGACCCCCAGGGAGCGTGGCCCGTGGGGCTCCGGGATGGGGGCCCCGCCTGCCCCAGCACAGGGCGCCACTGCCGGTGCACAGCGGGAGGGCCCCGGACACGCCAGGCTGGGTGGGGTGGGGTGGGGGGTTTGGGACAGTGCTGAGGTTACGCAGCCAGGGTGGTATGGAGCAGGAGCTCCATGCCCCGCCTCCATCCCTGGGTCACCCAGACCCCGGGACACCATCCAGCTCCTCCCAGGCCCCTCAGTAAAGATAGAGCCAGGAAGGGGGTTGGGGACCCGCCTCATCCCTGCGAGGGTCCGGCTGCGAGGGGAGAGGATGGAGAGGAGATGCCCCGGGGCTCCGCCCACCCAGGTGGGCTCCGGACCCAGGCTGCATCCCGAGGACACGGTGGGCCCGCGTTTGTACCTGCTGCCCCTTCCCAGGTCCGGTGCCCCGCCCGGGCCCTCCCTGCCTGCCCCACACAGCTGAGAGCGCTCCTACCTTGGGGCCCTGGCGGGGGGAGCTAGCAGGGCTTGTGGGTTGAGGGTAGAATGTTGGGGGGCCAAGGGCAGAAGTTGAGGTGCCCCCTCCTCCCCCTGGGGCCCCAGAGGATCCCGGCAGTGCCGACGCCCGGGCACCCTGCTCACTGACACATAGCTTCTGGGTGAGACACAGGCTCTGGACTTTCGATCGTACTGAGGCTGCCAGAGGCCACGGGGGCAAAGGGTGGCCCCACCCACTGGCCTGGGAAGCCCCTCGAGTCCAGCGCTCACAGCTCTTGGGACAGGCACTGGCTGAAAGACGGCCTGGGGGCGTGCCCACCGAGTGGCCCTCTTGGGGGACCAGGGGGTGGGAGCGGGGCCGGAGCAAGCCACCAGCCCATGGGCTAGGCACTCAGCCGGCCTGAAAAGGCCTCCGTCCAGAGCTCCTGGCTGGGCGCCCTTGGCAGCCAGGCTTCCTGCTCTGAGCGCCCTCTGTCTGGAATTCCAATGGAAAAGGCCGCCCTGCGTGGGGCCCCAGGTCCTCGGAGTGGTGGTTTGTGGGTGTATGGACCCCAGCTAGACTCTGGCCACCGCCCTCATCACAGGATGGGGGCTCCCACCTTCTGCTAGCCAAGCTCCCAGCCGCCCCCAGCTGGCCCTCCAGGTGACAGGCCTGTCAGCTGGGTGTATACAGGTGTGAAATCGAGGAAGAGCTCAGGTCTTTGCCACCCAGCTGGGTTCCCCTCCCCCGGGCAAGGGTACCTCTCCATCCACAGACACTGGCACCATCCTCCCCACGGCCGGCTGCACCGCCCCCCCCCCGGGAGGACAGACTCCAAAGGCAGAGGCCCCCAGGCAGGCGGGCACGGGCGTCCACTGACTGTGAGCTCCCCGGACAGAGGATTGAAGGGGGCCCGTGGGTGTGCTTCCTTGTCGGTAAATAACAGACACAAAGGGCAGCAGCCAGGCGAGCCGCTGAGGGCGGGTGTCCCGGCCTCCCCGCTGGCGCAGGGTCTGAGCAGCAAGCGGGTATCTCCTTGCCCCCACAAGCCAGGTGCCAGGACTGGGCGAGGCCCCTCTCCTGGGGCCCTGCACACCCCCACTGCCCTGAGTGACCAGCAGTCAAACCCAGTGGATGAGACCGGCTGGCCTGCTCCTGGAAAACCCATCGCCCACCCCCAGGCTCCCGTCCTGGACGCCTGTGTGCCCACCTCCTAGGAAGCAAACCTCTGCCTTGGCTGTGAATTCCCCCTTCTGGGTTCTTCCTCGCCGTCCTCCACCCCCTCCATCCCCTCCACCCCCTCCACCCTCTTAGGGAGACAGAAGACAAAACAGGAAAGGGTGGCAGGTCCCAGCTGCAGGACACAGTCCATTCCTCATCCCGACCAGGTGTCAGGCCCCCACTGTCCAGTTCTCAGGTGCCTGCAGCCCCAACACTGCAGCTCCCCGTTTTTGCTCTGCAAGGGCTGGAGGATGGGGATGGGGTGGGATGAGGTTGGGGAAGTGCCCCAGGCCTGGCACTCGGCCCCTCCCCAGGTGCAGTTGGGACAGCCCGCCCGCCGGGCTCCTCTGCTGCCCACGGCCTCCCAGAGGAGCCCCACGCCCCACCCCAGCAAGCTGCCCCCATTCACCCACCTTCTGGGGAGCCGTGGATGGAAGTGCAGATTCACGAAAACGTCCCATCCATGCACAGTCAGCATCTCAGAGGCTCCCCAGTACCCTCCGTGAGGTTTACGTACTGGTGTCCAGAGCAGCCTCACTCCTGATCAGCGGGGACCAGACCCTCACGTCCACCTGCAGGTGGCACACAGCGGCCCACCCCTGGCGGTGCTGCTCGGGCGTGGAACGGAGGGCAGCCCTGTGCGCTCTGCAGTGGGGTCTGAGAATCAGACACGAAAGGCGGCAGGCTTGGGGCCCCCACTTGCCAGAGGTGAACCGGGGTGTCCACTGCGGGGGCGTCCTCGTGAGGTGCCTCTGGGGCGGCAGGGCCCCGTCGGGACGCGTGGACCCTGTGGCTGAGGTGTGGTGGCAGCCTGACCGCCAGCTCCCCAGCCCCTTCGGGTCCCTGTCCTTGTGACGTGGGACAGTATCGTTATTTCCAGACATCTCTGTCAGACCCTTGTGCACACTCACACTCATGCACACTTTCACGGGTGCACACTTGTTTGTGTCCATAAAATTTGGGGTTAGAGTACATAGGGTCACACTGTGCCCCCCATTTACCCGCACTCTCAGATGTACCCCGGGGGGGGGGCCTTCCGAACGACACCTCCGTGGCCCTCAGGACACGTCCTAGTTCACTGAATGGCCAGGGTGTCTCCGATGTTTATGAGGCCGAAACGAGCACCGTCAACGTGAATCTGTTCTCATCTGACGTGGGCGTGCTGGCCCCGGTCAAAACCCGCCTCGACAGGTGGCACCAACCGTGTGCTGAGGGTGTCTCGGCTTCCCGTATCTTTCCCGAATCGGAATTTTACATGACTGAGGTCATCAAGTGTCTGGGTCTTTTCCTTGAGTTCCGGATGGACTCCAGGTCACGCTTTCCAAATCCTTTTCACTCCTTCCGTTAGAACGACGTTCATTCTTTTATGATTTCGTGACTTGCGTGCACACACACAACTCCATCCGGATTTTACTTGGCCACGTGTTCCCCCGGTGGTGGGCACCTCTGTCCCGGGCCGGACACCTGGTTCCAGATGGCTTCCTCTCAGCCAGGCTGCCCTGTGCTGGTGGCCACAGCCTCGGGGACATCAAGCACCTCAGAGGAAGCCACGCTGGCCCCTGCTTCTCAGGCTTCCTGCCCAAGGCTGTCATTGCTGTTCTCGGTGACCTGCCCTCAAGCAGCGGTGGACAGAGGCACACCCTCAGGGAGGGAGTGGCCAGGGGTGGGCTGTCCTGGGGCGGGGCCCAGCTCAGCGCTGTGCACAGAGGTACAAGGTGAAGCCACAAGTCTGGGCAGAAGAGGTGAGCTGCAGACGGGAGGGTTCCGGCTCAGTTCCGTGAGTGGTTTTCCCGCCCCGGCTGCCCCTCCTCCTGGAGCACACTGGGGTGGTGGCCGCTGCTTCACCCCCAGTCGCAGGCCGCACACCCCTGGGCCTCGCTTAGGCGGACAGCACCAGCCCTTCGTGTCGGGATGGCCAGTCCAGCTGCCGGCAAGGCCTCAGAGGAAGACGGGTGCCTGCGGACAGGCTCCCCTGCCTGCCACGCTGTGAGCCCTCCCGCCCCGATGACCCGCCCCCAGGCCAAGGCAAGACAGAGGCCACGGAGCTTAGCATTTATTGTCACGGAGCCAGGAGGGCCAGTATGGTCGCCACAGGGGCCACGCAGCAGCCAGGAGGGCCGGTCCCAGGCAGGAGGCTGTGTGCCACTAGGGGGGGGGCACTGACCTGACATCACTCGGCGTGGCTGGGGCAGCTCTGGGCTGACTGCTTCAGCACGTGATGGGGAAGGGAGGGCAGGGGACTTTCTGGAGGAGGGTGGAGGAAGGGAGGCTGTCAGCAGGGCTGGGAGGGGTTTCCCACAGGACTCCGGCTACGGCCACCCCACCCCAGGGCCCACCTGGAGACCAGGATGCTCATCTGAGGACGCCCCTGGGGCCTCCTGGGACAGGCTGATGGGCTTGGTAGCCTGCAGGCTGCTGGAGGACAGTGAGCGGCCTGAGGCGCTGGGAGCAGGCGGGGCGCTGCGGGAGGGCTTGGCCGCCTGTGAGCCCAGGGGCGCGCCTGCGGCGGGGCGGGCGCCGGCGGAAGTCGCGGTAGTTCTGGGTGAGCAGTGTGTAGAGGAAGGGGTTGACGCAGCTGTTGCCGTAGGTGAGGCAGGTGGTCAGGTAGTTGATGATGCGGGAGGTGCGGGGTGTGAGCAGCTGGGCCCCGCAGTACTGGCCCAGCAGCTGCCACAGCCAGAAGGGCAGGAAGCAGGCCCAGAAGAGCAGCACAGTGCCCAGGATGAGGCGCACCACCCTGGGGTTGGGCAGCCGCCGCGTCTGCGGGAAGGAGGCCCGCTGCGACAGCCAGTAGGCCCGGGCCAGGCGCAGGTAGAGCAGCCCGATGGCCACGCCGGGCCCGACGATGCTGGTCCCGAAGAGCAGCGTCAGGTAGGCACGGTGGGTGCTCTGGCCCCAGGCGGGCAGGCAGAGGCTCTTGTGGCCCCTGGGGACCAGCCGGATGGCCAGCATCATGGGCAGTGCCAGCAGCAGCGCCAGCAGCCACATGGCCAGCGCCAGGCCCTTGCGGTAGCCCTTGGAGCGCCGCGCGGTGGCCAGTGGCCTCCGCACCGCGGCGCAGCGCTCGCGGCTCATGACAGTCAGCGTGAAGACGCTGGCGTGCATGGTCAGGAAGTCCAGGCTGAAGAGCACCCGGCAGCCCGCGTCCCCGAAGTGCCACTCCCTGGTGACGTAGGTGGTCACCACGAAGGGGATGCTGAGCAGGTAGAGCAGGTCGGCCAGCGCCAGGCTGACGACATAGACGTGCAGCGAGGCCGAGGCGCGCAGGAAGCGGCAGGTGACCACCAGCACGTAGGCGTTGCCCGCCACGCCCAGCACGCCCATGGCCAGGAGCACCGCCCCGATGGCGCCCGTGGCCACCAGGTCCTCTGGCGCGCCGGGCTCCGCGGGGCTGGCCCACGAGCTGTTGAGCGATGCATTGGGGCCGCGGGGGGACTCGGGTGTGGGGAAGCTGCTCGCAGGCTCTGGGCTCAGGGCCATCTGTGCCGCCTCACGCGGGGCTTGGGGCCGGGTGTGCTGCGGGGGCATCTGTGGGCCACGGGCTCGCGCTGCAGGAGAAGATGCCCATCAAGATACAGGCGAGGCACCCCTCCAGCGTGAGGGCGCGGTTCCCACGGGGCGGGGCCTGGGGAGGGACCGGGCTCAGCCTGGAGACCCTCTGTTCAGAGCTCTGTCTTCTTTCCTGGCTCTCCACGAAGACCAGGGAGCCACCCGGACCAGCTGCCCCAAGAGCGCCCCCACCCTGGGCCTCCATGCAAGTCGAGGGGCTTCTGGGGCGGACTGGGCTTTTCTGAGGGGCACGGCATGGCCAGGCGGCCAGGGGCAGGGGCAACGGTGGGCAGAGCTGGGAGCTGGAGCCTGGAGCCCCGCCCAGGCCTCTGTTTCTCACCTGCAAGAGCGGGCCTCCCCTACCTATAGCCCTTTCTCCGTGTTTCTCCTGCACATTTTAAAAGTACGTTTGGCTCAGATGGCAAAAGTAGAACCTGCTGACTCCAAGAGTTCAAAAAAGAAAGCCCTGTAATGTCCACTTGTCCGCCTCATGCCGGACACTAAAGTGACTCGGACTGTGGGCCTGCACGGGGCTGAGTCAGTCATCTGCTGAGCTTCTGGACAAACAGGAGAACACCCGTGCGACCCTGGGGAGGCAGAGACCCCTCCAAACACACCAAGAACCCGCACAATGAACGAGACGACCGGTGGCCCCCACTGAGGGAGCAAAAGTGTGAGCCGGGGCCTGGGAGAAGGCCAGACAAAGAACCCGTCACCGAGATACATGGAAAACTGCGGAAAGAAGCTTTGAACAGTATCTTCTCAAAAGAAGACGTCAAAAGGCTGAGAAGCAAATGAAAAGATGCTCAAAAGATCAGAGCCCTGGGCAGTCGGGGTGCCAGGGAAAGGTGCAGGGCAGACCCGTGGGGACGGAGGTGCGGACGGTGTCCTGCTGGCGGGGATGCGCGCCAGCCTGTCCGCAGGCCTGCCTCCCGCCAGGAGCTCCATCCGAGGTTCGTCCCCTACGGGGACGGGCACACTACCTGAGACAGCAGCTCTCCTCCCCGCGGCTGGGCCCTGACGGCCGCCCCACACCTGTCAACAGGAGGTGTGCCAGCTCCTGTTCTGTGACCCTGTCCTAGAAATGCTCCCCGCTCCCCGCAGAGAAGACGAGGCATCCTGCATCTTCCAGCAAGGGGGACGCCCAGGTGAGTGCCCGCCCAGGTGAGTGCCCGCCCAGGCAACCGGCCAGAAGAGGGCGAGCTGGGATTCCATTTACATGGAGTTCGGGGAAGGCAATCGGCCTGGGGACCTGGGGTCAACTGGGAGGGGCACTGGAGAGCCCCCTGGGGGTGGGAACAGGCCACGTCCCCAACGGGTGGGGGCACACGGAGCACACAGGTGCAAGAACTTGCGGAGTCGCACGCTCAAGATCGCCGCCTCCACTATGATTATCTTCGTGTGAAAAAAGGCCTAAAACCTGGGAATCCAAAGCCGAGGAGAAGGCCCGGGACAGCCCACGGCCCCCCACCCGGGTGATGCGGGCTCCAGGCTTCTTCCCTCGCACGTCCAGGGCTGATGCTGAGGAAAAGCTGGGAGTGTCCTGCCTGGTGGCAGCACCTGAGCCTCCCAGCGGGAGGGGACTCAGGCCGCCCCAGGTGCCCAGCCGCAGCTCCAGGCCCCTGACACGGGGTCTGAGGGGACCCCTCCTACCCGCCCGGTGCCGGAGCCCTCCACCGCCGGGCTGCGCAGGAGCCCGGCTGCACGAGCCGGACGAGGCCCCCGGCACCCCAGAGGGTGGCCCTGCGTCTCACCTCGGTCACCGCACAGCAGGTCAAGCTTTCGCCGTCACACGTCCCCGAACACTCTGTTGCAGGCGGGTGAGATGCCTGGGATGCAAGACAGAAGGGACTCCGCCTGCCAGTCCTGCCTGGGCATCTGCGCTCTGGATCCTGGTGGCCGCCACCCGCCCGGCCGCCAGCTGGGAATGCGCCGTGGCCCTGTGCCTGTGCCGGATATTCATAACCGGGGCGGGGGTGCCAGGAGAGGGGGCCTGGAGGAGGGGGCCCGGGGGGGCTGAGGTGTGCGCCAGGGACGGGGCACAGGATCCAAGGGGAGGTGGTGCTGGAGGGCAGGATGGGGTGGGAGGAGGGGTTTGGGGGCCCGGGGAAGGCACTGGAGGAATGAGAAGGGCGTGGGGCGCAGGGACGGTGCCAGGTCTTGGGCAGAAGGAGCCCCAGGGTGTGGCCAAGAGCAGCAGGTCAGGCCCCAGTGGCGTCTAAGTAGCCCTCACCCTGGGCGAGACCAGCGGCAGCATGGTGGAGTGACGTTGCTCCCAGCTGGGCCGCCTCTCTGGGACGTGTCTCTGCTTTTAGCCTTCACACCCCTGCACCCCCAGCCCCAGTCACACCCTGGACCCAGGCCACCCTACCCAGTGGCGTTAATGACACTCCCGATGTTGTGCCCCTTTCCAAATGTTCCATCACTCCAAGCAGAACTGTCCTGCTACAGCTAACTCCCCACCCCCCGCCCCCAGCCCCTGGGTCCATCCTCCTCCCCGGTCCCTACACATTTGGCTCCTCCAGGGCCCTCGCCTGAGGGAGGCCCACAGGACCTGTCCTGTGCGGCTGCAGGCGTCTGGCTCTGCCTCCGGAGGCTGGATGCCCTGCCGTTGTGCCAACGCCCACGGTTTGCTCACTCACCCCCCGGGTAAACCCTGGGTTGCTTCCACTTTTTGGCCGCTGTGAGTGGGGCTGCTGTTCTGGTTCAGAACTCCCTGTGCCTTTTATACATCGCACTCAGATCCTCCATCCTTTCCAGGGAGCCCAGGACTCCTCACTGAGAGACGGACCCCCAGCCCG
Source organism: Artibeus jamaicensis (assembly GCF_021234435.1). Lineage (NCBI taxonomy): Eukaryota > Metazoa > Chordata > Mammalia > Chiroptera > Phyllostomidae > Artibeus > Artibeus jamaicensis. The sequence continues at coordinate 9,000,420 of NW_026521468.1, read as the reverse complement.
GCAGCTCCTGGCCTGGGAGTGTCCATGTCGCCTGTGGAAGCAGTTGGACAAGTGGACTCACAGACAGCTCTTGCTCTCATCCTCTCCCTCCGTGGGCAGGTGATTCAGGCCGATAGACAGCTCATCTGCTGCCCCTGGTCCAGACACCCCATGGCCCAGGACGTGCCCTGGTCACTAGGGAAACCTGCAAAAACACAGCCCAGGGTCACCAAACAGCCCCCAGAGCCACGGACCAGGACATACGATGACCAAAGACCAAGCACAGCATCCACGAGCAGGGTGGGGGATCTGCCCCGCACCCTCCTAGAACAGTCTTGGTCCCCATCTCCAGGTCACGAGGTCTTACAGAGACTCCGGGCACGCGGCCACATGGCCACACTGCCTTCCCTCCTTTGGCACCCGGGACAAGGGTAGATTGGACAGGAGGAGAGGGAGGGGCTGGGTTAAGTGCAGAGGGGGCTGCAGGGGACCAGGACCGGAAGGAGGGTGGAGCGAGGGCGGAGGGAGAGAGCTCAAGGCCCGAAGGTGCAGAGAGGATGTTCCCTGGACCCCTGGTGGGGTGAGCCCCCCTCCCCAGCCTGGACCTGGGAGCACCTGCGTGTCCAGAGGGTGTGGGCTCCGTCCTCTGCCCAGAGCTGGGGTGTGATGGGGCCAGGGCTCCTGCTGGGAACTGTGGCTTCCCTGCCGGGTTGTGGGGGCCTGGCCCCTAAAACCTACTGTGCTCTGAGCTAAAAGAACTCTGCTGGCCTGTGAGTCAGTTCATGGACCATTAAATCATAAATTGATAATAAGGCCCCCACTTCACACAAATGCAACTTTAGGCTTTGCTCTGCACATCGTAGGTCCATTATGTTTTGGAAAGATAGTTTTTCTGCAAAACTCATTTCCAATTGTATTACTAAATTCTGTGGGAAATGAAGTTCCATAGACAGAATATTGCTTCGTGTTTTTCTTTCCAGATGCTCATCAGCCTGACCACAGACTCGTCAAAAAGGCGGGTCCTGTCACCGCCCACCCCCCTGCGCCTCCTCTCACCCCAGAAAGCGTCTGGGGAAGGTAAAAGAGAGGGGGCAGGACTGGGGTGGGGAGCGCGGGCCAACATGCGCCCCACGGAGTCCGGGCCGGTGGGCCCAGAGGGGCTCTGAGCAGACTGCCCATCGGAGGAGGCAGCTTCCGGCGGAAACTGGCGGCAGGGTTGGGCCGCAGCCCCACGCAGGGGCCAGTCATCCAGAGAGGCCGCCTGGGCCCTGCCTGGCTGGGCTCCCTGCACTGCCCTGGGCTGCCCAGGAGGGGCTCCCAGTGGGCACACTCACCCGGCGCTGCCTGCCCCAGGGCCCCTCGGCAGGCTGTAGCTAAGGGCACGTTTTCAGCACACACTCCCCTCGGTGCCGCTGTGAATGGCACTGCTTGCTTTCAGTGTCAGAAATGACACTCTCCCGGTCCTGGTCCCAACCTCCCCTCCGCCACCCCGGCCCCAGACCTGGAGGGACAGTGATGCCAATCACCCTGGTCAGCAGGCACCCAGGCTTCTGTCCGGGGTGCTCCTGCTTGTTGGCAGAGAGCCACTGACATCTGAGCAGCACGAGTGACCAAGCGACCACTGGGCTCGAGCTGCCCTGGACTGGCAGGCTCAGTGGGGGTCAGAGGTCAGAGTGCCTCCTGACTGCAGGTGCCCGCCTGGGGCTGTTGAAGTGCAGGGCAAGGGAGACTGTTCATGGCCACACAGCACTGTCCTCTCTCAGAACAGACCCTGTGGGCAACTAAGGGACCAGTGGCCTCCCTGCCTCCTTGAAGGGCCCTCGGGGCTGAACACGGCTGCTTCCTCCAGCCCCAGTGTGACCCCCTCAGGCTGGGCGATCTGCAGGAAAGGTCTCTGGATCCGGACCCGAGAGACCTTACAGCAGAAAAGGCTGAAACAATGAATAAATGGACTGTTGAACCTCAGAGAGGGAAGGGAATGAAGGAAAGACCAGGCTGGGCTTGTTTGGGAGGAGGCGGGGCTTGCCTGAGGAGGTGGGGCTTGCCTGGGAGGAGGCGGGGCTTGCCTGAGGAGGTGGAGCTTGCCTGGGAGGAGGAGGGGCATGCACACTGCAAGGCACCCAGTCCTTGCAGAACTACCAGGGTTTGTTGGGGCCCCACATTAACGCCCTTTCTCCACCCAATTACCACAGGAAGACTCGATGATTTAGGATCTGCAGACTCACTTCTGAAAGATACATGAGGAAGAGTGGTCTCAAAAACCAGTAAAAGGGCCTTACTGCTCCTGTTAATCCCTGCTGCAGCAGTGAGACTCCAGGGAGTGGACGCTGGGAAGGACGTGGCCCACCCTTGAATCACTGGAAGCCAGAGACCACCACTGCCAACCTGTGGAAACCTCCATGTTGGTTGGACATGTACAAGCAGCTGCCAATTACAAACTCCTTCCCTGCCCACAGCACCCGGTGCTCAGCCTCGCTGCCTTCCCCCATCGGTCTTTGGAGCCCGGGGCTGGGGACAGTCATGAGTGCCTCTGTTCTGTGAATGTTACTGGGATCCTTTACACGTGGGTTAGCCTGTAGATTTTTTTTTTAAATCTCAGGTGTATATGGTTCTTCTGCCCTGGCTGGTGTGGCTCAGTGGATTGAGTGTCAGCCTACGAACCAAGGGTCTCCGGTTCAATTCCCATCAGGGCACATGCCTGGGTTGTGGGCCAGGTCCCCACTGGGGGGCAGCAACCACACATTGCTGTTTCTCTCCCTTTCTAAAAATAAATAAAACTCTTTAAAAAGAAAAACTAGTTCTTTTAAGCCTGTATTTATTTATAAATAATGAAACACCTGTGAAACAAACTCTGGTCTTCCTGTCCTAGGATACAGGCGGCAAACACAAGGCCCACAGGCTGAATCCAGCCCATCACCTCCTCTCCCCTGGCTGCAGTGCCAAGCTCCCGCTTAACAGTTAAGCAATATTCACAGTTCATGCAGCCCTAAAGTTACTTTGGCCCTTTGAAGGCAACCAAGAAGCTCATGTGGCCCCCGGTGAAAATGTGTGGGACACCCCTGTCCTGGGGGTTTTGAACCAGTAATGGGGCACCACCCAGACACAGACCAGAGGCCAGTCAACTAGGACTACGTGAGTACGGGTCGGAAGCTTCAATGCAAAACACTTGTTTTATTTAAATAAAAACATACAAAGAAACAGGAGCTAAATGGCCAAAACGTGTAAAATACCAAACATCTGAAACCCAGTGCAGACCAGAGCCCCCCTCTGCCTGGCAAGTGTGCTCCTGGGAGTGTGTGCGACCCCCACAGGACACCTCTCACCGGGGCGAGTGCACAGCTTTCTGCCTCGCTCCCCACCCCACAGGCTCCACAAAAACACCCACGCCGCAGTCACACTGCCAACTCTGTGCCGATCCACAGTATGAAACCCTGTCCCTAGCTAAGGACATTTGTGCTGCTTCCTGCTGAGGGCCTGTTTCAGGACTGAAGCCACCCCCCACCGCAGGCCAGAGTCCCCATCCTCTGACAACAGCTCCCCTTGGCTGCAGGGAAGGGGCGTCCTGGGGCACTTGGACCCCAGTCCCTCACTTCCGGGTCTTAGGTGGAGGAGCTGGGAATAGGGCAGCTGCTCCAGGGCCGGGGCTCTCCCCAGTCCCAGTGATGCTGAGACCCTGTCCTTGGGCGGAGAACTCGGGCCCAGAGGCTGAGTCGCTCTCCTCTGCCTCCTCCTTGTTCCAGGGAGAGTAAGAGAGGATGCTGAACCCCCTCCTAAGCAGAGCTGTATCTGCAGGGACCAGCTCAGCACCGCATCCTGTCTCAGAGGTTTCCAGAATGCTCAGCTTCCACTGGTTCAGGTCCCACCCCTGGGGTGCGTCTTGCAGCCGCACTGCACACATGTCATCAGGCTCCAGCAGCACGTTCCAGCCCTGGCCTGGGGTCCTCAGGGCCCAGAGTGCTGTCATGTTCCGGAGGTAGGTGGTGTCAGAGTCATCCACCACGGACATGACCTGCATGCCCAGTAACCAGGCCTCAGCCTCCGCAGGGTCCACTGGGTGGGTGGTGCCCAGCTCCAACAGCATGGGCTCCCCGGGGGGTAGGACCTCTTTGAGAAACACCTGCCACAACAGATAAGGGCTCGGCCAGTGGCAGCAGGCCAGAATGCCTCCGAATCGCCAGGGGAGGCTCTGGGTCCAGTCGGCATCCTCAGGACCCAGGCCCAGGGGTGCTGCGTCCTGAGGGGTCAGCTCCGTGGGCACAAAGTACTGGTCCAGGCCCCCCTCTGCAGACCCATCAGGGGATGACGTGGGGCTGTCCGAGCTCCAGTCCGCAGAAGCCTCCAGTGCAGGCTGATCTAGGGCCTGCCCCCAGCCAGGCCCCCCTACGGGGTTCTCCAGGAACTCAGGGTCCCAGTCCTCATCGTCCCAGTCCTCCGACTCCAGCGACTCTTTAAAGCTCAGGAAGACGAACTTGAAGCACGTGAAGCAAATCCGTAGCTGGTCCCCGTGCTGGAGCTGATAGCGCCAGGACGCATACAGGTGGGACACGCCCTCCCTGCCGGGCCGCGCACTGACCGGCGGGCACATGGCCACGCCTTCGTCTCCCGTCCAGTGCACAGATGGATGGCGGGGGCGGGACTTGCCAAGGGCTTCCCGGGGATCTGACCTGCCTGTGCCCAAGCGCCAGGGCGACGCTCTAGGGCAAGAAGAAGGGCATGGGTCTCTTGTGGGGGCCTTGGCTGGGGACAAACAGGGTCCCAATCCAACAGGGAGGTGGAGAAGAGTGCACTTCTGGAAATTTCCTCAGCTATGCAATCGCTCTCTTCTCCGGGTAGCTGCAAAGAAAAAGCGTGTGAGGCCAGACAGGCCAGGCCTGGCAGGCAGGTGGGGAGAGGTCGGATGGCGAACGGGGGTGCAGAGGCGCGGGCTCCAGACCCCGGCCCTCTGAGGGCACCTCTGCTCCGGACAGCTGTGCCGCGCCTGGGAGCTACACGGCCCCTCCCCCACCCGCCGCCCCTTGTGCCCAGCCGGCCTCCCCTGGGGGACCCTGACGAAACCGGGTAAAACCTGCTGGACGGAACCCAGCAGAACCTTGACAGCACCTCGCAGACCCGGCCAACCCCCACCTGAACAGACCCCCAGGCCACATTGGACAGTTCAGCGGTTTAAACCTCACCTCCCGCGAGGCCAGGGACCCCCGGGCTCTCGCCGCAGCCAGCAGGGTTCTCACCGAGTCACCACCTCCCTCCAGCCAGCGTCCCAGGAAAGGAAGAGGAAGACCACCGGCCCGCGAATATAAAGGGCCATTTCCCAGGGTGCTTTGGGCTCATTTGCATATCTCCCATGAGCCTCTGCCCGCCAGGAAGTGAAACTGCTGTGTCATCCTCTTCCCGCCCAGAAGAGCCACGTGCCCACGGTGCCAGCCGTTGAGAATTACCTGTGCCCCTCACGCAACCCAGCTCGGATCCCGCTTCTTGTTAGTCCCTCCGAGGGCCGAGGAAACTGCTCGCAGCGTCCTTTCCACCAGCAGGTGCCGATGTCTGCCCGTGAGCAGCCGCCCCCTGGCCATTGCGGTTTGTGGGTCGCCTGGGCGACATGACCAGTCTCGGTCTTGTCTTTCTATGACGTAGATTCCTTTTTGTCTCAAGAAAAGGTTTTATGCATTTTGGAAACAGACCCATAGCCAATTATTTACACAGTATGCACGTTTTCCCTTTTTGTGGTTCACCTTTTCGCTTTAAAATACTCTCTAAAACAACACTCTTGAAAATAGACTTTACTTTTATTTTTCCTCTAGTTATTGATTTTTAAGGAGGGAGAGAGAGACGTTGATTTTTTTCTCATTGTTGCTTTCATTCGTTGCTTCCAGACCATCCTCCAACTGAGCCCCACCCCCCATGGCAAAACAAAAAAGGCTTAACTTTCAAAGCAGTTTTGGGTCCACAGCCAAATTGAGCAGACGGTACCAGAGGGTTCCCACAGACCCCTTGCTGCACAGACGCCCAGCTGCCCTCGCCATCTGCAGCAGAATGGCACGTTTGTAACAATCAGTGAGCACACACGGACACACTGTCCACTCTGATGTTTGTGGAGGGTGCTCTGCCAGCTTTTAGGTTTTTCTTCCGGTTGCTGCCTGTGCAGCTGTAGACTGGGGGTTTTCCTGGGGAGGTGAGTTCAGGCCCCCCCAGGAAGCTACCTTGAACGGAACTGCTTCCCCTCCCCTTCATGTAGACCCCTCCCCGAACTCATTTACTCTTAATCACCTTCTAAAATCCTATCCCTGATAAATCACATTGGGGATGGCGGCTTCAATATAGAAATTTTGGAGGTATGCAATTTGGTCCTTTGCATTTTTATGTGAAATGCAGTTTAAATGGATATTGTATGTATTAATGATCTATGAATGTGGAGAGATGGCTTTTGCAGCAATCTGCCAGATTAACCAGGTAATTCAATCTTTCTTTCCAACTTTAGACAGGTGAGCCTAACTGCCCAGCGACCTCCCCCCAGGTGTCTGACCAGCATCACAGGACAAACGGGTCTGCCTCTGGGCTCCTGGGCAGCCAGGCCCGCAGGAAGCAGATGCCAACCCACAGAGACAAATACCTGACAATGAAGGTCCTCAGGTGAGTGGTTCCCAAATTTTGCTGCACGTTACAGTTCCCGGGGGGCTTTGAAGACTCCCAATGCCCATGTTCTAGTACGTGGCAGGCGCACCTAAGGCAGCCTCCCCCAACCCCCCCCCGTCAGCCCACTTTTCTCATGACTGGAAGTGGAGCCTATGATTTGCTTCCAGCCAACGAAAGTGGTGAAGGTGATGGATGTCACAGTTTTGATGAGGTCACATCATATGCCAAAGGGCTGTCCCTTCAGCAATGACATCAACATACATTTCCCTAAGACACCTAGCTGGCTCTTGCTCTTTCCTGCTGGCCTTGAGGAGGGAAACGGCCACGCGGGGAATGGTGGCAGGGACTGTGGGTGACCTACAGGACCTGAACACGCATGCAGCTAACTGCCAGTCAAGCTGAGGCCAGCAGCCCCACGGCCACTAGAAAGCGAATTCTGCCAGCAGGAGCACAGCTGGCTGATACCTGGGTTGCAGCTGAGACCCTGTGTGGAGGGCCCAGCCACGGCGTGACCTAGCTCCTAACTGAAGGGAACTGAGACAATAAATTGTGTGTTGCTTTGAGCCACTGAGTTTGGTATTTTGTCACAGGCAGCAGAGGCCTGACGCCCACCCTGTGCCAGTGATGTTGGAATTCTCACAGGGGACCCAAGCATCCGTGTCTGTTTCTATCTCCCCTCTTCCAGGACCCCTGGCAGTTCGAGGACCGGTGTGCAGACCAGTGGTGAGGTTAGAAGTTTCCCTTCATCCCTCCTCCCTCCCCCGGTGACCCTGGTCTCAGGCTGATCGCCGCCTAAGCCAGTCTCCACAGGGACCCCTCGATAGCCATAATCCACCCAGCCAGCCACACAGCCCCGTGACTCAGCCATCCCACCGTGACGTGCCACAGACTGATCCTGCCTCATGCTCCTAACCCATTTGGCCCTCACCGAGCCAAAGTCATGCCCCGGAGGTCAGCAGGACCCAGAACCTGGCATCCAGACCTCCCTGGTCCCAAAGCTCCCACTGGCACAAGACACAAGAGCTGTCACAGTGGAGAATGGTTAGGCAGGAGCTGCAAAGGGTGCGCGGACAAGCAGGGGCAAGTCCGAGAGGTCGGAGAAGACCAGGACGACTGCCCTAGTCAGGTTTGCGGACCCTCGCGGGCCCAAAGCAGAGCATGAGCACCACCTACGATGACCGGAGAGAGGAAAGAGTCACAAGCGCTGTGCTGCGGCCTGGAGCTGGAAGCCATGGCTGTGCTGGTCCGACCCACGAGGCCTCGCATGCTCCCTCGGCTCAGAGCACATTCCAGACACGTCTGTGGGTCGGACACATTCCTGCCTCTCTGCCGGCTTGGTGACCTCGTCCTCGGGACCACGGCCAAGCATGGCTGACCCTCCGTGTTCCCGGGCACAGCCTCTGCACCCCCGGGATGGCGAGCCAGCTTGGTTCGTGTTTCCCGCAGGCGCGGCCGGAATGCGAGCGCGGTGAGGCCAGTCGTGCCCAGAGAAACCGCCCGACCCTGACGCCTTCAACCCACGTAGGTGGGCAGGTGACCCAGTTGGAACTTAGCCCTGAAAGAAAGAAATCTGTTTAGATAATCAAGTGACTCCTCAATAGAACCTTCTGGAAAACTGCTATGGCAGGACTAGGAAAGGAGCCCGGGGGGTTCTAACAAGGCCTGGCTGAGGGTGTTTTAACGGCCCATTGGCGCGGTGGGGCTTCACCGGAGTGCATTTCCTCCTGACAAGTCCCACTGGGGGATGGACGTGCCTGCTCGCACACAGGGTGGCACAGTGGAGCCACAGACCAGACGGTGGGGCCCGTCCCTTCACAGTCCAAGGTGCCGGGGCTGCAGAGCCAGCCCCGCCCCGCGGCCCCCCGTGTCTCCTGAGCCCCCCCCCCCCGGCATTTCCGAGCCAAGGCACTGTTTCCGTCCCACCCCGCAGGCCCCGTGGAAACAGCTTAGGCCTGTTTCTGGTCCCTGGTCCCTGGTGGTTGGAACCACGTCTCTCTCTGTAGCTGCCAGCTCAGCTCTGCTGGGGGCTGCCCTGCCCATCACCGGACCCTTTGTCCCTGAGGAGCCCAAGGCTGGAGCGTGTGCCTCCAGATGTCCCCAACAGGGTCTCCCCAGCCCCTCAGCTTTGTTTTGAGGCCCAAACACTGCTAGACCAGTAGCTCAGGACCCCCAGGGCAGGCCCAGGCCCGGGCTACTGCCTTCCACCCTTCTGGAGCTCAGCGCACTCCCAGGGGGTGACCTGTCGCTCTGAGGGTCACTGGGGTGGGAGGTCACTGAGAGGGGCTGCTCGGACAGCCACAGGCTGGGTGACCCACTACCGGCCCCGGCACCACACACTCACCCCACTTCAAGTGGCCTGCGCCCCTGCCACCTTCGCAGGAAGCGCCTGGTCATCCTCGAGGTCAGTCAGGTGAGGACTATTGTGGCAACACCTCGGCTGCGCTGTGAGTTGGACACAAGGTCACGGGGCAGTGATGGAGGCTATGGGACCAGCCCAGGGTGGTTGCAGTTTAGGGGCAGAGAGGTGCGACCAAGATGTCTCTATCTGGATTCTGGCATCCTCCAGGACCTCCCAGAGAGGCAGGACCACGGGAAGAGCTGGAAGAATGACCAAGAGGTGTCTGAGACCGAGGGCAGGCCTGTCCAGGCCTTCAGGAAGGTGCAGGGCAGCCGGGGCTTCGAGGGCCGGGGAGAGGGGCCCTCGGCCCAGCCTGCGCCTGCCAGGGCACACTGATCCCGCAGTGGCACGGACTCCTGCCCCGTCGGAGGACACACGGCGTGGGGTGTCCAGGGGCCACCTTTCCAGAGGTCGCAGCCCCATGGGAGGACCCCTGGTGGCAGAAGGGTGTCTGTGACTCTCTAGTGTAGCTGTCTTGTGGTCATTCTGCAGCGGACCAGGAAAACAGACAGATTTGGCTCCCGGTCAGAGCGTGTGCCTGGGTTGCCGACCAGGCCCCCAGTACAGGGTGCGTGGGAGGCAGCCACACACTGATGTTTCTGTCTCTCCCTTCCCCTCTCTCTAGAAATAAATAAATATTTAAAAAATAAAATAAAAGGGACACAAGCAAAAAGCACTTTAGAAACACACCCCTGAGCCCTCCAAGAACGGCAGACAGGACGACTCGGCACGTTCCAGAGACAATCGCGGGAGACAGAGCTGCTCTGTGTTTTGGGGGTGCACAGAGGCAGGAAAAGCCAAGGGGGTGCTGGGGAGGCAGCAGCCAGGCTGGAGGAGCTCCTGGTGGGCGCAGGTTCTCGAGTGCTGTTGGATTAGGCCGGAGGTACCTGTGTGCCGTGCTCACCTCTGACTGATGAAACCCCCCGGCACGTGGCTGTGGGCACAGGAATATGGGGCCTGGGCACTTCCTGCAGAGCCTGGTCACCACAGGCCCCAGCCAGGCTGGCGCGTACCATGTGGGGACCAGCACAGCAGAGGCCCAGGGCACCGTGCAGACCGTGTGAGAAGAGCTGTCCCCGTGTCTGTCTGCTCCCCCCGGTCTGTCCCTGGGGAGGGCGTCCTGGCTCCGGCCAGCCCTGGGCCATGGACACACACTGTACCAGGGTCCCCCCTCACCCTGCCTAGGAGCGTGACCCCCAACCCAGGGCCAAGCGTCCAAGTGGAGGACAGGACAGTGTGGGGTTTGCATTTTACGTTCTTGAAACTGTCCCAAAGTAGGAGTTTGTTTCAGAAGCCAGATACAGCCATTTTCTTTCCATGGTAAGGTTGTGTAGGGCAAGGTGGGCCTTCCTGTCCTATGGCCCTGAAGCCTGGCCTGTGGACCCTGCCAGGGCCGAACTGTGAGGGAAGGGTCCCCAGCACGGTGGCCTTCAATGAGGCCAAGGTCGGGGGTCTGTCGAGCCCCGGGTGGTGGGGTCAGGAAGGGAGGGTGGGGCAGTGGGCTGAGCAGGGCCACCCGCCCGGTCAGAACCCTGGGGGTTTGGAGCAGCAGCGCTTGTGTGTCCGGGGCGCCCACTGAGTCACCCCTGCTGGGGTCACTCACTGGCTCAGCCCAGAGCCCCCTGGGACCCAAACTGGTCACCCCGTTCAGAGTTGGCTTGGCCCCAGCCCTTCTGCCGAGTCAGCCCTGGCCGGGTGAGGGCAGCGTCCCGCTGTACCGAGGTTGCCTGCAGCCCCGGGCGGGGCATGTGTGCGGATGGACGGGTGAAAGCATGGACTCGTGGCACAGCCAGTCGACACTTCTCTTTCTCTCTCAAATCAGTAAATAAAAAGCATTGTTCTAAAGAGTCAGAAACACTCAATGAAAACCGAAGCGTCCTAACAATACAGCCTTCTGGGAAACGCAAAACTCCCGACTACGAGACCGGCGGTGGTTGCCAGGGTCTGGGGAAGGATGAGCCGACCAAACACAGAGGCCGTCCAGGCAGGAAAACGAATCCATGTGGTGGGCAGACGTCCTGTGCTTGCCCAGACCCACCGAGCGCACAAGCCAGGAGTGACCGGCAGTGCCCACGGCGGACGTGAGTCGATGGTGAGGGGCCGGTCTCGGCTCTGTGTGCGACGGGCAGCAAGCCCGAGAGCCCGAGGCGTTTGCGCAGGGACTCGTGGGGCGGGGCCCTCGTGAGTTTCCTGACAAGACAGAAAGTCTGTTTTTGAGTAGAAGGGTCGACACATTGGTGTGGCAAGCAGTTTTCTAGTATTTTTCCTTTCATTAATTAATTTTTATTGTATTTTTTATCACTATTACCCCCATAGTAGGTCTCTTCCACCACCTTAAGTAGTTTTAAAGTGCTCACGATGAGTTTGCCTTTAGCGGCCATGACGCCGTTTCTCAGGAACTGGAAGCCGAGGCCGCAGGTCACTCTCCTGAGCTCCTCAGGCAGCCGCTGGCTGCTGATACGGTCGGACCTGGCCAGTGGGCCAGACCCACTGCACCTGTCTGGTGCAGGTGCTGGAGCAGCGGCCACTTCGGTGCGCACTGGGGAAAGGTGCGGAGGGAGGAGGGTCCCTGGGGCATGGAGCAGCCATGTGGGAAGCAGGGGCACTGGCTTCCCTCCCCCGGGGGTCCCAGAGCCAGCGAGAAGGGCCACCTGACCTGGGCCCCTGCCCCTGTCCCATGGTGCTCAGGGCCCTCCGGCCATGGCCACCTCCCCGAGTGTGAGACAGGTGAGTCAGGGTGTGGCTCTCCTGGTGGAGGAGGGGGAGGGCAGGCTCAGGGTCCAGTGATTCCAGGGAGGCCTGTTGGTGGCCGTCCTGAGGCCCAGTCATGACCCAAGGTGTGAATGTCCCCTCCGTACGGACCGGACCTGCATGAGGGTGTCTGTGACCCGGGCTGAGCGGGACGTGAGGAGTGGCGACACCTCCAGCCCCTTCTGCAGTGTCAACGTCTCCCTGACGGGGCGGGCTGCGGGCCCCTCTCCACGGACGCAGACCTGGGACACTCTCCCCAGGGTGGGTGACAGTTCTGGGGTCAAGGACCCATGGCACAGCTGGTGACAGGAAGCCCGGGACTCCCAGGCTGGGCAGGGGAAGTGGACAATGTCGGGACTGGAAAACCATAGTGGAAGCACAGCCCTGAACCACTCAGGTGAGGGGCCAGGGCACCCTGACTCCCCCGGAAATGCCCGAGCCGGGGGTGGGGCCCCACCACAAGTCACAGCCCCTTCCGCCCTGACTGGTGTGGTGCAGTGGGTTCAACTCCCAGTCAGGGCACGAGCCTGGGTTGCAGGCCAGGTCCCCAGCAGGGGGCGCCCGAGAGGCAGCCACACATTGGCATTTCTCTCCCTCTCTCCCTCCCTTCCCTTTTCTCTGAAAATAAATGAATAAAATCTTCTTTAAAAAGCAAGCCATCAAATAAGCAGGGAAACACACATCTCGTAAATGGAACAATACACAAGAACCAAAAGAAGCTACTTCATGTCCGAAAGTGCTGAGCAGACCTATGGTGTTGGAGAGACGTGGGCCCCCAGACACCCCCTCGCCTCCGAGGGCTGCGGGCCCAGGCCCGTTCCAGGCGCCTTCAGAACTGCTGGGTGTTCAACTGCCCAGCGTTAGAATAGGCTGCCCAGCAGGGCCTGGTTCAAGTCTCCGCAGGACTGGTGTGTGTGTGTGTGTGGGGGTGCTGGTCTGCCACACACAGAGCAGGGCACCCTGGCCTCCCTGCTCTGGGGGCCCCGGAAAAACCTCTCTGCTTGCCTGAAACAGCTGAGAGTGCTGCTGCATTTCAGGTTAAGTCGAAGGTCATTTTAATACTGAGGTTACAGTGGGGGCGGGGCCCACTGAGTCCTCTGCCCCTGCGCACCCCAGGCAGAACCCTGGGAAGGGAGCCTGGGTCTGGGCCCATGCCTGACAGCCTCTCTCCTGTTGCCCACCCGTGTTTCCCAGGGCTTCTCTAGGGAGGGCAGCCCCGCGCTCTTCCACTGCAGGGCCCGCCCCACTCACCCCACCAGCCCCCCCCCGCCCCCCGCTGCCGCTGCCGGGCTAACCGACAGGGTAGCCCAGACCTCCAGGCATAAACCGTGTCCCAGTAGAAAGTGACCCATTTAACCAGGGCAGCAAGAGCCTGACCCCACCCCGCTCAGGGGACCCGTCTTCTGGCCCTGGTCCCCCACCTTCTCGTCTCCATCCCGCTGTTGTGCGCTGTGGAAACGCTGCAGGGGTAAGGGCTGACCCTGTGGCACTCAGCAGGACAGTGCAGGAGTGGGAGGGCCCCCTCCAGCTGGCACTGCGATACCTCTGCCCCACCATGGTGCCGCCTCCAGGAAGCCCTCCAGGAGGGCTCCCCCTCCTCCACTCCTCCTGCCCACCTGCCTCCTGCTCCCACCTGCCTCGACCACCTGGAAGTGACCTTCCACTGGGGCTTCAGGAGCAGCACCTCCGATGCTGCTGTAGACCGGGAGAGGCTCCGCTGGCCTGAGAGGGGCCCTGGCTCCCCCACCCCCGGGCTGTCTGTGGGCAGGATGGCAGTGAGCACGGCCCCTGAGCTGCCTCTGCTCTCCATGCCGCTGGCGCTCACCGAAGGCTGTGTCCCCCTGCGACCCCAGGCTCCGGAGGTTAGCCCTTCCCACCACCTCTGCCCACAGCCCCAGTGGGCTCAGCACCCCACCAGCAGCCTGGAGGGGGCTGGGGTGGAGCCTGACCCTCCTATGGCATCTGTTCATCCGTCTGTCCGTCCGTCAAGGAACAGCCCCAGCCGGACATCGCCAATGTCTGGGCGCTGAGTCACCACGGCCCTCCTCTCCCTTCTCCTGACTTCGGAGTCCAGGGATTCGCCACAGTTAGCAAGCTGGCCTTTGTCAGAGGCACTCGGTCATTAAGTTTGCTTTTTCAAACAAGAATGTGGCCCTGACCGGTATGGCTGAATGGGCTGGGCATTGTCCGGCAGAGCAGAAGGTTTCCGGTTCGACCCCCGGTCCAGGCAGTTTGGGCGGCAGCTTCCGTCCCCCAGATGGGATGCGTACGAGGGACAACCAATAGAAGTTTCTCTCTCACATCAGTGTTTCTCCCTCTCTTTCTCCCTTCCTTCCCCTCTCACTAAAAGCACATAAATAAATAAAATCTTTAAGAATAAAACAATATGAAACAGATACACGGGAAGTTCTGCAGCAGGATGGGGGGAGAAGCCCGGGGGGCCGGGCAGACATAGCCCTTGTGCCACAAAGAGAGGCTGTCGGACTCCCCTGGCTGAGGTTTGGGTGGTGTGCGTGCTCAGCGGGGAGGCCGGGCAGACGAGGGGCTGAAGCCGCCAGCTCTGGGAAGGGAGAGGAGGCAGGGCGGTGTCTCAGGCCAACTTGGGGACTGTCATTTAGGAGAGGGAGAGGGTGCAGGGCCAGGCAGAGGGCTGGCTACCCTAAAAGGAAGAGCAGCCCCAGATTCGATTTCCACGACCCTTGGGGGAGGCCGCAGACAGCCCTCCCCTCGGGGAACTCCAGGGCAGAGCTCCAGGGCAGCCCCGGGGTGCTGGCGCCAGGACAGACCTCACCTGTGGGGACATGTCCATGGGGGGGACCCCTCCTTCCTGCCACCCTCCCTAGTGGGAACCGCCGTGGGTCCTCGCTGCAGAGGTGCTGCACATTCACCTCACGGTGGGGCTCCACCCACATCTCCTGCTCCGTCGGTGGCCGGCTCCTGCCTGAGGTGGAGCCGTGGCAACGGCACTGGCTGGAGACCGCCCACGTGCCGCACTATGAACTCCGCAAGGACCCTCTGTGCACCCGCAGTTCAAGGGCCACATCCAGGTCTCTCCAACAGGGTCCCAGCACCTGGCCTCATGCAGTTCGGTGGCTGAGTGCCTGAGCTGGGTCCTGAACCGGGTCACTCAACCCCTTGTGGGCGCCCTGGGGCTCTTACCCATCCAGGTCTGCACGGCAGCTGCCTGGCCACGAGCCTTCCTTCCAGGTGGTGCTGCCCTCGGGCTCTCAGGAGGGCACTGCCCCCTGGTGGCAGCGCCAGGCAAGGGGAGCCCAGCCAGCGTTTCCTGTCTCCACACACCAGGCCTAGGAGTGCCAAGTCCATGAGGTCCAGCCCCTTGTTGACCGATGGGGAAACTGAGGCCCAGAGCAGGCAGGGGCTTTGACAAGAAATGGAGCCCCTTCCCAGCCTCAAGGTGACTTCCCTGTGGGCTAGACAAGGGTCATGGACCAATGACCGGAGAAATAAGCGTCCCCGCAATGTTCCAGGATGGTTCGAGGGGTCCAGGGGCTGGGATCAGCAGGGCACACACCGCTGAAGTAGGTGATGTGGGCTGCGGGAGGGGACAGAGGGCAAGGAACCAATTTTTTTAAAACAGAGAGAGAGATGCTGGAATCAATGAGAATGAGAGGCCTGAGCAGGCAGCTCTCAAACAGGGAAGAAACACAGGTACAGGCCCTGGAGGCGGTTCTCCATCTGCCCACTGTTCTCATCCAGGGGTGGACACTGCCCTGGACGAGGCCTTGGACAGTTGGGGGTCACACGGCAGAGTCGTCCGAAGGAGCCACCTTGTCTGGGCCCTGAAGGGACGGACTCCTGGGGACGCTGCTCTGGCTGGCACTCCTGTCCAGCCCCAGGGGTGGCCCTGCGTGGGGAGGCCTGGGGCCCAGTAGGGTGGCACCGTTCTCTAGGAGGGTGGCCAGCTGGCCTTTGCTGCACCTCTGGGTTATGGTAAAGAGTCCAGGTTTAGAGTCTAACATTATCTCTTCCATCGCTCAGCTCACCTTGCCTGAGCCGCGTCGCCACTCCCAGCCCACGACTTCCTGGTAGCTGCTGACCCAGGCTTACTAATGCAGGTGTCAGGGTGTTTAATGGGAACCTGCTTGTCAAATACCGGTGATGACTCAGCCCACAGTGGAAATACAGGAAAAGAAGCCCTCCTGGGGCAGGAGACCCACATTCCAGCACCGGAGGAGGTTCCTGGGAGGCCTCAGACCCAGCCAAGCCTGCCCCCTACCAGCACAGAAACACACACTGTGTGCTTCTCCCCCACATAAAGCTGGGCCGGGTACCTGCTCCCCTTCCCAGCCCTGCGGGATTTACCCCGCAACCTCACCCCTCCCAGCTGGCTCAGGCCCACTTTCACACTCTCCTATGCCCTTAACAGAGAAGGGACCTGGAGGGTCAGGCCTCCAGCACCCAGTACTGCACTGGGAAACTGAGGGCAGTCCTCACCCCTACATACCAGCAAACAAAATAGTCCCTTTTATTTTTTAGATTTTAATTCAGATTACCAATAAGTAAATATAAAAGGAAAATAAATCCATTAAAATTTTGATATGAAAACATACAAAGCCTCTTTGTATTTGTCTCCGATGCGTTTGAAGCACAGACATCCGAAGAAGTCAGAGAGCCGTCCTGGGTCTTCTCGGTCACAGACGGTCCCCAGGTTAGTCGCAAAGTGTGCGAGCAGATCAGTCGCGCTGAGGGACTAGCGGGTAGGGAATGTGCGGTTCGCTTCATAACGCTGGAGTCTGGGACCTGTGCCTGAGACCTGGCCGTGGGAGACAGCGTCCTCCCCGTCACAGCCCGGGCTGCGCTGTCCCTTCCTCGGATTTTCGGTCCTCTGTGGGTTTTCTCTGCGGGTCCCGAGGGCCGTGGCACTTCGGGCCCTTCCCTCCTTGCCCCACTACCCACCCCCACCCCCACCCCCACCCCGGGAACCGCAGCGCCAGCAACATCAGCGCTGCGTCACCTCTAGGGGGCGCCGTCGTCCTTCTGTTTCCCTATTGTTTGCGTCATTGTGGGCAAACTTGGGGATCTTCGATGAGTAATGGGGAGGTGATCCCTGGGATGATGAAGTAGAAAACATCTCGGGACAGAGGGAAATAGGACGCGCCGGTGGGACTCTGTGACCCCGAGCCGGGCCGCGTTTAGGCTGCTTTAAAAAGACAAGTAACTGCTCTCTGGCTTCGGATGACCCGAAGGACAGAAGGCATGAAATGCGATCCTTAAAGTTAGAACCGCCCACCGGGTGAACGCTAAGAAAGGCGTCCGAAACCCACCCGGCGCGGCATCCCGTAGCCGCTAAGGGGTCCCGACGACCCCCGAGAGTTGTCCGGTTGGGGCGGGACAGGGCAGTCAAGCACGGAGCCCGACTGCCACACGCCCACCTGTGTCACATGACCAGCCCTGAGCAATCACAGTACAGCAAGCCGCGGCCTCAAAGTCAAAGATGAGCATGTGATTCGAACTGGCCAATCAGAACGCAGAAATGTCTACTTAAGGCAGAACCGGACACAGGTTTCAGGAAATAAGGGTGAATAGGTGGTGAGCGGTTTGGTATTTTTTGGTCGGGCCCCTAGTTGGGACGTAGGGACACCGCACAGCGGAGACTTACAATCTCAGCACTCCCGGCATTCCGGGAGAGTTTGAGTGGTTTCCCGAACAGGCTCACGGTGGTCGGAGATTTTCCTGCTTCTCCGAGGATGCGTGGGAACTCGAACCCGAGGCCTGAGCCGGGTCCCTGCGCCCGGGGCAGCAGGGGCACGTATGAGTCTGGGCCTTCCTTTTCCCACAGGACCGCCGCACAGTCGCACAGTCGCTGGTCCGAGGCCCTTACGACGTGACAACAACGGCCTTTGGGAGGAGCGTGAGGATTGTGAGTTTGAACACAGGTGTTTGTTGAGGTGCAGTGCACTCAGCCCAAAATTCGTTTTCAGAAGGTGCGCGGAGCAATGGCTTCGTGTATTCAGAGTCGTGCAACTATGCCCACACTAAATTTACAACAGTTTTTTCCATCACCCGGGAAAGAAATCCTGTACTCATCAGCCATTCCTCCCCATCCCCTTCTGCCCAGCCCCGGCCAACCGGTAATCCACTTCTGGTCACTGTAGATTTGCCTGTGTATGCACATACCACAAGTCATTCCTCGTTCATTTGAAGTTCAAGTTTAATTGGGTGTTCTGTAGTTTTCTTTGGTAAGTTTGCCCCCACCCCCACCCCCAAGGCTGGATATCCAAGCACCCTCACCTGGGGAGGGAGACCCTGGCATTGACCAGAGCCCAGGATCCCCTGCATGTAGAACACACTCACCTGCCAACAGATTTCCAAGAAAATGGGACTTCAAAAACACCAGGAAGCCGGGGGAGCTGTCCCTCGGCACAGCCCTCTTGGGAAGGTGCAAGGGCTCGGAGTACAATGCCAGGACAAGGTCAGGAAATGAGGGGATTTTAGGCCTCTCAGTTCCCCAAAGACCTCATAGGAAATGTTTTTTCCACATTGTCCCTTTTTCCATGCTTTGTAGATCTCTATATTTAAAAACAGTTCTACAGGGTCTGGCAGATGTAACGCCTGCTAGAATGTGGTTGGTAGGATGATAATATGGATGTAATAATTCATAGTTTTAATTTGAACATTTCACCTGAATGTCATATGGTGAGCTTGAGTTTGATATTGTTATATTGCAGAGTTACATGCTTATGATTTTGTAAGAAGAGATTTTGTAATAAAAAAGGGGGCACTCTGGCAGGGGTGGATGGAGCTCTGGCCTGCAAACTGAAAGGTCACCAGTTTAATTCCCGGGGAGGCACATCCCTGGGTTGCAGGCCAGGTCCCCGGTTGGGGGGTGTGAGAGGCAGCTGCTTGGTGTATCTCTCACACATTGCTGTTTCTCTCCTCTTTCTTCCTCCCTTCCCCTCTCTCTAAAAGTGAATAAATAAAGTCTAAAAAGCTTTTTTTTTTAAAAAAAAAAACGGGGGTGTTATTTGTCCTGGAGCTTGTATTTGTGTTTCTTAAATCACTGCGTTTCCCAGCCGCCTCGCTCCCGTCTGGCCCAGGCAGTGCTCTGATGGGCACAGGGGCGCTGACAAGCAGCGGTGCCCCAAGTCTGTGCTTCTTGGCCGAGTCCAGGGAGGACTGGTGGTTGGCATCTCACAGCCAGTCTCTGAAGGGATGAGATAGTGGGAGGCTGCCATCTGGTTCTGATTTGACTTTCACCCTGAGACCTCTGCTTGGGGGGAAAAAATCACAGTGTTTCAGTTCGATGCTGGTGTTTCTGGGCAGTTCTGCTCCCCCTGTACCCATAGCTCTGGCCTTGCTTTGCCCTGGATGGAGGCCCTGCGGGGGTGTGGGGTGTGGGGAGGGGCTGTGGCTGGTGCCTCCCTTCCCTGCCCCCTTTAACAGAGGAGTAGACTGAGGCTCAGAGGCCTTGCCAGCTCACCAAAACCAGGGGAAGCTTGCGGACTAGCCTGCCCACTTTACAGTCGGCTTCCTTCTTTCTCTGAGAGTCAGGTCATGCCTCGGTCACGGACCCTGAGCATGATTCACAGGTGCCAGGCCCTCTCTGGTTTCATCTATTTATATAATATTTTGCTCATTCATTCCCTGCTCCTGTTCCTCTGACCCCACAGGCAACCCTTCAGATGGGTTTTGTGTGCTTGAATTCTTTCCATCTCAAGGGATGGCAGATTTAAATACTTAAGATTACTAACAAACAAGGAATGATGGGGAAGATCTTTAACTTGTGACCACAGTCAGGATCCTACAGCAAAATAAATAAGGAAATAAATGTTTAAAAAATTATTTTTCAAGTAAACCTATTTTAGAACAGTTTTACATGTTGGTAAAGTGTGAAGATAGTACACAGTCCCTACCAGTCCCCACCCCCGGCATCCAGGGTCTCCCGGACATCTCACACAGGGTGGGGCCCTTGTTACAATGCATGAGCCAGTCCTGATACATTTTTTTTAACCGATGTCCACACTTTACTTCTTCAGTTTTACAACCTATTGCTGCTCTTCTGGGCAGAACCTCCCCTGATGAGTGGGTGGCGGGACTCCGCGGGCTGCTGGGGGCGACGGCTGCCGCTCAGGCGGTGCTGAGCGCTGGGCGGGGCTTGTGCAGACTTCCCTGCGCTGAGACCTGAGTGCCGGTTGTCTCAGCATCGGTGTGGCCTCGTGGGCTGGGGCAGGGAGACCACGGAGGCAAGGCGCCCTTGTCAGTGGTCAGGTCAAGGTCCTGCTCTCAACACGAGTCACGGCGATGTGACCTTAGTCACCTGGCTGAGGCGGTTTCCAGGTGTTCCCGCTTGTCATTCCCTCCCTTATGTTTTCTCAGGGAGAAGGTTACTAAGCACGTTCACACCTTACAGAGCAGGGAGCGATGCCTTTGTGAAGAGCGGAGCAGGGCAGAGGAGGGCAGAGCAGCTCCGTAAATTACTTGACATTCTTCTGCATGGGACATTTGTCTCGTCTCCCCTTTCTCTACTTTTTCGATCATTTATAGGTTAGTATGAATGAATAGATACCCACCCTTATACTCTGGGTTTCAGCCCGACACTGTTATTTATGTATTTCGTTTAGACTATTCCAGCTTCAGCTCCAGGGAGCCCCTTCCCTGTGTGTGTCCCTTTAACGCAGCCGTCTTGTTGTGGGCCATTGTTGCTGTTTGATTTTGTTTTCAAGCACTTCTTTACCTTCTGGCTGTACTTGTGAGCTCAGGACCCCATAACAGGACCACAGGGCTCGGTCCAGGACAGGGGTGTCTCTGCCCGAGCCGCACTGACATTTGGGGCCCACTGTAGCAGCACCCCGACCTCCGCCCACAATGGCCAGCAACTCCCCTCCCTGTTGTGACCGGGTGGGGCGGGGGACACTGCCAAATGCCTCCCGCAGCTCCACCCCAGCTGAGACCCCTGGTTGCTACCGGCCTGAGCAAGCTTTCTGGGACAATGGAAACGCTCTGCTTGCCGTCTAACCCAGGCGGCCCGAACCCTCGGGACACGGCTAGTGATGCAAAGGAGCTGGGTTTTCACTCTCACTTGTTCAATTAAGCTAAACAGCCACGAGTGGCTAGCAGCCGCCTCTGGAGCAGGCGCCTGTCAGGGCTGGAGCCCAGCCTGAGCCTGGCCTGCCCCTGTCTGGCTGCTGGTGGGCTGTTGCTGACAGGCATGAACTCACATTTCCGTCTCCATCCTGGTGTGGGTGAGGGACGCCTGCCTCTGCCCCATTAGTCATGGGGTTGGCACAGGGCACCCAGAACCTGAAAGGCTGCTCTTCCCGACTCCCACCGATCCCTTCCTCCAGCCAGAGCGTAAGCCTGGGTGACTGGCATTTCCCGGATTTTCCTGGGCCAATAGTTGGGCGCTAGCTGTGGGAGACACACACACAGGCAAGCACCTATGCACACTGCCTTTCACCCTTGGGAGACCCTCCGGGTCCCACCAGGGGCCCTACATGCTAGCCCCCTCCTACAGGCCAAGGTCATTCCTCCTTCAGATCTCAAAGAAAGGTCACCTTCCTGTGGAAGCTGACAGAAGCCACGGACCACAGTCCAGTGCCCACATGGTCTGGAGTCTGACCACAGTCCTTGCCCATGGTTGGCCTGTCCGTCCTAAACCCCTGGACAGAGACTTGGCTGGTGAATTTTGTTAATTAAATGGGAATAATCATTACTGCTGGCCCCACCCCTCAGCACACAGACTCAGGTCCTAGGGCCAGGGGTGGCCTCAGGTCCCGACCCCAGCAGATCTGAGCAAGAGAGGACTGTCCAGCCTGGGCACCATCCGCTGCTCTGCTGGCAAACATTGCTGCTGCCAGCTGTGTGAGGACTGGGTGCTGAGCAAGCACACAGCAGCGATATGGTCGGTTAGCGTCTACATAGCACTAACTTGTTTCCAGGACGCTCTGTGGTGTGTGAGTGTGTGTGTGGTGACTTCCTAGCCTTCTGCGCAGCCCTCGGGGTCTCGTGCTCATCCCTGTTTCACAGATGAGAAAACAGAGGCACAGGGTGACCGAGTTACCTGCCCCAGGTGGCACAGCAGGCAGCAGAGCAAGGATGGAAACTTGGGGACCTGACCCCTGAGCCCCGCCCCCCAGCCACTGCCTTTAAAGGTGCCCCCCTCCACTCCTGTTCAGATGTGTCTGTTATTCCTGTGCATCATGGGCATCAGTTCAGTGTCCTTCACTGAGGATGGGGGGGGGCAGAGGGAGCTTAGCTGAGCAAAGGCGGGGCACACACCTTGCACGAGGACAGGGCAACATGCGCAGAGGCCCTGGGCAGAAAATGAATGCACTCGGGGAACTGCAGGCATTCCTGGCGTGGTGGGGACCCACTGAACCCCAGCATGGAATCTGGGTTCAGTCCCCGAGGTTGATCTGTGTTTTTTTTAACATACAGTTCAGTTGTTTTGTTTTTTTTTAAGATTGTATTTGTTTATGTTTAGAGAGAGGGAAAAAAAGGGAGAAAGAGAGGGAGAGAAACATGGATCTGTTGCCTCCCACACATCCCTACTGGAGACCTGGCCCTCAACCCAGGCATGTGCCCTGACTGGGAATCAAACCAGCAACCTTGGTGCCTCAGCATGATGCCCTAACCCAGTGAGTTACCAGGCCAGGGCCTGAGGTTTTCAAAAATGAATTAAAATTCCCATAACATAAAATTCACCATCTTAACCATTAAAAATTGTTTTGAATTCTCATCCAAGGACTTTTTTTTTTTTTCTTTTAGAGAGAGAGGAAGGGAGAAAGAAACACCCATGCCAGGGAGAAGCGTCGCTTGGTTGCCCAGACCAGGATCACACGCACTTGGGCCAGAACTGGGCATCAACCCACAACTGGGTATGTGCCCGAGCAGGGATGGGACCAACTGACCCACACCGGCCAGGACTGTTTTAAAGTGTGCAATTCGGTGGCTCTTGTGCATCCCTGAGGCTCTACAATCATCACCTCTGCCACGTTCTGGAAAGTGTTGGTCATCCCAGAAGAAGGGCCCAGGGCCCATCAGCTCCAGCCTCCTCCCCAGCTCCCAATCCGATTTCTGTTTCACACAGATTCTGTGCCTGTAAAGCGTGGACCTTTGTGTCTGGCTTCTGTAATGTTTTCGAGAGTCATTCACCTTGTAACTTTGGTGCTTCATTCCTTTCATGGCTGGGGAATAATGATCCCACTGTATGGACTGGCGGTACTTTGATTATCTATTCGCCCATTTGGGAGATTTGGGTTGTTTGTACTTTTGGCTGTCGTAATAGGATTACATATAGTAAATTATAAAACGCTGCTCTGAACACGTGGGTTCAGTCTCCAGACAGATGGGAGGCTGGCTGTCCTGGCCTCGTTCCTTGAAACCCCGGTGGCTTCCCCTTCACCCTTCAGGTCTGACACCAGACCGGAGGGAGTGTCCTTCCTTCGCCCCAGGTTCGAGTGTGCAGGACGTCGGGGTTCTTCAGCACCAGGCCAGGGTGCACACCTGTGTCCCAGCCTGTGTCACTCTCTCCAGGCGCTAGCCAGGTCGGAAAACCCGCTTCCTGCCGCGTACGAGGGCTGGGGTCCAGGGAGCCTGGAGGGGCAGGCTCGGCCCCCTTTTACCCTCTAGCAAAGCACGATGCCCGCAGGCCTGTCTCGGATCTTTTGTCAGGATCCGCTGGTTTCCCACAGGCCTGCGTGGGCAAACGTAGAGTCCGCACACGGAAAGGAGCCCGGCGGAGGCAAGAAGGAGAAGGGACGGGCCCGGGGGTCCGGGGGTCGCGCGAGGACACTTCTACGCGCTCGCCCCGCCCCGCGCCGCCCCTCCCCGCCCCGCCTTGCGGGCAGCGCGACCCCGCCCCTCAAGCAGCGTGGCCCCGCCCTTCTGGGTTGCTAGGGGAAGTGACGTCACAGCGCGATGGCGGCGGCTCCTTCAGGCAGCTGAAGGGGGATTTAGGCCCGGAAGATCCGAGTCCATCCGCGGCGGGGAGAGGGCGAGCGCGGCCTTCGGGGGCCGGAGCAGGGGCGGCGGCGCTCGGACTGTCCCATCCTCCCCGTATTGTGGCGCTGGGCGCGGCGGGGCGGCCGGAAAGCGATGGTGAAAGCAGGGCCGTGAGGGGGGCGGAGCCGGCAGCCGGACCCGCAGTAGCGGCAGGAGCGGCGCCGCCTCCCCGAGTTCAGACTCAGGAAGCGGCAGGGAGGGCAGGAGCGAGCCGGGCCCGCCGCCGCCATGGAGCTCAGAGTCGGGAACAGGTACCGGCTGGGCCGGAAGATCGGCAGCGGCTCTTTCGGAGACATCTATCTCGGTGAGGCGTCCGTCCCCCAGGCTTGGAGCCGTCCCCGACGGGCGATCGCTCGGCTCCGACGCGGGGAACCGGGCAGGCCCCCCCCCCGGGACACTCCGGTCCCCGCGGCCCCCGCTCCGGCCTCAGGGCCCCGCGGTTGCCAGACAGGAACTTGCGGTCCTTCTGGGTCGGCCCGCGCCGCCGCCCCGGGGACACCTGCCCAACGTGTGCCCCGGGCCGCCGGGGTCGTCCCGGGACCCCGCTACCCGCGCCGGCGCCCCGCAGACGGACAAAGGCGGCGGGCGGCGCGCGGCCCCGCGTCCTGCGCACGTGTGGTGGGCCGGGAACGCCCGAGCCGGACGGAGGCAACCGTGGCCCCCGCTGCCCTTGGCGACGCGGCCCGGGGCCGGTCCAGCGGGGGCCGAGGACGTGTTGCGCATCCAGGTTCCGCTCCGGGTTCCTGGACTCGGAGCGCCGTTGGCGCCCGCAGTCTGGCCCGGATCTCGGCCGCAGTGGACAGAGACGCTGGGCCGCGCTGCCCTCGCGAGCTTGTCCCTGTGGCTGCAGTGAGGCTGTCGGGCTGCCCTGTTTGCGGCGGGAATGTTCTGGGCTGTTTCCGATTCACGGGGGGCAGGCGCAGGTGTGACGCGAGGCCGGCTGGCACCTCCAGGCCGGGCGTTCAGGAAGGCTGCCTTTCTCGGGAATTGTGTGCGAGTTGCCCCGCCCCCCGCCCCCCCTCCAGGGTCCGTCCAGCTGGCCCGCAGGGCGGCTGCGGAGGGACTGCTGTTGCGCAAGTTAGGGGGTGAACTTATCCTGAGGTTGCGTTTCGTTGGCCGGTATACCTACCAGGAGGGGCAGGACCGGCCGGGTGCAGTCCGCCTGCCGCTGGGTGTGCCGTGCAGTCGGTGGGGCGTGTTCTCCGGCCCCCCTCCTGTCACCCGTGGAGCGCCGGCCTCGCCCGGGTGGGAGTTCACTGCTTTTGGTTCCTCCTTCCTGACCCTGCAGGGCAGCCCCATCCCAGGCGACAGTGTTGCCTTTGAACTGCTGGACTTCCGCCTGCCATCCTGCTCAGTAAAATACACTTTGGAATTGTTCGGATTTTACTGTTTAAATATTTATGTTCAACAGTCAGTGGCCGCATCCTTCAGCACCGTTTTGGGAGGCAGAGTGCTGCGTAAATGCGAGCTGTTTGCCTTACTTACAGAACAGTGGGTTTTTGGCAAAACTTTTAACGTGGGATCTGGGAGCTGGACTGAAAAGCTGTGAGCCACCCTTACGCAGACATCAAAAGTGGACAGTTGGAAGTGTATTGTGCTCTGGTCCGAGACTCTGCTGGGCAGCTCTTGGCTCCAGAAGCTGGGTGCAGATCGTTGAGCCACGAGCTCTTTGTCAGGAGTGGGACCCTGTTTGCTTGTCCTCCAGCCTGCCTTTGGGCCTGCACTCTTGCCCTGCACACAGCGCCACTTGGTAGAGACCAGGCAGCCAGGTGTTCGAGTGCCTAAGGCAGGTGGGTGGACCGTGGCTCTCCCACTGCCGTGGTAGCTCCTGCACGGGCCAACCGTTGGGACTGGGTAAGCAGGCTGGCCCTCTTGTACCACGCTGACTCAGCTCTGTGCTGGCTGGAGTGAGTTCTGGCTGCGAAGATGGGTCTGTGAGTGCTCCCTGCACACTGTAGTTCAGGGTCAAAGGTGAGGTCCAAAGGGCATGGGGCGGGCCGAGTCACATGTGCCATAGTTGTGGGGTTTTTTGCTGGTTTAGGCCACTGGTTGGGCTACTTAAGGGGTTGAGTCTTCACCTTGAAAATGGGCATGTCCTGTCATTCTCTGCCATCACTTTGCAGTTGGTCAGGGTGCTCTTGACTCTTCCAGGTAGGGCTACCATGTACCCCGGAGTGTGTGGTCTCAATCCTCAGTTTGCCTCTCCTAAGCGTCACAGGTCCCAAAGGCTCCTGGGAGGGCCCAGCCCTCAAGCCCTCGCACAGTGCTCACACAGCAGGAGGCCGCCGTCCCTGTCACCCCAGGCCCCCCTCAGCCCCGGCCCCCACATGCTTCAGTCCCTGGTGTGCCAGGGGCCACAGGACAGCCTCTCACTTTGCTGGCAGGGCACCTCCCACGTTGGCTAGTGTGGAGGAACAAGGGCAGGGCCAGTGTTCCCAGTGTGACCAGAGGACGGGGGTGTGGGGGGTGGGATGCTCGGGGTGGCGTTCGGACACCCAGGCTGTGTGACAGTGCCCTGGTCGGCACAGGTGCTGCTGGGAGTTCAGCCGTGTGGGGCACCCAGCCCCTCGGGGGCAGCATGATCCCCCTCCTCACGGAGCTCTGTCCTCCCTGCTGTCTGTGTGCTGGAACCGCACCCTGCGGCTCCGTCGGGTGAGCAGAGGACCTGGCAGCGTGCACAAAGACCTGGTTTGGGTGCCGCGTTTAGGGACCTCTTCAAACCTGATTCTCCTGCCCTGCCTCGCAGGTTTTGATGCTCCTGCGGAGCTCGTGGGAGGGGCTCCACGGCACTGGCCGCCCAGGCGGAGGGGAGGGCAGCCCCTTGCCCTCTGCAGCTCCGGTCATCTCCCGTGTTCTTGAGGGTGGGGCATGAGTGCTCCAGCAAGAAGTCAGGGCGCTGACTCCGCTGCCCTGCCAGCACTTCGCTGTGGGTGGCCTTTGCCCTGCTGTCCTGAGGCATCTCCCTGTTTCTTCACAGTGTCACTACTCAGTGACAAGTTACCTCCCTGTCCCGGACTGGGGTTGGTTAGGTTCACTGAATTTACTGTCCGCCTCGCCTACCCAACTCGAGGGGCCCAGTCCCGTCTCCCTAGAACCAGCACTGGCCCGTGTCTGAATGCAGGTGCCTGTCGTGTCCTGAGGGCAGGTTTGCTGCCCAGGAGCGGGGGTGCTCTGGGAGCCACAGCACCAGTGTGAACAGACCCGGTGAGGAGCCACTGATGGGCTGCTGGGCTTTGACTTGTTCTGAGTCTGGAGCCAGAGCTCAGTGCTACCTTCAGTTCATTTAGGGGCACTTCTGGGTGTGTGTGTGTGTGTGTGTGTGTGTAGCGTGAACTTTTATAAAAAAGCTATTCATTTTTAGATAGAGGGAAAAGGAAGGAAAGAGGGAGAGAAACATCAGTGTGTGGTTGCCTCTACTGGGTACCCGGCCTGCAACCCAGGCATGTGCCCTGACTGGGAATCAAACCCGGGACCCTTCGGTATCCAGGCCGACGGTCAGCCCACCTGCCACACCAGTCAGGGCCAGAAGTACTTCTAAAAGTTACCTGCCATGAAGCCCCAGGTTTTGTAATTCCCAGTGTGTCGCAGGCTGGCACTTCGAGTGAGATGAAGATGTTGGCGGCAGTGCCACGTGGTGGGAGCCCTGCTGTGCGGCCTCCTGCACTGGCAGCCGTTTGAGGACAAGCCTTGGAGCAGCAGCGCCCCTGAGCACGGCGTTGCCGGGGGTGTGGGAGGTGGGGCAGGGCTGCAGACGGGTGGCCCCGTTTCCGTGGCACGTGCACACCTGCGGTTCTACTGCTTGGTTCTTCTGCCCAGTGGACACATTTCTCTGTGTGTGTGGCAGAGAGCCCATGTGCAGCCCTTCTCCTCGAGTCGTTACATGGGGGCGACTGTCATGCCTGCCTTCGCAGGTGTGCCCGGGGGGGGGGACTGGCACCGCGCCTGGAGGAGGGAATTGTCGTGTGCTCTGAGCTGCCTGTGGCCTGTGTCCCGCACACTGTCACTGTGCAGGTTCACTGTTCTGTGCTGGCTTTGTCAGCCCCAGTGAGTGAAGCTAGCAGTGCTTTTGCCTTCTGGAAGGCGTGAGCCCAGAAGATAGCCAGCCTGTACAGGACCGTGCCTTCTGTTCGAGGAGGGCCTAGTCCCAGCCTGGGTGACACGGATGAGCACGTGGAGTGCTGACGTCACTGGTGAGATGAGTCATCCACTCTTGCAGGGCGGCGAGTTCAGGTCAGAGTTACAGGCCCTCACAGGGACTCTGAGTTCATTTTTCATTTGCGCAGTAAATTTTGTGGTGAAGTCACCTCTCGAAATTGGATAGCGCGTGCCAACTGCAGGCAGGCGTGTCTGTCTCTCAGAGCCCAAGAGTCTCGGCACGATGGGCAGCGGAGCCCTTGGGCCCCGAGGGCCTCTGGCGGTGGTCGGACACTGGGTGTCCCCACTGCACCCGGCACTGGGGACCAGTTTTGGAGTCAGGCCTGCTGCGAGTGACCGCATCCCATGTATTCATCCGAGCTGAGGAGAGGAGACTGTTCTCTCTGGGGTTCTGGGGCGTTCCCTGATGTCAGTGTCAGTGCTTGCTGCCTCGTGTGCCTTTCATCTGAGAGTTCCAGTGTGCTTTGTGACCACTACCCTGTGGGTCTCCACATTCCCTCCTGAAACTCACTGCCATCCTGCTGTCTAAACAGAGATGGCGAGGAACCGAATCGCCAAGGACCGGGGGACGGAAGTGTCCCGGTTCTGTCTGGGCTGCTGGAGCCAGTGGTCGCTGCTTCACAGCAGCCACACTGCTGGGGCAGTCACAGTGCTCGCACCTGGAGGGCTCCTGTGGGGAAGGCCAGCAGGGCCGGGGTCTGCGCCGTCATCACCTGCAGGCAGGTCCTGCCACTGCTGTGGGCCAGATGGGGACTCCTGAGTGCTTGTGTGGGGGGGTGGAGGGTGGTGGGGGTGTCAGGTTTGCAGGTCATTAAGGGGAGAAAACAGATAAAATACTTGTAGCCAAAAGCTTCTGATTTTACCTTTAAGCTCACAGGGTGATGATTGAGAGGTAGGTATTAGCAGACATATTATCAGTTTTAGTACAAAACTAACAAAATGTGTGACAGGTAGGGCTTTGAAAATGAGTTTACCCTCCTGGTTTAGTGTCACTAATAAATGCAAAGTGATGTCCTATTGCTGAGATCCTCCCCCTGCTCCGAAGCTGTGTCCCTTGGTCTGGCCTGCCCTGGGTTAGTGAGGAGTGTCGTGCCCTGGAGCTGAGCCTGCTTTGTTCAGGGTGGGCTGTGGCTGGGTCCCTAGATTGGGGAGTCTGAGGCTGTGTGGTGTTCGGTGAAGACCCAGTCTTTCCTGTAGAGAAAGGCGCATGCACACACAGTTCTGTCCTGGCAGTGTCAGGGAACACAGGTGATGTCGCAGGGACACACGGAGTCACCCTGGGGCTGACCGATGGGGTGCTAGGAAGGTTAGGAGTGGGAAATGTGGGAGGTTGCAAAGAGAACCCCTTGGCCTTCTCTGGGTCCCCTAGTGATGTGCACCCATTGGACACATGCAGAGGTGGGTGATGGACAGCAAATTAGACTTCCCCACATGTGTACATGTATGGAACTCCTCGCTGGGAAAGGGGGCAGAAGGAGGGTGACTTTCCATGGGGTCTGTGGACCACTGACACCATCTCATGGCAGGCGGAGCGTGACCATCCCCTGGTGCTGCTTGGAAGGTTGGGACCCAGCTTCTGTTCCTGGCATGTCGCGACTTTGGGTTAGGTGGGCACCAGGCAGTAATGCTGTGCTTTTCTTTCTTTGCAAGGTACGGACATTGTTGCAGGAGAAGAAGTTGCCATCAAGCTTGAATGTGTCAAAACCAAACACCCTCAGCTCCACATTGAGAGCAAAATCTACAAAATGATGCAGGGAGGAGGTATGTTCAAAAAAACAGCTGGGGTGGTTTGATGGGGGCATGCTTCCTGAACCAGAGTCTCAGGTTTGTTTTGGGGAAGGGAGGGAACGGCCTGCACCCTGGACCCACACGCCGGTGGTCCTGCAGAGGGACTTGCGCAGCAGAAAGATGCTGCCTTCTTCCCCTGCCTCACATGGCAGTGCCTGCCTTCAGGACCGGCGGGAGCTCTGGTGCCCCAGCATGCCCGGTCATGGGTGCCAGCTCAGAGCCCTGCTTTGCTTGCAGCTCGGGGGGCGGCAGTGCCTTCAGACTTGTCTTGAGTGCAACAACTGTGACCCCTTATGACTCAGCCACTGTCCCAGGTCTGTCCCTAAGTCTGCCTGATGTCCGAGGGCACCCATCCTGATCTCAGAGTCTAACTTGTAGAATTCGTTGGACTTTGAAATCATCTCACTAACAGAGCAGGGGGGCATGTTTTGGTGGGGGTCTCAGTTTTGGAGATGTTGCAGCGTGTAGAGGGCATGGCCAGAGCTCCAGGAGGGACCTGGACCCCGCCCCATGGGAAAGAGAGCTTCCTCCTGGAAGCCTGGGGGCGGGGCCCAGAGCTTCGGCTCCAGGCCCCTTCTCTCTGGGTTTGGTCTGCTGCTGGGAACCGGCGTCAGGAGACCACTGAGAGCAGCACAGCTGGTCCTGGGACCCTGCACAGGGATGTCTGTGCATCCTATCCTGTGTCTCATGGGACCATAAAAGCTCTTGTCCAGCTCTTGTCATCCAAGGGAAGGTTGGCAGAGGACCCAGCCAGGGTGCTTGCCTGCCAGTGGCCTCAGCAGAAGGCAGCTTCTCAGATGCACTTTGAAGGTGGTGACCAGTAGAACAAGGTGACTCAGGATGTGGTCTTCACGGTGGGCAGGAGCCTTAGACTGAGGGTGGAATCAAACCTCCCACTGAGAAGCCTTGTCTACTTTCAAGAAACAGCATCTCTCTGAGAACTCCCAGGCCAGGGCACCCCTGTCACTGGCTGTCGCTGGCTGTGGCGCCTTGTGGCAGCACCCTCCCCCGGGGTGGGAGGGTCAGGAGTGTCTACAGGTATGGCTGATGGTACTTCTCCTCTGAACCCTGCTGGGGGAGGTGCAGTGCCCCTCCTCCCGGGCCACCCCTCTGGGACCCTGCCGTCCCCACATGGATTGGGATGCACACTGGAGGGTGCTGTCCAGGTGTGAGGTATGCTCTAGAGAATGACTGTGCCCGGAAAAGCAGAGCACACCATTCTGGGAGCTTCTGTGAACTTGTCAACCGAGAGCAGGCTGGGCCTGGCAAAGCTGAAGGCGGAGTCCTCTTGGCAAGGAGAGAGGGTTCTGCAGTGGACCAGCCTTGTGCGAGGCGTTGCCTGTGGGGGCTGCAGGCTGCTTGTGTCACTGCTGGGGACAGCGAGTGCCCCACTGCTTCTCTGTCTCTGCGAGGTTGTGGTCCCCCTTGCAGCTTGTGAGTGCCGACAGCTACTGCTCAGGTGATGGTGGCATGGTACCTGGGTGGCCGGGGGACAGTCCCTATGATGTCCGTGGAGAGGGGTTGGGTGCACACATATCAGTGTCAGGGATTGCTAGAAGTGTGGGTTTTTTAAAGTTATTCATTGATTTTAGAGTGAGAAACATCGATTTGTTGTTCTGCGTACTGATGCATTGATTGGTTGATTCACGTGTGTGCCTTGAACCCACAACCTTGGTGTATCGGGATGACACTCCAGTCAACTGAGCCTCCTGTCCAGGGTGGTACGAGTCAGTTTTTAGGACAGATCTGGTCCAAAATAAAAAATTGGGAACAAGGACAAAAACAAGAAAAGGTGGCTTGGGACCCACATTGCAAGCCTGTGTTTTAAGTCCTTTGGCCACCTAGTGGTTGGTCACCAAAGCAGTGATGGGAAGGTCTAGGGCCCCTACAGGGAAGGGGGCACCAGTGGGGGTGCCAAGAACACACGTTGGGTCAGACACACGTTGCCCATTCCAGCATGCGAGTCCCAGTGTACAAACTCGAACCCTTCTCTCCGTAGCTCCCGCGATGCCCACAGCCATGTGGGTGCCACAGGGAGACCTCGCTTGTGCTCTCCTGGCACCAAAGTGGAGCAGCCCAGCCTTGTGAAAGGTTAAGGGTTTGGGTCCTTGTTTCGCACAGCCGCCCTGGCAGCTTGGGAAGGGTGCAGAGGTGTCCTTAAAGCGTGTTCTGGCCAACTCACGTTTCTACAGATGCTCACTTGAGCCCTGTTGTGCTGGGAGCTCCAGCCCTGCCCAGGCCGGTTGGGGAGCAGCGGGTCTATGCCTTGCTCCTCACCCCCACACCCTCACCTGCCCTCGTGTCCACGCGCATCCCACCTTCCTGGAGGAGGTCCAGTCCTGGTGCCCTGAAGGGGCGAGGCCAAGAAGCCAGCTCTGTTCTGCGGCAAACTGAGGTGGTTGGTGGGCTGTGCTGTCTGATAGGTAGTCTCCATGGTGACAAGATGACGTATCCCTGCTCTGCAGGCCCTAACAGCTGCCGACTCGGCCCTGACATTGCTCGTGGGCCTGAGAACAAGCAGCACAGCGACATTACACCCGAATATTTGTAGCAGGAAAACTGTTAAAATGCATGAGGTGCATCGTTCAAACACAGCCTGTGCCGTTGGCCTGGGAGCGTGGGACCAGGTAGCAGCTACCCTGGCGAGCAGCACTTGGGTGCCTTTTCCTAACTACACCCCAAAAGTAGGTTTGGAGGAGGCCAGGGTGGGAAACCCTGCCTCACCCAAGACCTTCGGCCCCCGAGTGCAGGGGCTGTGCTCAGGCAGTGAGCTGCTCCTGCTTCACCTTTTCCCTGGGCCGCTGGGAAGGTCCTTGTCATCCAGTCACGTTCTTTTTGTTGTAGTTCGATCACAGTTGTCTCCACCCTGCACACCCCCTGTTCCCACAGTCAGTCCCCAACCCATTGTCCATGCCCATGGGTCCTTTATACATGTCCCTTCACTGGACCCTTCCCCTTTCCTCTGTTGTCCCCCTCCCCCCTCCTGTTGGTGACTGTCAGTCTGCTCCTTGTTTCCATGCCTCTGGTTCTGTTTAGCTCGTTCATTTTGTTGATAAGGTTCCACTTGCAGGTGCAATCACATGGTACTCACCTTTCACCACCTGGCTCGTTTCTCAGTTCCCTCCACGCGGTTTCGAGGGGCAGGAGCGCTCTCTGCTGCGGTGTCCTGTCTCGTGGGTGCGGCGCGGTTTCTGACCTGCCTGTTGACCGAGGGGCACCGCAGCTGTTTCAAGCACTTGGCTGTTGGGAACTGTGCTGCTCTGAACGTGGGGTGCATAGGCTCTTTGGGGTTGGTGTTTCAGGGTCCTGGGGGTGTAATCCCTGCAGTGGGATCGCTGGGTCAGTGGCAGTCCCATTTCCAGCTTTTGAGGCAAGTCCACACTTTTTCCACAGTGGCTGCACCAGTCTGCATCCCCACCAGGGGTGCACTGGGGTCCCCTCTTCTCCACGTGCTCACCACCACTTCTGTTTGTGCTGTCGAACATTCTCACCGGTGTGAGGTGGCATCTAGTTGTGGTTTTAATTTGCATCTCTGTTGGCTAGTGATGCTGAGTGTGCTGTCATGTGTTTCTGGGACCTCTGTATGTCCTCCCTGGAGAAGTGTCTGTTCGGGTCCTTTGCACCTTTTTTTCATTGGATTGTTTTCCCGGTGTTGAGTCGTGTGAGGTCTTCATATGTTGTGGAGTTCAGACCCTGTCTGAGGTGTCATTGGCGGATGTCTTCCTCCACAGTAGGTTCCCTTTGTATTCCGCTGTCTTCTTTAACCATGTAGAGGCTTTTTTAATAAAAAGATTTCATTTATCTATTTTTAGAGAGAAGGGAAGGGAGAAGGAAAGGGAGAGAAACATCGATGTGTGGTTGCCTTTTGCATGTCCCCCACTGGCGACCTGGACTGCCACCCAGGCATGTGCCCTGGTTGGGTATCAAACCAGCAACCCTTTGGTTTGCAGGCTGGCGCTCAATCCACTGAGCCACAGCAGCCAGGGCAGCCGTGTAGAAGCTTTTTAATTCGGTGTATTCCAATTTGTCTGTTCTTCCCTTTATGTCCCGCGTCCTAGGAAATATCGATATCAGCAAAAATGTTGCTGTGTGGGATGTCTGAAATTTTACTGCTTGTGTTTTCCTCTAGGACTTCTGTAGTGTCATAGGTAACATATTTAAGTCTTTCATCTGTCTCGAGTTTGTTCTGATGTGTGGTGTAAGTTGGTAGTCGGGTTTCATTTTTTTGCATGTACCAGGACAGTTCTCCCAACGCCATTTATTAAAGTGGTTACTTTTACTCCATTTTATGCGCCTTCCCTTTTGTCAAATATTAATTGACCGTAGAGACTTGGGTTTACTTTTGGGCTCTCTATTCTGTTTCATTGATCTATGTGTCTGTGCTTATGCCAGTACCAGACTGTTTTGATTACAGTGGCCTTGTAGTATAGTTTTTATATCAGGTATTGTGATCTTTCCTACTCATATTCTTTAACAGGAAAACAATTTCTCTATCCAGGCCACTTTCAAAAACTGGAGCTTCTGGGAGGGGAGAGTCTGATACAGGTTTTGGGGGGGTTCCCCAAAGCCCTCAGGTTGCTTGCACAGAGTGTGGTTTGAGTGCCTCTGCCTCCCTTCCAGGAGGGAAGAGGGGGTGATGCTGTGGCTCCTGGCCCGACGGCAGTGTCCACCCTTCCTTGCTCCGTCCACACCCCTTGGAACCCCACTGTTGGGCAGCTTCATGGGACACGGCTGTGGCTCTCTCCCTCCCCAGAAGCGGGCTGGCATGGCTTTCCCTGTGAGCTGGACCACCTTGTGGCTGGTGCTCTGGAAGAAGGGGCCTGGCTCCCCCCATCTTCCTCCCCTTCAGTGCCTCATTGCCAGGACAGAGCAGCTACAGGGGCCAGTGGCTCAAGAAATCCTGGGCCCTTGGTAGACATACAGACTCTCAGCTCCAGTGCCTCAGCCTCTGTGTACACCCTCCTCCGGCTCAAAGAGTGCACTGGGGGTCGGGCATGGCTGTGACGCAGCAGGTGCAGCTAGGAAGCCAAACTCTGTGGGCCTGAGGACCCACTTACATGTGCCAGCCCCACGAGGCAGCAGTGGTTCCTAGTGCCTTGGCACAGCCACGTGCAAACTGCTAGGCAGATGCGGGCCCCACATTCCCCACGGAGCCCCAGGGCCCTGGTCGGGCAGCTGCTGTCCCCCAAGAACTCCAGAAACTGAAGTGTAATTCTTAAAAGTTTACAGTGGTCAGATACAAACCATAGGTGACTAGCAATAAATCAGGCCAGATAAGACCTGCACGCAGAAGGTTTGGGCTGGATTGGAGGGTGCTGAGACTCAGCGGTGGGGACGCTCTGTTCCTCGGTGGGAGATTTGGTGAGTCGTCCGTCCTTCGAAGCTCTTCAGTTCAGCAGGATCCTGGTCCAACCCGGCACCGCTTTTCTTCCAAATGACAAGCTGACTTGAGAACTCTGAGTAGCCCAGGGCCAAGGCTGACTAAAATACTCCTAAAGAAGTGGGGCATTTGCCCTGCAAATAACAAAACTGACCGCAGCTGTACGAGTGGCAGCCTGCCTCCAACCAAGTGGACGGTGGAGGTCAGTCCCCACAAGGGGCCCAGGCCAGGGCAGGGCAGGAGAGGCTGGAACGTGCGGTGGCGGGTGACGACGCGCTCAGAGGCCAGCAGGCAGTACAGGGGACACGGGGCAAGCTTGGGGGGCATCTGCTGGCCAGAGTTGGGGTGGGGAGCGTTTGTGAGTCCACCGTGCTGTGCATACTCACTGAGCTCCACGGGGGAAACGCAGAAGGAACCGTCACGTGGGAACGACCGCTCTAGTGATGGGTTCAGGTGGGAGTCATCGGTGCCTGCGAGCAACTTCCGTGGAACCAGGGTCTGGCGCCACCGGTGACTTAATACCAGGGAAGCACCTTTCAGTGAAGAACTCTAACAGGTAGCACCTGGCAGTGGGTCACAACTGGCAGATCCAAATGGAAGGCCGTTCGGCAGAGTTGCCTGAACTCACCAAACACGTGTGCGGTGAAAGAGGAGACGCTGTCCAGACTGAAGCGTGAGGACCACACACAGTGTGTGGCCCTAGCAGGGGCCCTGGGTGGTGTACTTGTGAGGGTGTCCTGGGACCAGCAGCTGAGCAGAAGTGCACGGGCCTGCACACACGTTGACCACGGCAGTGTCGGGCCTGGGACTGACCAGACAGCGTGGAGGTGGGCCCTGGTGGCTTCGGAGGCGAGGGCCTCGTGTGCACATGGTGCAGGTGGTGTTGGGTGTCCTGCCTCACCTTCCCCAGAAGTCCACTTCAGGGGTGTGACTGCCGCGTGGGGCGTGGAACTGTCACGTTTGTTTGTTTTGTCAAAGCAGCATTACTGAGGCGTAATAAACTGCATTTTTAAAAAGTGCAGTAAGTTTTGCCATATTAATACTCACTGGAAACTATTACCGTAATCAGCACAGTCATTGTACCCATCTCCCCCAGAGGGTTCTGCGTCCCCCTTGTGGTCCCTTCACTGCGGTGGCCTGCCGCTCCTTCCAGATGCTGCTCCTGTCACTGGGTCAGCTTGCACTGTCCTGCTGTGTGTCAGTGGTCAGTGCTTCGTGGCACAGGGGCACCCTGGGCGGGCGCGCTGGGTTCTCACTCCCTTTGCCTGTTCACAGAGGTGGGTGTTCGGGGGTCCAGCTTTCCAAACAGCTGCTGCGAACTTATGCAGGGACCCTGTGTGGACATTTACTTCCCTTTTCTTTGATCAGCCCCTGGGGGCAGGGCAGCCGGGAAATGCGGTGGGCGGGGCTCATCTCTGAGGAGCTGCCTGTCAGTGGGACTCAGGGCTCCAGTGGTCGTACCCTTCAGATCGGCCACGTCACCGGAAGTTACTGGCCTGACGTGGTTCATGATATTTCTTCTCAGTCTTTGTGTATTTGTAAGATCCTGTTATGTTACTTCATTCATGGTTTTGGTAGCTTGTGCCTTCTTTCTTTTTCCTGGGAAGTCTGGTCAGAGGTTTATCAAAAAACTGAAGAGAACCAGCTTTTGGTTTCAGTAGTTTCCTGTTACTTGTTCTCTATTTTAATGATTTCTGTGGTCTTTCATTTCTTCTGACTTTGGTTTTTAATTCCTTACTTTTTTAGATGGAAACAGATCATCGATCTCTTCCTAACACAGGTGTCTGGTTGCTGTAACCTCCCCCAAGTGCGCCTGGGGCAGCATCTCGGAAATGCTGGTGCGCTGGGGTTCATGCTCGCGCAGTGCTGGGTGCTTCCTGATCCCCCTTTTGATTTCCGCCATGATCCCATGGCTTATTTGTGTGTAAAATAGCCATTTATCGTGCTCACCAGACCCGTGGCACTTGGAAAGGACAGAGCTGGGCAGTCTTGTCTCTGCTCTGCGATGCGGTGGCCTTATCTGAAAGGCTCAAAGGTGGGGGCTGGACCCAGCCAAAGGCCGCCATCAGCTGTCACCACTGCCGCCCTGGCCGCCGGCGTGTCTAAAGGTTGGTGCCGGCCGTGAGCAAGGCCTGTGCAGCAGCTGAGGTGCTGCTCTACCTACCAGCACAGCAGGGAGCGAGGTGTGGAGTCACGGGTGTCCGTGGAAGACAAGCCTCCCTGAGCTGCGGCAAAGGGAGGGCAGCTCAGGAGACGTGGGGAGAGACCAAATGGTGTGGCTTCAGATGAGGGTCGCAGGGGAAGGTAGGCACCCAGGCTACTTTGAAGTGTGTTGTGTGGCTTCCAGATATTTCAGAAGCTTTCAGAGTCCTCCATTGTCTGTTTTCAGTCCAGTGACACAGGTGTCTGAGAACGGGCTTTGCGAGGCCTGTTCGCATCTCTCAATACACGCCCCGGGCGGAGGGCAGGAGCACGCTCTGCTGTGCAGAGCCGGGGGGCTGCAGCCAGACTGCAGCTGTGTCTCCGCCGTCTGGCTTCCTGCTGCGCTGCGGCCTGCCATTAGCCGCACAGACGCACCGGCTGTGTTCCCCGGGGTGAGGCGGCACCTTTACCGCGGTGAGGTGACTGGCAGTCTGTCCCGCTGTTGTCCTCCTCTGGCGCCGATTGAGTCCTCCTGTGCGTGAAGGTGCTCAGTGTGCACAGGGTGCATGGAAGGGGTGTGCTTTTTCCTCGACTCTGGCTGCTTGTGCCTCGCTTACTAGGGTGTCTGGGCTGCAGCAGGCTCCAGGACGCCTGCTTGGTTTTTGTTTTCTTTTGGGTTAATCACGTATTTTTATTTCAATGATTGTCCTGTGGTTGGCTCCTCAGGTGGCTTATTGACTGACTGTTCCTCTTGTGCTTGTGGCCGAGGTCGGTTTTCCACGGCCATCCATCTGTACCTGCTGTGGTCTCCTCAGCGGCGCTTTCTCCCAGCTCACCTGTGCTTTGTGCCGCTGTGTCCTTGTCACCTCTGAGCCGTCCGGTCTGGAAGGGACAGACGAGCAGAACTGATCTGGTGATGGATTCTGCAGCTCTGCACGTCGCAGACATCTCCGTTTTGTCTTTGCCGAGGGTGTTGTACAGCCTCTTCTCTTGGAGAGCGCCAGACTTTTCTGAGCTTGGAGCATGTTGCTCTGTGTGTTCTGACAGGAAGTCTTGTCACCCTGGTCCTCATTCCTCAGTACCTGCTGCGTCTTTTTCCTCTGTTGCTTTTGAGGTATTCTCTGTCACTGGTAACCGGTGACTTGGTCTTCGAGCACCAGTGAAATGTTCTTTGTGGTTCTTGTTCTTGGGGCTCATTGAGCTTTTGGGTTTCTGGGTTAAATGTTTTCATCCAGCTATTTCTTCTGGCGTGACGTCTGTCCTTCCTTCTCTCTCTTCTTCCGGGGGCTCCGGCTGCAGAAAGGCCTGAAGTTGTCCCACAGGGACCGCGCGGTGCCGTGGGCTATGCATTGGTTTCTGTGCGATACACGATGCCTTGGAGCTCCCAGTGTCAGGTCTGCTGTGAATCCCACCCCGTGTGAATCCCACCCCGTTCTTGTCTCGCACTCTGTGGTGCTCGTCACCGAAAGCCAGCTTTGAGTCTGGTGCGCATCCCACGCTGTTGGTCCGCGAACTGTACAGAGGGTGTCCGTCACAGGGGCCTCCCTTCCCTGCCCATCCGACCCTGGTCAGAGTCCCTGTGCAAGCCCAGGCTTGTCAGGGTCTTCTGACCCCATCCCTCTGAAACGCCACGTGTCTTGCAGTGGGCATCCCCACCATTCGGTGGTGCGGGGCGGAGGGGGACTACAACGTCATGGTGATGGAGCTGCTGGGGCCGAGCCTGGAGGACCTCTTCAACTTTTGCTCGAGGAAGTTCAGTCTCAAGACTGTCCTTCTGCTGGCCGACCAGATGGTAAGAGATTATCGTTCTGAGGGATCTGTCTGTCTTGTGGGTTTTTCTCCATCCACCGGTCACACACTGGGAGGGAGTGACATGGAGGGTTGGGTTTGGAGAGCCATGGGCTCGCAGGACAGCACATTCACATGTGCGACCAGTCTCCCGGGACAGTACTGCAGCGGGGCCTGCCACGGGCTGCTGCCCTTCCCCCTGGAGCGCCCGTGAGAGGGGAGAGCCCAGGATGGGGGTGCAGTGTCCCATCCAGTCAGTGAGCGGCTGCCCTGGCTGCTGGTGCGGGGCGCCGGCAGAAGCCTCCTCCAG
The DNA here is from genome assembly GCF_021234435.1 of Artibeus jamaicensis. NCBI lineage: Eukaryota > Metazoa > Chordata > Mammalia > Chiroptera > Phyllostomidae > Artibeus > Artibeus jamaicensis. The sequence goes on along the minus strand of NW_026521468.1, from coordinate 8,961,138 downwards.
GCTGGAGTCGGGCTGACCCCACTGTGCCACCCTGCTTGCAGATCAGTCGGATCGAATACATTCACTCAAAGAACTTCATCCACCGTGATGTGAAGCCAGATAACTTCCTCATGGGGCTGGGGAAGAAGGGCAACCTGGTCTACATCATAGATTTTGGCCTGGCCAAGAAGTACCGGGACGCCCGGACCCACCAGCACATACCCTACCGTGAGAACAAAAACCTCACCGGGACGGCGCGGTACGCCTCCATCAACACGCACCTCGGCATCGGTGAGCCCTGCCGCTGGCCTAGGCTGCCGGCATATCCGGCTCAGTGCAGGGGAGGGCTGGCCACTGGGGGCAGGGAGTGGTCGGCACTGGGAGTGCAAAGCGGAGGCTCTGGGTATGCTGGGCAGGTGAGCGGCGGCTTTCTGGCAGCTGTTCCACGGCTGCCTCAGGTCCCGGACAGCAGGCCTGGGCCGCTGCAGGTGGCATGAAAGAATCCAGGTGTTTCTCTGTGCTTCTTAGAGTTCATTTCCACAGTCAGCATGTGTTTGTTGCTGCTGGTGTGAGCTAACCTTGGTTCATTTCCCCTCTTTTTGCCAGAGCAATCTCGAAGGGACGACCTGGAGTCACTGGGCTACGTGCTCATGTACTTCAACCTGGGCTCCCTGCCCTGGCAGGGGCTGAAGGCTGCCACCAAGAGGCAGAAGTACGAGCGCATCAGCGAGAAAAAGATGTCCACACCCATCGAAGTGCTGTGCAAGGGCTACCCGTGTGAGTGCCTGGGGCCGGTGGGGGCGGGGGGCACGCGCCCAGGAGGGAAGCCAGGCTGCTCGGTGATGCGGCCTTTTCTGGGACTTCTCCCAAAGCTGTGGTGCCTTTCCATGTGGCCCCCAGGTGGTCGGGGGGGATGAGGTTGGGAAACCGTGATGTCACTTGCTGCCGTGTGCCTTCCAGTCAGGGCTGCTGCTGGTGAGTCCTGAGTGTCTCCTCGTTTTACAGCTGAGTTTGCCACGTACCTGAACTTCTGCCGATCCTTGCGTTTTGACGACAAGCCTGACTACTCGTATCTGAGGCAGCTCTTCAGGAACCTGTTCCATCGCCAGGGCTTTTCCTATGACTACGTGTTTGATTGGAACATGCTCAAGTTCGTAAGTGCCATCGCCAGCCCGCCGACCTCTCAGCACGGATGGGAAAGGGCCCATCAGCGTCAGGCCTCCGGTGGCCCATGGGCTCTAGTCCCGTGTGGGAGGCAAGTTGTCCAAGGTGCAGGGCCGGGAGCCCCGTCCACTGCACTGGGAGCCGGGCGTTCCTGCAGGGCTGGGCCTGTGGGCTTGGCCAAGGGCGAGCGGCTTCAAGAACGAGGGGCCTCGTGGAGGGGCAGCAGGGGTGGGCCAGACGTGGGGGTGCGCACAGGTGCACCACGGCCCCGAGCCAGCGCTCTCACCGGAGTGCTGAGTCTCCTTCCATTGGAAGGCCATGTCACTGTTGCCGCCGTCAGCTCTGAGGGCGGGGTGGTGCTGGTCCCCTGTGACGTCGGGTGTGGTGCCTGCTTGCTCCCGCTGCGGGGCATGGCTGAGACAGAGGCTCTGGCCACAGGAGTTGAGGGCCTGCTGGGCAAATTGTCCTCCATGTGGGCGGGCAGCCTGGGGAGGCCCTGTGTGCTGAGTCTGACCTTGGCCCCGTTACTCAGTTTGTTTATTAATTGCCCGTGAAAGTGCTGCCACGCCGCTAGTATTCTCTCGGGCTGCAGGGGACACCCAGGGCCTTGGGCCGTTCACCAAACCCCATTCGTTCTCCCCTACTTGCCTTCCCAGGGTGCCAGCCGGGCAGCGGACGACGCCGAGCGGGAGCGCCGGGACCGTGAGGACCGGCTGAGACACCCCCGAAACCCGGCCACCCGCGGGCTCCCTTCCACAGCCTCGGGCCGGCCGAGGGGGGCGCAAGAAGCGGCCGCTCCCACCCCACTCACCCCTACCTCACACACTGGTAAGCGGTCCTGGGGCCGCATCTCACGCCACGTGTCCCTTCCACCGCCCCAGTAGGCAGCGGGTTCTGTTTGCATGTGACCTCAGGGGCAGCCAGCTCTGAGCAGGGTCTGGGAGGCCTCTCTGTCGCCTTCTGGTCGTGCTCACTTCTGAGGGGTACAGACCAGGAAGCACATGGGGTGGTGCCTTAGGGAAGCCCATCTCACAGCCCCTCTTCTGACTCGAGTGCCCCTTCCAGCCCCTCAAAGCCCACCCCTTCCCCCACAGCATTGCAAGCAGAGCCCTGGGGAGCCCTCCCACGGGAACCCCCGGTGCACGCCTCCCCCTTGGTGGGCTCTGCCCGTGGGCGTGCACGAGCAGGGCAGTGTCCGCTGGGCGCAGGCTGCCCTGGGACACAGCGTGGGAGGCCTCACCCCCGTCCCTGTCTCCATCAGCTAACACCTCCCCGCGGCCCGTGTCCGGCGTGGAAAGAGAGCGGAAAGTGAGCATGCGGCTGCACCGTGGCGCCCCCGTCAACATCTCCTCGTCAGACCTCACGGGCCGGCAGGACACCTCCCGCATGTCCACCTCACAGGTGCGCGGGCCCAGCTCTCCTAGGGCGGGACACAGGCTGCAGGCTCTGTGTGTGGACGGGTCCTGTGGGCTCCAGGTGGAGTGGGGTGAGGGTTTCGAAGGGTTTGAACTGGTGAGGGACGCTGTCCGCTGGCCTTTGCCTGCCTGCTTCGTTGAGAGCCTTGGAGAGCAGCTGTGTGGGCACCAGCCTCATCCCCTGCCAGGCTGGGACAGGCTTCGAGGTCTTTTCTCTCCTGCTGCCCAGGCCCAAGTGGGCCTCCGAGGCTTAGTGTCTTCCCTACACACAACTCGCCACGCGGTGCCTGGTGGCTCCAGGTATCTGTTGTGGGCACCCCCAGCCGTAGACTCTTTTTCTCATCCTCTCTGCTGGGCAGAGCCTGGCCAGGGTAGGAGGGGGGTGCTGCTGGTGGTCAGTCATGTGGGGTGGGATGGACAGAGGCCTGTTGGGGCCCAGTGCCTGGTGGCATGCTGTGGGCGAGGGTTTCCATCTCGATGTCCCCGTGTATCCGTCCATCCGCCTGCAGAGGCCTGGCCCCCTGTCCACCCGCACGCCCTCCCCACCACCCACACGCCCTCCCCACCACCCGCACGCTCTCACCACCACCCACACGCTCTCCCCACCAGCTTCTGTTCTGTCCTGCCCTGCAGGCTCCTCTCCACGTGCAGCAGCTCTTTCTCAGGGGCTTCCAGGGCCCTTCCTGTGGCTGGCTGGTTATAGGTCAGGAACCTGCCCCCACGACTGTTCGGGGGGTTCCTAGGGAAATCCAGCCCTGGTTGGGGGTGCAGACCACCCCTCTATTTCCCCAGGATGCCGCCCTACAGCGGGCCTGTGGGTGTGACTTGCTGGCAAGGATGGTGGTAGGAGCACAGGGTCCCAGAGCTGCTGGGGACTGCCGGTCTGGCAGGGGCAGGCTGCGGATCCCCCCTCCCGATCACTCCAGTGACCAGTGACTCCACTGGACCCTCTCGGGTCCCGTGACATCCTTCTCCCTGAAGGTGCAGGAAGTTCGAATTGTGGGTCTCAAGGAGTCTGGCCAGGATAGTGAGGTTGGACCTCTCTAGAGCCCCCACTCCTCCCCAGCCCCACCACAGGACACAGCCGTGGGCTTCGGGGCCTCCTCCCACGGGTCCCAGAACCTGTGAGTCAGCAGCTGCCCACCCCCACCTGGGCGTGTGGTGCCTTTCTGGCCCCAGGACACTTTTGGGGGGACACTGGGGGCTTGTACTGGACTTGACATTTGGGTGTTGGGGGCCCAGCCAACAAAGATGAAGTAAGGGACAGCGTTAACTTTTTCTGAGGAAATAAAGCGTTGTGTGGGTTTGGGACCCTGCGGAAACAGAAAAGTGGGAGGCCTCCAGGCACCAGGCTCCGAGAGCTGTGGGTCCAGCCCTGCACCGAGGCCGGCTGCACCGGGGAAGTCTCGGTGAGCCGAGACGAGCTGGTAGCTCAGGGTCCTTAACATTCCTGTTCTCCCACTGCTCTCCTTCTGAAGAGAGAGAATGTGGGGGGAGAGGGAGCCAAGAGATTGGGTTTGAGGGTGTTTTCCCTCCAAAAGCAACCTCTCAGCTTTTTTCACTGGTCACCTTGAGGATTATCTCAGGGTCTTCCTTTTGTAGAGGACCTGGCTTCTGGGGGGGTGTCCCATTGCACCGTTACAGGCCTGGCAGGGACAACTGTGTCTCGGTTTTCCTGGCCTCCATGGGCGTGCTCCCTGGGGTGGCTCCAGAAGGCCTTGCCGTCCGAGGGCGTGATCGGTGCCCCGGGGTTTGGAAGTTAGGCTGTACGTGGAATCCTCCTGCTCTTGCAGTTCTGTAGCCTTTGTTCACACTCGCTCCCCAAAGGAAGCGGGTGAAGGCGCTGCAGCCTCGCGTGGGTCCCGCCTGCTCACCTGTGGCAGCATCTCCTGTGTGCCCTCAGGAGGGGTCAAGTCGGGTTCCGACGCTGCCGGCCAGGGAGGTGGTTCGGCCTTGGCAGAAAGCAGCTCAGACCCCGCCCGTCAGAGGACCTGCTGCCTGTGTCCTGCTAGGGGGTGTCCCTCTCGGGACCCCATGGCCATCGTGCGCTCGGCCACTGCAGGAGGGCGGCCACTCCTCCTCACTCCCACTCCCTTCACACGGGCAGCTGGTGTGGAACCAGTTCTGGGGGCCTCAGTCCCCACACGCCCAACCCTGGGATGCAGGTCTGGCCTGTGGTGGATGAGCTTGTGTTTGGTGGAGTCTCGGTGCGGTGGTGCTGGTCGAGTGATGAGACTGGTCCTCAGCTTACTTGCTCCTGTGTCAGTTTTAATCCGCCTTGTGTCGCCCAAATCAGGTCCCATCCTCTTCCTCGTGCCATGAGGAAACGTGGCCACCTGTGTGTCACAGAGAGGTGCCGTCCTTTCCAGTTGCCCAAGCACAGGCTGCTCTGAGCAGGGAGCAAGGCCTGAGGCAGCTGCTGGGCATCAGGCTCGCTTGCTGCGGGAGGGTCAGGGGTCTACCCTGGCCCCTTGTCAGCCTTGGAGGCAGGTCGTCCTAGAGGAGCAGCCACAGCTGCTCTTGCTTTGGGGCAACTCACAAAAGGTGAGGTTGAACTCCCGGGTGGTTCCCGGGGTCCCTTCTGTGGCACCCCGGCCAGTGAGGGTGGACCTGATGGAGGACGCACCTCTGGGAACAGGAGGCCTCGTGCCGGGCCCGCCGGCGGCCCCTGTACCGACAGCTGTCTTTCCCCACCTCAGAATAGCATCCCTTTCGAACACCACGGCAAGTAGCTGCGCGTCCCCGTCGGAAGGCGGCACTGGGTGAGTGTGCTCACAGCAGTCTCCAGACGGCAGGCACTGGGCGGGCGGGAGCTGACCCTTCGCCCCCGTGGGAGCTCACAGGTGGGCTTGGTCTTGCATGCCAGGTGCCGCAGGTAGAGCGAGGGCCCTCCGCCCAGTTCCTTCCCTCCTGCACTGTCCAGAGCACCTGCAGTCAGGTGCCCAGTCTGGGGGGCAGGCAGGCCGCAGGGAGTCCCCTGGTGGGGTGACTCCAGGACTGGCTGCTGTGCTGTGTCTGAGCCCTGCTGGGTAGCGGGGCCCCAGGGCTCCCCACTTGCTCCGGCTCCAGCAGCCCTGGGACACTCCAGCCGCTGGGTCTCGGCATTGGCTGTTGGGGTCGTGTGTCTGTCGCGCTCAGCTGAGTGGCCGCGATTGGTGGGGCCTCCTGCGTGCTCGCTGCGTGAGACCCCCTTGGTCTCTGTGGCCCTGGCTTTGCCGTCTCTCTTCCCTCCGCGTTTATCTGTCTTCCTCGCTTTGTTTTTCTTTCCAAACTTGGTCTCTGCCCAACACCTTGTCCCTGCTGTCATGTGTACCAACCTGTCGGCCCAGCCGCCTGCTCCCTGCCGATGACGTGCATGGCTGGGCACCCAGGGCACTTCTCTGGGCCAGGCTGGGCGGCTCCTTCCCTCCGCTGAGGGCTGCAGCTGGGGCTCGGGGCCACGTGGAGCCCGCTATGGCTCAGACACGGCGGTGCTCTGGGGACTGTTCAGGGGAACTGCTTGTCACCTCTCCCTCAAAGGGTGGGGATCCCAGTGTCTCGGGGGGCCTGGCCCCCAATTTCAGAATACGAGATTATTTGGGGGGGTGGGGAATGGCTGGGATCAAGTATCTCTTGCCGCTTGGACTCTGGTCCTGTCCTTCATGAGCCTCTCGGCTCCGCCTGCATGCATCTCCTCCTTCCCCGTCTGTCACTGTTCTGCTGAGCACCTGTCCTGGCCACAGAGGGCGCTCCTGGAGCAGCTGGGGACGCGGGCATCCAGAGTGGGGCTGGGTGACACCTGTCCCCTTCCTTCAGGGCACTCGTTGACCGACCTGGCCCCTGGCCGCACGCTGATCTTGTCCTGTGCTTTGGCTCCGACAGATTCCTGGTCGGGTGGCTTCCAGTGGTCTTCAGTCTGTCGTGCACCGATGAGAGCGCCCCTTGTGCTGTGAAGGGCAGACACTGAATGCATGGCTGATCCACTCTGTTACATGGCTTTACTAGTGACGCTCCCTGGGCTAGGACTCCGGGCCACCCACTCAGCAACGCCCGCGGGGACAAACTAAACTAACCGGACAGACTCCCAGCGCTGCCGCCGCCGCCGGGGCTTCACTGAGGCCCACGCGGACTCATGGTCCCGGGCCCGGGAAGAGACGTCGAGGGCGAGATGCTGGCAGGACCCAGACTCCCGTCCGAGCCGCCGGCCCTCCCTGCCGCGGCGGCACTCCACGCTCCCCGACGAGTCTGCTGTGACCACCACCTTCTACTTGGTTCTGACAGTTTTGTATCATTTTGCTAAAAATTATTGGCTTAAATCTGTGTAAAGAAATCTTTTTATTGTTTCTTCTTGTCTGTTTCTCCGGTCTTAAAAAAGGTGTTGACTTCAGAGAGTCCCGACTCAGACACCAGCGTGGAGTTTCTGTGTAGCCCGAGGTGGGCGCTGGGCACCTGTGCCACCAGCGATGTGCCTGCGTCTGTGTGGCGTGACCCACTGTGGAGAGGGGCATTCTCCAGAAATCATCACGTGTACACGTGTGTGCAGTGTGTGTCTGTGTGTGTTGTGTGCTGTGTCCTGTGACCTCACCTGGCTTTGGCCACCGCCCCTTACCCCCCCCCCGTAAACTGAGCCTCCAGGACTCCGACCGGTGGAGCCTTTAGAGAGTGTGGCCTCGGGCCAGGGCCTCGCGGTGCTCCCGGCGGGGAGGGGCCTGAGTGGCGGCAGAGGTGGGGGCGGCACTAGCACTTTGCTGATGGGGTTGCCGCAATGCCTTTGGACTGGGGGGCGTCTTCTGAACAGACTAACAGCGACGCAGAACGGCCCCTCGTGTGTGCTGACACCTGTGCGCTCAGGGCCGAGCCTGCGGCCGGCAGCCCTGGGTGTGGGTTGGCCCAGCAGGGGCCTGCGAAGGGAATCCCCCCCCGGAAGTGCCAGGAGGAGGGGACCCCACGACCTGTGGGTCCAGGAGGGTGTGTTGTGCTCTCACGAGCCTGGGAGCTGCCAGGTCCCATGTTCTCACCAGAAGGACCTGCAGAGCAGGGCCCCCGTGCTGTTCCCTGTCACGTTACTGTGTCAGACGCCCCAGGTGGTGGCAGCCGGGAGACAGGAGCCCTTCTCAGGAAAGGGGCGCACGTGTACACTCTTGGGTGCTCCCACCCTGCTGCAGTGTTTGGAGACCAGGGAGCTGGCTGGCAGTCCTGGGCCCGGAAAGCGTTGAGGGGGTGTCCCTCCTGCCCCGGAGCCCCACAGCACTGGAGAGCGGGTCCCAGGCACCAGGTGGCATTGTGGCAGCGCACAGGGTTTGATGGGGGCTGGAGGGTCAGGGCAGGTTGGGGCGCCCCCCGGAGGGGTGGCCACTGCGTGCAGCACCCTGCCCAAGTCCTCAGCATGTGGCTGTGGACAGTGTTGCGTCCCGTGACAGCCCCCAGGAGCTGTGGTGGCGTGTCTGTGCAGCTGTGTCGGTGACGTGTCTGACCTGTGCATTTGTGTGACCACTGTATTTGTGTACTTACTACACCGTGTAAATAATAAATATATGACGTCTACCTTTCCTCCCCGCTCCCAGCATGTGGTCGTTATTTCATCAGCTTGAGTCTTCAGTGGGTGGGGGACCCCATGAGAACCCTCTGGGCCTGGGAGGGTGGGGTGGGGCCTCTGGCCTGTGCCCTCCACCCTGGAACACACGGCCCCCGGCCCCCGGCCAAGCCTCCAAGGTGCGCTGACCATCTCAAGGTCTCCTAAGTGTTCCCGGAGTGTGACTTGGGGATTCACCAGTCCTCTCCCGGGGCCAGCAGGGGTGAGGCAGCTCAAGATGAGAGGGAGGGGAGATGTCTGGGGGGCTCCTGTCAGGAGCCAGAAAGGAGCGTGCAGAGCCCAGAGGGTGCCCTGTCCACCCTGCTTCTCCCCTTCCCCCCTCCAGTGCAGGCCGGTGGCTGCTAAGACCAGCATCCTCTGGGCTACCATTGAGGCTGACCCTTTGTGGCCTGGCAGAGGGGGGGTGGTGGCGAGGCTGATGTCTCAGCTTTGCCAGGAGCCCTACTGGCAGGCCTTATATAGGGTGAGGCATGAGGTGCAGGGCTGCACCTTTGCCTGTTACTGCCCACAGAGGGGCCAGAGACCAGGAAGGGTACCAGGCAGGGGCTAAGGGACTGGGCAGGTGTCTGGCTTCCCACACAGAGCCCTGGGGTGCTGTCTCCTGACCGAGCCCTGGACGTGAGCCCTCGCTTGCTTTTCGTTGCAGAGGAGCAGGGACGTGGCATCTCTCCGGCTGCACACAGCCCGCCAGGGCACCCAGTGCCGTCCCCAGCGCCCTCGACGCACCACCTACTGAGGCGGCCCCAGTGGTCTCTGATCGCTCCCCAGCCATGCAGGCGCCGCCGGCCACAAGGGCAGGTGGGTGTGAGGGGCCTGGGCGAGGCCAGCAGGGCTGGACGGGAAGTGCAGGGAGCTGATGTCCGCCCCGGGCGGTATCAGCGGCATAGGGTCCTGGCAGTGTCCACGGAGTGAATAAACAAGGCAGGAAACTTTGAACACACACCTTCTCGGGGATCCCGGCTGCCTGCTGGAAGGGCCTTCGCCCCCAGCACTCAGCCAGCATGCCGACAGGCCAGACGCACTTTGGTGTTTGCCCAGAAAGATTTGGGGTGAAGGGTAGACCACATCCCTCCCTTCCGCCAGACTCAGCTGCCCTGACACACAAGTTTATTCCAGACCCTCCAGAGGCAGAGGCGGGGAGCTATGCCCCCAGACACGGGACAGGCGGGCGGGGGGCCCCCCCGGGGGTGGTGAGTATGGGAGGCAGGCCCAGGGGGCAAGCCCGATGCAGGGCTGTGCTCGGCCCCACCCCCTGAAGAATGTCTCTGAAGCCGGGTTTCTAAGTCCTTGAGCCCAGCTGTGGGCACCTGGCAGCTCAGCAGGCTGGGTGTCTGGTGCAGACGGCCTGTAACCTCGAGCTTGACTTCACCACAGATCTGCTTTGGAATGACGCGGTTCCCATCCACCACCTCCCCCGAAAAACAGTGATGGGCGATGATCCACCGTGGGGAGCCGGGGGCCCGCCTGAGCCAGTCCTGTCTGTGAAATAAATACAAGCCCCGAGGCCTCGGCTCAGTGTCCCAGCATCCCGGCCGCACCAGTCAGACGCTCGTCTCCGGGGTGTGAGCCACCTCTCCCGCTTTCTCGGGCTCCGCCTTCAGGAACTGCTCCACCTCCCTCGAGTCCACACCGTCCCTGTCATCCACAGGGGGCTCGTGGCCCTTCTCCTCCTTGGCGGCCGCCCCTGGCCGCTTCCTAATGCAGATGTTGCCCAGTAGCAGCAGCAGGGAGGCGGCCAGCACCTCCGCCCCGGCCAGAAGGAACACGAACTGGTACACGTGCGTGGCGTCCAGGAGTCTGCCTGCAGGGGGCGGTGCGTCAGCTCAGCCCAGCTCCCGTGAGCTCCCCGCCTGTCCCACAGTGGACCGGGCAGGTCCTCCCTGGCACCTGCTAGCTGTGGGCCGGAGGACGTGGTGGCCCGGCTATGCCGGGCCGGGGTAAGGGTCCCTCCCACTAACAGCCACCCCACAGCGAATCCCCCTCCCTGGGATGGGCAGGTGCTGGGACTGGGCCCCTGCCTGCTGCAGCCTCACCTCCAGACGGGGGCCCGATGAGCACGGCGATGGCCTCCAGCAGCAGCACGAGGCCGATGGCACTGGAGAACTTGTGGGTGCCCACGATGGCCATGAGCACCTCGAACTGCAGGGCCCCCACCATGCCGTAGGAGATGCCGAAGAAGATGCAGAAGACCACCAGGCCGCTGTAGTTGCCGGCCGTGGAGCCCGTGAGGTCGGTGACGCCGTTGAAGAACATAGAGAAGCTGAAGAGGTAGACAGAGTAGGGCCGCACCCTGGGGAGCCCTGTGATGAATCCGGCAGCGGGCCGGGCGAAGATGTCGACAAAGCCCAGGACCGTCAGCAAGAAGGCGGCCCGAGCGTCTGGCACGCCCAGGTCCTTGGCGTAGCTCACTACGAACACGGGCGGCACAAAGAGCCCCAGCACCATGACGGAGGCAGCCACCGCGTAGACCACGAAGCCACGGTCCCTGAAGACGCTCAGGTCCAGCAGCCGCCGGGAGGGCCTCTGGGGCCCGGGCCCCACGCCAGCTGCCTCCAGGGGCCGCATGAGCGCGGCGCACACGCAGCAGTTGAGCAGCAGGCCACCCAGGATGAGGAAGCCGCCCCGCCAGCCATAGTGGTCCTGCAGCAGCTGGCCCAGTGGGGACAGCGCACACAGGAACACGGGGCTGCCCGCCGCCGCCAGCCCATTGGCCATGGGGCGCCGCTTGTTAAAGTACCGGTTGAGCATGATGAGCGATGGCTGGAAGTTGAGCGCCAAGCCCAAGCCTGGATGGGGGGACGGCAGGTGAGGTGCTGGCTCCACCCCCTTTGTCCCCAGCACATGCTCGGCAGAGGAGACCCAGTGTGCCCAGAGCCCTGTCCCCGATGGATGTGCCCGGAGGGGCGGCAGAAGAGGGAACACGGGCGCCCTGGGGTGTAGGTGACCAGGCTTCTCCATGGGCCTGAGCCATGGTCATCAGGCCACCAGGCACAGAGGGACCCCCAGCACCCCACCCTGCCCCGTGGCCAGCCCCACTCACCTGTAAGGACGCCAGTGGTGAAGTACAGCTGGATGACACTCTTGCAGAAGGATGCGGCCACCATGCCCAGGGACGCCAACAGACCACCCACCAGCATGACTGGCCGGCAGCCAAAGCGATTCACACACACGCTGCAGAGTGGGCCTGCGGGGGACAGCCACTGAGCGGCGGGTCCAGCCCTCCCCAGCGTCCCAGCTCGGCAGGCCCTCCGGGAGCTCCAGCCGCCCAGAGCCCAGTCGCAGCCGGACACTGTGCTGGTGTCTGCAGGCATGAGAACCAGCCTCCTGCCTGGTTCTCTGGGCCTCGCATCCGGGCAGGCACAGCTGCCAGGATGGGTCCCCGGCGGGGCTGGCCCTCACCTGTGCCGTATAGCATGGCGAGCAGGATGGACGAGATCCAGGCCGTGTCGCTGTAGCCAATGCCAAACTCACGCATGAGCTCTTTGAAGAAGACGCTGACCGCCTTGGGGAAGGCGTAGGAGAAGCCCGTGATGACGAAGCAGCCCGTGAGCACGGCCCAGCCCCAGCCCCCATCAGGGGCCGTGACACCGGTGGGGCCTTCGTCCACCACAGCCCCTCCCATGGCAGGAGGGCTGGTTCCTGGCTCCGGGTCCCTGAGAAAGGAAGCCAGGCTCACTGGGCTGTCAGGTGGTCATCCACCAGTGGCGTGGGGACAGACTCCTGCGAGGGCTGGCAGCCTGCCTCCTCACCTGCGATTGGCCCACCGCCCCCACCAGGCGGCTTCCGCACAGCCACTCCCAAGGGCAGCGGTTCTCCCGTGCTCAGCGGAGTCTCAGGCTTTACTTCTTGGAGGCAGACCTCAGGCCTCCTGCTCTGGGGTGATGCAGCAGGGCCCACAGGGTGGGCTGGCATCCCAGAGGGGAGGGACCTGGGGCCCCAACTGGGAAATCCTGCCACCTGGGGGTTGGGGCCAGACAGTAGTGCCATCGAGCAGGCAGGTGGGGACTGAGGGCAGGGGGACCCCACCCATGGCAACGCACAGGCCCCAGCTCCTCTGGGGAGAAGGGAGAGGCCAAGGGCTGGGCGGGTAGCAGGGGCCAAACCCAGATGCCTGTCTGCTGCTGGACTCGATGCTGTGGCAAGCTCAGGGCGCGCAGGGAGGGGCTCCCCACTGGCCTACAGGGGAGACCGGTCCAGCCACCAGGTGGCCTGTCTCGTGCCCCAAACCTTGCAGCAGTCCAGAGCCAGCGGCCCTCTTACTGCGCAGAGACTTGGCTCCTTTGGGACTTGGTAACTTGGAACCTGGGGCCAGACTTCCAGCTTGAGGCCCACCTCCCCCTTCGTCCCCTGTCCACCCCTCCAGCTGATCCTCGCACCAAAGATGTAGCCCCAGATCAGCCTGGTGGCTTGCCTCCTACCTTGCTGGACAGGAGCTGCTCCAAGGCGAGTCCGCTGCTGGCTGCAGGCGTGGGGAAGGAGGGCAGTCCCTGCAGCCGAGTCCTCCCCGCTGGCCAAACTCGGTGAACCAGCCCTCTGTGGGAACACCCGCTCCTGTGGCATAAATACTCCCACCTGCTCCGAGGCCCAAGCACCTCCTGACATTCCTTCCCATCAGCCCACTTCTGTCCTGGCTGCACTTCGGCACCTTTCCTCAGACCCCTCCTAGGCCTGCCACAGTCCCCTCCCCAGCGTCCTGGCCACACCACAGGTGCTGTGCCTTCCAGGGGGCTCTGACTTGGTGGGTGAGTGGGGAGACGCTTTTCAAGGGCCTCCCCATGTGATTCCAAGCAGTAGCGGCTATGTACGAGCACCAGCATTGGCGGTCTGGGCCAGTGCCAAGGGTGCCAGTTCTGGGAAACCTGAGAGAGGCTTGCTCCTCTCCGGCTGCCAGACCTCAGTGCCCTGGGCCTTGAGAGGCTCCCAGATGACAGGGAGCGAGATGGGGGCTGTTCCCGAGGCAGGGGCTGTGGCGGTGTCCGGGAACAGCACAGGGCCCTGCAAACTCGTCCACAGGTCTGTGGCCTGGCAGAGGTCCTGGGTGGCCCACGCACCTGCAGCACACGGGGAGCCTCAGTGCTTGGGCCCTACGAGCTCAGGGTCCGCGTGCGGGCCAGACACGCTGGTGGGCACCAAGTGGTGTGAGTCAGGAGGTCGCTGAGGGTCATTTTGAAGGAAACGTACTAGAAAATAGGTGTGTCTTAGGAACACGTTGTGATGGGGGGACGTTTAAGGCGGAAAGCAGGGGCACCCCAGACCCAGGGCTCGAGGTCAAGCGGTGCCAAGGAGGGGCATGTGTCCAAAACAGCCATCAGGAATGACAGCCCACCTCTGGGTGCCCAACATCACAAAGCAAGCCACGGCCTCCCTCCAAGCTCTGCCCGCCGCACCGGCCACCCTGCCGCTCTCTGGCCAGCCGTCAAGGGCGTGGGACTCCCTGGAGGCTCCCGGGGTCTGCAGGAAACAGGCTGGCTGCCTGTGGGATGCGGGGCATCCCCTGAACTAGCTGCTGGAAGTTGGAGGAGGCCCAGACACCAGGAGGGGACAGCATGTCCCAGGACCTGTGTGAGCCAAGTGGCTGCCATGCATGGCTCCTGCCACCAGGCTCTTCAGACTGCTTTACCCAGCTAACCGTCCCCCCAGCCTGCCCCGCCCGCGGTCAGCAATGGAATGGCCCTGCCCCATCCCCCACACCAGCTGCTCCTCAGTGAGGTTTCCCTGGGAGGTTGTGATTTGCAAGTGGGGGGGGTGGTGGGCAGAGGGAAAGGGGTGGGAGAGCAGGATGGGGGTGGTTCTGGTTTGGGGGCAAAGGGATTCTGTCCAGCAGGGCAGTGCCTATATGGGGTGGGGGTGGGGGGTGGAGGCAGGAGACGGCAGGAGTGAACCTGCTGGGTGAGGGACAGAGGGGCCTGCTGAGGCCCAGTCTAGACCAGGGATGGGAGGAGCGACCCCCTTCAGGGGCATTGGGGACCCTCACGTGGTGCTCAGAAAGGCAGTGGCAGTGCAGGATTGGGTGCATGGTGCTTGGCTGGCCTTTTGTGACATTTACCCTCCCAGGGAAGCACGCAAACCATGTCCCCAGCCCAGAAATAACCCTCCCTCTGAGCCTTAGAAAACCGATCCCCCAGGTCGGGGACAGGTGCCCTTCCTTGCCAGGTCCCACGATGGCACCACACCCTAGGCCGCTGGAAGCCCAGTGGGAAAGGCCAAGGGGCAGAGTCCCCGGGGTCCCTTGGAGGGACCTGAGCAGCAGTCACACATCTGAGGGTCCACTGTTCCTCCCAGGCCAGGCTTCTGCAAGCTGCTCCCTCGGGGTCCCAGCCCCTGAGCCAACCCCCAACTTGCCTGGCCTCCTCTGGCATCGCCCCTCCTCCCCACCCCCAGGCATCGCTCCCCTGCCTACATGCACCCAGGCTTTGAACTGCGCCTTGGTGTTGACAGTGCCCAGCCACACCCCTGCAGTCCTCACTGGCCCTGGCATCTGTACCGCAGTCCCCTCACCCTCTGTCTCGGGTCCTGTGTCTGGCCCATCAGCCCCCTGGAAAGGCCACGTCCCCTGGGTTTGGTGCGGCAGCTCCAGCCCTGGAGCCTGCAGCCTGTCCCAGTGCTCGCTAGGTGGCCTTCTGGGGCTGGCGGGCCATCCTCCTGCACTCCCAGCCCTGGGCGGGAAAGGGGCAAAGGCCTTCCTTCTGGACTCCTCCCTCAGCAGGAGGCCAGCAGCAGCTGAGCCCCGGGAAGCAGCCCCAAGTACCCCAGAGCCGGCAGGGGCGGCGGCAGACAAGAGGCCTCGCTGCTGCCCAGAGGAGGGAGAGCTTCCTTCCTTTCGAGCACATCTGGACCCTCGCCTGCCCGGGACTCGAAGACCCTGCCCTTCCTGGCTTGGGGCAGGATCCCTTGGGGCGGGAGGTGGGGGGTGTGCCTGCCGCTTCCCCTGGGGAGGGGGACACCGGGAACGCTCTGCGCTCCCAGCGTGCCTGGTGCCCCTGCAAGCTCTAGAGTGACTCCCATCTTCTGGCAAGGCCGGCGGGGGCGGGTGGAGGGAGGGAGGTGGCTGGGGAGCGGGAGCGGAGGGACCTCACACGCCCTCCACCCCCACCCCACCCCCCGCACCAGCGCTGGCGCAGACAGGCTGGACGCGCCTCGGGCTGCAGCTCAGGACTGGGCTTGGGGGTTCAGGCAGGGAGGATGCTCCGCCGGACCGCTGGCCGGCCGCGGGACGTGGGGGACGTGACCACGCGCCGAGGGAGGAGCCGCCGCCGTATTGCCTGGAGTAGGCGCCCCTTTGCCCGATGCCGTATTAGCCGGCGCGCACGAGGTGCGGGCTGTCGGGTCAGCGATCCCCGCAGCAGCATGGAATCCCGCGACTCCCTCAGGGCGGGCCGGCTTCCTCTTCCTCCGCTGGGGCGGCCCACACGCATATCTCCGGGACAGCGTCCCCTGACGGCCCATTTCACAGATGGGGACCGAGGCAACGCTTGAGGAGACCTAGACCCTGTCCATGCCGCTCCTCACCCCTAACCCCATACGGGTGTGCCCAGGCCTGACCTCGAGGCGCCTCGCGTGGGTCGACTGCTCTGTGTGGTGGCTTCTGCACTCACCACCTCCCAGAAGGGCAGCCCCAGCCCCCCCCCCTCACACTGCCTCAAAGCTGTCCTGGGGAATCCGAAGCCCCCAGCCTCACTGCCCCTCCAGCTAAGGTGTCCGGCTAGAGTCAGTGGAAGCCAGGTCGTGTCCTGGTGTCAGGCCCGAGGTCACGTGGGGTCGTTACAGAGCCTGCCTTGTGACCAGGCCCCCCAGGGCCCACCCCAGGCTCTGTCCACACCACAGACTGCCGGGCAGGAAGGCCCCACACCCACCTGGCCACGGCTGCGGGTGTCCTCATCGCCCCTGTGGGGCAGACCTCCCACTGAGGAGCAAGGCCTCGACCCCCTGCCTGAGCCCCAGGGCCCAGTCCGACCTGTCAGCACCCACAGCCCTCGGGCCTTGGCAGTGAGGCAGGGACACCCTGGAACCCAACTGCACAGCATCCACCCCTGCTCTGGGCTTTGGTTGAGCCCCACGCGCTTGGGTTGCATGGGGGAGCGCACAGCCACCATCCACTGACCCTCACTCAGACTGCCTGGCCACAGCCGTTCTTTCGGCCCAGGCGCCCCTGGGACAAAGGGCACTCTGGCCCTCCCTCCTGCCCTTTTGTCCCTCCCCTAGCCACCAGGCACCCCCAGTGGCCCAACTACTTCCTGTCCACTCACAAGCTTGCTGGTCACCGGCCTGGTCCACTGTCCAGGAAGATGCATTACCAACCCATTGTGCAGATAACCACACTGAGGGCCCCCCGCCCCAGCCCCTGGTCTGGGCCTGGGAGGGGGTGAGGGGAACCCAGGGGGCCCAGGCCAGTTCCTGGTGGGCGTGTAAGTTTAGGGTGAGGCCAGGAGAGAAAGGAGGTGAGGACGAGGGCTGCCCCCATGTTCCCCACTTTCTGGGGGGGGGGCACCAAATATAGCTGGAGGGCCTGGGCTGCTGCAGGCTGAGCTATTTATACCCAGGACCTGGCCACCGGGCGCAGCCACCTCCTGGCTGGAGCCCAGCCCCCGAGGGCTGCCCGACGGAGGGGTGGCTGCACCGGGCAAAGGCAGTTGACCAGGGGTGGCCTGGGTCCGAGGGCGCGGAGGGGACGCGGCCTGCTCTGGGGTGCTACCTTGAGCGGTGGGAGGCTTGTCCGAGCCTCCGCGCCTTGGACCGGCAGGGGCAGGGACAAGGGGGGCAAAAGCGCGGGCTCAGTGCCCGGGCAGATCGGAAGGTCCCGGAGCCTGACCCCCGGCCCGTGCGGAGCATCCAAGCCGAGCCTACCTGCAGCCACTCGCCAGTCCGCTTCTGCCCTCCTTCTTGGCTGCTGGGCTCGCAACAGGGGCGACTAGGTGCCCTGGTCGCTCGCGCTGCACGTCCCCCGTGCACGTCACGGCCGCTGGCACCGCCCCTGCCGCCCCGCCCGGACCCCGCGCGGCCGAGGGAGGGGCGCCCCCTGCTCCCAGACCAAGCGTCGCAGTGCTCCCACCGGGCCGGCGACCCAGGAGCGGGCCCAGCCGGTAGACGTGGCTCCTCGCCCGACCGGACTGGTCCCGCGCACTCCGAGCCCTCGGTCAGGCTGCCCGGCGCTCGGCCGCCTCCCGCCCCTCCGTCTACCGGCTTCGGTGCGCGCTGGCTTCCAACACTGGCCGTCCCGGGACCTCCCTCCCGGGCAGGGATCTCTCTCCCCCCAATCCCGGGGCCGCGGGCATCCACCAGCAGCTCTCGTCGAGGGTGTTTGCGGACCCCGTGGATTTCCCGTCTCCGGCCTCCCTCCCCAGCCCCGCCTGGGGTCTGCACCCCCATCCAAACCTGCGCTTCCTCCGGGGCCGGGATTGGGGCACGAAGGGCGGTCCCTGCGCTGCCTAAGTGATCTTGGGCGAGGCGGCACCCCCTCTGAGCTTCCGTTTCCCCGTGTGGCTCAGAGTTCTGCGAAGCGGATAAAGCCGCTTGCCTTCCCCTCACATACCCAGAACGTAGACGTGCGGCGAGTGGGAAACATCCGTCCTTCCGCAGACCGTCGCCCTTGGGGGAGGGGTGGTTCTGCCGGTAGGGGGCAAGGTACTCAAACCCCACTGGTCTCCTCTGCCACTGGAAAGAACTAAGGTTTGAGGAGGCGCCAGGCAGTGGGACTTTCGGACTTTCTGCCGGCGGGGGGGGGGGGGGGGGCACTGGAGCTGAGGCCACGGGAACACTTTCCACCTCACCAACCTGGACTGGCACAGAGGGTCCCGGGCTGCAGCAGGCAGGGCCGCTGCCCACTCTGGCCACTATCACAAAGACCCCAGCAGGTCCAGAGTGGGATGGGGGCTTCAGTGGAGGGTAACCTCTCCAGGGGCCTGGGGGGCCCAGACCCCACACGCAAAGAGGGGCAGAATTGGCCTCCTGCCCCCTGGTCCACCATGTGACCACCTCTTCTGAGGTGCCAAGTCCACTGAGGCCCCTGCTTTTTATTTTGGACTCTGAGACCCCCTCCCCCAAGCTCCTTTCCATGCCGTTGGTTCCAGGCGTGGGAAGTCACTGCTGCAGGCCCATGTGCTCCAGGGGCCCCCAGGGCTGTCCCCGACCTCCCTCCCAGGTCGGCTGAGGCTTGGGGTGTTCTCCACCTTCATCTGGAGTGTTCTACTTGTGCACGGGGACGGAGGAGTTCCGAAAATGACACTGGAAACCTGGAGAAGCTTCTGAGGGTCTTGGTGGCAGAACCCAGGGAGGTGAGGGGACAGGCCTCCTGTTCCTACCGGGCCAGGTCCCAGGCTCCAGGGGACCTCCCGGGGCTTGATGGAGCCACACAGAACCCAGTCTTCAAGCCCCCACTGGACGCCAGGCCTGTGGTTTGCCCAGCAGGCTGCCGCCACCCCATGGACAGGGTCGGGGCAGGCCCGGCAGAGTCAGGGAAGACAGCTGAGTCATGGGCCAGACACTCCTGCCCAGCCCCCACCCCTGCCCTGGGGCTCACAGGGGGTCCAGGCTCAGGAGAGTCCCTGCTGTGCTTAGGGACCTGGTGCACAGTTGTCAGAGCGGGTCTTTATGGTCCCCCCACCCCTGCGGCCACACTTGCCCTGACTCCGGGTTGGAGATGAGAGTCTGCCCAGCCTGTGAGCACAAACCTGACTCACCCGGGCTCTCGACCCAGGTGGCTGTTAGCCACGGCTGATAAGTGGGGCTGGGGGTCAGGGTGTCCTGCTCACTAATGAGTTACTCCCCCTGACCCCATCCTCTGCCTGTCCTCAGCGTGTCCCTGTGGCAGGAGCCACACGGCACATGGCCTTTTGTAACAGGCTGCTTTCACTCGGCAAGCGTTCCCACGGTTCATCCGTGTTGCAGCTTTTATCAGGTCCCTCCTGTTATGGCCAAATGATAGACAGTTGGCTGTGTAGATGCGCCCCACTCATCTGTCGGTGGGCACCGAGGTCCTTTCCACTGCTCAGCTGTCATGGGCAACGTGCTGCACACAAACGTCCCTGTGGAGCTTCCGTGGGGACCTGTCTTCGTCTGTCTTGGGGAATGAGCCAGGAGCGGCTGCAGCACGGGAACGGCCCGGCAGCGGCGGGGGGGACCCAGTCCCTCCACATCTGGACCATGCGGCTGCTCTCCCCTCTTCTTTTTTTTTTTTTTAAATATTTTATTTATTTATCTTATAGGGGAAGAGAAGGAGTGAGGAAGAGAAACATTAATGTATGGTTGCCTCTCATGCGTCCCTCGCTGGGAACTGGCCTGTAACCCAGGCATGTGCCCTGACTGGGAATCCAACCGTGATACTATGGTTCACAGGCCCGCGCTCAATCCACTGAGCTATGCCAGCCAGGGCCTCTCCCCTCTTCTTTTTTTTTTTTTTTTTTTTTTTGATTTCAGTTCAATGCATTAATATTTATTTGCAACCTGTCTTTTTTTTTTTTTTTTTTTTGTTTTTTGTTTTTTGTTTTTTTTTTTTTATTCATTTTTTTTCCCTCTTCCCCCCCCCCCCCCCCCGCCCGGTCTCCCCCCTCCCTCCCATTCCCCCCCCCCCAAGTCCTCATCTCTGTGTCATTCATACTTGTTCCTCAAAATCCCTCCCCCTTTTTCCCCTTAAGTTCCCTTCCCTCTCCCCTCTGGTCGCTGCCCACTTGTTCTCTATTTCCTCTCCCCTCTTCTTAAAGCCAGACTCGTGGCTTTGACTCCAGTTTCTTGAGGACTGATGACCTGGAGTGCCTTTTCGCGGGCTGCGGGCACTTGGCCTTTCCCCACTGGAGAAACGTCAGTTTGCGCCTTTTCGTTGAGTGTGATGAGGACGTGTTCTGGACCCTTCTCAGACGCGTGGTTTGCAGGTGTCTGCTCCCATCTCTCCCGTGAGCTTTGAGACGCAAAAGCTTTATCTTTGTTTCTTGGGTAGCTGTGTTTCTGCTCCCAGGTCTAGTGACCCAGTGTTGCGAAGACTTGCTGGTGTCTTCTCCTGAGAGTTTTGTAGTCTTAGCTCTTGTGTCCAGGTCGGCCCACTTGGAGGGGTTTCCGTACGTGGTGTGGGGGACGAGGGACTTCCTTCCGAATGTAGACATCCAGTCGTCCTAGCCCTGACAAGGGCACGTCCGTGTGGTCAGCCTGCTGCCATGTTGAAGCCACAGTGGGTGGCGCCAGGCAGGGGCCTCCTTGTGGGGCCGGAGGCTGCCCTGGGTCTCCCCACTCCCGGGGCAGCAAAGCCTCTGTGCCTTGCCACCCACGGCACTCGAGCCTCAAGCAGGAGGCCCTAGCGGTGGGCATGGAGCAGCTCTCCCCGGCACCGAGGGCAGGAGGTGCCTGGAGTCTCGGCTGCTCTGTGGGGCCGTTAGAGTCCCACCTCTGCCTGGGGCTGGGGGGCTGGACAGGAAATGGCCCTGCGCATTGGGGCTGCCCCCGTCCCCAGGCCCTTTGGGTCCAGCGCCCAGGGCACTTTTCCTCCTCGTTCCACTGCCCCATCCCATCCTGAGCTATGGGCGGGGTTGGGGGTCCTCAGGTCTCCCCCTGCCCAGCTAGGCCCTGGGAGCGGGGCTAGGACGCAGGGAAACATGAATCGGTGGAACCTGCACTCAGCGCTTCCCTCAGGCTGGATCCCCTCACCTCCCTGTTTGCTGCCTGGGCCCGAGCTGCCCTTCCAGCCTCTGTGCGAGGGTCCCACTGCCTGCTACTCCCTCCCCTCCTCCTGGAGGCCCCCAGCCCCGCTCTGCTGCTGCCCACAGGCCTGTCCCCGCCCTGTGTCCCACAGGCACAGGGAAGTGACACTCCATAGCTCGGGAGCAGCTGTCTACCTCATCTGTGGATGTCTGCCCCCGGGTCTGGGCTGAGTGAGGTGTCACTAAGAAGCTGTGAGGGGCCAGGCAAAGATGTAGGATGCTGTCTGTGAAAGGCTGGTGCCAGAAGCCCCACTGTGGTGTGGGGTGTGGCCCTCCCATGGCTGGGCCTGGTCCCCAGCACCCACAGTCTCTGGCGGTGGAGCCCGGGACAGAGCTGGTGGCTGCATCATCTCTGCTGGCAGTGGCCCACTCCTGTGGCCTGTCCAGGGTCTGAGGGCAGCCAAGTGGTACCTGCCGACCAGGTGAGGTTTGGCACCTGTCATAGGTTGGGGACAGCTGTGGAGGCTGGCTGAGCTCGACACCTCACACACAGACCCTCCTCAGTTAGGGGCCTAGCCCAGGGGCCGCCCAGTGAAAACACACTGCCCCACACTCCTGTCCAGGCCTCCAGCCCCAGCCCTCAAACGTAGTGGCCACTTCTTGGGCCTTGGACCTGCAGCCAGATGGTGCTCAACTTCTCCCTGTGGCCGTCTCTGGCCTCCAGGGTTCCCCTGCAGGTCCCAACGCTCCCCCCACCTCCCCTCACCCGCGCCCACCCACCTGGAGAGTGGGATCTGGAGCTGTAGCTCCCCACATGCCCCCCAATCTCAGTTCGAAGCATCCCAACCCCTGCCCCAAGCCAAGGCGGAGGATGGGCATCTCTTCCCCGGGCCAGGTGGAGGGTGGCAGCCAGGCTTTGTGGGGCAGTGGGAGTGGGCGTGGCTGTGGGCCAGGCTCTGCACATCTCCTCTAGCCCGTGCGGAGCCGGAGGCCTTGCACGGCCTTCCTGTGCCAACCGCAGCCCTTCCTCCCCATGACTCGGCACCCACTGCTCCCCGAGGGACCGCCCAGGGGCTCGGGGGGGAGGGCAGGACACCTCCTAGGGGCAGCTGACGGCTCTTGTCCATCCCTTGTCCTCACAGTGACTCCAGCTCAAGGGTAGGCTTTCGTGTGGGGCGTGTGAAACCAGGAGGTGTGCTGGGTTGCCCAGGGCCTCACAGGCTCTTGGCTTCCCTCTTGGTTTCCTCCTCATGCAGAGGTGGACATTGTGGTCCCTGGGGCCTGAGAGGTATGCTTCAAGCCCCACCAGGGCACCCCCAGGCCCAGAGTCACCTTCCACTCACTGGCTGTCTTCTACGCAGTGGGCAGGATGGCAAAGATGGACGCCAGCCCCCTTTAAAGACACCTGGGGGGGCGTCCACGTGGCCAGATGCTCGCCCGCTTGGTGCCCACTGTACAGACATCCCTCACTGGGCCCTGGGAAGACCCTCACACCTTCCACTTCCCACGCAGCCTGGCTTATTGATCTGCCTGATAGTTAATGCCTCCTGGCAGCTCCTGCTGCAGCTCCTGCTGCAGAAGCTGCCTCCGCTGCAGAGCCTGGAGAGAACAGCAGAGCCTTTCTTAGGGTTAACCGTATTGGGACGTTTGTCCAGCACTGGCACAACCAACTTAGGGACCAGCCCTGGGCAGCACCCATGCCCTGAGGGTAGAGAAAACGTTCGGACCGGAGGGGCTTCTGTGCCCATCTCTGCTTAGAGATCCACCTCCTGGGCGGGCCACCTCCACCAGTGCCACCTCCAGGCGGGTTGAGCACACATTTTGTCTTCACTTGGGGCAATTGTGTCCCCCTCAGCTCCAGAGGACGCTCACACTCCAGTGACCAGTGTCCCTACCCAGAAACTGCCTGCAAAGGTGCTTTTGTTTCTCTTTGTAACGTGTGGTCCAACACATGCACAAAAGCGCACCGGCTGTAAGCGCTCACGGGGGACGAAGTCTCACAAACCAAACCTTCCAACAGGGCCCAGACCCGGAGACCTGCGCGCCCGCGCCCTGTCACTACCGGAGGGACGCGCACCACCCCCTGCAGCCCCACCCGCCCAGATGCAGCCTCGCATCCTGCGCAGTGCCCCCGGGCCCCCTGCGGCCCCGGCCGCGGCTCAGGTTCACTCTCTGGGTTCAAGACGGGAGCGCTCCGGGAGCTCCGGTCCTGGAGACGCCTCAGGTCCTCCAGCCCACCCCCGACGGTCCGAGGCCCTCCTCACTCTGCTGGCCCGGCTCAGAGTCGGGTCGGCCGGGTGCCCCATATTCCCCCCGGCGCCCGCGCACCGGCCAGGGAGGGGCCGGGAGGGGCCGGGAGGGGCGGTAGGAACCTGGAGGCCGGCTCACGTTTCCCATCGGCGGAACCTGAGCGCTGCACCGCGCTCGCCCGGACGGTGGCGGACGGACTTGTGTCGCTATGGCAATGCGACAGGAGCTGGGGTTGCTCAGGGTCCCGAGCCCTGCGTGAGGCGAAGGCGCGGCGCAAGGCCTGGGGCGCGGCGCGGACGCGGGAGGGTCCTTCGCTCGCGGCCTCTCGTCGCTTTCCGGAAAAAGCTCTGAGAAACTCAAGACTTTGCAGGCCGCGGTGTGTGGACGCCCGGAGCCAGGCGGGCCGCCAGGATCCCCGCGCGGAGTCCCGCAGCCCCAGCAGACGCTCGCCGGCTCCAGATTTGTGCGGCTCAACACTCTGCTCCCTGCGGCGCCCATAGGTGAGGCTGCCAGAGAGGACAGGTTCTAACCCAGGCAGTCTGCTTCGGGACGGTGGTTGAGAAATTATTTGGGACTTATTTAAAAGTGTCAGAGGCAGTACAGGGATTTGCCCCGTTCCTTTTGCCGAGATCCCCCGACCACCTTCAGGAGCACAGTTGGTTTGGCAGGCTAACCAATTTTGCTACAGGGAACTCGGGAGCCCAAGGCTGTAGCCTGAGTCACGCATGAGGCCACCTAAGTCATAGCCTTGGGTGACAAATTGCATGTGAAAGGCTGTTGTTATGGGCCCTGGAGGCACCACCAAGAGATTCCAGGAGGTGACAAGCTAACCTTGTTTCCGCAGTGTAGGCAAGCCCTGGAGAGGCACCCAACCCCGTGTGTCCCAGGGAGGGACCGCCTCTGATGCAGATAAAGAACTAAGATCAGATACAGAAATACTAGGAAATTTGGCTCTGCTCAATCTTTCCCCCAAACCTCTTACCTACCCTTTTCTTCTCAAAAAAAGATTGACTTGAGATGGGAAGTTAAGAAAGGCTTTAGGCTCCGTATCCCACTGTCTTCTCAGATCGGCACCTGAATAAAGCAGCAGTAAAGGTTCGATCCTGGTCTCTACTGAGTGGCTCTGGTAGCGACGGCAGCACAGCCGCCTGTCCCGATTTCAAAACCAGGATCCCGAGGACAGGATTTGTTCACGTACTGCACGGGCGACTTTACCGCCCAGGGTGCAGCCCACGACCATCCTGCTTTCCTCTTCTTCTGTCCGGAACAATTCGCAGTCTGGCTTTGACTTTAGAGTCCGTTACTTT
Source organism: Artibeus jamaicensis (assembly GCF_021234435.1). Taxonomy (NCBI): domain Eukaryota; kingdom Metazoa; phylum Chordata; class Mammalia; order Chiroptera; family Phyllostomidae; genus Artibeus; species Artibeus jamaicensis. The sequence continues at coordinate 8,936,828 of NW_026521468.1, read as the reverse complement.
GTAGACTCCTCCTCAGTTTGGATTTATCTGACGGCTCCTCATGGTTAACAATGTCAAGTTACGCACTTTTGGTAAGAAAACCTGAACAGTGAAATTGTGTTCTTCTCCATGCATCTCAGCAGCAGGCAGATGATGTCACTTTGTCCCATTACTGACTGGTCACATGGCCTGCGTGGTGTCTCCCAGGGTCTCTGTCAGAGTTCGTCATATTTCCCTTTGTGAGTAGTAAGCACCTCGTGGGGAGAGGCCTGGAGACTGAGTCTCCTGTTTGTGGCCGTGCTGCTCGTCGCTGACCCCAGTGTCCAGTCCACGAACTAGTGTTTTCGGACGCAGACGTGTCATTCTTTCCAAATGGTGACGTTTCCCCGTTACTGTTATTCCTTCCACGTTCATTAGTAGGGTTGTAGAAAAGAGTCTTTCCATTTTCCTGTTTATTCTGTTAGTTGTGTTGTTATTGACAGTTTTTCCTTCATTCCATGGGTTATAATCCGTTACCACCATTTATGCTGTTGCTCTGCTGGTCCAGATTCAGGCGTTGGGCACCCCTTCGAGCTGGGTCCTGCGCCCTGTCCGCACATCCCGCTGTTCTGACCACTCCAGGCGCATCTTGTGCTTCTTGTGACCGAGCCTGGACTCAGTTGCTTCTCTCAGGAAAGAAGCTGCTGCTTCTGCTGTAGAAAGTGGTGCTTAGAAATCAAGGTCTGGCCCTGGCTGGTGTGGCTCAGTGGACTGAGCACCGGCCTGTGAACCAAAGGGTCGCCGGTTTGATTCCCAGTCAGGGCACCCGTTTGAGTCCCAGTCAGGGCACATACCTGGGTTGCTGGCCAGGTCCCCAGTAGGGGGTGCACAAGAGGCAACCACACACTGATGTTTCAACCCCTCTCTTTCTCCCTTCCTCTCTCTGTAAGTAAATAAGAACAATCTTTAAAACAGTAAAAGAAATCAAGCTCTGGCCACAGATGTGTCCTTGCGGCCAGAACATCACTGCTCATGGCTTTCCCCACAGGCAGAGCCAGGAAACATCTGCACACACGCGCACGCCCGTGTTGGCCTCCGCTCCTCTGTGCCTGGGCGTGCACTCAGGAGGGGGTCAGGCTGGTGCCTGCGGTTCCCGTCCCTCACCCTGGCCTCGCTCTGCACCCCTTCTCACTGGACCTGGCCCACTGCCCTCAGGTGATGGATGCATCTGCTCAGTCCTGGGCCATGGTGTAAAGTCTCTTCGCAATCACCACCCTGTATTTCTGTGAAAAGCAGACCTAGCTGGAGTCTGATGTTTGCACACAGTTGTTTTTGCTTTATCCTCAGAACGCACAGTCAGAACTCCACTGTCCGGCGGAGTTGGCTTCAGTGTGGTTATGTTGCGTGGACCAGGCCAGGGCGTTTGGTGCTCTTAGAGTCACTGGGGTGAGGTGTTGGTGTGGGGAACAGCCACATGCTTCTGACAGTCGGTGGGTCTGAGCGCGTAGCCGCCGGAACGTTCTCCTCTTGCATCTTATTTCTCGTCTGCTCATTCGTGTGGGGAGGGAGCTCGGCAGGTGTCAGTGGAAACAGAAAAGCCCTGCCTGCCCTCGCTGCGTGGCGCCCGTGACCCAGCCGGTGCCAGGGAAGGGACTGGCGTCCGTCTACTCTCCGCTCCTCCTTCTGGTTTGACAGGTGGCGGTGTGTGGGGTCTGGCCACCTGTGAAGGGCGGGGAGGAAGGCTTGGGGTCACAGGGCCTCCCTCAGTGGTGTGCTCCGAGTGCAGCTCAGGCTGCCTCTGCCGTGCAGCCGGGGGTGCTGGTGTGGCTTCCACCGCCAGCGAAGCCCCTGAGCTTCCCTCAGCCTCGAGGGAGTGTTTTGTGAATCAAGCTCAGAGCACGCATTCACACAGCAGCAGTGAGGCCACACTCCCTGCCACAGCAGGCATGGGGTCTGCTGCACCGGGTACGTGGGGGCGGATCCCAGTGGCCGAGGGGACGGCCAGGTGCATCCGGAGCCGGTGCTTCCGGGCAGCAGGTGCACAGGTGCCTGCTTCGGGGTCTGCCCAGCTGAGGTGTCTGGACCACTTGCTCAGAGGCGCCTCGTGTCTGACTTTAGGCCTTTGCTGGTGGTCCCTCTGTGTGCCTGGTGGGGTCTGTGCCTGCAGGCGCTGGGTCGAGGTGACGCGGGGCTCCCCAGATGTCCATGTGGACACAAGCGGCTCCAGGTTTTGGTCGGCCACACAGGGGTGTGACTGATGGCACTGTCATGTGTCTGGGTTGGGTGGCCTGCGGCGCCTCTCTGACTTTGATGTTCCCACCCACTCACTGTGTGACAACCACCCGTGGAGGCCAGAGCGCCACTTCCTTGTCCTACGCCTGGGCTGTCCCTGACCCTCGTGGCTGGCCTGGCCTGGCCCTGGTTTCCCAGAGAGCCTGTCATCAGCACAGGGCCCTGGCCTGACATGCGCTGCATGCATGTTACCTATAACCGGTGTCACGTGTGTACATTACTTCCTGTGTGTGTGGCGTCCCACCTTTGACAGACATGTCCCTTGTGCTGTGTGTCCCATGTATGTCACTCATGGTGTGTATGCCCCTCAGGACCCTCGAGGCCTGGGCCCTTGGGGAGCCCCTGGCACTGCAGCACTGGTGTGACCAGGCAGTGGGGAGCTGGCCCGGAGCCCCTGCTGCCTCCGGTGGTGACAGCAGCCAGTGTCAGCCAGGCTTCCCAGGGACCGTGTGTGTGGACAGTGAGAGTCCCTGACAGAGCCTTCCCCTCTCGCTGCAGCTGCTGCGATGCCGCCCCCTCCCTCGGAGCAGGCCCTGAGCAAGCTGCTGGCTCGCAAGGAGGAGGAGTGGAGGGCGCTGCAGGCCCAGCGCTCCCAGCTGCAGGAGGCGGCGCTGCAGGAGGTGCACGGCCGGCTGGAGGAGGCCCAGCGCAGGCTGCAGTGCCTGCAGGAGGACTTCCTCTACAACCTGCAGGTGCTAGAGGAGCGGGACCGCGAGCTGGAGCGCTATGATGCCGCCTTCGCCCAGGCCCGACGGCTGGAGGAGGCCCGGCAGGCCGAGGTGAGCGAGCTCAAGGTCGAGGCGGCCAGGCTGCGGCAGAGGCTGGCCAGGGAGGCCCAGCGGCTGGAGGACCTGCAGCAGCAGCAGCAGCGGAGGGAGCACGAGCACCGCCTGGAGCTACAGCGGGTCCACAGGTGGGAACACACCGCCCCTTCCCCATGCGCCCACCTACATCCCTGTCAGCGGGCACCTGGCTGTCCACTCGGACAGGCCCAGAGCCAGGCAGCAGGCCCGTGGACCAGGCAGCATGTCCACGCCCCACACGGCCTCCCTGGGATCCCGGGAAAGAGCTGTGGCCTCTGCCAAGGCCAGCTCACCCGGAGCCCGCTGGGTCTCGACCACCAACCCGCCATTGGCAGGGCCGCTGCAGAGGGCGCTGGTGCAGGCGCAGGGCCCGAGGCTGGTGTGGCCGCCCCGCCCCCCGCGGGCTGTGTGTCTCACTCCTCACACCTGCTGAGTGTCCAGAGTGTCCTCGAGGTGCGTTTCGTTACTCTGTCAAGTGTCTCCTCAGGTCCTTTGCCCACTTACTGTTGCCACATTTGGGGCATTTTTAGCCATTAGTTTCTTGGAATGCATTTCCGTCCCACCCTCTGTGCCCTTGGACCCGGGGACATGGACGCTGGCGCTTTTGTTTCCGTCCCGCGGGTCCCCTTGGTTCCGTTAGCCTGTGTTTTTCATCTGCCTGCCTCCGTTCTTTGGTCAGGTGGTGTCCGTTGTTCTGTCCGCAAGTCCTGGGTCTTTCGCCTGTCATCCCCGTTCTGCAGTCGAGACTGGGGTTCTTGCTCTTGTCAGCTCCCAGACGTCCGCCGGACCCTCTGCCGTGTCTCCTCTCCCTCTGCCGAGGGTCCCCTTTGTTCTGAACGGGTCCGGCGTTGCCGGCTGGGCTTGTCGACGGGGGGGCTTTTAGACTTGGTGGGGCAGTGCTGGCCTCTGTCCCCTCGGCGTCGGCATCTGCTGACCTCCCGTTTTATCTGAGAAGAGGTCTTCCCGGCCTCGCTGGGGGCTCTGTGACGAGGCTGTGCATGGCGACTCCGGGCAGCAGAGGCCACCTGTTGCGACTGACACCGAGTATAATGCACAGGCTGCAGCAACCCTGTGGAGAAGAAGGGGACTGACCACACGGCCACTCTCAGGGGGAGACCGCCGGGACCCTCGCCTGGACAGGCTTCTATTGTTTTTCTCGGGTCCTACATCAGAGGAAGCTTTATTATCTCACATAGAATATTATTGTCTACGTTTTAGGTACAATCGAGAAAATGAAAATAACATGCAGAGGTGAAAGGCGATGAGCTGATTAGCTCTGTCCTTGGGGAAAGTTCACACAGGCTTTGGAAATTACCCTGAAGATAGATGATACGTATTTGTTGTTTAAGACCAGGGTGAGGGAGTTTTAGCAAGAGGGAGCCATGACGGTCTGTGTGCATTTTCTAGGCCTGATTCCCCTGGGAAAAGTCGGTTTGAAGGTCTGGCTCCCGCCCACCACTTTGCTTCTGTAGGTTTTCGGTTCAGAGCTGAGTCCCATTTGCCAGACCAAAACAAACCGCTCCCCTACAGCTCTGCCCCCTTCCACGTGCTCTGTTGCAGGCAGTCACCTGTCTGGGTGTAGTGAGCAGGTGGGGGTGGGTGTGAGCGCAGCCCCCTGCTCCCACTGCAGCCACCTCTGCAGAGCAAAGCCCCGGCTCATGCCTCTAAAGCTCGCCCGGCAGCGGTGTCCTCCTGTGGACCGCTGCCCAGGTCTCGCCTCAGCGCAGTTGTCTCCACACAGTGACAAGAACGGAGAGGTCGACCAGCAGCGGGAACAGTACGAGAAGCTGAAGTGGGCGCTGGAGAGGAAGCTCGAGGAGCTCGACGGCCAGCTTGCCCTGCAGAGGCAGGTGGGACGTGTGGCGACGGGTCCCTGTGCAGGCCGCCCTGTCCTGAGTGCCCGAGGGGCACGGAGATGACCGTCACGGGCTGCCCAGGGTCCCCGGGGCCCAGGCTGGATGGAGGGCGGGCCCTCTGCGGGGAGCCTGCGGGGTCTCTCTCCGCAGTGGCTGCCCGGCGTGAGCTGGAAGGGGGCGCTGTCAGTGGCCGTGGAAGAGCGGGGTTCACTTTGGGAGCCTGTGTTCCCGTCAGAAGCAGAGGAAGTAACTGTAAGCCTAACTGTAGATTTGCCAGCAGACAGGCGACACCTCGCCCTGTCACCGAAACCTCTCCTCAGTTTCGGTGACTGTGCCTGACGTCCAGATGCCCCGGCCGTGCCTCGGCCCGTGTGCCGTGAGGCCTCCTTCCGGGCTGTGCCGGGCTGGGCCTGTGGCTGTGGCTGGTGTTTAAGGAGCCTCCTCCCCGAAGCCCCTCGTGACGCGGGAGCTTCCCTGCTCCCCACAAGGCAGGCGCAGGTGGGGCAGGGGCATGAGGTGGCCCGCCCGGTCCCCTCAGCAAGTGTCAGAGCTGCCACCTGAGTCCCAGACGTCCCCAGCACAGGAACTCTCACGCTGTCCCTCTGGGAGCCATGCTGAGCGAGCGCCCACGTGTTGGGCAGAGCCCTGTGGTCCTGCACGGGGTCAGCGCTCTCCGGAACGACAGGCCTGCCCTGCCAGCCCACTGGCCCTGGCACAGCGTCAGCCCGAGGCAGGGTGGCGTCGCAGAGGCATTTGTAGACTCGGCTGCCCCTTCACACGGCCACGCCCACCCACCAGGGCACGGGGGGCGCAGCAGCCCGCCCTTCCCTGCCGGTGCTCACAGCCCCTGCGGAGCCCTTCTTCGTCTGCCGTGGGCAGGTTTGACACCCGGGCCCAGCCTGCGTTCTTGGGCACAAAGTGGGGCTGGGCTGGGCGACAAGAAAAGACCGTCCTGACTTTTCTGACAGCGAGGAGGTTTCCTCACATGCGCCAGGTCACTTCCGAAGAGGGCGCTTCCGGGGCTCCAGGCAGGGGAGCGTTTGTCCGGGGGCTCAGTCCGAGGCACGCCTGTGCCGGGGTGGGGCCCATCTGGGGCCCCGCCCTGCTGGCCCCTGCGCTCCAGCTGTGGACTGGTCCCCGTCTCATGCCCATTATCGACTCGGAAGTGGAGTCAACTCCTTGCTGATGAACAGCACCTCTCTCTTTAGAAGGCTGTGTGAGGCGAGGGGTCCGCACGGCCCACCCACTGCAGGTCGTGCCGCTGGGGTGGCTTGGGGTCAGGGCCCCTGGGGCGATGGATGGAGGGGCATCACCTGCGGGACACGGTGGGCGGGGCTGACCTCTTACCTTGGACAGGGCGGTCAGAATGGTGTCCTGAAAATGGGACACACGAGCCTGTGTCTGCAGGTGAGGAGGGTCAGGGAGCTGCGGGCACCCGTTTGCCCAGGGAGTTTGGCGCCAGTGTTGGGGTGCGGGGCGCTCTGGGGGCGGGGCTCACGGGCTCTCGCCAGGAGGGGCTTTGCTCCAGGTGCAAGGGCACCAGCTCTGGCCTTGGCGCAGATGCCCGGTGAGCTCAGTCATGACTCTCCTGGGCTGGCCGAGACCGTCATTTGGTTGTCCTGTGCGATGGCTGTAGTGGTGCCTAGTTGTCTTTAGCTTCATTCGGAACAGTTTTGTTAGACTGTATTGTGACAGCTGTCACATCAGCGTGCGTTTAAAAAAGCATACCAAAATTGGTGAATTTTTGTGGCCATTTTAATATTGAAGATGGAAGAAAATGCACACGTTTTTGGCGTGTTTGCTTTATGATTTCAAGAAAGGTGAAAGTGGGAGTGAAACACGAAAGGAAGCTTTGTTCCGTGTGTGGAGAAGGTGCCGCCACTGACCGGCCCTGTCGGACGTGGTTTGTGGGGTTTCGCGCTGGACGATGCTGCACGGTGGGGGGGCCGGCTGAGACTGACAGTCGGAGATTTCCCTTGATCTAAGTGAGACGTTGATTTTGAACAGTCAATGTTCTACTACGTGAGAGATCTCCAACGTACTCAAAATATCCAAGTCAATCAAGTTATTGGAGAAAATGAAAAGTGTGCCTTTTAAGTTTACGAGAAAAAGCCAAATGGCCTTTGTGGCCCGACAAGAGCCTGTCTGCTGCTGGGCTGAGGACGGGCTGTGGGGCCGGAGAAGTGGGCGGGTTCTGGGGACACCTGGAATGAGGAGGTGGGAGAGACAGGTGCTGAGGACACGCTGACGTGCCATGCACTGAGCTGGGGTCGTGCGGGGAGGGTGTTTGCCTGGGCCACGTAGCAGGGGGCCTCTGAGATGGGGGTGGGGCCCCCCAGGGGTGAACAGAGACCACAAGCTGTCTGGTGGGGACCATCCTGCTTGAGCCATGACTGGGGAGACTGGGCAGCTGAGGGACTTCAGCTGCAGGGCGCCAGAGAGGGAGGACAGGGAGAGGACTCGCGGGGCAAGAGAAGAGGGTGACCAGGAGGCAGGCGTGTCTGCGGGTGGCCCAGCCCCTGGGCTAACAGGCCACTTATGGAAGGGGGACTCTGGACTGCCCTCCCAGTGGGCCCTCTGCGGGGCAGGAGGCTCTTCCCAGCAGGAGGGACGCCAGGTGGGGCCCCAGCACGGAGCAGAAAGTGTCGGCACTGGTTTGTGAGTGCTGGTCTCCGTGGGGTCCGGCCCCGTTCACCACAAGCCCTCCCTGCCCCAGGAGCTGCTGCTGGAGTTTGAATCTGAGACGAAGAGGCGGGAGCAGGCGTTCCGGCTGCATGTGGACAGCGTGAGCGGTGTGGTCTTGGCACATGAGCTCAAGGTAGTGGGCACGTCTGCAGGGCTGGGGCCTGAGCTGGGGGTTGGGTCCCCACAAGGCCCCTCCTTTGCAGGAGGGTGGCGCTGCCAGGGCCTGGGGGAGGGCACGCGTGCCCTGCCTTTGGCACCAAGATGGGGTCTGGTCTGCAGGGGTCGGGTCAGCAGGGTTGGTGGATGTTGGGGCAGCACCCACCCTGCCCAGCAGCCCTGCAGGGGCCCAGCCCCTCTCAGTCCCCTGGGCCTGCCCTTCTGAGCAAGTCCCTGGACCACTCCCCCCAGAGGAGTGCTGCCCAGACCTCGAGGCTGGGGCTCAAGACCCTCACCAGGGCGCCAGGGGAGAAGGATGCGTGGGGGCCACCCTGTGCCCCACGGTGTCGGGCGCTCGCTGAGGGGAGGGGCTGCAGGGTGGGAGGGCTGTGCAACCCCACTCCCCGGGGCAGCAACCATTACGTCCCCTGACCCTGCATGGAGGAAAGTGATGCCAGAGAGGTTGTTTAAAACTGGAGTGCGTGACCAGGGTTTGGGCCCCATTGTCTCAGCCCCCGCCTGCATGTGTGAGTCCAGATTTAAATACTACTCACAGCACGTGCCAGGCGATGAGGCAGGTCACGGGGCTGCTGGGGCCACGGGCTGGGTCTCGCAGGCCCCACTGGGGGTGCCCTGCTGCCAGCGGGGGGCGTGTGAGAACACTCTCTCCCATCCTGATACGGGGCTCCCGCAGCTCCAGTGCGGCTGCTGCAGCCTTGCTCTGAAGGCCCTTCCTGTCTTCCAGGTGAAGCTTCTGAATGAGGAGCTAGGGGCCCTGAGGAAGGCTGGTGCCCAGGCAGCCGAGTCTCTGCAGAGCGCCCAGGCTGCCAACTCGGAGCTGGAGGACAAGCTACAGCGGGCCGCCTGGGAGCTCAGGGACCTCGCCACCGTGAAGGACGCCCGGTGCGGGTCCCTCCTGCATCCTCTCTGGGGGAGGGGCTGCCCCGCTGCCCCCTGGGGACCCTGTCTGGACGGGGTGCCTGCCTGGGTCGCAGGCTGGCTTTCCTCCAGTACTTGCTTCTTTTCAGGATAAAGGAGTTGGAGGACAGACTTCAGTCTGCGCAGCTGACCTGGAAGAAAGAGGAGGAGACATTCAGGAGGAAGTGAGTATCTCTGGTGCCGATGGCACGAACAGGTCACACGGACACTTGGTCTCGATGGCCCGACTCCGCTGGCAGTGCCGGCGTGCAGTCCTGGCTTGTGGCCTTGGCCAGAGAGGCTGGAGAAGCACTGTCCCTCCCGGTCTGTTTTCAAGGCTACATCGAGAACCTTTTAAACTGGAAATTGAAATCGTTGACAATGAATATGATTTCCAGCGTACCACAAACACTAGCATCAAGAGCTACAACGGCTCAGTGACTCTGGTGTGTGCCGAAACGCCGTGGCAGCGCCACCCCCACTGCCTCCCCAAGGTCAGAGCGTGCAGGCCGCAGAGGGCTGCCCCCTCTCCCTGCGGGGCTCCTGTCACAGCTCCACCTGCCCTCAGCAGTGTCACCTGAGCAGAGGGCTGCTCCCCTGCAGACAGCAGTGCGAGCCCATACAGGAGGACGTGGGACTCGCTGGGGTCACGTTCCTACGCCGAGACGTTGCGACGATCATGAGCTCGGACTCGACCGAACAGCAGCAGAGCTGCAGAGCCAGTGCCGTTGTCGGAACTGTCATGGGTGCCCGGGAGTGAGCCGCTCTGCTGCCAGATGAGGGCGCCCTGTGGCCCCCACGCCCGGCCGGGACCTGCTGGGCTCCAGCAGCTCCACCCGAGCCGAGCGCCTCCCAGGTCACACGCCGAGAGCCGCCCCCCAGGAATGGCACTGGGCCGTCCGCCGGCCGTGCCTGCGGCCCTGGAGGCCAGAGGCCAGGCAGCACCCGCCGGCACGGGGTCTGCACCCCACGGGCAGTGTCGTCCACCCTGGCAGCTTCCCCCGTTCAGGGAAAAGGCCTTGCAAAGACGTGTTCCGTGACCGTTGCGTGTGTCTGCCTACTTATGAGGACCCGGGACCCCCGGTGTGTGGACACAGGGAGGTCCCTGGCCGCTGGGGCGTGTGCCCATGGGCTGGCACGGCGGCTGTGAAACTCCTCTCAGCTCCCAGTCCTCGGAACCTCCGACACGCACCTGGGCTTCAGCCAGGGCAGGGCTCACGCCCCCGGGCCACCTTCCTGCGCAGCCCAGATGCGCCTCCGCACATGGTGGGCGTGTGGTCGCCGGGCGCGCCTCGACTGCGGAGGAGGACTTCAGTGCGAAGGTGCCGACCACTGACTCCATGTACTGGAGCGTGGTCACCAGGCGCCTTGTCGGCTGAGCTGCCACTCAGGCGACACGCGTGTGCGTGTCATTGGCCTGAGACCTGGTGTTTTGCCTTTGAAGACAGAAAACCTCCACCGTTCCTCCCGCCCAGTGGGCGGGCCTTTCCCCCCACTTGGTGAGGGAGGAGGCAGACGCGGGCGAGCAAGGGGGCGGGTGCCTGGGCTCGAGGCGCGGCCTGGATGCTGGTCCTGGCACAACGCCAACGGGGCTGAGAGGAGTCACGGGAAGCGCAGTTTTCAGGGCTTTTTACTTCCGTGGGACAAAATAAAACAGGTCATGAACATCACCTGCCAGGCGTCAGCAGCACACACAGCAGCCTGGTATGTGCTCAGGATGGATGTCTCTCTTGGTGACCGTGTCCCTCAGTGCGTCCCTCCCTTGGCAGTGCAGGGTGGGCCTGCCCCCTGGAGCCCAAGCAGGGAAGGGGGCTCACAGTGAACCCACAGCACTTTGCTTTCAGGTGTCACAGGGATGCTGCTGGTGGCATCACAGGTGCCCTTGACTGAAGCACCTGCTTCTGGCTCTTTCTGCTGAGAGGCTGCCAGCTTTGGGGGGGCTGCGTCTGGTGCCCCCAGCCGCTCAGCCCCAGCTCCATGGGCGGTGACGGGCAAAGGAGTGGTCTTCCACCCCATGACGACGCCCGCAGAGCCCCCACCCCTCAGGGCTGGGGGGTGCCACGCCCAGGGCGCACAGCAGGCCCTACGTGAGCCCTGTGGGCCTCGTTGTCTTTCAGGCACGAGGAGCTGGACCGCACGGCCCGGGAAAGGGACACGGTGCTGGTGTCGGTGAAGGATGCCCACGCGGAGCAGCTGCGGGCGCTGGAGGCCCGGGTCCTGGAGCTGCAGGCCCAGTGCGAGGCCCTGGAGCTGCAGGCCCGCCGGGCCGAGTGGAGGCAGGCGGACGCGCTGAAGGAGAAGGACAGCGCCATCGCCCAGTGAGCAGGCCCAGGGAGTGTGCTGGCGAGCGCTTACAGGCCGTTAGACCCGCCGGGAGAGTCGCTGCTCATCTGCTCTGCCTTTCCCTCCGTGTGGCCGGGCCAGTGCTCAGGAGCCCGAAGCAGGCGCTTCGCCGGGTCCCTGTGGTCCCAGCATGAATGTTGCTGAAACTTCTGGGGGAAGAGTCTGTTTTCTGGTGATTTTACCAGGGAAGCGAAGGGCACTTCAGACCCTCATTTACTATTCAGTTTGAAAACACGCGAAAAATGTTTCCATGTCAAGGGACAGGGCCAGCCAAGGTGGCAGGCCCTGGAGAACCCGTGCACCTGGCAGGGCTGGGCTATTCCTGTGGCAGTGGCTTGGCCGGCCCCGGGCTGGTGGGAGGGACCGTCTGCTGCTCTAGGTGGGGAGGCCTCCCCCATGTGGACACAGGAAGGCGGAAGCGACACTGGCCTGCTGTGTCCGCCCCGGGGACACGCCGTGGGTGTGCGTCAGTCTGGGCATGTGTGCGAGGCCTTGCACAGGAGAAACAGCACACACTCACCGCTGCCTTCCCACCTAGACTCCGGGAAGAGGCGTCCACTCTGAGGTCCGGCTGGGATGACCAAGTCGCCCAGCTGTCCAAGGAGATGACCTCCAGAGACCTGCGGATCCAGTCACTACAGCAGGAGGAGGCAGAGCTCCAGGCGCAGCTGGCCCGGTGCCAGCAGGACGTCAGCAGGTGGCTGTCCCCCGGGCACTGGGCGCCATCCTGGGCCCCGAGCCCCTGGTCCGCATCCTACCTGGGGAGAGAGACAAGAGCAGACACAGGAACAGGGTTTTCCTCAGTTGACTTGCCGTGGTCAGTTCCACTGGTGTCTGTGCTTTTGGGTACTTTCTTTCTTCTGAGTTTAGCTTTAATTCCATGTTGTTTTCAGGATTTCTGAGGCAGGATCTTAGATGATTAACTTTGGACCATTCCCCTTTTCAAAGAAATACAAGTGTATATTTCCTAATTTCCTTGTGATCTTTTCTTTGGTCCATGGGTTACTGTGGACCAAAGAAATGTGTGGCTTACTTCCCCGTTGTTTTGACATTTCGGGTACCATTTTGTCACCGATCTCTTGCTCAGCGCTGGTATGTGCACGTTCGGCAGGGCGCACTGGCTTCAGGGCTTCAGGGCTTGTCCTCTCCCGGTGACTCATGGGGGCTGAAGGGCCGGGCCCTCTCTGGGGTCCAGGCAGCCCTCGAGGTTCTGCTGGTTGCCAGCACAGGGCTCGGAGTCTGCACCCTGCCCCGGGGTGGGCCGCCCTCCGCTCTGAGGGTGTGAGGGCAGGAGCCGGCCCGCAGGGCACTGGCTCCCGTGTTCTAACGGCCCCTCACCGCCCTCAGGAACTGCCCTCCTTCTGGGGAGGGCCTGCCCCTGCTCCGGGCCGATCGGTCCCTGGGTGGCCCCTCTGCCCCCGTTGCCTGTGCCGTTTTGTATTTAAGTGTGTTTCCTGCCTGTGTCCTTGGCTTAGTCCTGCCTTTTCTTCTACCTTGTGTGACAATCTTTGCTGCTCATTTGAGTGCTTAAATAATTTATTGCCATTATTGATATGTTTGGGTTTAAGTCTCCAGTTTGGTGCTTGTTTTCTATACCTTATGAGGTTTTTTTCCTGTCTTTAAAAAAATTGAGTATTTTTTAGGGTTTCATTTTCTTCCCACTGTTGTCTCAGTAAAACCTCTTTGTTCTGCCCTGGCCAGGTGGTCCACTGGGTTGGAGCATTGTCCCTACACCAGAAGGTTGCAGGTTTGACCCCTGGTTGGGGCAGGTATCAAGCCGATGGCTGTGCCTCTCCCCCACCCTCGTGCCTCTCTCTTCGACCAGCGAGTGTGTCCGAGGTGCAGACTGAGACGGCCCTTTGTTCTGCTGCTTCGGTGACTGTCCGAGAGCACAGTGCGCACAACGGGACCTCCTCACGACCTGCTGTTTCCTTCCCCCTTCTCACGCTGTCTCGTACACGTGGCTTTTTCACACTCAGTCACACACAGCGGTTTTTCGTTTGGTCGGAGAAGCGTCCTTCAGTTGAAAACTTAGAACTGACAGCAGAAGCTCTCTACTTTTTCCCACGTTTATTTCTGACGCTCTTGGTTTTCGCCAATCAGCGTCCACGTCTCCCTGCGTGTGGTTTTCTTCGCCCCCCCACCCCCGGCAGGCGCCGCACTGCGCCGTCTGGCGTGTCCGGGCTCCGTCTGTCTGAAGCCTTGTTCCCGCGGATGCAAGGTTCCAGGCGCGTCCTCCTGACCGACGGCTGGTCCACAGCGACTCGGTCGTCACGTGTGTGGGGGGCGGTGAGCGGGCGTGTGTCCTGGGCCCTCTGTGCGTGTGTCTGCGCGGGAAGTCCTGCTGCGTCTGACCTGCCGCTCCGGCCGCGAGTTCCCGCTTCACACCTTTCGCCATAGGTTCCTCCCCTCGCTGCGTGCACGGCCGCCTTCGGTCCCGAAGCGTGTTTTCGGCCGATTCCGTCATCACTGTCTCTGGTCGGTTCTGGGGGCTGAGAAGCCGGTTCCCGTGCGCCCTGCCTCTGCCCGTGCCGAGCTGCAAGCCTCCGCGGCTGTAGCTTTGCCTTCTCGAGGGGCCGCCGAGGCAGCTGGGTCAAGACCCCGCTTCCTCAGTGCCTCCCTCAGGGTTCTCACACCTGTCTGTGTGACCTCACTGCTGCTCTGTGACCAAGGCTGTGCACTGGGTGTCGTTCATTGGCACCCACTGGTTTCCTGGGCTCCAAGCTCCAGGCTCCAGGCTCCCGCCACGGCTTGGTGGGGTCCCTCCTCAGGGACCCAGGAGGCTGGCCCTGTGGTGTTGCTGGCCGCCCTCCACTCTGTGGCTCGGGCTCCCCTCCCGGCTCATTTAGGTGTCGTCGGCAGGGGCTGCTGTCAGTCCTTCCGGCCCTGTGGCCCTTACAGCCAGCGCCGACCTCTCGGCGGCCGATAGGCAGGCCGGAGGGCCACTCAGCACAGCGGACCCCTTGAGTGGCTCCTCCCTGTGCACAGCCCGGCCCTCACTGGGGAGGCTGCGCTGCCGCTCGAGGCCCAGCGTGTGGGGTGATCCCACCGGGTGCACGCTTTCTCCTCCGGCTCCTCGGTGGCTTCTTCCCTCCGCCCTGGTCTCTAGCCCTCCTGTTGGGTGGGTGTCTTCTGCACTCCAGAGGGCTCGCTCTTCCTGACCCTCCAGGTCACGGCTGTCCCCAGGCTGCATCCACAACGTTCCTCCCTCCGCATATTCCTCTCGGGTTTGCCTCCGAAGCTGAGGCCACCCCCCCACTGCCCCTGTCCCCTTCCTCCTGCACATTGACTTTTCTCTTGCTTGCGTTTGACCTTGACTGCGTCTTTCTCGGGCTGGTTCTCAGTGCTGGGGGCCCCTGGCTGTGTGGCCTGCTGCCTGAGGTGCGCGTCTCCTCCACATCCCAACACAAAGCCCTCGGCTGCCAGCCACGAGCAGGCTGGTGTGCGATGCGCAGGGACGGGCTGGCCCGGAACAGGCGGGAGGGTGTGGCCGCGGCCCGGGGCGCCCGTCTCCCCAGCTCTTCCCCCAGCAGGCCCCGAGGATGGGTGTCACCGGCGACTCTGGTGCCTGCAGGTACCAGCGGCAGCTGTCTCTGGCCACAGAGAGGGAGCAGAGCCTGGAGCGGGAGAAGGCCCAGCTGGGCCTGGACTGGCAGCGGCGCTGTGCCGGCCTGGAGAGGGACCACTACCGCCAGTCTGAGGAGCTGATCCAGGGGCTGAGCACGGCCAGAGAGCAGGTGCGTGCCCCAGGCCCTGCCCTGGGGCGCATGCTCCCTAGAGGCTGGATCTGGGCCAGTTACCCTTTGCTTTGGAAATGCCATTCTCAAGCACTTTGGCCTGTAACCACCCCAGCTGCCCTGACCCATGTGCCTTTGCCCTGCCACAGGCCTCTCATGGTGCTTCCCTAGCTGTGCGTCTGACTGGCCGGTCGGGACAGTGCCCAGGTCCCTTTGCAGCAGGTCCAGGCAGCCAGGGGTGGCAGGGACGAGATAGGGGGCCGAGCCGGGGGCCCCAGTATCTACCTGGAGTGGCGTGGGTATGGTCACTGTGCATCGCCAGACAGAGTCCCGCCCCCTGACCCTCCTGAGGTGAATGAGTCCCGCATTCCCCAGGTGGCTGCCAAGCTCCAGGAGGCAGAGCGGAAGCTGAGTGAGCAGGATGTGGTGCTGAAGGCTGTGACCCTCGAGAGAGACCAGGCTCTGCAGGCCCTGAGGACCCACGGGCTCCTCCCTGAGCAGGAGCTCCAGGTTAGCACCCCCAGCCTCCCCCACCCACATCTCTGCTGCCCCCCACCCCGCCCTGGGCTTGAGGGTGTGTGTTCGCTGCCTGTCTGTGTCCTCCGGCTTCTCCACAGCCAAGTGTGACCTGCTCCTCGACCCTGCCGTCTGGTCAGTTCCGTGTTTCAGATGATCTGGTTGTGTCTCCGCACAGGCCACACGGTCTCTTTTAAATGTCTCCCTTCTCTCCTCTCCCGCTCTCGTTCTTCCCTGAGCCCCTGAGCTTCTGTGCAGCGTGGACGCTGTGGCTTCCTGCCAGCCAGCCACTCCCACGGCAGCGCCCCTGCGCGCCCGCCCTCGAGTCCTTCCTCGGGCACTCCGTGCCTTGCGTTAGTTAGACTCCGCTTGTCCGAGTGTCCACGCCGGACGTCTGAGTGTTTCCACACGGTGGCCGTTACGGGTGCTGCCCGGCGGGCACGCGGGAGCCCGCCTCTGCACAGATTCCAGCGGCTCCCGTGGGTGCGGCCCTGGGAGCGGCGCCGCTCAGCCGCGGCGCGGTGGGCGTCGAGCGTCCGAGGGCCTGCCCGGCTTCTGCGGCGGCCGCCGGCGTCCGCTGTGCTGCTGCGTGCGGCTCCCTTTCTCCACAGAGGAGCCAGCACTCGCCCCGTCTGTGTCTTTATCACGGGCACCTGGCAGGTGACAAAGGGCTTTTCCGCTGGAAAGGAAGTGTCCCAAATTTCTCGATAAAAGTTACTTCTGAAAAACGGACTCACCTGGTGAAACCGAGAAGGAAGACGTGTTCCGTGCTTCTGTCCGTGCAAGCAGGGGCCGCTGCACGGTGTGGCTGCCAGACCAAGGGGGGCGCGGGGGGCAGGGCCGAGAGGGCCCCAGGCGCCTCCCCTCCTCTTCTCTTCTCTGGCAGGTGCTCCAGAGGCTCCAGGGAGAAGAAGCCAGTACAGGTTTCCTGTCCGGCGAGATCCGGCGGCTGCAGGAGCGGAACTCGAGCCTGCGAGACGCCGTGGCCCGCATGCGGACGGAGATGGAGGCTCTGAGCGAGCAGGTGCTGCCTCCCACCCCACGGGCCAGGGATGGAGACTCGGCCCAACCACCTCAGCCTGACGCACAGGCCACCACCCCTGGTGAGTGAGGGGCTAGAACGGTGCTCCACTGGGGCCTCCAGGTTTCTCAGGAGCTCAAGCTGAGCACCCTGGTCATCAACTGCATCCGAGTGGGACAGCACCTTCCCCCGGGGCTGGGGGCAGTTTCACACATGGGTAAAAAGTGGAAGGGAAGGTGAAGGGTGCCTGGTACACTTAAAAGCCAGAGTGAGACTCAGGCTGGGCTGGCCCACCGCTGGCAGACAGAGGCCTGTCCTGGGGAGGGTGCCTGCAGGGTGCAGCCGGTCCCCCAGCCACTGGGACAGAAGGGGTCCTGAGGCAGCTGTGGGTGGAGGGACCCCAGGCCGCTGAGGTGGCTGCTCTCAAGACTCCATGGCTGCATCTGTGACCAAAGCTGGCAGGGGTGCGGGAGGCGTGCATTCTTCTGAGGGGTGAGCCCCAGCTGAGCCCCTGCAAAGCCAGGCAAGCTGGCGCCCAGATGCTGCTCTGTGGTGGCCGGGGGCGGGGGGCATGGCCCATAGGCACCAGGACTCGGGGGGCAGAGGGGCAGTGAGGGGAGCAGGTCTGGCTGCTGGAGCCCTGCTGACGGCATGGGATGCGAACCTCCGTCCCTGCACGCACGTGCCCACCGGGCTGCGTGTTTTATTTGGCAGATTATGTTCTGGCCCTCGAAGCAGAAGTACAAAATCTCAAGGGCAAGTTTAAGATGCTGGAAGAACAGCTGGGAGATGTGCCAGAGCCCCCGAAGGCACCCTTGTCACAGAGCGAGGCCCCGCCCACTGTCCCTCCCGCAGCAGAAGGCACAGGTGAGCCTCCCGTCTGTGCTCCTCCGGCTCTGCCCCAGGAGCCTTTGTTCTAAACTGAAGTGTGAACACGGAGCTTGGGGCTCCCTTCCCAGCACCAGCGTCCCAATGCCCAGCCTGCTCACCTCCGTGCAGGGGGGCTCACGCAGCGCCTGCTTCGTCTGGCTCCTGGCCACCCTCACTGCGTGGTTGCGCTTCCTGTGCTCAGTGTCACTGCCAGGGGGCTGTGGGACGTGCTGCTTGTGGTTTGCTTTGGTTTCGCCCTGTTCCTCGAGAGGACCTCCCTGTGCTCGCTGGGGCCGGCAGGGTCTGCTCCGGCAGCTGGAACATAAGCAGCGGTCCTCCCTTCCCTGGGGCCTTTGTAAGTGGAAGGTCTCACTTTCGGGACAGACTTATTGATCGCCTATTGGCCGGTCCAGCCTCATGGGGCCGTCCTGGTTGTCTCCTTTTTCGTTGTTCTGACTCCGTTTCCAGCGAGAAGCCTGGCTCCCGGCGTCCACGGTCCACTCGCGTCTCCGTCACGCTGCCTGGACATGAGGCTCCTCCTTGGCTGTTTTGGGCTCTGACTGCCAGGCCCGGCTTCCTGCCGCACACACGGACACCCCTCACCCTGCTGGGTGTTGGCGCATGCAGACGGCTGCAGCCCCTCGTCTCAAACCACAGAAGTTCTTCCTTCCCCAGGGCTGCTGCCTTGTCTTTCTTCCCGGGTTTTGTTTTTTGGTCAGACTAAGGAAGTCTTTTTTTTATCATAGTTTTGCCCGTTTCTGCCCAGTGTGTTCTGGTGCTTGGTTGGTAGCTACACGGGTCTGGAGCTGCTCTGGTGCCTCACCCCCCCCCCCCCCGTGCGCCTCCCGTCCTTGGTGCTGAGGGCCATGGCAGTGGCCTCGCCCCTGAGTGCTCGCCTGGCAGCGGCCAGGCCGCCTGCTGCTGGTCCGTGTCTGCCTGTCGACCTTTGCGATCGACCCCGCTGTCAGCTCCGAGGGGCTTCCTGCAGGCAGCACATAGCTTTTACGTGGATTCCGCTCTCGTTTCAGTGGGCGCATCTGTGTTGCCTGAGGCCATCCCCAGCTGTGGGGTGGGGTGGGGGGCGTGCTGAGCAGAGCCGGCCCCCAAGCCCCTGCCGTGCAGACGCGGCCGGTTCCCACGTGGGCTCCTCTAGGCTCCACCCCGACACTGGGCCACAGGCCTTTCGGGGGAGCCCCTGGGGGTGTCGGCCTCGGAGTCACACGTTTGTCCTGTGTCCTCACCTCGCACGTTAGCTTTGCTCCCGCGTCCCGTCTGCTCTGCCAGGGGTGCTCTCTTTCGTTTCCTAAACGCGTGTCTGCACCCGGAGTGTCCAGCTTCTCTTGTGAAACAAGCTTCTGGGTGTGGACCTGCTTCTGGAGTTCTGTCCCCAGTGTCTTCACGACAGTCAGCCGAGGACGATTCCCAACGTCCCCTGTGCTTCCTCAGGCCCCGTGGCTGTTTGATGTCTTTCTGAACACCACTCAGATGAGGAGGGGGGCGGGGGGTCTTCCTGCAGGGAGCCCTGCTTCCTCGGCCTGAGGGCGAGACTGCACTGAACATGCTCAGTCCTCCTGGGGCCCTCCCTGCCTGCGCTCACATCAAGGGGCCGTGGGTGACAGGGGCGTCCTTGGTGGAGGCGGAGGCAGAGAAGCACATGCCTGCTCTGGACGACACAGGGCCCCACAGTGTGGGGATCGGGCCTGATGGGCCTCTCTTCCCACAGAGGACACTGCACCCCGTGACAGCGTTTCTGTGGGGCTGGCACTCAGGGGGCTGGGAGACAGAACGCGTCTGCTGAACCTCCTGGTGGCCCGGCTCCGGCAGAAGGTACGGTCACTCAGCAGGCTAGAGGGTCTCTAACTACGGAGCGGTCTGGGAAGGGCCGCTGCTGGGACCTCCTTCATGCTGCGTGGCATCTCTGCGCCCGCTTCCCGGCAGGGAGATGGTAACTGTGGCCCCATGGACAGACGGAAGGGCCCTCTAGCCCGTGCCAGTCACAGCAGGGAGGTGCACCCCGTGGGGCCTCACGGCTGCTGTGCTTTCCAGGCACCGTTCCACGGTGACCGACACACGACCATGACCGCCCGGGGACGGACGGAAATCACAGGTGGTTCGATCTTCAAGGAAAGTGACCGCCTCCACCTCAAAGTGCTTTTTGTTTATTTTTTATCTATTTGTTTTTTGAAGATTTTATTTATTTTTAGAGAGGGGGGAAGGGAGGGAGAAAGTGGGGGAGAGAAACATCAATGTGCAGTTGCCTCTTACTTGCCTCCTACTAGGGACCTGGCCCACCGCCCAGGCCTGTGCCCTGACTGGGAATCGAACCTCCGACCCTTTGGTTTGCAGGCCTGTGCTCAGTCCACCGAGCTACATCAGCCAGGGCACGTGTTTATTTTTTAATTAACAGTGTCTACCAAACAATCACCTTTAGTGTGTGTGTAACACAACTATGAGGACTCAGTGTCCATCAGGACTTTACTTCAGGGTCCCTATACTTGGTCCTGCTGAGCATGTGGCAGGGAGGGAGTCGAGGGTCTTTCTAGGTGCCCACCCTTGTCCCTCCAAACATCAGGAGGACAGCAGACATCGGGCAAAGGCAGGGAGGCTGCCCGGGCTCCACACAGCCGTCTGCTGTCCCCAGCCTTCCGCCCACCTCTGTCCACGCCTGCTCCCAGCCCCCGGCCCCCTTTTCAGAGCCGAGCCTTCCCGCCCGATGCCCTCCCTGGGGCCTGTGTTCCCGAGACTGTTTCCCTCGGGCCAGGCTCAGGTGCTGGGCTTCAGGCCCCACTCCGCCCAGATACCTCCCAGCAGGCATAGCCTCTCCCCCAGGCGCTCCCTGGCCCCGTGCGGACAGGTGGGACAGGTCCCCGAGACCAGGCCAGGTGGGCTGGAGGGCAGCCGCCCAGGTCTCAGGGAGGAGCACCTTAAACAGATGAGAGGAGATCCTGAGGGCCGTGTGTCCCATCGGATTTTCCTGAACCTTCCGCCACCCACCTCTGCTGCTGTTCCCCAGCCCCATCCATGGTGGTGGCCTTCTCCTTCCTCACGGTGCCTCTGACGGGCCCCCAGGTACCGCAGGAGCCTCTGGCGGTGGACGCCGTCGTCCAGTGCGCGCTGCCCCACGAGGTGGACCAGGTGCACCTGGAGGTGCTGGAGCTGCAGAGGCAGGTGGCTGAGCTGGAGAAGCACCTGGGGACAGCGAGACAGGGAGGCGGGGAGCCTCCGAGCAGGCGGCAGCTGCGCGGGCCCCATCGCACGGCCCCAGGGAGACAGGTGGGTGCCCTGTGCTGGCCTTGGATCCTCCCGGCTGCTGGCTGTCCTGGGTCTTGCTACAGAGGGCGCCCTGGAGGCTGCCCACCTCCCTCCCTGCCACCTGTCTAGCTTGCTCTCCCTCTCTGTGCACATGCTGCTGGGGGGCCAGGGCCAGCCTCACTCCTCTGGGTCTTCACGACCTACCCTCGGGTCAGAAGCCAGGCACAGGGAACCTGTGCCTGTGCCCAGGGCTGGCCTCTGTCCTCCGAGCAGGAGTTCCGAGGCCCTGCAAAGCCTTGAGGCCATGTGCTGACTTGGGGTTCCCTTCAAGAGGATCCTGTAGTTCCCATAAGCTTCTCAGCGTCTGAGACAGGGCCACTTGTGCAGGGGGCGGGGCTCCCACCCTGGGCCTGGCCGGGCCCCGCCCTGCTGCCCGTCCACTCCAGCCCATGGGTTCCAGCTGCAGAGCCTGCTGCCCCCCAGTGGTCCAGCCAGGCCAGGCCACCTTTCCTCTTACTGAAAGCACCTTTTGATGTGCCTCCTGAGACCTCTGTCAGTTCCCATGGTGGCCTCTGGTGACCTGCTCATTAGGGAAGTGCATTAGGGACTGTGAAATGATATCTGGCAGGTGCTGGAAGTTCTCCAGTAGGCATAGGAGCCGAGGACAACACAGCCACCTACCTTCACGCAGCCCCAGTGGCTCTCATCCCAGGGCCAGGTTTTGAGAGTGGGACTGAGGGACAGGTGCCAAGACTGCCAGTGCCAAGAGGGTTGGGCGGGGGGAAGATCTCTTGTCTGGTGCGTTGCCTGCTCAGGGGACCCCAGGACTGGAGTGGGGGGGGCAGTGGGGGGGGTGCGATGCTGGCCTCTGTGCAGTCAGGACAAGTGTGTCCCGGCCCCCCAGGGCGAGCCCTGGCCCAGCAGGTGCTCTGTCCACAGCTGCCCATGTCCACTGCGTGTCCCTGGCACTACTAGGCGCTCAGTGCCAGGGGGAGCCCTTGAGCCCCCGGTCGCATGCCCACCTCACTTGTCTGGAGTGAAGGGAAAGGAGTCATGCTGGAGAGCAGGGCTAGACTCGAGCGGGTGCCCCACAGCCGGTGGGGACAAGCCCCAGGCCCTAGTTCTGCACGCGGTGGTCGGAGTCTCGTGCTGCCCTAAGTCTGAGCCCCCTGTGACCTTGGGGAAGGCTGTTCTGGGTGAGAAGGCCCAAGCGCAGGAGACCCGGGGGCCAGTCCCCTCCCCCACTCCCCTGAGCAGGCCGTCCAGGCTGCCGTGTGTCTGTGGCTGGGGCACCGGGAGGGAGGACAGGGCTCCAGGAGCTGTGCCACGCGTGTCCAGACGGGGCTCTCAGTCTCCCGCTCTCTCGGGAGGAGCCAGGGAGAGTGTCGGGTTCCAGCATGGGGACGTGCAGGGGACGGGAGTGGGGGAATGATGGCCCGACTCACCTGCTGACCAACAGAGCGTCCTGCCCTCACCCTCTGCCCACCTGCTGGTCGCTCAAGTCTTCCTTCCTGCAAGCAACAGCACTGGCAGTGTCCACTGGGGGGCAGTGTCTGCTGTCCATCCCCTGCTGGCTCTTTGGGAAGCTGGGGACCTGCTCAGGGGTTTGACACACAGCGTGACCGGCCGAGAGCTGCCAGCCCAGCGCTGTGCCCTCTGCACCCCCTCGTCTGAGCTGGTGTCCTCGCTGGCCCAGGCCCCGATCTCCCTGGGGCTGCCACGTGCTGCCCCACAGCGTGAAAACCATCGAGATGCCTCAGCAGGCCACGCTCTCCTTGCTTCCCCGGCATTTTCCTTCCTTCCCACAAGGCAGGTCTGGCCCTGAGCCAGCGAGTGAGTGGGGCAGCAGTGTGGGCCCGAGCGCTTGTGAGTGGCTCCTGAATGTGTCTGCTCATTGTTAGCATTGCACCGTCACTAGGGAGACACGTCAGAGCCACCAGGCACAGTAATCTCCCCAGGAGCCCAGCTCCCCTCACTGTGTGGCCACAGAGACCAGACCCTGGTGTTCAGACCGGAGGCCTGGCAGCGTTGCTGCCTTTCTCGTACCCGGGGGACATCGGGGGTGTCTCCTCTTAAACCCCTAAGGACCCTGAGATTGCGAAGCCTGTTTTCTTTCCTCACTTGAAGAAACACAGAGTCGGACAGTGTGTTCCTGGGCAGGACTGGGCCTTGGGCATGGACTCTGGCCAAGTTCTCACCTCTGGACTGGCCGCCCTGGCCGAAGTGCTTGGAAGGCCATGACCAATGCACATGCACAGGCGGTTCGGTCAGCGTCGGGGGCACGTGGGGCCCCTCGCACCAGCCTGCTCTGGGCTCTGGCCTTCAGGCCTGCCCTGACCTCTCTGTCAGCCCGGGGCCCGGGGACGCAGGCGACCCAGCCCTGGCCACCTCTGGGCCACTCAGGCCTGTGGCACCTGCCAGCACCAGGGCATTGGCTGTGGCACCGGGGCCACCTGAAGAGGGGCGCTGTGAGGGCGGATGTCTGCCAGGCCCTCAGAGGGGAGAGGGGTCAGGACAGGGCGTGCTGGCCTGCTCCAGGGACACAGAGCAGGTTCCTTGTGCCTGCGCCAGGCCATGTGGCCCAGACGGGCACACTGGAGCTTTTCTCAGGTGCCGGCAGCTAAGTAGGCCACCTGTTTCCCTCAGGGCCTGGGGCCGCTCTGACCCCTCCTGGGCCTCTGCCCAACACAGAGGCAGGTCCCTCTTCCTTTCCCTTGTTCTCCAGGGCCTCCCACGGGATCACGTGTCCCTGGAGGAGCCATGGGGTGTCCAGGTCAGGATGACAGATGTTAGTGGGGTCGGGACTGGAGGGGCTCAGACCCCAAGTGTTGTCCCCAATGCTCCCACCATGCCCTCTGCTTTCCCTGCCCCTTTGTCAGGGTGGTGGAGAACCTGGGCTCGCCCACCATGCCAGAGGGGAGTCAGAGGCCAGGTGGACAAAGTGCCCGAGCCGTGGGGCGAGGAGCCTGGGAGGGGCCCAGGAGCACGGCTGAAGGCAGAGTGCAGGTTGTGAGGGAGACTGGGGAGAGGGGGTGGGGCCCGCAGCCCCCCGGGTCTCTCCCAGCTTCTGCCAGGCTACGGCCACCCAGAGGGTCCTGTCCCAGGCCCAGCCCTCATGGGTCCGGGGGTTGCTGGGGGAGGCCAGGTGTGGGTGTTGGCTGACTCCTCACTGTCCTCACTGAGAAGGCACTCGGTGGGGGAGGACAGGGACCCAGGGTCAGGGCTGGGGGGATTGGGTGCAGAGGGACCCGGCGCCCCACCTGGGACAGGCGCACCTGCAGGTGCTATCGCCGGGGGCTAGTCTGGGACACCAGCACCCCCTCCCCTCCTCCGCCCCTGGGGGCCTGTCTTACACCCCTGTGGGTTTCCTTCACAGGTCCCGGCAGCTGGGGGACCCTTGGGGACCGGGGACACTGGAGCACCGCCCCCACAGGCCCCCTCGGTGCAGCAGCTCCAGCGGAAACTGAAGGAGGCGGCCCGGACGGCCCTCCGCCTGCAGCTGGAGAAGGAGCAGCTGCTGGAGCTGGGCAACCGGCTCCGCGCCCAGCTGGGCCGGCCCGCAGGTGAGCCCGAGGTCCTGGGGGCGCCGGGTCAGGTAGGAGAACATGAATGGCCCCCACGTGGGCGGACATGGGTCCAGAGACGAGGGACTTTGTGAGTCCACTCACTGGCCACCATCGTGAGAAACGCTGCTGGTCTGTGATGCTGGCCACAGGGTCCAGGCTGGCACGGCCTCCGTACCAGAGGTGCCAGGGCAGGCAGGGCCTGTGCTGTGGTCTCGCAGGCCTGTCTCCATGGGTGCTGCTTCCAAAGAAAGGCTGCAGCAGTCTCTCATCACTCTGCTGTCGAGACTTTATGTTTGTTTGTTTGTAGAGAGAAGGGAAGGGAGGGAGAAAGAGGGAGAGAAACATCAGTGTGTGGCGGCCATCTCGTGTGTCCCCCGACCAGGGACCCGGCCTGCAACCCAGTCATGTGCCTCGACTGCGAATTGAACCTGTGACCTTTCACTTCTCCAGACACGGTTCAACACTGGCCCCCACTGGCCAGGGCGCTCTCTTAAAAAAGACCGCGTGGCCCTGGCTGGGTGGTTCGTTTGGTTGGAGCGCCCTCTCCCAGACAGGAAGGTCATGGGGCTGCAGGAAGGCAGCCCATCGATGTGATGGAAAAATGTCCTGGTGCAGATGAGCACAAGTAGAGGATGCGCGCAGGACCGGCCCCGCTGCCGTGCGGGCACTAGTGGCGCCGCCCCAGCCTCACGCCCACTCCTGCGCAGGCGCAGTCTGGTCCAGGACTCCGCCCCCCGGCCCTGCTTCTCCTGGGCACCGACCCAGGTCCCCGCATCTCGGGTGGCTTCTTCCTATCCATCGTTTTCGAGTTCCTGAGGACCCCAGTGTGCAGGGCCTTGTCGATAAGACTCTGAAGCCGTCCCCTCGCTCCTGCCCATGGCCCGAACGCCAGCCACTCAGGGTCCTTCTCAAGGCAGAGCACCCGGCAACCGCGGTGCGGGTCGGGGAAGCGGCTCCCCTGGCAGCCCCCGTGACCGCAGGCTCGGAAAACCGTCCCAGCAAAACAGGACCCAGTTCCAGACCCGGTGACAGTTTCCACAGTGCAGTTGACAGGCAGTTTGTGTATTTCTGTGATGCAGCCCATCAAGGTGACAGCCGGACTCGTGACGGGGAACCCGTGCCAGGACACGGCGGGTTTCTCGGAACTCCACGCACTCTCTGGGCACTGGGCGTGCACACTCAGGAGGAAGCCTGGCGCTGCTTCCCGTCTGTGGACGCCCCCCCTGCCCTTCAACACTCGGCGAGCCCAACGGCACCCCTTCCTTCCGTGAAGAGAGGAGACGGTTCCAAAATGTTCTAGAGTTTTCTGGGAACCGTCAGGGCTCCTTCAAGTTAAAAAACTACAGTGTTTGATATTTGGGAAGCTCGTAGAAACGCTTGGTCAGACAGGCCGAGGTGTCGCTGTGAGTCAGGACGTCCCAGCCGCCGGCTAAGGCAGGGGGCAGAGCCCCCCGAGACTCAGGAGGCGGGGGAGCAGTCAGGTCTACGCCCCGTCCTGCACAGAGCAGCGTTTTGGTAGGACACACGATCTCGCTTTCCGAGTAGATCACTTAAAAAGTAGAGTGATGTTCACTATCTATCATCCAAAGCAAACCAGAAGTTCAAGGAAACTGTCTTTTTAACAGAAAGAGAAAGCCAGTGTTAATTTTAAACCAGTGAACTTTTGGTATTCAAATTCTATTTAAAATAACTGTATTTTAATCTTAGCTTGACCATGCATAAAATCTCTTTCCAAAGATTTCTTTTTCACAGACTTCCTGTGCATTTCTTTTTCACATTCACATTCTGTTCTCTCCTCCTCACATGGGGCTTCAGGGCAAATTTCTTTCCCCTCACAAAGGCGTTTTCATACCTCAGACCTTGCTCACTGAAACACACTCTGCCTTCCTAGCAGGAAGGAAGATGTTTCCCTTATTACTTCTGTAGCTTCGATCACACATGTTACTTAGAACATTTAACCCTTAAAGATCTTAATGCCCAGTGCGCACTCGGAAGCAGGTGGCTTCGACCTGTCCCCACGGTCCTGCTGCACGAACCAGCAGGCGCACAGGTGCCTTCTGACCTCCAGAAATGTGCTTCTTCGTGAAAACCAAAACCTAACAGAGCTCCACCCACCGGCCGGAACGCCTCCCGTCCGTCCGTCCAGTGCTGAGTGTGCTGCTCGCTCCCCTGGTCGGGAAGCGACAGAGACTGGCAGTGAGTGCCCGCCGTGCGCTTTCGCCCGAAGCGAGGCCCTCGGGGTGCGTGTTACCCAAGAGACTCTGGGCACCGCTTCAGCAAACACAGGCCGTTGCGAAAGGGCCCTCCACTCATCTCTAGTCCATCGCTTCAGTTTGTTTGCTTTTCATAATCGCCCTGGGGTGACTCATGGGGACTTTACCTCAGTGGTCCTCAACCTATTTGGCCCCGAGAGTCGGTTTCACAGAAGAGGGTTTTTCCACGGGCCAGGCGGGGGTGGGGACAGGAGGGAAGCTCAGGCAGTAGAGCCAGCTTGTCTGCCGCTCACCTGCTTCCCCGAGGCCCCGTTCCTGGAACAGGCCACTGACCGGTCGTGTGTGGCCTGGGGGATGGGACCCTGCCTGATGAGATATTAGACAAAGTCAGCTATTACCCCAGGTTGTATTTCTCCTTTTTCAGGAAACACTTTATTTATTTATTTATTTATTTATTTATTTATTTATTTATTTATTTATTTTAGAGAGAGGGGAAGGGAGGGAGAAAGACAGGGAGAGAAATGAAACATCAGTGTGTGGTTGCCTCTCATGGGCCCCCTACTGGGGACCTGGCTGCAACCCAGGCATGTGCCCTGACCGGGAATCAAACTCACAACCCTTTGGTTTGCAGGCCGGTGCTCAATCCACTGAACCACACCAGCCAGGGCTATATTTCTTAAAATTAAAAAAAAAAAAAAGATTTTATTTATTTAATTTTAGGGAGAAGGGACAGGAGGGAGAAAGGGAGAGAAACATTAATCAGCTGCCTCTTGCGTGCGCTCTGACTGGGAATCAAACTGGTGACCTTTCGGTCTGTGGGGCGACACCCAACCCTTTGAGCCACCCAGGCCAGGGCCGGGTCGTCTCTCTTGAGGACACATTTCGTAACAGTGATAACATGAAGTTGCTTGGTTAACGACTGAGGCAGTGCCCCCGCTCGCCCTCCCCAGCTCTTGGACTGTGGCCGGAGGAGGAGCCACAGGGTCATCTGGAAGGGCAGTCCCCTCCATCAGCCTGCAAATGAGGAGCAAGGCCCCCAGTTTTGTCTGACTGGAGTGTTAGGCCCCCAAAGGACGGTTCCCAAGCCAGGCTCACAAAACGAACTCATGATTTCTAGGTTGGGACTTCTCTAAAAAAAAAAACAAAAAACCACTTTTTCAGTTTAGGTGGTTTTCCCACTTGAAGGATTTATGTCAATAGTGACTCAAACCAAGAAGCCTTTTGTGGCTTCACCGTGGACACGAACATCCCAAAGAAAGTGGTGCCCGCAGTGTCCACAGCCTCCGAGAGTGGGAGGTGCCTGCAGCCACGAGTCCAGCGACCCACAGCCCCGCAGGCTCCCCTGGACTGGGGTCGGGGGGTCCCTTGTGCCGCTCCCCTGAGAGCAGAGGCGCTCCCAGCCCAGGTCTGCTCAGCTGGCCACCAGGTGCCCCCGGGGAGCTCACCCTCCAGATGGTGGGGACCAGAAGAGCTGTTCCCCCGGTCACAAAGGCCTGCTCTCAGGACCGCGTGACCACAGAGACAGAGCAGCGGCGTCCCCATCTCCAGGAACGGAGGCGATCGGTGGGGATGGGGACGGGGACAGGAGTGCCGTCACTGACCTAGACACAGAGGGAGAAGACGACTTTGGCACTTTTTCTCCCCCTGGGTCCCGGAGCCCCAGGTCCGCGAGGCCAGGGGGCAGAGGCTGCCGGTCCCAGAGGCCACGCCCTCCTGGGAAGCGCCCACCATTTGAGGTTATTCCGGCTGGAGCAGTAATTAAATTGACTCAAGACAGATCAAAGGGAGAAAAAGATAATTTAATTTGTACATGAGGAGGCCTCGCAGAAATGAGACCTAAAGACATGACCGAAGCAGATGGCTTTTCCACTTTTTGAGAGCCCCTGAACTCATGGGGCTCTGACGAGACAAACCCGGCCTACCTCTGTGATAAGGAGGCAGTTCCTGCCTCCGGGGACACGGGGGGGGGGGGTCTCAAGTGTGCGAAGGGGCCCTGTGGGAAGCAGCCTCGTAAACCCCTGGCCGGACAGGTCCAGGGGAGTCAGCCCAGGCTTGCGTCTTCTTCCTGGAGAGGCCGGCCTTCGGCCTCTGCCCGCCCTGCCCACCGTCCCTGTGCGTCCAGGGAGCTGCTCAGGGGCGAGCACATTCCTGTGGCCTTCCTCACATGCCCCCTTGACCGCGGTGCGGACAGGCCTTCTCGCCAGCTGTGGGAGCCCGCTGCTGTCAGCGCGGCTCAGATAAGTGCAGACACGCTCCCCCACGGGTGTGGGCACTTCTCACGGCAGGAGCACGTGTCCGGCTGGTGCGCCCCTGGCCAGGGCCGCCCTCCCGCCGCTGAGGCACTGCAGGCATTAGATGCCCACCTCCTGAGGCTCCTGCCCCCAGGCCCCAGGTCCCCTGCCTGTCTGTGGGCCCCGGGCCCCAGCGACCAGCCCGACCAGCCCGCAGCCCGCTCTGGAGGTGGGGAGACTGCAGCTGGTGCTCTCTGGTCCTGGCGCCTGTGTTAGTGGTGGGTTTTCTTTGCATTTCTTCTATGACAAGTTGTCTGTGCCGGCCCCCCCCCCTCCGGCCGTCGTGACCGCCTGCACTCTGGTGAGAAAGCCCGTTCTCTCCGTCCAGCCTGCGGAGCGCTCCCCTAGGCGACACGGAGCGGCCCAGGCTGCTGTCCCCCGGGCGCCGCCCCTCCTTCCTCTGGGCCCTTCCACAGGCCATCAGGTGGGATCGGCGGGACTGCCTCCCACAGCACAGCTTGTCTTTGCAGCGGGAAACACCCCCGAAGTGTGACGAAAAGAGAAACAGCGATCAGCCGCCTTCCGTACACACCCCGACCTGGGGCTGAATCGCAGCCCAGACTGGGAATCAGCCACTGACCTTTCTGTCCCTAGCACAGTGCCCAGCCCACGGAGCCACACCAGGTGGGACCAGAGATGACAGATTGTAGGGCTGCCGGCCAGGGCGGAGGCGTAGGTAGATACATTGTGCCTCTTCGCACACCTGAGAGAAGGACAACAACAGATTTAAAAACAGGAAAACTGCCCTGGCTGGTGTGGCTCAGTGGACTGAGCACCGGCCTGTGAACCAAAGGGTCACTAGTTCAATTCCCAGTCAGGGCACGTGCTTGGGTTGCAGGCCAGGTCCCCAGTAGGGGGCGCATGAGAGGCACCCACAGGCTGTTTCTCTCCCTCTCTTTTTCCCTCTTTTCCCCCGCTCTCTCTGAAATAAGTAAAATCTTTTAAAAAGTAAAAAGCAGGCAGGAAGAGACGTTGTTCTAGGAACAAGGGTGGGTGGGCTGTGTCCTTCCCGGGCCGTGGGGTCCTGGGCAGTGGGGGCCGTCTGCGTGCACTTCCCGAACGCGTGATGGCGGGCCCTGGGGGCCCTGCGAGTCCCGTGTCCCGCGGGGGGTGCTCCTGTCCAACAGCAAAGTGGGGCAGCTCCTCGTGCTGGCCCACGTCCCCTGTGTCTGCCCGCCCCCGGCCGGGACGGGCTGAGGGCCAGCCTGGCCTGCGGACTGCTCCTCGGCCTCCGGCCTGGACGTGCCACCGGAGCAACGCTCGGCCGGCACACGAGTGTGTTTGAACCAGCAAGGGACACACCGAAGAGGGAGTGTGTGGCCCCTCGTGTTCCCGGCAGAGACAGCACGGTCGGGCGGGCCGCGGGGCAGGAGGGAGCGCCCCACGGTGGTCAGCAGAGCCGGGTGCTGCCCCGGAGCCGCCGGCCCTCCACCCTGCGCCCTCCGTTCTGCAGGGAGGCGGCCAGTTGAGGTCCACAGACGGGTGCGAGGGCTTTGGGCGAGACCCTTCTGTCGTGAGTTCTGTGTCTGCAGTCTCAGGGACAACCCACTGGGACCGAGCATCTTGTCACTGTTTAACAGCGTTAAAAACAGAAAATGTGCAGCCAAAGGCAGGTCCCACGCACCCTGCGCTGTTTCCAGGCGGGCTTCTCTGCTCCCCAAACCCCGGGCCGCCCCCAACGCTACCACAGTTCCAAGCACCAGGCAAGGCCAGGCAAAGCAGACCCCGGGTTGGCCTGTCCTCGCCTGTCTGCCTCTGGGTGGGGCCTCTCGGGACAGCTGGAGGGCTCCTGTGCCCGCCGCACCCTCCAGCTCAGGTCCCGGTCTTCGGGTCCGCATCCCAGATGGGCAGAGGGCACCTGTGGGCCACAGACCGGGGTCCCTCGGAGGAGGAGAGCTGCCTGCGAGCGTGACCCTTGCTTCTCGCTTCCCTCTGCTGCTTTAGGGAGGGTGCGCTTTCAGGCTGGTTTGTGAACGTGCTCCTCCGCCACGGCAGTGAGCCTGGCAAGGGCCTGTGTGTCCGTGGGCACTGCCGGGCTGTGCCCACGCGCCCCGTCCTCTTCCAACCCTGCTGTCTGACAAGGTCCGGGCACGGAGGATTCGAGTTCAAGGAATTCGTCTCCCCGGAGGAGAATGTGGCATCCCAAATGGGTTAACAATTATCACTTTTATTTTAATTATTTTACTCTTGCTACTGAATATAGACGTTGAGCTGTACTTACTCATTCCTGTGAAAATCACCAAAGAGGAGGGAACAGTTTAGGGGAAAACATAGTATCCCCCACGGAACTGCCTGAAAGGAAGAAAAATCTCCACAGACTCCCCTCTCCCTTGTACAGGGGAGTACGACAGCCAGGGTGATATAGTTGTTAACCATAAGGGAAAACATGTCAAGTTGTATAAATTACCCTGGTCTGAGCAACTTAAGGCGATCAGGACCGCCATAGTGTACCAGAAATAAGAAAAACAAGTTACATGTTTGTTTGGGTGATCAAAAGGTGGTGGAATTGTTAGACATTTATATTTCAGGTTGATTGATTCGCACAATTCCAATGAAGTTGTACAAAATAATTTCTTGACCAGAGAACAAAGTTCCCTCTAATGAAATAGTCCCTAAATGTTTAGAAGTTGTTGAAGTAACAGCCCCTCCTTTACCTTGAATAAGAATATGTGTCAATTGGACAGGCAAAGAAACTTAAAAAGGGCTGGTTAACTATTACAAACTAAACACATAGAAACAGTTACTAGAGAGTCAGTTTATAGCACACAGAGAAACATTTTAGACAGAAAAGGCTAGATAGCTAAGACATCACAAAGGCCTTATAATAAATCTCCTATTACCTCTACTCAATCTAGCGTAATCTCTTGCCCCGTGACAAATTCTGAGAAACTTTAATAAACATTAAGACATTTAAATTCTGTACATAAAGCTACTTCTAATTGTCTGATTTATGGCTCTTCTGGTCAAAACAATCTTTGTTTATTATAACTGAATCTATGGGAACTTTCGTATTTTTCCTGGTTACCTTTGTATTGATTTTTTCTACTTAACTGATCATGCTATACACCTGCAAATGTCAATCACTACCTAAAATGAACATATAAAAACCTGCTTGTACTTGCAATAAACGGAACAGAGCTTCACTGTCCGTCGAGGCGTAATGTCGTCTGTTACGCAGAGCTGCCGCCTCACCCACCTTCGGGACCCCTGGACCCTGCCGAGGCTGGACCCTGGCAGGCGCGTGCCCTCGCCTGCACCTTGGGAGCACAGGGACTTGAAGAGGGACACCTGTGACACCTGTCTGTCTTCAGGAGGGAAGAAGTGCAGAAGTGCTGTGCGCACAGAGCCAACCCTTTCCCTCACCTTGTCTCCAGGGAAACCGCGCCACCCCCGCCCGAGTCCGGACGCCCAGAACCCTGGGGGGAGGCCCGCCCAGGCGCCCTCGGAGCGGGGCCCACCCCTGAGCCAGCTGCAGCCCCTCGTCACAAGTCAGGTAACCGTCACCTCAGAAATGCATTTTCAGTACCCGTGACTAATTTGTTTTCTTTATTTAAAAGATTTTATTTATTTATTTTTAGAGAGAGGGGAAGGGAGGGAAGGAGAGGGAGAGAAACATCAATGTGTGGTTGCCTGTTGCGCTCCCCCTACTGGGGACCTGGCTCAAAACCCAGGCATGTGCCCTGCCTGGGAATCGAACCAGCGACATTTCAGTTAGCAGGCCGGTGCTCAGTCCACTGAGCCACACCAGCCAAGGCCTAATTTCTTAAGTGTTAAGTTTCCGCTACAGAAACGGCAATTTATAACACACACGATCTTAAAAGCCTCCTATTTTCAGTGCGGAAATGTATTTACTGGTCACATTGCCTTCCGCTTCCTGCTGTTTTTAAAATCCCAGATCATGTCGCACGTGTGTTCTAGAGCTGCACCCATCTGGGTGTGATTGTCTTATC
Organism: Artibeus jamaicensis; assembly: GCF_021234435.1. Taxonomy (NCBI): domain Eukaryota; kingdom Metazoa; phylum Chordata; class Mammalia; order Chiroptera; family Phyllostomidae; genus Artibeus; species Artibeus jamaicensis. Next base: position 8,904,401 of record NW_026521468.1, on the reverse strand, counting down.
TCTACCAATATGAACGGGTGTAAAAGGGCATCTTTTAAAAATTTCTTTGTCTTTAGTGGTATTAAACTTTTTTTTTTAAATAATTTTATTTATTTACCTTTAGAGGGGAGGGGAAGGAGAGAGGGAGAGAAATATCAATGTATGGTTGCTTCTGGTGCACCCCTTGCTGGGAACTGGCCCCTGCTGGGAACTGGCCTGCAACCCACGAATGTGCCCTGACTGGGAATCGAACCGCGATCATCTGGTTCGCAGGCCTGCACTCAATCCACTGAGCTACACCAGCCAGGGCTAAACTTTTTAAAAAATATATTTTATTGATTATGCCATTACAGTTGTTCTATTTCCCCCCTTCATTCCCCTCCACTCTCTCCCACCATTCCCCCCTTTAGTTTATGACCATGTGTCTCGAGTTCTTTAGATTCTACATTTCCCTTACTCTTCTTGCCCTCCCCCTATCTATTTTCTACCTACCGCCTACGCTACTTATTCTCTGTACCTTCTCCCCCTTCTCCTCCTCCCACTCCCCTGTTGCTAACCCTCCACATGATCTCCATTTCTATGGTCCCGCTCCTGATTTAGCTGTCCTCTTAGTTTGCTTTTGTTTTAGGTGTGGTTGTTAGTAACTGTGAGTTTGCTGTCCTTTCACTGTTCATCTTTTTTATTTTCTTTTTCTTGTATAAGACCCTTTAACATTTCATATAATAAGGGCTTGGTGATGATGAACTCCTTGAATTTGATCTTATCTGAGAAGCACTTTATCTGCCCTTCCATTCTAAATGAAAACTTTGCTGGATAGAGCAATCTTGGATGTAGGTCTTTGGATTTCATGACTTTTGGAATACTTCTTTCCAGCCCCTTATTGCCTGTAAGGTCTCTTTTGAGAAATCCGCTGACAGTCTGATGGGAACTCCTTTGTAGGTGACTGTCCCCTTAGCTCTTGCTGCTTCTAGAATTCTCTCCTTCATTGTAATCTTGGCTAATATAATTATGATGTGCCTTGGTGTGTTCCTTCTTGGGTCCAACTTCTTTGGGACTCTCTGAGCTTCCTGGATTTCCTGGAAGTCTATTTCCTTTGCCAGATTGGGGAAATTCTCCTTTACTATTTGTTCAAATAAGTTTTCCACTTGTGGTTGTTCCTCTTCCCCTTCTGGTACGCCTATAATTCGGATGTTGGGACGTTTAAAGATGTCCTGGAGGTTCCTAAGCCTCTCCTCATTTTTTTGAATTCTTGTTTCTTCATCCTTTTCTGTTTGGTCATTTTTTTCCTCTTTCTGGTCCACTCCTTTGATTCGAGTCCCAGTTTCCTTTCCATTACTATTGGTTTCCTGTGTATTTCCATTCATTTCAATTAGTTTAGTCTTCATATGTTCCTGTAATTTGTGACTAAAATCAACCAGTTCTGGGAGCATCCTGATCACCAGGGTTTTGAACTGTGCATCTGAAAGTTTGGCTATTTCTTCATCACTTAGATTTATCGGCTCTGGTGCTCTGAGTTGTTCTTGAGCCATGTTTTGATCTGTTCGTGCCTGTTAAGTATGAGGGGAGGAGCCTTAGTTGTCCACCAGGGTGGGCCACCCAGGTTGATGGTTTGTGACGCTGTAGGTGGGGGCGGGGTCAGAGAGGGACAATGGTGGTCCCCTCTGCCGCTTCCCACCACTGGGGCTTGCATGGTCTGTCTCACCGCTCGCTCCTTCACCGGTTTATCTGCGCGTGAATGTGTGACCGTGGTCAGCCCTCAGTGGGTCCACCCGCTTCTCCGCACCTGGGATCTGCCCACGGCTGCCTGCGTGCCTGGGTCGTGCACCCAGGTTGGTCCAGTGGATCTTTCCTGCCCGACCCCGCTCTGCTGCTGGCTCTGCCCCTCTTACCGGTTTTGCTGAAGGGTTCATTGTTGTCAGACTTCCATACAGTTCAGTTTTCTGTGGTTTGGCTGCATTTTTGTTGCTAAAACTTTGTTGCTTTTAAACTTGGTTGCATGAGAAGGCACAGTACTTCCACCTATGCCTCCATCTTGGCGGAAGTCCTAGTGATACTAAACTTTTTAATCTGTTCTTTGGTATTTGTTTTTCCTTTTGTGGCTTATTTATATACGTGCTTTGGAAATTTTACTACAAGTGTGTTTCTACTTGTTAGTTTGTAAGAGCTCTTAATATATTAAGGACATTGCCACTTTTCTGTTACACATCTTTCTCAAACTTGTCATTTGCTTTTTAAATTTTCAAGTTCTCAGTCCACAGATAACTTTTTAAAAGCCCTAACGAGCTCTGTCAGGCACTCTGACGGTTGGTGATCTGCTCTGAGTCTGGGTGGACGGTTGTCCACACCCCCAGCTGCGTGTCTCCCTCACTGTCACTGATTCTGGGTCTGCGTGTGTGTCTTGTGCTGAAGATCCGCCCTCTTGCTTGCGTTTGTTTTTTCACTGTTTAAATTTTTCAGTAGTCCTAACCTGGCATGAAGTTAGGAGACTAGCACAGCCCCCTGGGTGTGGCCCAGTGGGGTGGGGTCATCCTGCAGAGCGAAAGGTCTCCCCTTCGACCCCCAGCCAGGCACACACTTGGTCCCGGTCGGGTACGTGCGAGGCGACCAGCCGGTGCTTCTCTCACATCAACGTTTCTCCCTCCCTCCTCTCTTTCCGAAAACAAATAAAATGTTTAAGACGGTGGTAGCACACACACCTGTTACCTAGACTCCCCGGTGCTAACTTCCTACTACACTTCCTCTGTTGCCTTCTCTCCCCTGGGGCTTCCTCCTGTGTCAGAGGTGGCAGACAGACAGACAGACAGAAGCTTACCCCCAGGCCGGTGAGCGCCAGCCCTGGGCATGGAGCTGCTGCGTGTCTGAGGGCGGGGGCACGGCACCCACACCGTCCCCGGGAGTTGCCGCCGTCGGGACACATGCACCCCGTTGACGTGGCCCCGGACTGGGTGCTCCGTGCTCGATTCTGCCGTCACCTCTTTTAACCCATCCTCAGCCTCACAGCTGGTCCAGGGTGCGCGCGTGCGTGCCTGCGTGCAAGTGCACACGTGTGAACATGTGTGTCAGTGTGAGTGCATGTGTGCACACGTGTGAGTGCACATGCATGTGTCTCCCTCGACCCAGAGCAGGCCCTGCCCCGCCGCCTGCCCGTGCACGGGAGGCTGGGAGAGCTCAGCTGCTGCGCCGCCTGCCAGGCGGTGCTGCTGCGCGGCCGGGTCCTGCGGGCGGCTGCCCTCCGTGTGGCGGGAGGCCTCTGCCCTGCTCCGGCACGGAGCCGGGCTCGGCGCCAGCCTTTCTCTCTCGGACGTCCTGCAGGCGTCGGTACGTGGTCATCTCTCCAGCTTGCTCAGTGTGAATCAAAACCAGAGAGAGCCAGGCGGCTGGCAGTTGGCTCTGCCACGAGTTCCACGTCCGCGCTCAGGGAGCGCAGGCCGGCAGGGCTGGGCAGCCACATGCTTGGTGGGGGGCGGGGGGCGGGGTGCAGGTGTGGGCGCCCCGGGAGCAGCCGGAGTGGGGCTCCCTTTGTCCTGGCTGGTGGGCACCAGCCTGCCCCTCCCTTTGGGCTTGTGTCCCAGCAGAGTAGGTCCCTGGTACCAGCGACCTTGGAGTGCCCCTCCCAGCCTGGAAGGGAGGCTCAGTAACAGGAGCCGTCGATGACCCACAAACGCTGACCTCCCTTTGCGGGTGTTCCTGTGGCAGGACTCGAAGAGCACCAACGAGGGGCGTCCAGGAGAGACCCCGCCCCACGCAGCACCCGCGCTCGGCAGAAGTGATGCTCCCGGTGGCACTGCGGCAGGCACAGTGGGGCCGGCGCAGGTACGCAGGCCCCAGAGCACTGGGTGTGTGTGTGGTGTCGCGGACACAGCACTGGGTGTCGCAGGAGAGGGCTGTGGCCTCGAGTGGCGGTCGTCTTGGTGGCTGGATGCTGCGTGAGGGTGGTGGCAGGTTGCAGAGAGCCAGGGCAGGGTCCGGTCTGAGCGCTGGGGCAGGGCCGAACACCGGGGCCCTGCCTGGCTTGTTCTGGCAGCCGCAGACCAGGGCCTCGGACACAGTTTGTCACTACAGACCACAGCCCCGTCCTGACGCTTTTGCTCGGCCGCCCCCCATGCTCAGAGGGACCTGGCGGCCAGAGCGTGGGCTGCCTCCCCAGGTCTCTGTCCTGGTCCCTGAGGTCCCACTGTCTTGTTACCTTCCCAAAGGGGGACAGGAGCCCTGTTGTCCCCTCTGGGTTGAAGAGAGGGTGGCTTTTAAGGATAATTCTGTCTTTCCTAACTTTTACAGAAGCAACACAGAATCTTCACAGCGACTGGCAAGTCAGCTCGTCAGAAGGAGAACCGGTCCCCAGAGCTGTGGCAGGCACACGGGCTCCCCCAGGGTGGCAGCCACCACCCCCAGAGGTCCTCGTCCCTTGCCAGCAGCTCCCTGCAGGACACCTGGAAGTTACTGGACCTGGGATCCAGCCCTTCCGGCCTCGCCTCCCAGGACGACTCCACTCCAGCAGGTGAGATCGTGCGTTCTGGGCGCTGCCGTGGGGCTGTGGACCGTGGGCGGCGGTGAGCATGGTGGTGGTCCCACCCAGGCTAACGGGGGACCAGGGCTCCCCCCGTGCGTCTCGAGTATTTGAGCTGCGTGGGTTGGGAAGAGCTCTGGGTAAGACGCAGGCTGGTCCGCACCGACGGCACCACGTGGCATGGGGGTGCCTCCGGGAGCAGAGGCGAAAATGGTCACGGGGCAGTTCAGCAGCTTCCGGCCTCAGTGTGTGACCACACGGCGGCTTTCTCAGCTCGGCCTTTCGCAGACTCTTTGGTTTTGAGGTGGGGCCCGAGCGGCCCCTCTCCCATGTGCACCTTCGCCACCTGACCGGGCTGCTGTCCTCACTCAGGACAAGGCCCCACGTACTCCCTGGGGCCCACGGTCCCATTGGCCCTGCCGCGCGCCCTGGGCCTGGGCCTCAGGTTGGCACAGCCCCCTCTTCGATCCCCCGCTGTCCGAGGGTGTGAAGCCCACGCCCTGCCTGTTTTTGCAGCCACTGAGGCTGCTGTTTCCGGCTGCAGTGGTCCCACCTCCCTTCCCGCGCCTGCAGCCCCTCCTGCTGCCCCTGCTGCGCAGCGGACCCCTGTGCCATGGGGTCTCCCACCCGCTGGCTCCTGCCACCCCAGCCCCAGCCCCCATAGGTCTCCGTGTCTCATCTGTCTTCACTCGATTGTCTGCTGGGACAGTGTGGGCGGGGCCAGCACCATCCCTGACCCTCGACCCCTTGCCTGCAGGGCAGGCTCCCAGTGCTTGGGGCGGGGCAGGTGTGCAGGGAGGGGGCTGGAAGGGGCAGTAGGGCCCGGATTCTCAGACGAAGTGGGAGGTTAGGGAAGGCGCCAGGCACTTCAGAAAGGGCGGGGTCTGGGAAGGCAGACTGGCCCCGGGAATCAGTGTTGAGTCTGTAGTCACCTGGGCCCCCCAGACTGTGGTGCCCAGTCGGTGGGATTTGTCTCGACATGTGGACAGAGCTTCTCTTGAAGCTAAAAAAGTGGGCTTTTAAGTTGACGAGCAATAAAATGCAGGCAGGAGGTGAGAGCAAAACCCAGCCCTGGAAGAGGGCATCGTGCAGACAGGGACACAGGCCTGGGTGGGCCGGTTCGGTCCCAGCCGGGGCGCAAACGAGAGGCAGCCGGTCAGTGTTTCCCTCCCTTTCTCCCTCCTTTGCCCTCTCTCTAAAAATAAATAAATAAAATCTCTTTTAAAAAATCCTTGGGTAAGGATTTTTAAAAAATCACAGATATCTAAGGTAATTCTTTTTTTGACCTCCAGAGTAATGGAACTGGAAAGACTTTCTTTCTCTTTTACCCTAAGTACAGAAGAACACTCTTAAGCAACAAACGAGGGCAGCGCCACACGAGGCCCTCTGCGCCCTGGGAAGCGGCCAGCTGCGGGGAGCCTCGCCAGGGGCCGGGAGGGCAGGCGCTCGGCCTTCTGGGAGTGCAGTGAGTCGGTGTCAGCCCTCGGGTCACGGGCTGCTGGCGGCCACTGGGGCAAAGGGAGCCCAGCCTCCTCCTCTCCGGCTGGGGGAGGCTTTGAGGTGAAGAGTGAGCCGGCCTGCCGCGTCCCTCCCTTCCCAGCGGCTCCATCCCTGCCCCGGCCCCGGCCACGCCTGCCCCGCCCCTGTTGGAGGGCGTCCGCCGTCGCTCCCCCTCCCGCTCTGTGCTCCCTGAGCCCTCTCCTGGCCCCCCAGCCTTCTCTTTCCTCACCAGTCTGATAAGTGAAAGGCGGGATCCCCTTACTGGTTTGATTTTCCATTTTACTTATTTTATTTTTTGTCGACACTTTTTAATTCCTTTTTCATTGGTTCTGTTGGGGAGACGCTGGTGGACAGGTCACGCAGCTTCCGGGGGCACAGTCCTCTGACGGGCCACCCGGGTGCTGTGCTGGGGGCCCGCCGCCCCGCGCTTCAGCGGTTCATCCAGGAGGGCACCGAGTGCCCTTCAGGTTCTGGGCCCTTTTCAGAGGCGACCAGGAAGGCCAGGGACACAGGCAGTGTGTGTTCCCTGTGAGTTAGGACGCAGCAAGGTAGACGAGTCTCGAGGGGGACAGCCACCCAGGCCCTGGGGACGGGCCGGTGGGGCAGGGCACTGGCCACCCACTCTTACAAAGAAGGAGCTTTTGAAGGGGGCGGCGTGGGGGAGAGGCAGTGCCGGCTGGGCCGGGCGTCTCTAGCGCCAGGCGTTGCTCCTTGTGCCACATGTGTGCAGGGGACCGGCTCCCTGTGGTGACAAGTGCCCCCCAATGCCACCAGCTGAGTGAGGAGGCCGGACGCACAGAGCCAGGCATCCGCAGTCACAGGCAGACGCAGCGGGAAGCTCGGAGGAGTGTCACCACCAGGCCGCTGCTCGGCAGAGGGACCGCTGCCCTGACTGCGGTCTCACCCCTGAGCCACCGCCCCCACGACCACGAGGAACAGAAGGGGCCACCAGCACTGCGAAGGCACAGTTAGCGTGTTGGGTTTTCTCTTCAAGTTTTTGTCTTTCGGCAGATTACAGTAGTTTCTCCTGACGCTGGGATGGCTGGTCCTTTAGAAAGGGCGTACAGCTGGTGCTTGCGGGAACCGAAAGAGGGGCTCCCTGCCGACCAGGACACGGCCCGGCCCTGGGACGTGGCCAGGGGAGTTCGGCCATGTTCACAAGGCTGACGCCCACTTCAGCCTCACGGCCTGCAGAGGGGCAAGAAGGTGGGACCTGGGTCCTGGAGGGGAGCCAGGCAGCGGACGGCAGCATTCAGAGAGTTCCTACGGCCAGATTCAAGTATTTTTTTAAAAATGTGTACATAATGAGAACTTCAAATACAAGAAACAAACAAACAAAACCTCCTGCAGTGAGAAGCCCGGATGAAGAAGGCCCTGCCCGTGGGGTGAGGCGACCACGCAGCCCTGGTGTGGGAGGCAGAGCGGGGAAGCTGGAGACAGAACGACACCCCTAGGGGACCAGGTCGCATCTGTCCGTTCAGCAGGACAGGAGAAGAGCCCTGCCTGGTGGGGTTCGGTGGACTGAGCGCGGGCCTGCGAACGGAAGGGTCCCCGGTTCGATTCTCAGTCAGGGCACGTGCCTGGGTTGTGGTCCCGGTCCCTGGCGGGGGTGTGTGGGAGAGGTGGCCGCACATTAGTGTTTCCCTCCCTCCATCCCTCCCTTTCTAAAAATACTTCAAACCTTTAGGATAGAAAGGAGGAGAAGGAGGGGATAGAAAAGTATCTGAAGAAATCATGGCCCATTTTTTTCTAAATTTGATGAAAACTCAATTCAGAGTTTCAGGAAGTTTACCCCACTGGCAGGATAAACACATGCGTGCCTCCCAGGGGACCTCGTGGTCAAATTTCTGAACATCAGTGAAAAAGGTAAAACCTTCAAAGCAGCCGAAGAAAAGAGACACATCAGGCAGTGGGCCAGGTGGGTGAGAACCAAGGCCGGCCTGGCGACGGGGCGGGTCCCCGGCGACGAGCTGAGAGCTGTCAAGCACGACCCAACACGCAGCATAGACACTCTTCAAAGATGAAGGCAAAATAAAACTCTCGTCGACGGAGCTGCTAGACCTCGTCGCCGGCAGACATGGGAAAGGGTGTTCTTTGGCTGATGGAAAACGACTCGGGGAGGGGGTGCCGTGCCGGCAGACGGGTAGGACACACGCACATTTCTCTCTGAAAGATAACGGACCGTTCAGTTGTTCTGGTTCGGTCCTCACCCGAGGCCGTTTTTCTCATCGCTGTTTTAGAGAGAGAGGAAGGGAAAGAAACAGCAACAAGAGAGAGGAGTATCCGCTGGCCGCCTCCTGTCCACGCCCCCCTGACCAGGGATGACACGTGTCCGGACTGGGGATCAGCCCCGCGACCTTTTGGTTACGGGACCACACTCCAGCCCACCGTGCCCCCGGCCGGCCAGGCCGCGGGCCGTCCACAGCACGGGCATGGGCAGCCCGAAGAAGCGGTGTTTTGAAGTAGGAGGCGAGGACAAGGGCATGAGGAGAGTCGTCAGAGCCCGGCCTCGTGGGTCACGTCACACGCAGCCGTCTGAGGGTCTCATTCAAAAGCTGGTTTGGAGCCAGCTGGGGGTCCCTCGCCCGCAGGGCCCCCCAGGGGTGTGACCGTGCAGCAGCTTGTCTCTGCCTTCAGACCTCGGGGAGTCCGGGACGAGGATATCACTCGGCACTTGGGTGCTGGGTGGGTCTGGAGAGACGGGTGCCACCGGGTGGGGCCGCTGGGGCCCTGGCCACACTTCTGTGCAAAAGGAGAGCCTTGCCTCACCAGCAGCTGTCCTCTGGCCAAGGGGGGCAGAGAGCAGCCTGTGGCCGTGTGGTCTGCTGGGGCCCCAGGCCGAGCTGTGAGGACCCCGAGGGGCTGGGGGTACCTGGGGCCGGAACTGGCCAGGCTGACCCTGTGGTGCAGCCCCCACAGGCACCTTTTGAAAATGTACCTTTTGTGAATTTTATCTCCTTTATCCAGGTTTGAGACTTGGATCTCTGAACCCATAATCATAAAGGGGCTCGAGGTGGGAGGACCTGGGGTGTTGAGGGGCACGGGGGGCTCCTTTGGGAGCAGGAAGTCTCCGTAGCAGCGAGGGCCATCAGCACAGGCTGTGGCTCCGAAGAAGGGAGGACAGGCAGGCTGAGGACTCCTCCTCCTGAGTCCCACCCCAGCCCCAGGCGCAGCTCTGGGAAGCCAGGACGGGCACAGGCTCGGTGTCCACAGCCTCCCAACAGCCCTCCAGAGCTCACCCAGGCTGGACAAGGATGGGGCTGGAGGAGGGCTCCAGGCCAGCACGGAGCTGGGACCAGTGCTGTCCCTTAGAGGACACTGGCCACCTCCACTCCACGTGTGTCCACAGGGTTCGTCCAAGTTCCAGGTGTAAGCCCATGTGCTAGGCGCTGTCAGCCCAGGGAGCTGCCCCTGGGAGGAGCCAGCAGCCTCAGTCCCACTCGGGGCTCAGGGATGGGGCCTCAGTGTCTTGGGATCAGTAGCAAACCTGTGAGGAAGCAGGAGCACGACCTGTGCCCACAGTCTCCCAGGGCCAGCCCAGAGCCAGGCCCGGAGGAGAAGCCTGGGCCGGGCTCACGGAACAGGTCGGGTGAGAAAGAGAAGGCAGAGCCAGCCACTGGACGGAGCGGGGGCACAGGTCTGGCTACTCGGGTCAGACAGCGGTCCCGGGGGTGCCGGGGCCAGCACCCTGTCCTTGGGCTCAGAGTGTCCCCTGCCCCCAGCCAGCCAGTGTCTCAGGGAGCTCAACTGGGCGCAGGTCAGTGCCCAGTGGCAGCTGTGCAGAGTGAGCATCACCCAGGCATCTCTGCCCCCCCCCGCTGGCCCCCACGAGGGAGAGTGAACCCTGGGCTCACATCTCACAGTTGCTTCTTAGTAACAACATCCTTACTGTACAAAAACACATTCCTAGTTCTAAAAGCATGAAAAAACAGGGACCTCAAAGGATAAAGTTCGGGGCTGCTGGGCAGTTGGAAGTGCCCAGGGAACATGACTGGCAGGCCAGGGGTGGGTGGCAGTCGGGGCAGCACCACAGTCCAGTGTGAACCTCAGTGCCCCCGGGGACCCATCATGAAAGGGTCGTGTCTGGGGATGGGCTGCTCAGGGCGCAGTGCAAGGCAGGCCCAGGCCCACAAAACCAGGCCCAAAAGGTGGGTCCTCGGTGCCTGCCCTGAGCAGTCACTGCAGGAGGGCCCCTGGCCTGCATGGGCTCCTGTGGAGAGGACCGGGGTGCGGTGTGGCAGGTCCCTGCTCCCGCTGCCCACGGCCTCCAGCCCTGTCAGGTGACACGCCCTCCTCTGGTTTCTCTTCACCTGGCAGAGTTCATAGCACCTGCAGCAGCCAACAGCCCAGCACACGCCAACGGGAGCCCCGTGGAGACACGGGCAGCCTTCGCCATCAAGGGGGTGAAGATGGAAGCCCAAGCCAAGGCCAAGCCCGCCAGGCCCCCCAGGGCTCATTCTGCCAACCCTAAACGCTGCCAGCAGGCCCCCAAGATCCGGAACTACAATTTCAAGGACTGACTTCAACCCTTCCCTCCTGTCTTTCCACAGCAGGGGTGTGTGCGTGTGTGCACAGGCAGGGGGTGCTGTGAGCCGCAGCACAGGGTCCCCAGCACTGGTGATGCACCTCGCAGACCGAGTGCAGATCCCATTAAAGCTGTGCCTCCCCGTCCCGCTCACGAGGGAGTTGTTTACCTGGCCTACTTGGGAAGCGGCATCAGGGCCTCCCCAGCGGCTGCGTCACCACCCACAGCTGCCTGGCAGAAAGCAGAGTCAGATGCCCACCCGCAGCAAAAGTGCCCCCCAGAGAGCCCTGTGCAGGCGGCGGGGGGGGGGGGGGGTCCACAGTGAAAGCGGTGGAGCTGGGTGACCCCATGTGTCCAGACGGGGCCCTTGCTGTGTCCTGCATGTTTGGGGTGGATGTGGCCCCAGACCCAGCACCTGCAAGAGAGAGAAACACAGAAATTAATGCCTCCCCTTCTGAGCATTACAAGGCCACATCCAACTCCCCTACCAGGAAACCATGTCCCGAGAATCATGACCACCAGTCCTGACACTTGGGACTCTGTGCTGAGTCAGCAGCCAGCCACAGGTGCCTGTCCTGGGGGCAGCAGGTGGGAAGGCAGCCCTGGGCTGCTCGGCCCTCTTCTCCATCGCTTGCACCTTGTTGGCGCGGCCAGAGGCCTTCTACCTCCTGCCTGCAGCACTGCCGAGGCACAGGAGCACCACATCCCCACCCCAGGTTGGGGGTGGCTGTGCCTTAAGGCAGTCTGAGGCTTCCCAGTGGGTGTGGCCAGCTCCCACAGAGGGCTGCGGGGGGCGGGGGGGGATTGTGCCTCCAGCAGGGTGGCACCCCACCTCCCTGCTGTATGGCCAGAGCACATCAGGTGGTCCTTGTGGCTGCAGTGTCCTGACCCTGCCTAGCTCACAGGTGCGGGGACACACGGCAGCACCGAAGCAGGGCCCAGGATCACAGAACCCAGGACTCAGTGGCTCCTACCTCACCCTGTGCATCAAATTGCTTTACTCAGCTCCCTGTGAACACAAGTGGGCATGGGCACCCTCCCCCAAAAGCTAGCAGTTCTGCCCGGGGGCGGGGGGGGGGCGTCTCAGCAGGGCTCAGTGCTCTGCTGTTTCCACTTTTGCCTTTTCTAGTGAGGTGTCGCCATGTGACTTCCTTTAGCTGAGAAAGTGAATAGAGAGATGCCAGGTCACTTTCTCTAGAAGCACCCTCAGAGCCCCCGAGCAAGCCACTGCTGGCTCTGGGTGCCAGGTATCATGAGAAAGAAAACCCCACGGAGAGGCTGTTCAGAACAGCAATTCGGCTGTCGGACCTCGGAGCCCTCTGACCCTTTTTCTTTTTCTGCCCTTCTCTCCATTGCGCGGGAGTCGAAGTCCCCCAGAGAGCAGCGGGGCCGGAGCTGAATGCAGGTCGGTAACTGAGCAGGATTACAAGGGAAAGCGCGCCAGAAAGCCGAGGCACAGGGCCGAGCCTCCGCCGGTGCGCCTGCGCGCGCGTGGGTGTGCGTGGCCATGTGCGCGCGCGAGGGCCTCTGCCCAGGAAGGCTCCTTTGTTCGAACCACACCAAGTGGTGCTGGTGAAGAGCCCGGTCGCCAGATGGCCGCGCCCCCTCCCCAAGGCCTGCTCCAGGGAGCCGGCAGTGCGCCCGCTCGGCTACTGCCGGGCCTCCGAGGGGTCCCCGGTTTCTCGCGCCGGCACCGCCACGTGGGACAGCAGGGCAAGAAGGACCAGGTCCGTGCTGCGCTGACCGGCAGTAACCCCTCCGGGGGCTCTGGCCGGGTCAACGACCGCGCTAGTCCGCGGCGTCCCGCGCAGTAGGAGACCCGCCCATCACCCTATCGCCTAGCAACGCCCACTCGCGCACCGCCCTTTAAGCCCGCGAGCACGCCCCCGGCCACCGATTGGGCGCGGCTGCCGAGCGAGCCACGCCCCACTCCGCTCTGCGCGGCTGGGACGCGAGCTCGTGCGTTCGTTTTCAGAGTCTGCCTGGCTCCCAGTGTGGCCCCAGGGTGACCCCCCTAGTGGCCCAAACACATCCCATTCGGTTTCACCCCTGTGCCACGCACACGTGGTACCCTTGGCCCTGGGGGTGGGGGCGGCCCGGGAAGGCATTGGACGGGGGCACGCCACGTGCCCTCCAAACGGGGAACGGAAGTACGGGCCCACCATCTCAGCGCCCCCCCCCGAGCGCGCCCCCGCGAAGGGTCCTGGCGCGCGCCGGCGGCGCGCCGCATCACCCCACTGGCGGCGGCGCGCCGGGTCCCGGGGCGCAGCCCCGACGCTCATTGGCCTGGGAGGCGCAGCCAAGCTGTCAGCCCATGTGGCGTGTCCGCTCGGGGACGGCCGCAGTTAAATAGAGTCGGCGCCGGCCTAGAGGGAGCCAGAGAGACGGCAGCGGTCCGGCTTCCCCTCCTCCGCGGTGCTCCATCCTCGCTCTCCGCCGCCCGTCCGCACTGCCGCCCGCGCCCAGATCAGGTACCAGCGGAGGGCCGGGTTGCGGCCCTGGCCGGACCGGGCCGGGTTCGGGGCCGGGACGGCGCGGCCGGGCTCCGGGGTGGACCCCAGCCCGCATTCTCCCGCCTCAGAAAGCGCACCTTCCGCCCGTGGTGAGGGGTCGCTCCAAGAGGCCCCCGGGTCTCGCGGTCCGAGCCCCGGTCTGTTGGGCGAGCCACCGCGGACCTTCCGGGGCCGGCGGTGAAGGGCCTGCGCGCCGCGCCCCAGGCCCGGTGGGACAGGTGGGCGATGGCGAGGGGCGGACGCCGGGGAGGGCCGCGAACAGCCATTTTGGTCTCGAGGTGGGCCGAGGACCGGTAGAATCCCCCGCCGTCCAGTGCGCGCCCGGCCTCAGCGCCCACAAAAGTCTCCATGCGGGCTGGGCCGCTGGGTCCCTCCATCCGTAGCACCTTCCGCGCCCCGACAGCTGGGAAGCCGAGGCTCAGTCCAACCCAGGGGCGTCTTTTCAGCCAACTGGAGGGCCGGGAAGAAGGGAGGGAGATGGCCGGGAGGCCCCAGAGCCGGGTACGGACAGGTTTTCCCACCACGTGTGCGCAGCCCCGAGCCCCCAAAGTTCTGGGGGATGAGCAGCTTCTGCTGGGTGCGGTGGCGGCGGGGCGGGGCGCGCTGCGGGGGTCTCCACCCCCACCTCCTCCGCCGCTGGACTCCTGGTGAATAGTAAGTAGGGGAGAACAGAGCCGGCGCTTTCTGGAGGAAGCAGCCGCCTGGGAGCTGGTGCCCTGGGCGGGTAAAGGACTCTTTCTTTATTCAGCGCTGGGGGAGGAGGCTCCCTCCCTACCGGGACAGCGGGGTGCTGGGCCACCCAAGGAAGTCACTGCTGTCCTCCACCCACCCACCCTTGCTCAGAGAGACCTGGGAGTGTCGGTGGTTGGCCGGGCCACGGGTCGTTAGCATCGAGAGGCCCTGGGGCCTTGGTGGAAGTTGCTAGACCAACCGTAGCTCTGCCCCCGACCGACCCTCAGGGGCTACGCGGACACTACAAGCTCAGGGTGGCCGGGTGCTTCTTCTAGATGTGCCTTGGGAACCTGGGTCTAGGTGGTCAGGTCGGCTACGAGGAGCTAAGCTAGGGGCATCCTGCAGCTTTACCTGCACAGGTACACAGCCTGGGCAACACTGCTAGCACCTGAGCAGGAGAGGCTCTCCAGGTTGGCCCATCGTGGCACCTAGGCCACCTTTCCCCCAGAGCCCTGCCAGGCCTCCAAACCTGTTCTGCCCTGGCTGCCCCTGGTCCTCGGTTCCCCCCGAGTCCTGGAAGCTCCAAGCTGTTCTTGTGGGCCAAATGCATGGAGGGAGGGCTGAGTGCAGGACTGCTCCGTGCGGGCTGGTGTCCTCCCTGCCCTACATTTTCCTCCATTGGACTTTGGCGCCTCTTCTCCTTCCCCCACTTGAGCCCTGGGCCTGTGCTGAGCTGGCTGGGTGGCCTCCTGTGGGAGGTCGCTGGGGCCCTGGCTGCCACGGGTGGGTGCAGGCAGTAGCCTGTGGTGGGGTCACCCCAGGCCAGGGCCTCAGCTGTGATAGGCCAGTGCCGAGCCACCGCGGGAGGTAAGGGCCTGATGGATCAGATTTTGCCATCCCCCAACCCCCTGCACACGTAACCGGGGTGTCCGTGTGGGCGTCCGCCCCTTGGTCTGGGACTTTCTGAGCTGCCACTCTCAGACCTGTGGGTGGGCCACGTGGAGGGGTGGGTGGTGCAGGCCGAGCTGAGCCATGTCTGGGCCCTGCAGGGAGCAGCATGGAGGAGGTGGTGATCGCCGGCATGTCCGGGAAGCTTCCCGAGTCGGACAACTTGGAGGAGTTCTGGGCGAACCTCATTGGCGGTGTGGACATGGTGACAGAGGACGACCGGCGATGGAAGGCCGGTGAGTGGGTGGCCGGCGCTGCTCTCCTTGCCGTCTGCGGCTGCCTGGCTCCTCTTGGGGCTGGGGCAGCAGTGGGGTCCGGGCTCCAGCCACTGGAGGCTGCGGGTCAGCCTGGTGTGCGGCCTTGCCTGTTTCTGCCCTGGGTTAGGTGACCTGCTGGGGTCTGGAGCTGGGGCAGGGCAGGGCAAGGCCAAGTGGGTCAGCGCCCCTGCCCGCCCACCACCCTGTCCCTGCAGAGCCTTGGGCCACCGCCGGCCCACGTGTCCGAGGTTAGATAACACGCTCGGCTCTGGGGAAGCTGGTTTGACTCCCTTGTGCCTGCAGGCCCTTCCGCAGAGCCGTCCTACCTGATCTGCGGGGTGTGAGTCAGTGCCTCGGAGCCCGGCCCCGAGGAGGAGGCCAGGCGGGGGGTCTGCGGCCTGGGCAGTGGGGCTCCTGCCCGCCTGTCTGGGGCGCATACCCACAACTCCCTGCCTGTCCCCTGGGCCTGTGACAGCCTCCCCCTGCCTGTATCCACAGGACTGTATGGCCTGCCCCGGCGGGCTGGCAAGCTGAAGGACCTGTCCAAGTTTGACGCCACCTTCTTCGGGGTCCACGCCAAGCAGGCACACACCATGGACCCCCAACTGCGCCTGTTGCTGGAGGCGGCCTACGAGGCCATTGTGGACGGAGGTGGGTCACTGGGGGGCCTGTGGCCAGTCCGGGGTCACTGCAGGACAACAGTGCTCTTGGTTTATTTTTCTGCTTCTAAAACCAACACGTGTTCAGAGCTGACCGAGCACATCTGGCCAGAGCCTGCAGCTCCGCAGGCTCAGGCTCTCCGCAGGTCGGGTTTCACAACTGCCCCTCGGGGTTCCGGGTGTGGCCTTGCGTCCCAGTTTCTTCATCCCTGTCCAAAGGCTGATCTTAGGCCGAGCAGGAGACAGGGTTCTGTCCCCAGGACTTCTGCCCTCCCCTGGGTTGTGTCTGACCCAGAGGCTGCCGTCTCTCGCCCTGGGGTGCAGACCTATTGCTGCTGTGCCCCCACGCACCTATGAGAAGGGGTGGGAGGCCGGCCCCTCCCGATTTTGGTCAGCAGATGCCAGCCACCCCTGGGGTCGTCACTGAGCAGGACAGATGGGAGACACACACCGCTCTGCGTGGTGGGAGGGCAGACAGACCCCCCACTGGCCTCCCTGGGGGGGGGGGGGAGGCCTGCCCACTGCCGGCCCCACCCAGAGGCCTTGAGAGCCTCTCCCCTGGGGCTGTCCCTCCCTCCTGCAGGATTCCGGACACTCGGCCTTTGTCTTCCTTTGTCCCCTTATCTTGCCTGTCTCAGGGCAGGCCACGCTCGGGCCTGGGTGCTCATTGGCCCTGGGGCTCACCAGACCCTGCCTGAGACCTCGGGGCCAGGGGAGTAGCCTGGGGACAATGACGCCCTCTGTCTCCACCTCTGGCGTTCCCGACTGCCACCTGACCCGGAGCCCTGAGCTTCACCTGGCGCCACCCCACCCGGGCCCCAGGGTTTTTCTGTTTCCTGTGACCTGGTCCCCGGGCCTGGGCACCTCTGGTCAGGCCGAGCCGGAGGACCTTCCCTCTCAAGCCAGGGAGCCGGGGGGAGGCTCACTCCGCAGGGCTGGGTGGGCGGGGAGCAAGGTCCAGTCCCTCAGCCTGACCGCCGCCCCCTGCAGGCATCAACCCAGCCTCACTGCGAGGGACGCACACGGGTGTCTGGGTGGGCGTGAGCGGCTCCGAGGCCGCTGAGGCTCTGAGCCGCGACCCCGAGACGCTCCTGGGCTACAGCATGGTGGGCTGCCAGCGGGCCATGATGGCCAACCGCCTCTCCTTCTTCTTTGACTTAAAAGGTGAGTGCCCTCGGCGGGGCGCAGACCCGAGGGCAGCGAGCCCCTTCCAGCCTCGGCCGCCCCTCACCCAGGCGGGCTGGTGGGGCCTCGAGGGGCTGACGTCCGCACCGTGCCCTTGGCTGCAGGTCCCAGCATGACCCTGGACACGGCCTGCTCCTCCAGCCTGCAGGCCTTGCACAGTGCCTGGCAGGCCATCCGTAGCGGGGAGTGCCCCATGGCCTTGGTGGGCGGCATCAACCTCCTGCTCAAGCCCAACACCTCCGTGCAGTTCATGAAGCTGGGCATGCTGAGCCCCGAGGGCTCCTGCAAGTCCTTCGACGAGACCGGTGAGGCCCAGGGCAGCGCCTGCCCCCCACCCCGCCCCGACCCCCCAGGCAGACGCCTTGCCCTGAGCCAGCCTCGCCTCCAGGGAACGGGTACTGTCGATCGGAGGCCGTGGTGGCCGTGCTGCTGACCAAGAAGTCCCTGGCCCGGAGGGTGTACGCCACCATCCTGTCCTCCGGCACCAACACAGACGGTGCCAAGGAACAAGGTGGGAGCTGCTGCGGCGGCGGCGGGGGCGGGGGCTGTGGGCAGCTTGGTGCTGAGGCCTGGCCCTTCCTGCAGGCGTGACCTTCCCCTCCGGAGAGGCCCAGGAGCAGCTGATTCGCTCTGTGTTCCTGCAGGCCGGCTTGGCCCCCGAGTCTCTCGAGTACATTGAAGCCCACGGGACGGGCACCAAGGTGAGGCTTTGTTCGCACCCCGCCACTGGGCCACCCGGCTGCCCCGCCAACCTTTCCCGCGTCCTCCACAGGTGGGTGACCCCCAGGAGCTGAACAGCATCGTCCGAGCCCTGTGCGCCAGCCGCCAGGACCCTCTGCTGATCGGGTCTACCAAGTCAAACATGGGGCACCCGGAGCCTGCCTCGGGGCTGGCAGGACTGATCAAGGTGGGTGGGGAGCCCGCCCCTGAGGCCCCAGTGGCTGTGAGCGTGAGGCCAGTTCCTGCCCTGGTTCACCGTGGGGCCGGCATTCTGCATGGCACCTCCCAACAGGGCTGCAGGCAGGGGAGACGGCTAGAGTGGCTGCGGGGGAGGCCGGGCAGCGGTCACCCCCAGGACCCTGCCACTGTTGCACAGGTTTCTAGGCGTGGAGGCTGCAGGTAGCTTCCTGTGTGCAGCTCTCGCAACGGGGCCCGGTGGGTCTGGTCTAGGGAGGCGACGGGCCGAAGGGGAGGGGCGGGGGCTCCCAGGTGGCCTGGGGCTGTGGTGGGGGAGCTGCAGGGGCGCCGTGCAGGGCGGCGGCAGGGCCCCAGGCGTGGCCTCAGGTCTTCACCCTCACACCCTGCCCTCAGGTGCTGCTGTCCGTGGAGCGAGGGCTCTGGGCCCCCAACCTGCACTTCCACACCCCGAACCCCGAGATCCCCGGGCTGCGGGATGGGCGGCTACAGGTGGTAGAACGGCCGCTGCCTGTGCGAGGGGGCGACGTGGCCATCAACTCCTTTGGCTTCGGCGGCTCCAATGTGCACATGGTCCTCCGGCCCAACCTGCGCCCAGCCCCGTCGCCGGCCCCGCACGCCACCCTGCCCCGCCTGCTGCTGGCCAGCGGGCGTACCCCTGAGGCCGTGCAGGCCCTGCTGGAGCAGGGCCTGCAGCACAGCCAGAACCTGGCCTTCGTGAGCATGCTCAATGAGATCGCGGCCGCCCCCGTCACCGCCATGCCCTTCCGGGGCTTCGCCGTGCTGGGCAGCCAGGAAGGCAGCCAGGACGTGCAGCAGGCGGCCCCGGGCCAGCGCCCACTCTGGTTCATCTGCTCTGGTGAGTTGTCCCAGGCCCTTCCTGGGATGGGGGGGCCGCCAGGCAGGGTGGCCCTGCGCCTGACTCCTCTCGCCTCCCAGGGATGGGCACGCAGTGGCGAGGGATGGGGCTCAGCCTCATGCGCCTGCCCGCCTTCCGAGACTCCATCCTGCGCTCCGACAAGGCCGTGAAGCCCCTGGGCTTGCAGGTGTCAGACCTGCTGATGAGCCCAGACGAGGCCACCTTTGACGACACTCTCCACGCCTTCGTGAGCCTGACCGCTATCCAGGTGCGCCCTCAGGGGCTGGGGTCAGAGGGCCCGGGGGTGTCTGGGGAAAGATGGGTGTGGGCCTGGCGGGGCAGCGCCCTGGTGCGGTGGCACCCCCAGGACTGACCAGCTGTGCCGCGGCCCCCCCGTAGATCGCCCTCATAGACCTGCTGACCTCTATGGGCCTGAGGCCGGACGGCATCATCGGGCACTCGCTGGGCGAGGTGGCCTGTGGCTACGCCGACGGCTGCCTCTCCCAGGACGAGGCCGTGCTCGCCGCGTACTGGAGGGGCCAGTGCATCAAGGAGGCCAACATCCCACCGGGGGCCATGGCGGCTGTGGGTAGGTGTCGCCTGTGCTCCGTGGGCCCGAGGGGCCGGCAGTGTGGCCCATGGCCGACAGCCACGGCCAGTGCGGTTTTCCCGTGAGCCTGAGCTGAGCCCACGTGGGGACATGAACCCGCAGCAGTTTTGATGGGTGTCAGGGCCGCTCGCCCTGGCTCCACCCGTGGGAAGGAAGGAGCCTCAAGTGTCAGGACTGGCGGGGGGGCCGTGGAAAGGTGGTACACACTCACCCGAGAGGAGCACCGGGCGGTGGGAAGAGGGCCTGGTGAAGGCCGCTGCCTCTGGGGCCGCCTTCCCAGAGCCGGTCACGGGGCCACTCTCCACTCGTCTCCACCCTCAGGCCTGTCCTGGGAGGAGTGCAAGCAGCGCTGCCCCCCCGGTGTCATCCCCGCCTGCCACAACTCCGAGGACACAGTGACCATCTCAGGACCGCAGGTTGGCAGTGGCAGGCCAGGCCTGGCGCCTGGGCGGGTGGGCTCGGCCTGAGGGCCCAGAACTGTCATCTCGCCCCTCCCCCACAGGCCGCCGTGTCCAAGTTCGTGGAGCAGCTGAAGCAGGAGGGCGTGTTTGCCAAGGAGGTGCGGACCGGCGGCTACGCTTTCCACTCCCACTTCATGGAGGCCATCGCCCCCTCGCTGCTGCGGGCACTCAAGAAGGTGGGCTGGCCACCCTCGGGGGCTGCCTGGAGCGGGGCCTGCGGAGGTCAGGCAGTGAGCCCGAGCCCCCCCGAAGGCTGACCTGCACGGTGTACACAGGTGATCCGGGAGCCGCGGCCCCGTTCCGCACGCTGGCTCAGCACCTCCATCCCCGAGGCCGAGTGGCAGGGCAGCCTGGCCCGTACGATCTCCGCCGAGTACAACGTCAACAACCTGGTCAGCCCCGTGCTATTCCAGGAGGCGCTGCGGCACGTGCCGGAGAACGCGGTGGTGCTGGAGATCGCCCCCCACGGCCTGCTGCAGGTGTGCCCGGGTGCCGGGCGGGGGCCCTGCCGGCTACTGGGGGGAGTGGGCTCCCAGAGTCCAAAAGCTGAGGGTCTGCCTGGACCTTGTGGGCACGGGCAGGGGGGCTGGCAGGAACCCACAGACTCTGTGCCCCCGCCCCAGGCCATCCTGAAGAGAGGCCTCAAGTCCAGCTGCACCATCATCCCCCTGATGAAGAAGGACCACCAGGACAACCTGCACTTCTTCCTCAGCAACGTGGGCCGGCTGCACCTGGCAGGGTGGGTCTGCGCTCCTGCGCCTCCGGCCGGGGCCCCTCTCCAGAGCTAGGGGGTGGGGCTGCAGAGGGGCCCCCAGGGCCAGGCGTGCCTCTAACCTGGCCCCCCCACCCCAGCATCGATGTCAACCCCAACGGCCTATTCCCACCTGTGGAGTTCCCAGCTCCCCGAGGGACCCCCCTCATCTCCCCGCACATCAAGTGGGACCACAGCCAGACCTGGGACGTGCCTTCCGTCGAGGACTTCCCCAACGGGTCCCTCAGCTCCTCTGCCACCGTCTACAACATTGGTGAGATGGCGTGTGGCCGGGCGGGGGTGGGGGGGAGGCTCAGCCCCTCCCTCCTGGGCCTGCGCACTGAGGCCCACACCCCTGCAGATGCCAGCCCGGAGTCCCCCGACCACTACCTGGTGGACCACTGCATCGACGGCCGCGTCATCTTCCCGGCCACCGGCTACCTGTGCCTGGTCTGGAGAACGCTGGCACGTGCCCTGGACAAAAACGTGGACCAGGTGCCAGTGGTTTTTGAGGACGTGACGCTGCACCGGGCCACCATCCTGCCCAAGACCGGTGAGGTGGGACGGCCGGGAGGGGCCGTGGGGGGGTGCCGATTGCCGACCTCTGCCAACCTCTGACCCTGCTGCCCACAGGGACCATCCCCCTGGAGGTGCGGCTGATGGAGGCCTCCCACACCTTTGAGGTGTCTCAGGGCAGCAACCTGGTTGTGACCGGTGAGTGGGGTGCCGGCCACGGGGTCCCTGGCGGGCCCCTCTGGGTGGGCCCCTGGCTGCCAGCATGGCCCCCTCCCGCCCTCAGACCCCTGCCGCCCACAGGGAAGGTGCACCAGTGGGAGGACCCCGACCCCACACTCTTCGAGGGCCTTGCCGGCACGGACCGCGAGGACCCGGCGGACCCCGCGGCGGCGCTGCGCCTGGCGAAGGGGGACGTGTACAAGATGCTGCGGTTGTGCGGCTATGACTACGGCCCCCACTTCCAGGGCATCCTGCAAGCCAGCCTGGAAGGTAGGGCACGAGGGGTCCCGCCGGGCAGGCAGAGGGTGAGCCCTGGGTTCTGCCTCCCTCGAGGTGAGATGGGGCCCAACCCATGGCTGACGGCCGCTCTGCCACAGGCAACACAGGTCAGCTGCTGTGGAGGGACAACTGGGTGACCTTCCTGGACACGATGCTACAGATTTCCATCCTGGGCTCCAACCGGCGTGCCCTGTACCTGCCCACCCGCATCGCCGCCGTGCACATTGACCCTGTCGCCCACCAGCGGCTGGTGTGCACACTGCAGGGCGAGGACAAAGGTAACCCAGCCCCATGCCTGGGGGCACCCACCTGCGTCCCCGAGCCCAGCGCCACTCACACCTGCCTGTCCCCACAGCAGTCGACGTGGTGGTGAGCCGCTGTCTGAACAGCACGGCAGCGGGGGGCGTCCTCATCTCGAGGGTCCACACCACGGCGGCCCCGCGCAAGCAGGAGCAGCTGGTGCCCACCCTGGAGAAGTTCTGCTTCACGCCGCACGTGGAGGAGGGGTGTCTGGCAGGGAGCGCAGCCCTGCAGAAGCAGCTGCTGCTGTGCAAAGGTGGGCCCTCCCAGCCGGGCCGCAGGCCTCTGGCGCGCCTCCCGTGTCAGGGGCTCGTCCCCACACACAGTCGGTCCCCCTCTCCTTCAGGCGGAGGCCAGCCCTGCCCTTCTCGGGGCCCCTTGTGAGCCCCCAAGGCCCACTCCTCAAACCAAAGCAGATGTTAGTTGCCCGTACCCCCATCCCCCAGTCCTCAGAGGGGCCTGGGCCTTAAAGGGGCCTGTGTCCTGCTCCCAGCCACTCAGGCACACGGCTCATAAGGCTGGACCCCATAAGCGCCTGCTGCAGAGGGGGGTGGGGGCCTCGGGCAGCGAGCTCAGCGCCTGGCAGGTCCCCCGACGGCACACGGGCCCTTGGTGGTCAGCGTCAGTCAGCCCCCCAGGTGGCTGGGCTGCACATTTTCTGTCTCTGCTCGTCCAGTGGGCAGGGCCGCGAGGGTCCGGTCAGCTCGAGCCCCTGCTGCAACCAGACCCCTTCCGCCTGGGGGCCTAGAGCCCACCCGGCAGGCCTCGCCCAGCGCCTGTCTCCCCCAACCCCAGGGCTGGCCCAGGCGCTGCAGACCAAGGCGGCCCAGCAGGGGCTGAAGATGGTGGTGCCGGGGCTGGACGGGGCCCAGCCCCCGCTGGAGCCTCCACAGCAGGGCCTGCCTCGGCTGCTGGCGTCGGCATGCCAGCTGCAGCTCAACGGGAACCCGCAGCTGGGCTGGCTGCTGGCCCAGGAGAGGGCCCAGCTGTGTGACGACCCGCTGCTCAGCGGCCTGCTGGACGCCCCAGCGCTCAAGGCCTGCGTGGACACCGCTCTAGAGAACCTGGCCGGCATCCGGATGAAGGTGGTGGAGGTGGGTGCCGAGCAGGGCAGCACAGAGTGGGCTGGAGCTGGGCAGACCCAGACCTGAGGTGCACCTGGGCCCCAGCCCCGGGAGGCCGTCTGCTCCAAACTGTGGGGCCCCAGCACCGGAGGAGAAGGGACATGAGGATGCCGCAGATGGGCCTTGGTGGCAAACGTTTACCCAGCCTGGGTTCGTATGGCTGGCGAGGGCACAGCCAGTCTAGGAACCTGTCTCCCCACCCCCAGGTGCTGGCTGGCGAAGGCCACCTGTATTCCCGCATCCCTGCGCAGCTCAACACCCAGCCCATGCTGCGGCTGGAGTACACCGCCACTGACCGCCACCCCCAGGCCCTGGAGTCTGCCCAGGCTGAGCTACAACAGCAAAATGTGGCCCAGGGCCAGTGGGACCCTGCGGAGCCCGCCCCCAGCAGCTTGGGGGATGCTGACCTCCTGGTGTGCAACTGTGCAGTGGCCACCCTCGGGGATCCAGCCACAAGCCTCAAGAACATGGCGGCTGCCATCAAGGAGGGGGGCTTTCTGCTGCTGCACACCCTGCTCCGCGGACACTTTCTCCCAGAGACGGTCGCCTTCCTGACCTGCCCTGAGCCGCAGCCTGGCAAGAAGGGCCTCCTGAGCCAGGAGCAGTGGGAGAGTCTGCTGGCTGGGGCGTCCCTGCACCTGGTGGCTCTGAAGAGGTCCTTCTACGGCTCCGCGCTCTTCCTGTGTCGCCGGCTGGCCCCGCAGGACAGCCCCATCTTCCTGCCCGTGGAGTCCACCAGCTTCCAGTGGGTGGACTCGCTCAAGGTCAGTCCCTGCCAGCCCCCAGGCCCAGGTCTGGCCAACTCAGCGGCACAGGTGGGGGCCTGAGGCCCTCCAGAGCCTGACCGCGCCTCCCCTCGCCCTGCAGAACATTCTGGCTGACTCTTCCCCCCGGCCGCTGTGGCTGACAGCGGTTGGCTGCGCCACCTCGGGCGTGGTGGGCATGGTCAACTGCCTCCGCAAGGAGCCTGGCGGGCACCGGGTCCGGTGAGAGATGCCGTCGGGCTGTGTGCCCCCCCCCAACTGCCTCCCCTACCCTGCCCCACACACAGCCGCCCACCTCCCCGCCCCCTCCGCCCCTGCCTTTCCTCACCTGCCCGGCTGCCCACAGGTGTGTCCTGGTGTCCAACCTCAGCAGCAAGTCCCCTGTCCCTAAGTTGGACCCAGGCTCCGCGGAGCTGCGGAAGGTGCTGCAGGCAGACCTCGTGATGAACGTCTACCGGGACGGGGCCTGGGGGGCCTTCCGCCACCTGCCACTGGAGAGCAGTAAGCCCTGGGCAAGGCCTCCACCAGGCAGCTGGGGGGTGAGGACAGGTGGGGACCCAGCCCAGCCCTGGGCCACCTGCAGCCGCCTCACAGCGCCTCCCTGACCCCCTAGATCAGCTGCAGGAGCAGACAAACCATGCCTACGTGAGCGTCCTCACCCGGGGGGACCTCTCCTCCATCCGCTGGGTCTGCTCCCCGCTGCGCCACGCCCTGGCCCCCAGCCCCGGCACCCAGCTCTGCACTGTCTACTACGCCTCCCTCAACTTCCGGGACATCATGCTGGCCACGGGCAAGCTGTCCCCGGACGCCATCCCAGGTGCAGGCCTCGCGTGGCTGGGGGGGTGGTGCTGAGCAGGGGCCCTGGCCGGGGGCGGGGAGGGTGTCCACCCGCAGGCTCACTTGTGCGTGTCCCCAGGGTACCGGGCCGGCCAGGACTGCATGCTGGGCATGGAGTTCTCAGGCAGAGACGCCCGCGGCAAGCGTGTGATGGGGCTGGTGGCCGCCCAAGGCCTGGCCACCTCCGTCCTACTGTCTCAGGACTTCATGTGGGACGTGCCCTCCAGCTGGTGAGTGGGTTGGCCTGGGAGCCTGGGACCCGCGTGGACCTGGTTGGGCTCGGGCCAGAGTGACCCGTGGGCTGTGACCACAGGACCCTGGAGGAGGCGGCATCTGTCCCCGTGGTCTATGCCACCGCCTACTACTCGCTGGTGGTGCGGGGGCGCATACAGCGTGGGGAGACCGTGCTCATCCACTCGGGCTCCGGCGGCGTGGGCCAGGCCGCCATCGCCATCGCCCTCAGCCTGGGTTGCCGCGTCTTCACCACCGTGGGTAAGCCGGCCAGCCCTTCCCCACCCTTCCCGAGCCCAGGGCTGCCCCGCGGCCTCCAGCCGGGCTCAGCAGCACCTGTCGCCCCCACAGGGTCGGCCGAGAAGCGGGCGTACCTCCAGGCCAGGTTCCCCCAGCTCGACGACTCCAGCTTTGCAAACTCCAGGGACACCTCCTTTGAGCGGCACGTGCTCCTGCACACGGACGGGAAGGGTGCGTGGACTGCGGCCCCCCCACCCCGCCCCCTTGTGCCTGGACTCCAGACTCCGGCCCTCCCCCTGGACCCCCCTCCCCCCTGGACGCCCCTCCCGCTGGCCCAGGCATGGGCAGGGTCTGGCTCTGTGGTTTGGGACTGTGAGGACCCCTCTCCTCCCTGCCAGGTGTGGACCTGGTGCTGAACTCCCTGGCGGAGGAGAAGCTGCAGGCCAGTGTGCGGTGCCTTGCCCAGCACGGCCGATTCCTGGAGATCGGCAAATTCGACCTTTCCAACAACCACCCACTGGGTGAGGCTGGGCAGTAGGCATGGGGTGGGCCGAGGGACTGGGGGGCAAGCTGGAACGCACAGGGCGGGCTGTGGGCCCGGAGTGGTGAGCACCCCCCCACCACCCCTGGCGCAGGTATGGCCGTCTTCCTGAAGAACGTGACCTTCCACGGCATCCTGCTGGACGCGCTCTTCAGCGAGGCCGCCTCCAGCTGGCGCGAAGTGGCAGCGCTGCTGCGGGCGGGCATCCAGGATGGCGTGGTGCGGCCCCTCAAGTGCACCGTGTTCCCCAAGTCCCAGGTGGAGGACGCCTTCCGCTACATGGCGCAGGGGAAGCACATCGGCAAAGTGGTTGTGCAGGTACGGTGTGGGGGCGGCCCGGGCACCCTGGGCACCCTGGGCCCAAGGGCAGAGTGTGATTGGTGCCGCTTGGCTGCAGGTGCGTGAGGAGGAGCGGGACGCTGTGCAGCAGGGGCCCCAGCCCACGGTGATGACAGCCGTGTCCAAAATCTTCTTCCCGGCCAACAAGAGCTATGTTGTCACTGGGGGCCTGGGTGGCTTTGGCCTCGAGCTGGCTCACTGGCTGGTGCTGCGAGGGGCCCAGAAGCTCGTGCTGACCTCCCGCTCAGGCATCCGCACAGGTGAGCAGGCCCCGGGGGTGGAGGGGGGGGCAGGGCAGTGCCCTTTAGAGAGAGACAGGGACAGAGAGGGATACCCTTCCTGGCCAGCCACCACCTGCTGTGCTCCAAAGACGCTGGCGCTCAGTGGCCAGGACCCTGAGCCCCGGCTCCGCCCCGCCCTGCAGGCTACCAGGCGAAGCAGGTCCGTGAGTGGCGGCGCCACGGTGTGCAGGTGCTGGTGTCCACCAGCGACGCCAGCACCCTGGACGGTGCCCGGGGCCTCATCGCCGAGGCCACACGACTCGGGCCCGTCGGAGGTGTCTTCAATCTGGCCATGGTGAGACCCTGGTGGAGGGGAGTCGGCCGGTCGGCCAGGCAAGGTCCCGCTCTGAGGCCCTGGGTTCAGGGCAGGCCCTGAGGGTGCCTCTCCCCAGGTCCTGAGAGACGCCATGCTGGAGAATCAGACGCCTGAATTCTTCCGGGACGTCAGCAGGCCCAAGTACAGCGGCACCCTGAACTTGGACAGGTGGGGTCTTCATGGGGGGTCCGGGGAGGTAGGGTACGGGGGTGGGGGTCGACAGGTGGGCGGCAGGGGCAGCCAGCCCCAGGGAGTGACCAGAGAACCCACAGGGTGACCCGAGACGCGTGTCCCAAGCTGGACCACTTTGTGGCCTTCTCCTCCGTGAGCTGTGGGCGTGGCAACGCCGGCCAGAGCAACTACGGCTTCGCCAACTCCACCATGGAGCGCATCTGCGAGCAGCGCCGGCACGACGGCCTCCCAGGTGGGCTCCACCCCGTACCCGCCGGTGCCCACGGCTGCTGCCCTGCCTGCGCCCCACTCACCTCCCCCCCTCGCCCGCAGGCCTCGCCGTGCAGTGGGGCTCCATCGGTGACGTGGGCGTGGTCATGGAGGCGATGATGGGCTCCAACGACACCGTGGTGGGCGGGACGCGGCCCCAGCGCATCGCCTCCTGCCTGGAGGTGCTGGAGCTCTTCCTGACCCAGCCCCACCCCGTCCTGAGCAGCTTCGTGCTGGCCGAGAAGGCCGAGGCCCACAGTGACAGCAAGGGCCAGCAGGACCTGGTGAAGGCCGTGGCCCACATCCTGGGTGAGGTGGCATGCCCCCCCCCCCCCCCCCCCCCCGGGCAGACTCTCGGCTCCCAGGCCCTGGGGCCACCAGTGCTCCGTGTGCCCTCGGGTGAGGGCTGGCACCGTAACTGTGGTGACGGTGGCTGGGGAGAACAAGGGGCCTCATCCAAGGTTCAGCTGCCAAGGTGCCTGTACCCACACAGCACCCCCAACGTGCCCTCCCAAACTGCCAACCAAATGTCTCTTCCCAGGCATCCGAGACCTGGCCGCCGTCAGTCTGGACAGCTCGCTGGGAGACCTGGGCCTGGATTCACTTATGGGCGTGGAGGTGCGCCAGACGCTGGAGCGTGAGCACGACCTGGTGCTGTCCATGCGGGAGATCCAGCAGCTCACCCTCCGGGACCTGCAGGAGCTCTCCTCCCGGGCTGACGCCACTGGGGGTGCGTGCGGGTCGTGGGGGGCTGGGGAGGAGGGGTTCTCCGGGCTGTGGGGCCAGTGTCCTGGGAGCAGCGTGGTCCTGCCCTTCTGGCACTGGTCTGCGGGCAGCTGGGCCCCCCGGTCAGGGCTGGTGCCTTCAGCCCTTGAGGGCTTGTTGGGGGCTCAGGGCCCCACCCAACCACTGACCAGCAGCTGCTGGAATCAGGTGGGCGTGTGCATGTCTGTGTGTCCGTGGACCTGGCCCTCCCTGGCACCTGCCCATCCCCACAGAGCTGGCAGCCTCCACACCCAAGGGGGACAGCCCCGCCCGGCAGCAGGCCCAGCTGAACCTGAAGAACATGCTGGTGAACCCCGAGGGCCCGACCTTGACCCGGCTCAACTCCGTGCAGAGCTCGGAGCGGCCCCTGTTCCTGGTGCACCCCATCGAGGGCTCCACCACCGTCTTCCACAACCTGGCCGCCAAGCTCAGCATCCCCACCTACGGCCTGCAGTGCACCCGAGGTGCGCCAGGGCTCCACGGGGCCGCCCCCACCCAGCAAGGCAGGGTGGTGCGCTCGTGGGTCTCTGGGGCACCTGCCCGCACTGAGCCTCTTCCACCCGCAGCTGCACCCCTGGACAGCATCCAGAGCCTGGCTGCCTACTACATCGACTGCATCAGGCAGGTGCAGCCCGAGGGTCCCTACCGCATCGCTGGCTACTCCTACGGGGCCTGCGTGGCCTTCGAGATGTGCTCACAGCTGCAGGCGCAGCAGAGCCCCACCCCCATGCATAACAGCCTCTTTCTGTTCGATGGCTCGCACTCCTACGTGCTAGCATACACACAGGTGAGAGTGGCTCCCTGGGGTCCCGTGACCCGGTCCCCTGTCCCCTCTCTACAGAGCCCCTCTTCCCTCTGCAGAGCTACCGCTCGAGGCTGAGGCCTGGCTGCGAGGCGGAGGCCGAGGCGGAGACCCTTTGCTTCTTCGTGCAGCAGTTCACAGATGCGGAGCACAGCAAGGTGGGTCCCAGGCCGAGCACGGGGTTGTCCAGGGCCACCCTGCGGCGCCCACTCAGAGGCCCTTCCCACAGGTGCTGGAGGTGCTGCTGCCCCTCTCGGGCCTAGAGGAGCGCGTGGCGGTGGCCGTGGACCTCATCTTGCAGAGCCACAGTGGCCTGGACCGCAAGGCACTTGCCTTCGCGGCACACTCCTTCTACCGCAAGCTGCGCGCAGCGGAGCAGTACACGCCCCTTTCCACGTACCACGGCAACGTGACGCTGCTGCGCGCCAAGATGGGCGGCGCCAATTGCGAGGACCTGGGCGCCGACTACAACTTGTCTGAGGTGTGCGACGGCAAGGTGTCGGTGCACGTCATCGAAGGGGACCACCGCACGCTGCTGGAGGGCAGCGGCCTGGAGACCATCCTCGGCATCATCCACAGCTCCCTGGCCGAGCCACGAGTCAGCGTGCGGGAGGGCTAGCTCGCCACCGCCGCTGCCACTGCCGCCAGGTCGGGAGGTCCTGCCGGTGGGACCCTGGCCTGCGCTCCACGCTGCTCCCCAGCGGCTGTTAGAAGTAGAACTGACGCCCAGCCCTCCCTGGGCGCCTCCTGCACGGCCCGGGGGGCGCCACCCCCCCACACGGGTGCAGGGCCCGCCTGCGCAGCTGACTCGGAGACGCCCTGGTCTGTGAAGAGTCAGTCAGCCTTGCCCCTGCGCTGCTGCAAGCCCTGGGCACCACATGGGGTCTGCGCGGGTCCCTTTGTCGTCGCCGTTTGGGTTCTATTTATTGCCCCGCTGGGGAGCCACCAGGGCTGTGATGCAGCGGGTCGCGGGCGCCCTCTGTCTGTTTGCTCTGTTCGTTTTTTCAAGAAATAAACTCTCATCGCTGCCCCAGTTTTGAAATCCACTCTGTCACTTCAAAGAGCCCTGTCCGTCCTGTTTCATTTTTGCATCAGCCCGGTAACGCACAGGCCACAGCCTCCATCCTCCTCGCCCTCCACCCCGAGCCGGGCCCTGTCCCCTAAGGCTTGGAGAGGTGCCCCTCTACTCCCCACAAAGCAGGCGAGACTCCCCCAGGACTGCCAGCCACAGCACAACGCCCAGGCACCTGGTGCGCACTCTTCAAGGCTGTTTAGAGGAATTGTAGGCAACCACTGTGGGGACCCAGCACCTCCTGCCACCTCCGGTCCCCTCCCCCTGCACCGGTGGCTGGAGGTGTCCCACCCTCCTGCTCCACAGTGGGCTTCACTCCAGGTCACCTGGCTGTGGGTGGGAGCCACATGGCACAGTCCCCGTGAGGCAACACCGGTCACATGGCTTGCCAGGGGGATTGTGATTCTGGCGGTCACGAGGTTCAGGCAAAGGAGCAGGGGCACGCCCCCCCCCGTGCACCCAGGACTGCAGCAGATGTGCTGCAGGAGGGCTTCTCAGCTGGCTGAGGGGCAGCCGCCCGGGGAGCTGGGCCCTGGGGCCCAGAGCAGGGGCCTGTTCCCGGCAGGAGGTGGTGTGTAGGGCCCAGAGACCGACCAGGGCTGGTGCGTGCCTCAGAGAGCTCAGCGGCTGGGCCTGTGCCCGCTCCTGGTGGGAGCCCAGGGGTGGTGGAAAGCAGGCTCCTGGCCGCTGGGGCCAGCACTCGGGCTACTCCTGCGGCAGCTGCAGGGGCCCAGCCCAGTCCACGGGAGCCCGGGGCAGTAAACAACAGCCAGTTACTCGGCTGGAAGAGATGGACTCGCCATGGCGGGGGCTGGGCTGTGGATGGGTCTCTGGACTTGCTGATTTAACGTCCAAGGATTCAGATCAGAAGAAATCACCTGGCACCTGGCTGGTGGCTCACTGGATTGAGTGCTGGCCTGTGAACCAAAGGGTCACTGGTTCAATTCCCAGTCAGGACACGTGCCTGGGTTGCAGGCCAGTTCCCAACAGGGGATGCATGAGAGGCAACCGCACATTGATATTTCTCTTCCTCTCTCCTTCCCTTCCCCTCTAAAGATAAATAAGTCTTTAAAAAAGAAAAAAGTTAAAAAAAATATTTCTTAGATATGACACCAAAAGCACAACAGATAAAAGTATAAATTCTAATGATAAGCTGAGTTTGATCTAATCATTTCTACTCTTTGGAAAACACTGTTAAAAGAATGAAAAAGTCACAGATTCCCAAAGTATTTGCAAATCACATATCTCACAAAGGGTCTGTACCCAGAATATTTAAAGAACTCAAAAGTCAACAAAAAGAAAATTTAATTTTTCTAATTGCAGAAGAATTGGAACAGACATTTCAACAAAATGAAGACACATGGCAAAGAGACGGGGACGGGGCGGTGGGCCGGGCTGGGACTGAAAGCAGAAAACTGGACTTGGACGACAATTACATTTAAAGAATGAAAACCAGGGAGAGGTTACATCACTGCAGCAGAGGCAGGGCGGGGGCAGGGCCCCCAGCGGTGGGTGCAGAGCCCCCTTTCCTGGCAGGAGAGCGAGCGGAGCGCCCACCCAGTGAACAGTCTGGCGGTTTCTTTTCTCAAGGTTTTATTTATTTTTCGAGTGAGGGGAAGGGAGGGAGAGAAACATCAGTGTGTGGTTGCCTTTCGAGTGCCCCCTACTGGGGACCTGGCCCACAACCCAGGGCTGTGCCCTGACCGGGAATGGAACCGGTGAGCCTTTGGTTCACAGGCCGGTGCTCAGTCCACTGAGCCACGCCAGCCAGAGCTGTCTGGCAGTTTCTTAAAGTCAAACACGGCCCTCCCTGAGCCTGACCACCCAGTTCGCAGGAATTCGCTCTGAGAAACAGAGCAGGGGGCTGTCTGCCCAGCTTTCTGGGAGGCAGCCCAGCGCGGGGGCGACCCCAGAGTCAGTCACAAGCCAGCAGACAGGTGCACGGGGACCATCCGTGTGGTGGGGCGCCCTCAGCCGTGCAGAGGCAGGCGCCGTGGACACGCACGAGCGTGGTTGAACCTCAAAGCACCCGCTGCGTGAAAGACACCAGATGAGCGTGCTGAGTCCACTCACCTGCAGTTCTAGAGGAAAGGTAGCCCCGCGCTAGCCAAGGACGGCGGCTCCGGAGAGACAGGAGGACACGCGGGGCCTGGTCCGAGTCTCGACTACCTCTGTCATCATTGCCTCCCTGATGTGCGCATCCACGGTGAGACACGTCACTTTACAGGTGGCTCTTAGCAGCTCGCTAAGCCTTGGTCATGTGGTCAAAGACTCAGAGTCCGACCCACGTTGACCCACGTAAGACCCCCAACTTCCCTTCCAGGGAGAGAAGTGCCTGTGACCTGAGCGCCCATCTGGCCCACGCTGGGACACCCCCCCCCCATGGCCTCTCCCACGCGGGCCCAGCTCCTACCTCTAGAGTCAGTGTTCACCCACGTGCATTTCTGAAAAGACTGTGAACACCCCCAAGACTGCGTGCCCACAGGGGTGCTGTGACGCGTACACCTGGTGCCCGGCGCTGGGTGAGGTCAGACCCCCCCACGCCCTGTGATGACTTTGGTGTTGCCGTGACGATGAGGACACTTCGGATCTGCTCCCGCAGCGCCTGCCAATGCCGGAGTGACCTGCCGCCGCCCCGCTGGACGCCAACCCCCCAGAGCCCCTGTCCGACTCATCTCACGAAGCAGAGTGTTCTTGGGGCCACCCCTCTTGTCCCCCAGTGGCAGATATTCCATGTTACATTTTGTCACGGGACATTGGGCTGTCTTCATGTCTTAGCTACTGCGAAGTGTTTTTAAGCTTTAGAACAACACAGAGAGATCGACAGGAAGTTGCAAAGAAAAGTGTGCCCCCTGTGACGACGGCACACTGTCTGTGGCCTCCTGTGCCCACGCGTGTGCGTGTGCGTGCCCGTTCTCAGTTTTATCACACGCAGATCTGCACAACCACTGCCACAGCGACACAGAACTGTCCCTCGCTGCCAGGCTCGTCCCGCCCCCGGCCTCCCACCCCCACCCGCTCTCCGCCTCCTCGAACCCGTGACCCTGGGACCGTTGCGTACGTGGCAACATAGTGACCCGTTGAGGTTGGCTCGAGTCACTCGGCAGAATTTCCTTGTGAGCGTGGAGGGCTGCACTTCCCGACACTCTGTCCCTTTCGATGCTGTGCCCAGGACACAGATGAGGGACCCCGGAGTCTCCACTGGGACGGGTCTGCCTGCGTCGTTATTTCTCTTGAGTCAGTTTTTGGAGTCTGTGTGTTTGTAGGGAGGTACCCACTCTGTGAAGGTCATCTTACCCCTCGTCAGGGACCAAGGTGCTGGGAGAGGCGGGGCCCGGTGGGGCCATAGTGACCTCACGCCCGGTTCTGCTCCCTCCGATTCTCCCCGTGGGCGTGGACCGCCATCTGGTGCCGTCGGCTCTCACCTCCTCCCCAGCCACCGAGATTGCTTCACGCGATGCTTCTCTGTCAAGGCCACGGCGGCCACTCCGGGCCTGTCTGTGCTCACGCCGACCTCGCCATTCCCCACAGACGCGCCCGGCAGGCACAGGCTGTTCTGCGGACACCTTCACAACACCCGCAGCCTGGGCCGCTCTGTGGTCCCGGAGGGCCTCTCTCCTCATTTCTGCCACCAGAATCTTGTCTGCGGTCACTGGCATGTGGGTCCCAGGCTGGTGAGTGCGACTCACCCTTAAGTGTGGAATCTTCTTTGGAGCAGTTGTAAGTGGTGCTGAAACGGCAATTTTGTTTCGCACGTGTTTGTGGTTAGTGTGTACAATGCGATTCCTTTTTGCGTAGTGACCTTACTGAACTTACCTGTTGGTTGTACTGTTTGGGGTTTTTTTTAGACTCTTTAGGAAATTCTATGTAGCCAATCACGCTCTGTATGGAAAGGGACGTTTCCCTTGTCGCTCTCTGTACGCCTTCTACTTCGTCTTGCCTTGTTCTGCCGGGCGGAGCTGTCCCTACCGTTCACAGGAAGACTGGTGAGGACAGGACACGCCTCATTCTTGATATCAGGAGAAAAGCCAGGGGTCGTCCGTCAGCGAGTATGATATTAGTTATGCTTTTGGAGTTGTTCGTAGGTATTCTATCAAGTTCAGAAAGTTCCCCTCTATTCCTACTTAATGAAGGTTTGTTTGTTTAATATATTTTTAAAAGACTTTACTTATTTATCTTTAGAGGGTTAGGGAAGGAGAGAGAAACATCAGTGTGTGGTTGCCTCTCGTGTGTCCCCCACTGGGAACTGGCCTGCAACCCAGGCATGTGCCCTGACTGGGAATCGAACCACGGTTGTCTGGATCGCAGGCCCGCACTCAATCCACTGAGCTACACCGGCCAGGGCAAGGCGTGTTTTTCTTAAATCATGTGTAGATGTTGTATTTTGTTGAAGATTTTCCCTGCACCTATTGAAATAATCATGTGGGTTTTGTACTAAATTTTATTAATATGATGTATTACATTTATCAATTTTCAGATAACAAAGCAGCCTTTTGCTTCCAGGATAAATAGCACTTGGTTATGAGATGTCATTTTTAAATTTTTTTTTTATTTTTACATAGGAGAAGGGAGAAAAAGGGAGAGAAACATCAGTGTGTGGTTGCCTGTCACGCACCCCCTATTGACGTCCTGACTGGGATTCGAACCCTCAGTACTTTGGTTTGCAGGCCTGTGCTCAGTCCACTGAGCCAACCAGCCAGAGTGAGATATAATTTTGTATGTGGTGCTGGATTAAGTTTGCTAGCATATTCAAGATTTTTCTGTCGGTTTGTGAAGGATATTTGTGTGTAGTTTTCTTTCCCTGTAACCCCTGTGACTGGTCTGGGCATCGAAACCACACTGGCCTCTTAGAATCAGTTGAAGCTTGTTCTCTGCTGTGTTTTCTAGGAGAATTTTAAACGGCGGGTGTCCATTCCTTTTTTTTTTTTTTAATTTTAATTGTTGTTCAAATACAGTTTTCTGCCTTTTACTCCCATCCCAGTGGTGTCCATTTTTCAATGCTTCCTAAAATTCATAAAAGTCATCTTAACCTGGGCTTGATTTTATGAGAATATTTTTAAAATATATTTTATCAATTATGCTATTACAGTTTCCTATTTTTCTCCCTTTATTCCCCTGCGCCCTGTACCTCCCTCCCACCCGCATTGCCCCCCTTAGTTCATGTCGATGGGTCATATATATAAGTTCTCTGGCTTCTACATTTCCTGTACTATTCTTAACCTCCTCGTTTATTTTGTACCTATCTATTTTGCTTATTCCCTGTACCTACCTCCCACCATTCTTCCCCCTCCCCCTCCCTGCTGATAACCCTCCATGTGATCTCCATTTCTGTGATTTTGTTCCTGTTCTAGTTGTTTGCTGAGTTTGTTTTTGTGTTTTCAGGTTCAATTATTGATTGTTGTGAATTTGTTATCATTTTACTGTTCATATTCTTAATCATCTTAGATAAGTCCCTTTAACATTTCATATAACAAGGGCTCGGTGATGATGAACTCCTATAACTTGACCTTATCTGGGAAGCATTTATCTGCCCTCCCGTTCTAAGTAACAGCTTTAGCCCCACAGACTCCCACGTTCAGTAACTTAAAAGACAACAACAAAAAGAAGTTTCTCAAACGTTGTATGCGTTTTGTCAATTTCCAGGGTCCTGGAATGGCTTTTAACAACTGTCCAGTTTTGTGTCGCCTTTGGAAGGACTGTTTGCTCAGCTCCTGCATGTGCTCTTCCGAAGGCCCACACTTACGGTTTCTGCCAGCTTCACTGAAAGCCATAAAGAGGGACCGAGGAGCCCTAACAAGTGTGGCTCAGTGGGTTTCACGTCATCCCATAAACCCAAAAGGTCACCGGTTTAACTCCGGGTCGGGACATCTGTTTCTCTCCCTCTCTTTCTCCCTATCTCCTCTCTTTAAAAAAAATAAAATCTTTTTAAAAATGAACACTTGAATAAATAAATAAATCCTTTTTAAAAACACCCCCAGAAGTGAAGGCTGTGACGCAGCCTTCCCCCGCGTCTACACGTGCGCCGGCCAGAGGGGACCTTGAGGCCTGCGACCCACGTCCTGCGCGGCTGGGATCCATCCCCGCGGGAGGCAAGGGAGCCAGGAGGCTGCAGCGTGGCCCCGAGCCGGAGCCGGACAGACCGGCAATGGCACTGCGTTCCTGGTCTGCTCTCTCGATGGGCGGCCCTGTAGCGCCCCCTCCCGGGGGGGGGGGTGAACGACCGCACTGCCGTCGCTGCTCCAGAGCCTCTGCTGGGCGCTGCGGTTCAGCGACCCGGACCCGTATGCACAGTGCTGGGCCGCGGGGCCGTGACCTGCGCGCAGGAGGCGCGGGAGAGACTGAGGCAGGAGGGAACCACAGGGTCATGAGGCGTGGCGGTTTTCGGGGCCTGGGTCGGGGAGACGACCCTGAACGCCGGTCCCCGAACAGCCGCGGTCCCCACTTTCCGCGATCTCAGCCTCGGGCGGAAGACGGGCCTGGGTTCTCCCCCAGGTGGCGGGGCGCACCCCACTGACACCGGCTTCAGCGACCGCCGGCAAGGCCAGCAAGTCCCCATGCTCGGGCACTGGGCACAGGCGGGACTCCGCGGGGGTCTTCAGACCTCCGATCGCGCGCAGTCCTTCCGCCGCAGGCCGGACCCTCCTCAACCGGGCGTAGTTTCCCGGGGACGCGTTTCCCGCTGCATCGCGGGCCGCCCGGACCGCCGTGGCTGACGCACCTTCCGGCAGCCGCGGCACTGAGCCCTGGGCTCGGCTGCGGCCCGGCGGCAGCCCTAAGGAGGTGGCTTCTGCACCCTGCGCGCGCCCGGAGCCCTGCACGCCATTCGGAGGACCCCACCGGCGGGCGCCCAGGCTCGGCCAACTCAGGTACGTTCCCCGCAGGGTCTCGCTTGGGGTTGCCGCCGCCGGGCCCCTCCTTCACGGGGGCTGCGTGTGCCCTGCATGCTTGGGGACCCCGGTGACATCTAGATACTTTTTAATATATAATCTCAGTTTCCAAAAGCACCCCACGCACAGCTGGGTGCTTGGTCCCTAAAGTTACGGTCTTGCTCAACGATCGTGGGCCCAGTCTCCTGGAGTAAGAGCTGTCAGGGCGCGTCCCCGCGGGTCCGATCCCGCCTGGGCCGGCAGGGCGGGTCCCTCCAGGGGGGTGGTGAGTGCTGTCTCCGAACTCACTAGTGACCCGGCCAGGTCCCACATGACACCCAGGAGGCTGGTCAAAAGGGTCACTCTGATTCCCATTTTCAGTGATGTCCCCACTGGGTGGTCCCACCTTGGGATCCCCAGGCCTTGTAATTATATCTTCTCTTTGTGCGGGCCTGCAGTGCCCAGGAGCCCCCTGAGACGCTGCTTCCGCGGTTTCATTTACCCCATACCAATCCAGCCAGGAAGAAGTGAGGGCCCAGGCTCAGGGGCTGAATGACTTGCCCAGGTCTCCGCGGGGAGTGACGGCACTGGGGTGGTCCTGGGGACAGTTTGGTCCTCAGCCCGTGTGGCTCCGTGGCATCGCTGAGCCCCCGTTCTCCCCCCACAGTGTGGAGAGATGCCAAAGTTGCAAGGCTTCGAGTTCTGGAGCCGCACCCTGGGGGGTGCCCGCCACATAGTGGCCCCCATGGTGGACCAGAGCGAGCTGGCTTGGAGGCTGCTGAGTCGCCGCCACGGGGCCCAGCTGTGCTACACACCCATGCTGCACGCTCAGGTCTTTGTCCGCGATGCCAACTACCGAAAGGAGAACCTGTACTGCGAGGTGTGCCCCGAGGACCGGCCCCTCATCGTGCAGGTGTGCGGGCCTGACTCCTTGACACCTGGGAGCACCTTTTCCTCGTCCCTGGGTTGGAGGGAGAGGAGGGGCGGGGTGGGGCCGTGGAAGCCTTTCCCAGAGCTTGACCTCTTCGTGGGTCGTGGCTCAGACCTTGGCGAATGGACAGTGAGGCTGCTGGGAAAGACCCACAGCCCCGTGACACCCCTGTGAGCCAGGTCTCAGGCTGCCTCCGTGTCAGAACCATGTAAATAAATGGCTCCGCTCTCGGCAGGTCTGTGAGCCGGGCTCTCGCCTACAGTGGAGAGAGAGTCTGGTGTGTGCGCATGGATCTGACTGAGTTGCTTTGCAAGGACCAGGGACAGGAGACCATCCTCCAGTCTGCCCCTGGGGCCACATCCCCACTGGGTCACATAGGAACCCTTGTGGGCGGCGGGCCAGGGCCAGGGCCCGGCCCGAATTTGTGGTGACCATCCCATCCTTCCTAGTTCTGTGCCAACGACCCGGAGGTGTTTGTCCAGGCGGGACTCCTGGCGCAGGACTGCTGCGATGCCATCGACCTGAATCTGGGCTGCCCACAAATGATCGCAAAGCGGGGTGAGTGCAGAGCTGGGGGTGCCTGGCAGCCGGGGCTGCTCCAGGGAGCAGCAGGGGGCAGGGGGCTGCCAAGTGCCTGGGAGTCGGTGGGCTCCTCTGGGTAAATGTGTTGTGCTCACAGGAGACCCCCATTAGCCTGGGTGCCGTGCAGCCCCTGTGGCCGTTGCCCTTGTGAGGGGCCCGCCTTCCCTCCTCGGGGCCTGAGCAGTAGCCGCGTGGTCCGAGACCACGTGGGGTGGCCCGCCATTTAGCGTCCTGGAGCGGGGGCAGCTTAGTGACCTACGGCCGGAGACACCCACTCAGGGAAATCTCAGCCCAGGGCTCTGGACAGTGCGCAGCCCACACAGGGGGCTCAGGCCTGCCTGGCAGGTCGGCTTGTGGCCTGTGAGGACACGGGCAGAGGAGGGATGCAGAGGACCGTGCTTGTCCCCGCAGGTCACTATGGAGCTTTCCTGCAGGAGGAGTGGGACCTGCTCCAGAGGATGAGTGAGTTGGCCTTGCGCTGCCTGTGGGCAGTGGGGCCGTGTGTGAGGGTGGGGTGGGGGGTGGTGACCGGCAGAGGTGCCCTTCGGGGGCTCAGCTGTGGGTTCCCACTGCCTGACCCACAGGGTGCGGTGTGCATGATGGGTCTCAGAAGCCAACTCTCCTTTGCCCCAGTTCAGCTGGCCCACGAGAAGCTCTCTGTCCCGATTACATGCAAGATCCGTGTCTTCCCAGAGATCGACAAGACGGTACGGTACGCCCAGATGCTGGAGAAAGCTGGCTGCCAGGTGAGGGGCTGGGGGCTGGGGGACCCTGCTCCCTGGGACAGCTCACCCTCTGGGGGTGGGCAGGAACCACAGCAACCTCGAGGCCTGATGAGGGTGGGGGAGCCCATTGTCGCTCTCGTGAAGGAGGGAAGTACTAAGCAAGGGGGTGCTGCCGGGCCTTCCCCCCCCCCAGTCCTGGGGTCAGGTAGCTGCCCCTCCCTCATGCCTGGCCCCCGAACAGGACTGTGCTTCTCAGCTGCACCCTGGCCTGACCCCAGAGCACCGGCTGGCCCCGTGTGCAGCCCAGGGGCGCCCTGCCCCGGATCTGGTAGGGACAGGGCCTGAGAGACCCAGGTCCGGGGCAGCCAGCCCTTCCTCCACTCTGCATGGAGCTCGGTGCCCTGAAGCCACGGGGGGGGATCCCCGGGGTCGGGCTGCAGCTGAGTCAGCACTGCTGTGTCCCAGCTGCTGACGGTACACGGGCGCACGAAGGAGCAGAAGGGGCCCCTCTCGGGTGCTGCGTCCTGGGAGCACATCAGGGCCGTGCGGTGAGTGGGGGCAGCCTGGCCCCGGACATGCTCCTCGGCACGCTGGGCAGTGGTGGAGGAGGGAAGCACCTGCCAAACGGCTCCTGGGAACTGTCCTGGGAGGCGGTGAGGGGGGGCTGGGCTCCTCCCTCCTGAGGGCCCCTCCCGCCCTCACAGGAGGGCTGTGTCCATCCCCGTGTTCGCCAATGGGAACATCCAGTGCCTGCGAGACGTGGAACGCTGTATCCGGGACACAGGCGTGCAGGGGGTCATGAGTGCAGGTGAGCGGGCGCTGCCGCCCGTGGTGCAGGGGTGTCCATGCCGTGCCGCCACTGGCCCAGCTGAAGGGCTCAGCTGTCCAGCTGTCCTCACCCAGTCCCAAGCTCCCAGCCGTGGCTGGTCCGGGGCTGGGCGGCAGCGTGTCCTTGGTGTGATGTGGTGTGGGAAGGGGGTTGTCCCTCCGGGAACGTGAGTGTCCTCAGTCTCAGCCTCTCTGCACCCCCTGCAGAGGGCAACCTGCACAACCCTGCGCTGTTCGAGGGCCGCAGCCCTGCCGTGTGGGAGCTGGCCGAGGAGTACCTGGACCTCGTGCGCCAGCACCCCTGCCCCCTGTCCTGTGTCCGCGCCCATCTCTTCAAGCTGTGGCACCACACGTGAGTTGGCCCCGGCCCGGCGCCGTCTGCTCTGAGTCCGCCTGGGCCATTGCAGGTGATACAGGTGTCTTTAGAGGCATCACTAGGATTATTTGCCACCAAACCTGGCCTCAAAGGGCCGGTGACCATGAGGTCAGGCGGGAAGCCTGGGTTGGAAGAGAAAGGGGCAGTTCCCCTCTGCCCAGGGCTCAGGTCGGTGGCCCAGAGCTGGGCACCTGGCCCACTGTGCTGGGGCTCCTGTCTCAGGCTGCAGGTGCACCAGCAGCTTCGAGAGGAGCTCGCCAAAGTGAAGACCCTGGAGGGCATCGCTGCCGTGAGCCAGGAGCTGAAGCTGCGGTGTCAGGCATGTGTGGGGTGACTGGGAGCCTCCCTGTGCGTCTGGGTGGGGCTGGGCCGGTGACCAAGGGCCCTCGGGGCTTTTGCAGGAGGACATGTGCAGGCAGGAGGGGGAGGAGCCCTCGGGGGGCTTGCCTTTCTTCCACTGGATCTGCCAGCCCTACTTCCGGCCGGGGTGAGTGCCACAGGTGTGGGGGGCGGCGGTCGGGCAGGGCCAAGCTCTGCACCACCACCCCCAAGAACCCTAGCACCTCTCCCCGGCTTGTGGATGCTGAGGCTTTGAATCTTTTTCTCCTTTCCCTCTGATCCTGGGTCACTTTCCTCTGGGCTCTCAGAGGTGAGGCCAGGTACTGCCTGTGGCCAGGACCCTGCCTGGGCTTCAGTGCTTCAGACCCTGGAGCACCAGTGTCCCGGCCTCCACGCTGGCCCAGCCCTGGTGGCCGGAAGCTGAGCTGCTGTGGGTGTGGCCGGGGGCCCTCCTGTGGGTGTCCCCTAGTCTGCCCAATGACCTCCCCTTTCAGGCCCAAGGAGGCAAGCCAGGAGAGCACAGGCCCCCGCAGCAAGCGGGCCCTGGAGGAAGAGGAGGGTGGTGCGGACACGCTGTCCAAGAACAAGCAGAAGAAGCAGCTGCGGAACCCCCACAAGACCTTCGACCCCTCGCTGAAGCGTGAGCTGCTACAGCTGCTGCCCGCGGCAGTGGGAAAAGCCTGGGCCTGGGCTGGGGTGGGACGGGCCCTGGAGGTTGGGCCCTGGGGTGAGACGGGCCCTGGAGGTGGGGGGCCGCAGTGGGCAGGTACGGCTGCGGAGGGAGCGGCCTGCTCACCGGGACCTCTGCGCTTCCCACAGCAAAATATGCGAAATGTGACCAGTGTGGAAACCCAAAGGTGAGCTGGCCCTGCCGCCGCACTGCCCAGGGAAGGGGGGCGGCTGGGCCCCAGGGCTGCCCGGCACCCACGGGGGGCTGTCCTGCATTGTCTGCAGGGGTGCAGCCCCCTTGGCACAGACTCACTGGCTCTTCTGTGCCCAGGGCAACAGATGTGTGTTCAACCTGTGCCGTGGCTGCTGCAAGAAGCGTGCTTTCAGAGAGACCGCAGACTGCCAAGGTGAGGGGCGCCAGCCACTCGCACCTCACAACCCCTCCCTGGGCCTGTGGGCCTTCTGAGCTCCATTCCCTTCCCCACTTCCTCACCAGGTCACGGACTGCTCTTTAAAACCAAACTGGAGAAGTCTCTGGCCTGGAAGGCAGCCCAGCCCCGGCTGCAGGAGCCACAGCCAGCAGGGCCTGGGGACCCAGGTGGCTTCCCTGAGGTTGTGGGCAGTGCCCTGGCCTGAAGGGCCAGTGGAGGCCAATGCACCGCCCCTCCAAGTCCCCTTAAGGACACATCTTCACTCAGGGAACCTCCGGCTCTTGGACATGGAAGGACGAGCTCACGGTCCCCTCAGTCCTGGGGCCCAGAGCTGCACCGTGAGCATGGCCCCAGGCTGGACCTGCCCCGTCCTTGCAACCGTGCGCACTCAAACTGGACAATAAATCTCCGAAGACACGTGCTGAGCCAGCCTGTGATGCCGCAGCTGCAGCTGTGTACAGGGAGAGGGTCTGGGCCCACAGGCCTGGGAGGCCAGGGAGACTGGTGGGGACTCCTGCCTTGGCCTCTGAGCCCAGAGATGGCCCTGGTCTGAGCAGCCAGGAGGTGTAAGCGTCACCCTGCCGAGGTGGGGCCTTGCTGCTTGAGTGTGTGGGGCCAGAGCCGACCCCAGGGCCGCCGCAGAAGGCACAGTGCGAGGGGGCTGTTCTCAGGCTGCTCTTTAATGGACTAAGACAACGGCCTGCAGCCCCGGAGGATGCCAGAGTAGGGGGCCCTCCTCTCCTTCCAGGCTGACCCCTGTGCCCTGGGCACACGGCAGGGGCCCCTCCAGGAGTCCGAGTCTGCGGGCTGTGGGTGGAGCATGCGGGTCTTCCCGGAGGCGGAGGGAGGCCCCTCACATGTTGGTGCTCATGCGGGACTGGCTGTTGGCCGGCGTCAGCTCGCCCTGGCTCCCTTCCCGGGGCGGGGACTTGACGTGGATCTGGTTGCGCAGCACAGCCGCCCGCAGGATCATGGCCTTGGCGCGCCGCTGGAACTCCTTGCCCATGAGCAGGGACTTCTCGAAGGTGGTGCTGCGCTGGTCCACGTCCCGGGCATACAGGATCTGCAGGGCGGGAGTGGGGGGCAAGGGCAGGTTAGTGGGGCCCGGGCACCCCCACACCCCACACCCCCCGGCCCCGCTGCCACCTTGCTGTGGGAGTCGATGCGGGCGCTGATGAGCCCCTCCAGGATGAGCTGCGTCAGCTCGTCCTCCAGCGCCGCCACCGTGGTGTTGAAGGCCGTGGCCATCCTGCGCATGTCGGCCGACACGTAGGGGCTGAAATACTGTACAGTGGAGGGCGTCAGCTGCCAGGGCCCCAGCCCGTGCCTCGCCGTGGCCTGCCTGCCCCCTGCCCCACTCACCTGGATGAGGGCACGGTTGCGAATCTGGGTGTATAGGGTCCTGACGTGAGGGGCCAGGTACATGTCCAGGAGCAGGTTGTCCTGGCAAGGGGGGCTGGTCAGGGGCCGCTGCCCCAGCCCTCCCCCCTGAGGCTGCCCCCGGCAGGCCAGCCCCTCACCTTCATCTCGTCCAGCATCTTCAGGCAGGAAGCGTACTTGGACTCATAGAACTTGAAGATGATGTCTCGGATCTGGGGCTCCAGCTCCAAGAACAGCTTGAAGGAGCTGCGGGAGCCGCACCCCTCAGAGCCGCCCTGCACCCGCCCTGCTCGCACCCACCTGCCCTGGGGGACGGCGGCCGGGGGCCCACCTGCTAGAGATGACATTGCGCTGCAGCTCCTGTCGGTCGAAGGTGGCCAGGGCGCACAGGCCACCGTACACAGCCACGTTGCTGGGTGACAGCAACTGAAGGAAGAAGAGACCTGGGGTCACTGCTGGTCTGGACAGAAGCCAGGGAGGAAGCATGGAGCTGGCACTGTTCCCCGACCGACCCCCAACTCCAAAGGCTTCCGACCCCACTGGGAGAGAAGCCCCAACAGAGCCAGCTACGAGCCCTCGCCACTTCCAAGGCCCAGTGAGGGCGGTTCCCTCGACGCCCCTCACCTCGGGGAAGTCGCAGTGGTCAAAGGAGGCCAGCAGGAAGCACTTGGCTGCCTGCTTGTACTTGCGAGCAGCCAGCTCAGCCAGCCCTGGGGGGAAAGGAAGGTGAGGCCCAGCTGCCCGGGGGCTCCTTGGCTCCAGGGATGAGTGACACCCAAGAGTGCCCACAGGACGCTTGCCATGGGTCAGGCACCCAGGAAGCCAGCACAGCTGCCGTTACCGTTCTGGGGACCCACGGAGGGACTGCCCGGACAGTGGCTATCAGAGGCAGTGTTCGTTCGCACTCCTGACCATGCATCACAAGCCAGACGACGTGTGGGGTCTGAGGGTCTGCGCCACGAGAGAACAGCTGCCCACTGTGGGGGTAGCACAGGGTCTCACCTGCGGCGCACTTGAGCTTGGTGAGGATGGCCTGGGTCTGGCTGTCCCGCTCCCCACGCTGCTGCAGGGGAAGACGGCACCCGTGAGCCCCTCACACCCTCCCTGTCCTCCCCGCCCTCAGGCCAACCCCAGCAACCCCCTGCCAGGGACAGCCAGGGAATGTAGGAGGGAGGATGAGGCCCACGCCCAGCCAGCAGGGGTCAGAGGAGACAGACCAAGAACGAGTTACCTCTGCGATCTCAGGGGTGGACTCAGCCTT
Organism: Artibeus jamaicensis; assembly: GCF_021234435.1. NCBI lineage: Eukaryota > Metazoa > Chordata > Mammalia > Chiroptera > Phyllostomidae > Artibeus > Artibeus jamaicensis. The sequence goes on along the minus strand of NW_026521468.1, from coordinate 8,860,605 downwards.
GCTGACGTAGCTCAGCACATGAGACCAGTTCTGCAGGTAGACGCTGACCTGGGGGTGGGGGTGGGGGTGGGCTCAGCCTGGGGTGCCCCTTCCCACCGGCCCAGGGCACTGCTGCCCTGCCCCCCCTCCTGCAAGGCACACCTTGATGACGTTGAGGCACATGTTGATAACGTGCTTGGCGCTGGTGCAGTAGTCCCGGGCCCGGGAGTAACATTTGAGGGCGTTGCTGAGGTCCCCACAGTCGAGGTAGTGGTCACCTAGGTCATCGTGGCCGCGCCTGTGGGACAGGCTGTAAGTGGACACTGCCCAGTGTGGGCCTGGCCACCCTGCTGCCCCTCTGCTTCCCGCCTCAGTTGGCACCTGATGCTCTCCTTGATGGAGTTGCCCTTGTAGTTTTTCAAGTCTGTGTCCAGCTTCTCCAGCTTCAGCAGGGCCTTCTTCCGAGTGGCCTCCACCCAGGCCGTGTCCAGTGGTGGGGGGTCCACGCCACTCTCAGGGATGGCGTCCGGCGTGCTCTGCAGGTCCCTGAGGGAGGGCCTGGCCATCAGGGCTGATGTGGCAGTTGGAAGGCCCCTCCTAGGAGCCCCTGCCCTGCCACAGCTCTGGGGGCAGCACCCGGTCTGCAGGGAGCACAGGGGCAGCCTTGAGGGAGCCCGACGGGAACAGTGCTGTGGGTGCACCGAGGGCAGAGAGACAGGTCACTGTCAGCACAAGCTCTGCGCAGTGTCAGAACGATGGCCCGAGCACAGGTGCACCGGAAGTCTGAGTCCTGACTTCCCCCAGCTGGGGCAGAGAGCACCCAGGCTGGTCTACCAAGTATGACCTTCCTGGCTCTCTCACAAGGCCACCGTGCTGAAAGGGTGCTGCTGTAAGTGGCTGCACAAAGAGGGGCCGGCGTCACAGCAGCACAACAAGGTGGACCCTGATGGGAACACAGCGGGCCAGGCCTGCCGCCTTTGGCCCAGGCCCTGGCTTTCACCTGGTGGCCTCTGAGAGCTTCCGGTGGATCTCCTCATACACATCCACATTGAAGGTCCTCTGCACGAAGGACAGGGCCATCTTCAGGGCCTCCACCCGCAGCGGGGGACAGTGGTCTGCAATGAACTGCAGGCGCTCGATGCGCATCAGGCCACTGTAGCTGGCTGCATACTGCTCCAGGTCCTGGGGGGTGGGGGGTGCGGGACTGTGCAAGGCAGGAACCCGGGCCGAGTCCCAGCTGGCAAGGCAGGAGCAGCAGCCAGAGAGCTGATCCTTCCCTATGTCTGACAGGCCTGGAGCCTCCGGCATAGACCCACACCCATGAGGCTGGGCTGGAACACTCAACATGCAGGTGACCTGGGACCCAACTGTCCCACGGGGAAGAAGTGGGGTGCAGGATCCTGAGCTAGCAACCATCACATGAGGGCATTTAGGAACCCTAGAGGTTGCTGGATTACAGCGAGACCTGGCCCAAGTGGGGCACGCAGCCTGGACCCCCAGAAGCGCCAACACCCCCACCAAGGCTCCTACCAGGGTAGGGTTTTCCACCACGTAGCTGACATCAGGGGCGTTCTGAGGGTCCTCCTGGGGGTCCACATCTATCTGCATGGGCTCCACGGCCCCCTGCAACGCGGCACCTCGTCAGCTCGAGCAGGGGACTGCCCGGGGCAGGTGAGAAGCCCTCACTGTGCCCTGAGCCCAGCTCCGCTGGCCCTCCCCACCCGCCTCGCGCACCGCCCCTCCGGAGGGCTCCTTGCAGGACCAGCGGCTCCAAGAGAGGAGCCGGGGCAGACTCTAACCGCCCATCTGCAGAGCGGGGCAGCCCAGATGGTCCCTACACGTTCCCAGCCACCGTCTTGATGCAGCTTCCTCCGAGCCACAGGGGAGAGGCGGGGTCGACCTGAACCCGGGAGCAACCCGAGCAGCCCGTGCAGCAGTGCGGGTTAGTGCCGCCGCGGGGTCGGCGCCGACCGCGGCCGGGAGGGTCCCGGGCGCCGGCGGCGGGCGGCCGCCTGCCGGCTCGATGGCTGGCTGGCTGGCTGTCCCGGGCCCCTGTCCTGGACGGTACCTCATAGAGCAGCGTACAGGCCGACAGGCTGGCGCTCAGGCTGCAGTCCCCGGCCGTGCCCGGCAGGAAGACGTCTGCCCTACTGCTGGGGGGCGCGGGGCACAGCGCTGTCACGGACGCGGCGGCCGCGCTGGGGGCCGGGCTATCCCTCATTCTGTCCTGACTCTCTGCACCCCCCGACCCTGACACAGAGCTGGCTGGCTGCTGCGGGGAGAAAGAGCGTTAGCGCGGCGGGCCTGCCGCCGCCGACGCGCGGGACGCTGCGGGGCTCGGGGCGGGGCGCGCGGGCCGCTCGGCCGGCCTCGGCCTCGGCCTCGGCTCCGGCCCAGCGGCTGGGATGCGGGGGCGGGGGGGCCGCCGGCCGCCGCTGGTTACCTGCAAGTTAAACACCTGAACCGGCAGCGGCATCTTCGCCCACCCCGCCGCGGCGCGCCGTCCACTTCCGGGGCAGCGCGGCTGGCCGCTTCCGGGTCGCGGCGCGGGCCGGGTGGCTCTTAAAGGGGCTGCGGCGCGCGCTTGGCCCGGGCGCTGCGGGCCAGTCAGCGGCCGCATGAGCCGTGTGCGGTTGGCGCTGTGTCGGGCCTGTCTCGCCCTGGCTGCGGCCCTGGCCGCCCTGCTCCTACTACCGCTACCGTTGCCCCGTGCGCCCCCCGCGGTACCGACCCCCGGCTCCGGCCCCGGCCCCGGACTGCGTGCTTCCCTCGCCCCCGCCCCAGTCCCCAGCCTGCGGCCTGAGGACCTCTTCATCGCCGTAAAGACCACCCGGAAGAACCACGGACCGCGCCTGGGGCTGCTGCTGCGCACCTGGATCTCCCGGGCTCGCCGACAGGTGGGCTTTGCCCCAGGCCACTTACCCCAGCTCCGTCTTCAGCAGAGTGGCCTGGCCCCGCGTCCTGAGCCCTGGGGACCCCCAGTGCCCACCTCCTCTTATTCCTTCTTGGGTTCTAGACTTGGGTGGGTCTTCCTGAGCTGACATAGGGCCGAGAAGCTGGAAGCTTCTATGAGCCTAGGTCTGGCCTCAAAAGCATTGGACCTGCTGAGGGTGGGAGCAGGCTGGAGGTGGGACACCACCTGCCCCCCCACCCCACCCCACCTACAAGCCTTGGTCTGGCCTGGAAACACTTATCCTGAGCCCCCCCCCCCCCCCGCCTCACCCTCAGTCACTGGGGCCAAGGCCCCACCGTTCACCTCACAAGTGGTCTCTCCCTAGACTTTCATCTTTACGGATGGAGACGACCCTGACCTGCAGTTTCAGGGAGGTGAGTGCCCCCTAGCCAGCGTGCCCAGTGCCCCTCCTCACTCTGTCCTTGGTCCAGCGCCATGCGCCTCCCTGCTGTGTAGAGGCTCAGGGGAGTTAAGTCACCTGGTCAGGGTCACCAGCTGGTGGAGGGCAGCATCCACAGCCCCACCCACCAGCTACACTCTGCTTCCTTCCACCGTCTAACCCTTCCACATGTCCTGGAGAAGCCCAGCCATTGGGTCAGTCCCCCCTTGGGCCATTCCCCGATGTGCATCCACTTTGGGGGGTTCCAGGTAGTCATCCATCTGGCTGGGCCGTAGGGTCAGCAACAGGGTCAGCTGGGTGAGGCCAAGCTGGGCCTGGAGCAGAACAAGGCCTCTGGGGCCTGCGGGGCCACCACGTTTCACCCTGGTCTCAGTGGGGTGGGCTGGTGGCCAGCCTGACCCTGGCCCTCACGTGTCCTCCACCCCCTGAAACCCACAGGCAGCCACGTCATCAACACCAACTGCTCGGCGGCGCACACCCGCCAGGCACTGTGCTGCAAGATGTCGGTGGAGTATGACAAGTTCCTCGAGTCCAAGCGCAAGTGTGTGGTGGCTGAGCCCCTGGGGGGCTGGGGTCTCACACCTGCCGCCGGTGCTGAAGCTGACGCTGCCCCCAGGTGGTTCTGCCACGTGGACGATGACAACTACGTGAATGCCGAGGGCCTGCTGCAGCTGCTGTCTGCCTTCTCCCCCAGCCAGGACATCTACCTGGGGCGGCCCAGCCTGGACCATCCCATCGAGGCTGCCGAGCGGGTCCAGGGAGGTGGCACCGTGAGCACAGGGCCAGGGAGGGGCACGTGTTGGGCCCACTTGCGTGGGACGCTGCAGTGGCTTGGCAAGCTGGGAGGTCCTATGGGAGGGGTTGGGGCCATAAGGCAACTAAGTGGCACCAGCCCCATCCCCTCGGGGCCCAGGAGCTTCTGCTGCTGGTACCTGGAGCTGCTAAGGATTGGCTCACAAGTGACACGCCGGTGTCCAGAATCAGGGTGAGGAGCTCTGACTGGTGGCTCCCTCCTCCCCAGGTGACCACTGTCAAGTTCTGGTTTGCTACCGGGGGGGCCGGGTTCTGCCTCAGCCGAGGCCTCGCCCTGAAAATGAGCCCGTGGGCCAGGTGAGGGGGACCACAGGGGCACCAGCTACCCAGGGAGGGGGCCCAGGACCGGAGGGGCACTGACTACCCCATCCCGCAGCCTGGGTAGCTTCATGAGCACAGCGGAGCGGCTGAGGCTGCCGGACGACTGCACGGTGGGCTACATCGCGGAGGGGATGCTGGGGGCACGCCTGCGGCACAGCTCACTCTTCCACTCCCACCTGGAGAACCTGCGCAGGCTGCCGCCCGACACCGTGCTCCAGCAGGTGTGCCTCTGCGGGCGTGTGGGGTCCTGGCCTAGAGGGTCTCCCGGCTGAGGGAGGTATTTGAACGTCGCCAGGGTGGGTCCCAGGTGTGGTGGGGGCTCGTCTGCAAAGGGCACCTGCTGTGCTTTCCCAGGTAGACAGGCCCGGGGCAGCGGGTAGTGGTCTGGGCAGCAATGGGAGTCCCAGAGGAGGGCATGGGGACGGTGGATCGTCTTGGGGCAGGGGCACCAGCGGCCCCCCTGCAGCGGTTTCTGTGCTGGCTGCACTGCTCAGCCTGTCCCTCACAGTGCTGCTCAGACCTGCTCGGGGTGCCCAGGGGGCTCTCCTGGCTGGATCCTCAGGGGGCTGTGGGGGGCTAGGGGGTGAGTCACCTTTCTTTCCTCGTAGGTGACCTTGAGCTACGGGGGTCCCGAGAACCCACTTAACGTGGTGAACGTGGCTGGAGCCTTCAGTCTGCAGCAGGACCCCACACGGTGAGTGGGCCGCGGGGAGGGGCTCTGGAGCCAGCCCACCCTTCCTGTGGCCCTCATTCCACCCACCCCTTTCCAGGTTTAAGTCTGTCCACTGCCTTCACTACCCAGACACAGACTGGTGTCCTGCGCAGAAGCGGGGTGACGCTGTCTCTCAGTGACCCTCGCCTGCAAAGTCGAGGGTTGGCTTTTGGGCAGTGCCTGCTCCTTCCGGGCCTCGGTCGACTCCCTTAGGCGCTCACAGCCGCAGCCACACCCAGGAAGTCTGGTTCTGCCCATGGACAAGGAAGGCCCACCCTGCAGGCCTCCCCACAGCCCCTGGCAGGACTCTGGGGAGTAGGGTCGGTGGTGCCCGCCCTGCCCACATCAGGTACCAGCCCAGCCCCAGAGGCTCGCCCCACCCCCACCCAGGTCTGAGGCTGGGCGGGGGCTGGTGTCCAGTGCCCAGGACTCTCCCTGCCGGAGAGGTCAGCCCTGGCCAGGCCCTGAGGAGCGGGCTTCAGTCCAGGGTCCTACGTGGAGTTCTTTACAGAGGCCTTAACTCTTCAGGGAAGCTGCCCTCCCCACACCTGTGGCCTCAGGGTAGCACTGCCCCCCACGCCCCCCATCAGCTTGGGCATTTCCATGTAGAGGCCGCCTTGCTGGGGCCCCTTGGCCAAGGCTCCTCTCAGGTTCCTCAGCCAGACCCCTCACCAGAAGCCTCGAAGACACTCCTGTGCCCCGACTCAGTGCCTGTGCTGGCCCTCTGTCCCCGGTTCCAAGTCCATGAAGCCGGAGCCTTCCGTACGGCCCCTCGGTGGGACAGCCCCGGGCCTGTGCTGACCAGACCCGCCTGCCAGTGCCTTTTGGGGAGGGGACAGTGGTGCAGGCCTGTAGTACCCGCCCCCCGGCCTCTTGCTGTGCTGTTACTATAATGAATAAAAGTGTGATTGTTCCTTGCTGCTCGGCTCCTCGTTACGGGCCAGCAGAGCTCCTGGCCGGCGTCCAGCTGTGGCCCCCAGAGGCGCCCGCCCTGCCCACCCAGCCTCGGCAGCTCCCATGGTCTTCTGAGCGAGCGGAGGCACAGTGAGGGGCTGCTGCAGGAAGTGACGAGCCTGGTGCACGGAGGCAGCTTTCCTGCGTGTTGCGCCTCTTCTCCCAACACCTTGCAGAGTAGTGTGTGCACGCACATGCAGAGGCGTGCCCGTGTGTGCGTGGCTGTGCATGTGGATGTTTGTGTGCAGGGCCGTGTACATAAGTGGGTGGGTGGGTGTGTGGAGTGCAGACGGACAATACCCAGAGCAGGCCGGTGGGCACGTGGCTGCCCTCTGTCTGATCTGTGGGTGCACAGTCAGGGGGGCACCCCCCAAGGACACTTGGGGTTAAGCAAGTCTGGGTGCTCAGGGCCTGGGGCGGTGGGAGCGGAAGGGCCCCTGACGTGGTGCCCGTCGGGCTCTGGGCTGGAAGTGGAGCTGTACAAGGAGCGGGCGGACCTGGCACAGCCCAAAGCCTCCCTGCGGCGGCTGTGGTCGCAGAAACGCTGAGCAGCAACAGCAGAGCCCCCGAGAGAGGGGGGGGGGTACTGGTGGCACCAGGCTGCACGGGGCGGCGTTGGCCACCGGCTCCCATGGCCCACGTCGCCTCCAGTGGCCCTGCCGTGTACCTGTGCTCCGTCCACAGCCACTGGGGCTCCGTGTCCTGTCCCCGTAGTGTCCGGAAGGACTCCCCTCCTTCCTAGGCCTTGCCCGAGGCAGGCGTCCTAGGTGGGAGGGGCCTGGAGGGTCTTGTGTCCACACAGAAAGCACATCCAGGTTCTTACTCAAAACCTGGCTCTTCTCAGCCTCTTCTTCAAGGACTGAGTCTTGTTTTATAACAATACCTTTCTTTTTAAAAAATTATTTACTTGCTTTTTAAAGAGAGGGAAAGAGGAGAAAGAGGGAGAGAAACATCAACGTGTGGTTGCCTCTTGCACGCCCCATAGTGAGCGCGCAACTTGGCTCACAACCCAGGCAAGTGCTCTGACTGGGAATCAAACCCACGACCCTTTGGTTCTCAGTCCAGCGCTCAGTCCAGTGAGCCACACCAGCCAGGGCTCCAAGGACTGAGTTCCTGGAAGGCTGCTGGGAAGAGAGCTGTCCTCCTTTGTCGCTCTGTCTACTGTCTCGACCTGGCCAGCACCGCAGGCGGACCCCTAGGTACGAAGCGGTCCCCCTTGGACACAGACAGGTCTCCAAGGCTGGGTTTCACCAAGGGTTGTGAGCCAAGTCTAATCCATTTACTTCCTTTTTTGGTCTAAGTTCATGTACGTTGCCTCAAGCCATGAGGCTTTTTCTCTCAAGTGCCCGGCCACACAGCCGCCACTTGGCAGCGTTGGATTGGGACCAGTAACTTCCCACCTCGATTCAAAGAGCTGCTCCTGCAAGAGCCAGGTCTCGCCTTGCAGGTCTAGAGAGAGGCCTAAGCCCAGGGCACGCCGGTCCAGTGAGGCATGGCCATGGCTGCGTGGACAGGCGGGGAGAGAGCCAAGGGCGGCCAAGCCCGGGGGGCAGGGTGCTACGGGAGAGGCCAGCGGAGTCTGCTGGACCCTGGCACAGCCTTCACACCTGTGGCAGGCACAGGGTACCTGGGGGTTTTGCAGCTTGTTCCTGGGAGTTGTCTGTGCTCAGGAGCCACCTCCCACGTCCCCAGACCCAGAAGGTGTGGCAGCCCTGGAGACCTGAACCCCAGCCAGGCCACCCCGACCGCGGGCCTCTCAGCATTCACGCAGCACGGACCAGGAGGGCGTCAGATTGCACCAAACTGCCACCTCCGCAGCTCAGACCCCTCCGTCACTGGGTCCAGAGGACCAGTTGCCCCAGAACCACCTGGCATCTCCAAGAGGGAGCAGGGCCAGGTACTATCCTGAGGCCACAGGGTCTGCCGAGGCAGCTGGTTGACAGTTTTCACAGAAAGCAAAGCTCGGGCCCCGTGTAGCAGTCGTGGCCTGTGCTCAAGTGGCCACCAGCAGGCCATTGCCCTTGTTCCGGGGGGCGTGCACCGCTCACCCACTCACCTGCAGACACGCACCAGGAGCATTCTCTTTGCCAGGTGTGGGGGACTGAGGATGGGCAGAGCACCCCTCCCTGCCTCCCGGGTTCAGGCTGTCTCCAGGCAGCACGAACATGGCTGACAGAGCAGATGGGGGGGTGTGAGAGCCACACTAGGGGTACAGGCTCCCAGAGAGGTGACCCCCAGAGGCGCTGGGCCCAGAAGCCAAGCAGGTGGAGGGAGCCCGCTGCCAGGAGGGAGAGAGCAGGGCCCCAGTTGCTGGCTGGGAGGCCTGAGCAGGAAACAAAGTGGCCAGAGTTTGGCGGTGTGCGGGGTGGGGGGGGTTGGCAGGGGTGGAGGGGGCGGTGGGCGTGGCCCCCGGCCCCCGAGAGACTGTGCAACCTGACAGCCAGGCGGGGCCTCGAGCGTCTCCCCCTGCGGCCTGGAGCAGGGCCTCCTTGGGGAGCACCCCAGGGAGAGCCCTCCCCACAGAGCCCACTAATCCCTGGTCTGGTTTCAGGAAGGGCTGCTTAAGACCTCTCCTCTCGTGGGAAACAGGAAAAGCAAATGAAAGCCTCTCCTCCCCGGGGGGCCTCTCTGGGGGCGGGGTTGGGGGGGGGACCTGAGCTTGCAGAGCCTTTGCCCAGAGCAGCCCTCTGACCTCCCCGGCCACACACACACTCACGGGCACACAGTGGGGTGGGGGGCTGAGCACTCCCGCGGCCCCCCGGCCCCCTCACCCCAGCACGGTCCTTGCCTGGCATCCCCTTCTCTCTCCCGTGTGTGCACCCAGCTGCTTCTCCCCAGGGCAGGCCCCCCAGGCTGAGTTAGGGGCCTGGAAGTGACCGCTGGGACTGGCCAGTCCAGAGGAGTCCGCCAAAGGCACTGGCCTGCCCTCCTCATGAGGAGGAGGGGGCGGTGGGAGCAGACAGAGCACATGAAGCTGGTCAGGGGTCAGGGTTCCGGGTGATTTTTGGTGATTTTTTTATAATTAAAAAAAGTTCATTTATCTTTAGAGGGGAAGGGAGGGAGAGAAGGAGAAAAATATTGATGTATGGTTGCCTCTCATGCGTCCCCTGCTGGGAACTGGCCTACAACCCAAGCATGTGCCCTGACTGGGAATCAAACCTGTGACCCTTTGGTTCACAGGCCAGCATTTAATCCACTGAGCCACACCAGCCAGGGCTGGTTTGTTTTTTAAGAAGAGAAAATAGCTATTTATTTCTGGTGCTCAAGGGGCAGGGGCCCCTGGCTCCCACCCCACCACCCCAGAGAAAGCAGCCCCCGGCTGCAGCTGCGATGTTGACCAGGTGTCTGCGGGGGGCAGGCCCCACTCAGTGAATAAACCACATGGCACTTCCAAGGACGCCTCATCTGAAACGCAGCCGGTCCTCTTGTGTCCAGGTGCTTGGAAACTGACCCTGAGTGACTGGACGGATAACAAAGTTACTTTTACCCAGACTGCGCTACGTGAATAAGAGTTACATTCCACCAGCACACTTCCGCCCAGAGTTACATTCCACCAGCACACTTCCGGCCACAAAAACACTGCCAAACTTCTGAGCAGAGACCAAAACACTTCTGTCGACCTGAAAATATAAGGTGAAGTGAGAGGCCCCGAAATGTTGACAATGTTGACATGTGCTCGAGAGCAAAGAGTCCCTGCTGGGGACGCACTGACTGGGCAGAAGCCCAGTGGGTGTCCCTCGGAGGAGGTGGAGGGAGGGTGTCGTCGGTGAGCAGGCCGGAGAGCTCCACCTGCAGCGGGAGGCTTGCTCGGCAGGTGCGGGCAACTTAGCTAGGCCCTGCTGATTCTAGACAGTGTTTCTGGTTCTCAACCATGCCATCTCCTGCTTTTTTGTTACCTTTGCAAACAGTTGTTTGTGGTACAATACTGATTTAGGTGCAGACCAAAGGTTGCTTTGCCCTGTTCTCACTAACATGCCGGGAAGGTTGGCGGCCTCCCCTAAGCACATGTTGGGAAGGCAGCTGCTCCCGGAGGTGGCTCCGGGCTCCGGCTCCATTCTGAAGTGGTTCTGTTTGTATTTCTATGCTTCTGATGTTAAACCTTGAGCTCAGTGTGAGCTATACCTACATTTAAGGAAGATGAATAGTCCTGGCTGGTGTGGTTCAGGGGATTCAGTGCTGACCTGTGAACCAGAGGGTCACTGGTTCAATTTCCAGTTGGGGCACACACCTGGGTTGTGGGCCAGGTCCCCAGTAGGGGGCATGTGTGAGAGGCAACCACACACTGATGTTTCTACACCTCTCTTTCTCTCTTCCCCTTCCTCTTAAAGTAAATAAAACACTTCTTTTTAAAAGGAGAAAGATGATCTGGCTGGTGTAGCTTAGTGGATTGAGCTAAGGGTTGCCGGTTCCACTTCGCCCTCAGGTTCCCTTTAAAAAAAAAATTCTCTCTTTGAAAAAATAAATAAATAAATAAATAAAAGTAAGAAGAGATTAATAAAAATAAGGCAGCAAAGTCTTTTATTTTTTAAGATTTTATTTTATTTTGTTTAGACAGAGCAGAAGGGAGGTGGAAAGAGAAGGAAACGCCGATGTGTGGTTGCCTCCCACACGCCCCCACTGGGGACCTGCCTCACTACCCAGGCATGTGCCCTGACTGGGAATCGAACCAACAACTCTTTGGTGGTAGCCGGGTGCTCAACCCACTAAGTTACATCAGCCAAGGTAGAAGACAGCTCTTTTCTGACCCTCTTATTCTAGGTCAGGGTCTCTGGTGGCCAGAGCCTACCCCTCAGCTCAGGGTGAAACACAGGACCCATGGTGGGCAGGACGCCCTCGTACCCAAGGGTCATTCACAGACCCCACCCTCACTCTGCCAGCGACAGTCTGAACCCACCAGTGCCCTCACTCCTGGAGAAAACCCGCACGGGCAGTGATCCCTGCCAGGAATGGATTTTTTTCTCATTAACTTATCTCATTAACTTACAATGAAATGGCCTTGAACAAAAGGCCTGCTGAATTACTGGCTCTTTAAATCTTTGTTTTCCAGATATGAGGAGGGCTTTCGTCGTCTTAAGTTACCTTGACCCACGGCGGTTCGGTAAATCTCACCTTTGCAAGCTGATGGAATCACTCTTTTTCTCCCTACCTGATCCCACCTGGGCCTCCACGGGCCAGGAGATCTCAGAGTGAGCCCCTCCCTGGGGGCCCTGCTGGGGGGTCCAGCCCGAGTCCCACCCTGAGTGAGGGACGGTGACAGAGGCCACACCCGGAGGGCCGGCTGCAGGCGTCACAGGCCCTGCCGGGACCCTTGCACCTGCAGACAGAGGCGTCCGTGCTGGGAATCTGTAACCCAAGGCTGGGAGGTGCTCGCACGCACCCTCAGGCCCATTTCCCGCAGTGAAACTGGCATCAGAACCCACAGCTGTCAGTGGCACCGAGTGGCAGCACGCGTTGAGTCCTTCGCCCCCACCAGAAGGGTCCACGGACTGACGCCGCGGTGTGGTTCCGGTGTGGGGCGGGAGGGGGCCAAGCGGGCACCCCTGTCCCTGCAGCCTCACCTCAGGGAGGCGGAGCCTGTGGGCACGGAGGCAGGGCTCCCAGACCCGCCAGGGGCAGGTGAAGAAGACTCTGGAGGCCACAGTGGTTCCCAGATTGGGGTTGTGGTAAGGTCAGGTGGGTGGGAGCAGGGGGCCAGCCATCCTTAAGGACAGAGTGCCTTAGCCATCACCCAGGGCCACCCAGCCCAGCATCTGCAGGGGCCAACTCCAGGCCGCCTGCCCCCAGCTAGCCAGAAAGAAGCACATATCCCTCCCCAGAATTTATTTTAATTTATTTCCCAAAACCCAGGGTGGAGCTTCTGGCTGGCACCTCTTGGGCTGTTGGTGAGGAAGGGAGCCCCCTCCAGGGCAGCAGAGTCCTGTGAACAGGGAAGCAAAAGCTGCCCAAGGCCCAGCCACGCCCAAGGCCCAGCCTCCCTCCCTCAAACCACATCTCCCTCCCTATAAAACCTGCCCTCCTGCTGGACAGAGGCTGGGGTCAGCACCATGCAGCTCAATTTCAGCAACCTTAGGGCCCTGGTGACAGGAGCAGGGCAAGGTGAGTGTTACTGAGCAGGCAGGGGTGCGGGAGGAGCTGCGCTGGAGAGAAAGGTGGCTGGGCCCGAAGCCTCACAGGCCGGTGCTGAACGGGACACAAGACGCAGGGTGGGTAGGTGCAGGGTCCAGCCAAGGTGTCTTCCCCAGACCGGCAGGAAGAAGCTGCCCTTGGGACCTCCCTTGGCCGGATCCTGCTGGCTGAGTCTGTGGCTTGGGCCCCCACACTTCCCGGGCTGGTGCCCTCTGGCCGGTACCCTCTGGCTGCTCTTCCCTGAGCAGCAAAGAGGCAGCCCTTGCCCTGCGCTAATCCAGACACCCGTGCACCACTGCCTGCCTGGCGCTCTCCTGCAGGGATTGGACGCCACACTGCCAAGGCCCTGCACGCTTCAGGGGCCAGGGTGGTGGCCCTGAGCCGCACCGGTGCCAACCTGGTCAGCCTCTCTGAGGAGGTGAGGCGCTCAGATTGCCCCCCCAGCCCCTGCACCCTCAGTAATGCCTCCTGGGCCTGCTGGGACCACCTGGTCACTGTCTGATGCTTCCCACAGTGTCCTGGGATAGAGACTGTGTGTGTGGACCTGGGTGACTGGGAGGCCACGGAGCAGGCGCTGGGCGGCGTGGGCCCCGTGGACCTGCTGGTGAACAATGCCGCTGTGGCGTTGCCACAGCCCTTCCTGGAGGTCACCAAGGAGGCCTTCGACAGGTGGGAAGCCGGAGAGCAGGGGCTGGCAGAGGGCTGCACGGAGGCGGGCCGGCGTGACCATGGCCCGCCTGACCTGCCCACTCTCCCCCAGGTCTTTCAGCGTGAACCTGCGGTCTGTGTTCCAGGTGTCCCGGGTGAGCGGGTGGGAGGGTGTGCCCCCACGGCTGTCTTGGCCCAGGTAGAGGGGAGTTTGGGTCAAGCTGCCACCCCTCTTGGCTTCCAGATGGTGGCCCTTGGCATGATCGATCGCAGAGTGCCTGGCTCCATTGTCAATATCTCCAGCATAACAGCCTACGTCACCTTTCCCAACGTGGCTGTCTACAGTACGTTGTCCCTCTGCCCAGCCAGTACCCCTAACCGCACTGTGCTCCGGGGCTGGGCCTTCCTGCAAAGAAGGCTGAATCCCTGAAGGGTGCTCGCGCTCCCCACAGGCTCCACCAAGGGTGCGATGACCATGCTGACCAAAACTATGGCCTTGGAGCTGGGGCCACACAAGGTGAAGGTGGGGTGCTGGGTGAGCAGGGCTGAGCCTGTGTGGGCAAGGCTGGGGGATGAGAAGGGTAGGGGAGCAGTGGGTGTGAGAGAAGCGTGGGGACCACTCAAGTCTCTAGGTTGCTGGAACACAGTAAGCCAGCTCAGCCTGGTGGGGGACTGTGTGGGCCAGGCTGGTCTACTGGCTGAGGCTGCAGCCTCCTGCCCCTCGCTCCCTGGCTCCCAGATCCGGGTGAACTCCGTGAACCCTACCGTTGTGCTGACAACGGCCATGAGCAAACAATGCTTGAGCAACCCCGAGTTCCTCCGGAAGATTAAGGAGCGGCACCCGATGAAGAGGTTTGCAGGTCTGCAGGGCTGCGAGGAGGGGCGGGCCTGGCTAGGGCGGCAAAGAGAGCGCGCTGACCCGCCCACCGCCCGCTGCAGAGATGGAGGACGTGGTCAACAGCATCCTGTTCCTGCTCAGCGACCGCAGCGCCTCCACCAGCGGCTCCAGCCTGCTAGTGGACGCCGGGTACCTGACTTCTTAGAGCAGCCTGGTAGTGCGGACTGCCCCGCGGTCCTCCGCTCCTCCCCGCCCGGCCTCCCCCCGTGGCCCCGCCCCCGCCCACGAGGCCACGCCCCTGGCCACATTTTTTATCAGCAGCTGCGTCTCCTCGGCCCCGCCTCCCAACCTCTACTCCACCGCCCCGCTTCTGGCCATGCTCCTCCGCCTGCCCTACCTGGCTGCCCCGACACTCCTCCCTTGTTGCCCTCCACCACAGACTGTGACCTCGGCTGTACTGGGGTCGACTCGCCTAAATAAATAAACGGAGGCCATGTTCCCGGAACCAGGGGTGCCAGGGCTCTGGAGGGGCACACCCCGAGGCTGGCAGGACCTAGGGTCAGGGACTGTGGGGCTCACATTTCACCTTCCGTGAAGTCAGGAAGCAGGAGTTTCCTCCTGTCCACGCCCCACCCGAAACACCCAACCTGCCCTGGGTGGAGGGCCGAGGGCGGAGAACAGCCTGCCCTGCCTTCTCTTCCCTGAGGCTCTGCCCTTGGGCCCCTAGCCTGTGCTCCGACTGCCAAAAGGTCGGACTGGGCAGAGAGTCTTTGGAGCTGGAGCGGACGCCGAGACACTAGGCCATCCCCAGGGAAGGCGGGGCCAGAGTGAGGGGCTGGGTGCTGGGTCTAGTTTATCCAACCCCAGGGAACGCAGCTTCACCTCCGGCCCAATCCCCCTACAAGGCCGTCCACGAGAGGGCGCCCAAGGGGGGTGGGTGTGGCCTACGGCTGCTGCTCTTCCTACTGTCAGCTGAAACCCAGGCACAGCAGAGAGGGTCTTAAAGCCCCGCAGGGTTTCAGTGGGGCTGGCCTGCGTCAGGTCCTCCCATGGCCTGTGCCACCTAGCAGGCCGAGTGTGGACGTAAGGAGGCCTGAGACGGCCAGTCAGCTGGACTAGTACAGTGTCCCTTCACCCCCGGCAAAAGAGCAGGGCAGGAGGGGCTGGTGTGGTTACTTCCAGGCAACGTGCAGAGTGGGGGTGGGGAGTGTGAGGGCGCTTTTGGTTCTGTGCCCCGCCCCAGGACCTCTCATAGCGGGGTTTGCACCAGAGCTGGCTTGTGGTAGCCCATCTAGCCCACCAAGGGTCACAGGACAAGAGAAAGGATGTAGACACCATTCTGGGACAAGGTAGAGCCCCTGAAGAGACCTATGCAGAAGCACCTTTCTGGAAAGACAAGCTGGGGGCTGTCCCTCCCTGGCCTCTGGCACGTAGAGGTCAAGATTCAAGGCAGGGAGCAGGTTTTGTCTGGTGCCCGGAGGTGAGGGGTCCGCCACAGGGCCAGGCCTGCCAGGGAGACGTTCTTTGCTGACCTTCAGGGGTTTTCTGTAATCCCCTGGCCGCCTCCTCCAGCCTGTCCTCCAGCCTGTCCATGTATCTCGGCCCAAAGCCCCAGGGGACCCAGGAGGCCTGCAACCACCAGTATCCTACAACTGGCCACAGAAGGTCCTCAGGGTTACGGTTTTAGGTTTCCCCACGTGACCCACAGAACAGCAACGCTCATGCGGGAAGCCAGTGTTCATGCCTACATCTGTAGGTGACCCGAAAGCCTCAGGAAGCAGTGCTTGCCTGGCTGGCCACTGTGTACCCCGGTGACCCCAATTCTCTTCCTTCCTATCTTATACATGTTTTGTGTTTTTCTTTTTAAGATTTTATTTATTTATCTTTAGAGGGGTAGCGAAGGAGAAAGGGAGAGAAATATCCATGTACGGTTGCCTCTCATATGTTCCCCGCTGGGAACTGGCCTGCAACCCAGGCGTGTGCCCTGACTGGGAATCGAACCTCTATTGTGTGGTTCACAGGCCCGCGCTCAATCCATTGAGCTACACCAGCCGGGGCTTATACACGGTTTTAAAAGTGCTGGTGGCTCTGGCTGGTGTGACTCAGCAGATTCAGAGCTGGCCCGTGAACCAAAGGGTTGCAGGTTCAGTGCCCAGTCAGGGCACATGCCTGGGTTGTGGGCCAGGTCCCTAGCAGGGGGCATGAAAGAGGCAATAGCATATTGATATTTCCCTCTCTTCCTCTCTCTCTAAAAGTAAATAAATAAAATGCTTATAAATAAAAAAGTGCTGGTGGCCTTCCGTGGGTTGGCCGGGGTGATCTGGGATTTCAGGTCCCTTTGAGGCTAAAGTGAACCTTTGTCGGCACTGACCCCGAGTGAGCCACTCCGAGGTCTGGGGCAGGAAGACGGACAAGCGATCCCTTACGCCAAACTTTTCTTCTCAGAAGCAAAAGAAGAAATATTAGCCCTGAGTTCTCCGTGGTATTAACCTCCGCCTGGGTTTTAGTCCCGCAGTAATCCTCTCCGCAGGGAAAACACGCTAAATCGATTTCTCACCTGGTGGGTCGCCACTGAGAAACCCCGCCCCAGGGCGGGCAGGACCCTGACCTCCCCGCCCACGCCGCGCCCACTCCTTTTGGCCAATTGCCCCGCAGGAGGCTGCTGTTAGCCTGGCTCCGCCCCCAGACCGGCCCCGCCCCCGCCTCGCGCACACCCGCCCGGCGGTCTCGGGCCCCACGGGCAGTGGGGCGACCCGAGCACAGCGTCAGGCCGCGCCGCCATGGAGCTGGGGCTCTCTGGCCGCCGGGCGCTCGTCACGGGGGCAGGCAAAGGTGCGCCGGCTCCGGAGGGCGGCCGGCGGCGGGGGGGGTGGCTGGCGGGTGGAGAGGGGCGTCCGCACTGAGCCGCGTTCCCCGCAGGCATAGGGCGCAGCACGGTGCAGGCGCTGCACGCGGCGGGTGTGGAGGTCGTGGCGGTGAGCCGGACCCAGGATGATCTGGACAGCCTGGTCCGCGAGGTATAGACACCGCGGAGTCGAAGCCCAGGGGGCAACGGGGCGGGGGGCAGCGGGGGCATGCAGGACGCCCAGCTGCCAGGCCCGGACCGTCGAGGACCCGCAACAACCCTCCCAGGGCGCGCGGACTCCGTGGGCTCCCGGTTGGCCAAGAGACTGGCGATGCCCCCTGGGCTGAGAAGGGAGCATAAATGGCTGCCTCGCAGGCCCGGGGCCAGAGGGCGGGCGGAGGGGGTGCGGGGAGGAAGTGTCCTGTCTGAGGCTCCTGGTTCAGAAGCCCGGAGTCGCTCAGGGACCCAGGGGCCACGTGAATTCCCCCTTCCTCAGACGTCTTGGATTCTGAGCCCCAGGCAGTGGCTGGCTTCTCTGGGACTCCTGGCCCCGCTCCGTGTTGGTCGGATAGGTCTCGCACATCCCACCCCCTTCCTTGTGGGCCCGGAGCCCTGATGGCTGTGCCCCGCCCACCATGTACATGCAGTGCCCCCGGGTGAAGCCTGTGTGTGTGGACCTGGGTGACTGGGAAGCCACGGAGCAGACGCTGGGCGGCGTGGGCCCCGTGGACCTGCTGGTGAACAATGCCGCTGTGGCGTTGCCGCAGCCCTTCCTGGAGGTCACCAAGGAGGCCTTCGACAGGTGGGAAGCCGGAGAGCAGGGGCTGGCAGAGGGCTGCTGCGGAGGCGGGCCGGCGTGACCATGGCCCGCCTGACCTGCCCACTCTCCCCCAGGTCCTTCAGCGTGAACCTGCGGTCTGTGTTCCAGGTGTCCCGGGTGAGCTGGTGGGAGGGTGTGCCCCCACGGCTGTCTTGGCCCAGGTAGAGGGGAGTTTGGGTCAAGCTGCCACCCCTCTTGGCTTCCAGATGGTGGCCCTAGGCATGATCGAACGCAGAGTGCCTGGCTCCATTGTCAATATCTCCAGCATAACAGCCTACGTCACCTTTCCCAACGTGGCCGTCTACAGTGCGTTGTCCCTCTGCCCAGCCAGTACCCCTAACCGCACTGTGCTCCGGGGCTGGGCCTTCCTGCAAAGAAGGCTGAATCCCTGAAGGGTGCTCGCGCTCCCCACAGGCTCCACCAAGGGTGCGATGACCATGCTGACCAAAACTATGGCCTTGGAGCTGGGGCCACACAAGGTGAAGATGGGGTGCTGGGTGAGCAGGGCTGAGCCTGTGTGGGCAAGGCTGGGGGATGAGAAGGGTAGGGGAGCAGTGGGTGTGAGAGAAGCGTGGGGACCACTCAAGTCTCTAGGTTGCTGGAACACAGTAAGCCAGCTCAGCCTGGTGGGGGACTGTGTGGGCCAGGCTGGTCTACTGGCTGAGGCTGCAGCCTCCTGCCCCTCGCTCCCTGGCTCCCAGATCCGGGTGAACTCCGTGAACCCTACGTTTGTGCTGTCGACGGCCATGAGCAAACCAAGCTTGAGCAACCCCGAGTTCCTCCGGAAGATTAAGGAGCGGCACCCGATGAAGAGGTTTGCAGGTCTGCAGGGCTGCGAGGAGGGGCGGGCCTGGCTAGGGCGGCAAAGAGAGCGCGCTGACCCGCCCACCGCCCGCTGCAGAGATGGAGGACGTGGTCAACAGCATCCTGTTCCTGCTCAGCGACCGCAGCGCCTCCACCAGCGGCTCCAGCCTGCTAGTGGACGCCGGGTACCTGACTTCTTAGAGCAGCCTGGTAGTGCGGACTTCCCCGCGGTCCTCCGCGCCTCCGGGCCCCGCCTCCCCGCCGTGGCCCCGCCCCCGCCCACGAGGCCACGCCCCTGGCCACATTTATTATCAGCAGCTGCGCCTCCTCGGCCCCGCCTCCCAACCTCTACTCCACCGCCCCGCATCTGGCCCTGCTCCTCCGCCTGCCCTACCTCGCTGCCCCGACACTCCTCCCCTGCCCTACCTGGCTGCCCCGACACTCCTCCCTTGTTGCCCTCCACCACAGACTGTGACCTCGGCTGTACTGGGGTCGACTCGCCTAAATAAATAAACGGAGGCCATGTTCACGGAACCAGGGGTGCCAGGGCTCTGGAGGGGCACACCCCGAGGCTGGCAGGACCTAGGGTCAGGGACTGTGGGGCTCACATTTCACCTTCCATGAAGTCAGGAGGCAGGAGATTCCTCCTGTCCACGCCCCACCCGAAACACCCAACCTGCCCTGGGCGGAGGGCCGAGGGCGGAGAACAGCCTGCCCTGCCTTCTCTTCCCTGAGGCTCTCTCTGCCCCTGGGCCCCTAGCCTGTGCTCCGACTGCCAAAAGGTCGGACTGGGCAGAGAGTCTTTGGAGCTGGAGCGGACGCCGAGACACTAGGCCATCCCCAGGGAAGGCGGGGCCAGAGTGAGGGGCTGGGTGCTGGGTCTAGTTTATCCAACCCCAGGGAACGCAGCTTCACCTCCGGCCCAATCCCCCTACAAGGCCGTCCACGAGAGGGCGCCCAAGGGGGGTGGGTGTGGCCTACGGCTGCTGCTCTTCCTACTGTCAGCTGAAACCCAGGCACAGCAGAGAGGGTCTTAAAGCCCCGCAGGGTTTCAGTGGGGCTGGCCTGCGTCAGGTCCTCGCATGGCCTGTGCCACCTAGCCGGCCGAGTGTGGACGTAAGGAGGCCTGAGACGGCCAGTCAGCTGGACTAGTACAGTGTCCCTTCACCCCCGGCAAAAGAGCAGGGCAGGAGGGGCTGGTGTGGTGACTTCCAGGCAACGTGCAGAGTGGAGGTGGGGAGTGTGAGGGCGCTTTTGGTTCTGTGCCCCGCCCCAGGACCTCTCATAGCGGGGTTTGCACCAGAGCTGGCTTGTGGTAGCCCATCTAGCCCACCAAGGGTCACAGGACAAGAGAAAGGATGTAGACACCATTCTGGGACAAGGTAGAGCCCCTGAAGAGACCTATGCAGAAGCACCTTTCTGGAAAGACAAGCTGGGGGCTGTTCCTCCCTGGCCTCTGGCACGTAGAGGTCAAGATTCAAGGCAGGGAGCAGGTTTTGTCTGGTGCCCGGAGGTGAGGGGTCCGCCACAGGGCCAGGCCTGCCAGGGAGACGTTCTTTGCTGACCTTCAGGGGTTTTCTGTAATCCCCTGGCCGCCTCCTCCAGCCTGTCCATGTATCTCGGCCCAAAGCCCCAGGGGACCCAGGAGGCCTGCAACCACCAGTATCCTACAACTGGCCACAGAAGGTCCTCAGGGTTACGGTTTTAGGTTTCCCCACGTGACCCACAGAACAGCAACGCTCATGCGGGAAGCCAGTGTTCATGCCTACATCTGTAGGTGACCCGAAAGCCTCAGGAAGCAGTGCTTGCCTGGCTGGCCACTGTGTACCCCGGTGACCCCAATTCTCTTCCTTCCTATCTTATACATGTTTTGTGTTTTTCTTTTTAAGATTTTATTTATTTATCTTTAGAGGGGTAGGGAAGGAGAGAGGGAGAGAAATATCCATGTACGGTTGCCTCTCATATGTTCCCCGCTGGGAACTGGCCTGCAACCCAGGCGTGTGCCCTGACTGGGAATCGAACCTCTATTGTGTGGTTCACAGGCCCGCGCTCAATCCATTGAGCTACACCAGCCGGGGCTTATACACGGTTTTAAAAGTGCTGGTGGCTCTGGCTGGTGTGACTCAGCAGATTCAGAGCTGGCCCGTGAACCAAAGGGTTGCAGGTTCAGTGCCCAGTCAGGGCACATGCCTGGGTTGTGGGCCAGGTCCCTAGCTGGGGGCATGAAAGAGGCAACAGCATATTGATATTTCCCTCTCTTCCTCTCTCTCTAAAAGTAAATAAATAAAATGCTTATAAATAAAAAAGTGCTGGTGGCCTTCCGTGGGTTGGCCGGGGTGATCTGGGATTTCAGGTCCCTTTGAGGCTAAAGTGAACCTTTGTCGGCACTGACCCCGAGTGAGCCACTCCGAGGTCTGGGGCAGGAAGACGGACAAGCGATCCCTTACGCCAAACTTTTCTTCTCAGAAGCAAAAGAAGAAATATTAGCCCTGAGTTCTCCGTGGTATTAACCTCCGCCTCGGTTTTAGTCACGCAGTAATCCTCTCCGCAGGGAAAACACGCTAAATCGATTTCTCACCTGGTGGGTCGCCACTGAGAAACCCCGCCCCAGGGCGGGCAGGACCCTGACCTCCCCGCCCACGCCGCGCCCACTCCTTTTGGCCAATTGCCCCGCAGGAGGCTGCTGTTAGCCTGGCTCCGCCCCCAGACCGGCCCCGCCCCCGCCTCGCGCACACCCGCCCGGCGGTCTCGGGCCCCACGGGCAGTGGGGCGACCCGAGCACAGCGTCAGGCCGCGCCGCCATGGAGCTGGGGCTCTCTGGCCGCCGGGCGCTCGTCACCGGGGCAGGCAAAGGTGGGCCGGCTCCGGAGGGCGGCCGGCGGCGGGGGCGCGGGTAGGTGGCGGGGGGGGGGGGGGGGCGTCCGCACTGAGCCGCGTTTTCCGCAGGCATAGGGCGCAGCACGGTGCAGGCGCTGCACGCGGCGGGTCTGGAGGTCGTGGCGGTGAGCCGGACCCAGGATGATCTGGACAGCCTGGTCCGCGAGGTATAGACACCGCGGAGTCGAAGCCCCCCTGGGCTGAGAAGGGAGCATAAATGGCTGCCTCGCAGGCCCGGGGCCAGAGGGCGGGCGGAGGGGGTGCGGGGAGGAAGTGTCCTGTCTGAGGCTCCTGGTTCAGAAGCCCGGAGTCGCTCAGGGACCCAGGGGCCACGTGAATTCCCCCTTCCTCAGACGTCTTGGATTCTGAGCCCCAGGAAGTGGCTGGCTTCTCTGGGACTCCTGGCCCCGCCCCGTGTTGGTCGGATAGGTCTCGCACATCCCACCCCCTTCCTTGTGGGCCCGGAGCCCTGATGGCTGTGCCCTGCCCACCATGTACATGCAGTGCCCCGGGGTGAAGCCTGTGTGTGTGGACCTGGGTGACTGGGAGGCCACGGAGCAGGCGCTGGGCGGCGTGGGCCCCGTGGACCTGCTGGTGAACAATGCCGCTGTGGCGGTGCTGCAGCCCTTTCTGGAGGTCACCAAGGAGGCGTGTGACATGTGAGCCCGTAGGGGTGGAGGAGCCCAGGAGGGAGGGTGGCCCCCTGCAGCAGTGGCCCCATCCCTGACCAGGCTGGTGCATTGCCTGCAGGTCCTTCGACGTGAACCTGAGGGCTGTTATCCAGGTGTCCCAGGTGAGCAACCTTCTGGGCAGGAGTGGGGACAGAGTGGTGACACCAGTGCTGCCGCATGTTCCTTCTGCCATTGCAGATTGTGGCTAGGGGTCTGATTGCTCGGGGAGCCCCGGGGTCCATCGTGAACGTGTCCAGCCAGGCCTCCCAGCGCGCAATCCGCAACCACACGGTCTACTGTGAGTGAGCCCGCGCGCCCTGGCCCCGCCCCTGGCCCCGTCCCGTGTGGCCTGCAGCGGCCCAGGCTCCGCTCACCTGGCCCCTCTTCACAGGTGCCTCCAAGGGCGCCATGGACATGCTGACCAAAGTGATGGCTCTGGAGCTGGGACCACACAAGGTGAGCCCCACTGAGCCGCCTCCCAGCAGGCAGCCCACATGCCCGGGGCCCCCCAGCCCACCTTGCTGACCCCACCTCATCCCTGCACAGATCCGTGTGAATGCAGTGAACCCCACCGTGGTGATGACAGCCATGGGCAAGGCCAACTGGAGCGATCCCCAGAAGTCCAAGAGCATGCTGGACCGCATCCCGCTGGGCAGGTTTGCTGGTGAGTTGGCCCGTCACCCAGCTGGAGCTGAGCCAGGCTCTCAGCTGAGGGGTGGGCGGGAAAGATGGAGGGTGGCCTTTTCATCCGGGCCCTGACCCCCGCCCCGCCTGCAGAGGTGGAGAACGTGGTGGATGTCATCCTTTTCCTGCTGAGTGACCGGAGCAGCATGACCACGGGCTCCACGGTGCCAGTGGACGGGGGCTTCCTGGCCACCTGACTGACGCTCACATGCAGCCGTACCCCATGCTGAGCCCCGCCCCCCCGCCCCCCAGTCCCCTGTAATAAACACGATTCTGCTGCTCAGCCTTCAGGCTGACTGGTTCCTGGGCCGCTGGCCAGTGGCCCCAAGATACAGAGGTCAGGGCCGGGTGTGGAAGTGAGTCCCAGGAGCGGAGATGGCCCTTTGACAAGTGTCCCAGGCCAGGCAGCCTGACTTTCCTGCCTGCCATGTTCAGTCATGGCCAACTTTGCAGCAGAGGCTGGGAGATGGGACCTTCCAGCGGCCAAAGTTTCTATCATTACGATGATGGCCGCTTAACGACTGGGCAGCCACGCTGCCCAAGAGCCCCGCCGCTGGCTGTGCAGACCAGGGCTCCCTCTGGGAGTGGGGCCTTCAGATCACGAGTCTGCCTGGAGCTGTGCCCTATGGCCTGGGGGCAGAGTCCGAGTCCTGGACCGTGGCTCCTGACGTGCCCCGACTGACCCCTTGCCTCCCCCGCAGTTTCTGACCTGTGCAATGCTGTACCGCCCACGTGCCGCCCCTTCTGCCCTCCACGCTGCCCTGACCTCCACACTTTGCCTGCCCCGGTCCTTCTGCCCAAGCAGGGCTCCAGGGCTGGCTGTGGGGCCCCCCACCTGGGAGGGCGGGACAGGCATCACCTGTTCCTCTGTGCTTGCCCCTCCTGGAGGCCCGGCGTCTGGGCTTTGTCCGGAAGGGAGTAAGTACACTTACTGCCACCTCACTCTGGGCCGCTTTTGGGGACAGAGACAGCGCAGCAAGCTCTGCGCTCTCCCACCCAGGGGGAGGAGTAGGCTCAGCCCCTCGGTACCGTGGCTGGGGGGCAGGGGCAGGCAGGGGCAGGCACGCAAGGGAAGTTGGTGGAGAACGTTTACTGTATAAAATAAAAATGGGCCGCCCCTCCCGGGCCCAGGGACAAGACCCCCTCCCCTGTCAGGGAAGCCCATCCTGGGGCTGCCCTGCACCCACCCCTGCCTTCCGAGGGAGACCCTGCTCCCTCCTGGCCTCCCATGGGAGCCAGGGCAGGCTGCAGCCGTGCCCCCCAGAGGAGGCAGAGTGGCTAGGACCCCACTGCCCCCGCCCACCCCATGCTTCTTGCCCCCCCCCCCCACAGCACTCCCCACAGCAGACTGGGACACAGCTGGACGCAGACAGTGAGAACAGCAGACGCAGGTGGGGGCGGGGCTCTAGAAGACTGTGCACTTCTTCCCTGGCTTTTTCACGGGGGGCGGGCAGAGCACTGCCCGAATGGCCTCGTCAAACACTGTCTTCAGGCCCCGCTGGGTTAGGGCCGAGCACTCCAGGTACTTGACCGAACCTGGGGGAATGGGGGGGAGTTATGGGGGGGCAGCGAGGAAGGGGGTCAACGAGTGGGGCCGTCAGCACGGGCCTGGCCCAGTGCACTCACCGATCTCGCGGGCCATGGCCAGGCCCTGAGGGTATGTGATGGGCGCCAGTTTCTTGTCCCGCAGCCGCTCAATGGTGTCCTTGTCATCCCGGAGGTCCAGCTTGGTGCCCACCAGGAGGATGGGCGTGTGGGGGCAGTGGTGTCGCACCTCCGGGTACCACTGTGGGGATGGAGGCTCTAACCCCTACCCCTCAGCGGCTTCTCCACGAACCTGCCTGGGAGCAGGCAGGGCTCCCCAGGGCCCCTTTCTCATGGCCAGTAGATGCACCCCAGCCCTTCCTGCTCTGTGGGGGACCACCAGGTTTGGTGGGGGGCAAGAACACCAAGCAGGGGGGCTTCAGGGCCTGTCAGGGCCCCCCCAGCCAGGGTCCTTGCCTTCTGAGAGCCTTGCTCACCACCCCAGCCCCTTGTCACCCCCTGGCCCTGGCCCTGGCCCTGGCCCTGGCCCTGGCCCTGGCCCTGGCAGACTCTACACCAAGCAGAACAAGCATTTCCTCCGCCTCCAAAGTTTGCCTGGGTCAGGTCTTCAATCTAGAGACCCTGCCCCGTCAGGACAAGTCCCCTGGGCACCCCCTCACCCGCAGACAGATGCCCAGGCCTGCCCTACCTTGGCACGGACATTCTCAAAGGAGGCTGGGCTCACCAAGGAGAAGCAGATCAGGAAGACGTCCTGGGGAGGGAGGGACCGGGTGGACACATTCAAGGAGGCCTCCATGTCCCCACCAACCCCAGGCCTGTGGGGACCCCCGGGCTGGCCCAGGACCACCTACGGTCTGAGGGTAGGAGAGCGGCCGGAGCCGGTCGTAGTCCTCCTGCCCAGCGGTGTCCCACAGCCCCAGGTTGACCGGCTTCCCGTCCACCATCACGTTGGCCGAGTAGTTGTCGAAACTGCAGGGGCAGAGGGTAGGGGCAACCTGAGCCTCAGGGTCTCGGCCCATGCAGGGCAGGACTGCAATTCTGCCCCACTGCGGCCCCACCTGCATGCCCAGGAGCACTGCCCCCCCCCTCGGCCGGGCACCGGCCCACCCGACAGCCCTGCTCACACTGTGGGGATGTACTCTCCCGGGAAGGCATTGGTCGTGTAGCTGATCAGCAGGCAGGTCTTCCCCACGGCACTGTGGACGGAGTGCAAGCCCACATTGCTCCCAGGCCGCTTTGGCCACGCTGCCCAGTGAGGACGGCCCCCTTGCACAGAGCAGCAGGCCGAGTTGGGGCGCCATGGGTGGGGACTGGGGTTCCAGGGCAGCAGATCCGCAGCCACCTAGGTCTGGGGAAGGAGGACCAGGGCAAGGGGCCTCCAGGGGGTGCGGACTGGATAGGGCACAGTTCCCACCACCCGGGGGAGGGCGTCAGGGTGGGAGGGGCCAGCTAAGGATTCAGCCCAGGTGAGAGGCCCCACCCCCCATCCCCCGCCGCCAGGCCGGGCGGTGATCAAGCCAGGAGCCCGCAGCACCAGGTGGGCCTGGCTGGAGGCCTCACCCCTGCTAGCCCGGACCCCGCCCCACTGTGCTCTGCGCTCAGCCGCGCCCCCGGGCCACGCGCTCAGCCCAAGCCTGGCTGCCCCCGCCCCTCCCCACGGCTCGGCGCCGCACACTCACCCGTCGCCGACCACCACGCACTTGATGGCCTGCATGGGCGCGGGCCGGGCGGGCGCGGCCGCCAGCGAGCTGCGGAGAAATACTCGCGCCGCAGCGGCCGCGGACCCGAGCCGAGCGCTGAGCCGAGCGGCCGGAGACAGCCGAGTGCCGCCGAGCGCCGGGCACGGAGACAGCCGAGCGTGGCTGGCGGGGGGCGCGGGCTTTCCGGAGAAACCCGGTGAGGTCAGGCCCGGGTGCCCACCTCCTGAGCCCCGGGTCCCGCACCCCCCCCCCCGGCTAGGGGCAGGGACCGGCGCACAGTACTCCCCGATGCCCAGGGTAACCCCGGCCAAGGGGCAGCGCCGACGGGCGATCCCCACCCACCTGCACATGCGTCAGGGGTTCTGTGCACACGTGGCTGCTTCTAGGAGACCACTCCCAGGGCCCCGCCGCCCTCGGTCCAGGAGCCCGCTGCTGAGTTCCGAGGTTTGCGGTCCCCACGCCTGCTCCGGGCCAAAGAGGGCGGCCCAGCCCCACCCGTCCACCGGCCTCGCTTCGATGGTCCCCACCTGGCCTCAGGCCGTTTGAAGGTGCTACCCAGAGGCTCCCTGGAGCATCGGTCCCGCAGGACCACACAGGCTGCAGCTGGAAGCATGGGCCGACGTGAGAGAAAGACCCATAGCCCAAAATGTGTCACAAAGTACAAAAGTTCTTTATTTCAGAAGGCCCCTGAGTGAGCAGCCAGCGCCACTGCATTCGCAGCTACACTATAAAAGGTGACCGTGGAACGGGGAGGGGGGGCTGGGAGGGCTCAACCTCTGCGCCCCCCAATTTTCTTCCATCAAGGGAGTTTTCTCAGGCGCGACCAAGGCTGGGTGAGACGCAGGAGTGGGGAAGGAGCTGGGCCCTCTGGGGTTTGCCTAGCCAGGTTCCGCGCCTGCGAGCGACAGTAGCCAGTGCGCCTTGGCGCCGCTGCTCGTCACCGGCCCAAACACACCCCAACCCTGGTAGCCTGTCCCTTGAGAGCCACCCTCCTGCCACTCTTGGCGTCTGCCTCCCTCACTTTGGGGGGCTCAGGGTCCTCAGGGGGGACCCCTGCACGTAAGCCAGGACAGCATTTTGCAGGAAGCTGGCCCTCTGGGCCTCCTCATCTCGGATCCGCGCTATCTCCGCCTCCTTGAGCCGCAGCTTCTCTCGGAGCGAGGCGTTCTCACTCTCCCGGTCCAGCAGCGCCTCCCGGTGGTCACTCGCCATCACTGCAGGGGAGGCAGTTCCGAGGAAGGATGGCAGGACAGAGGCGGCCACCATCTCCCCGCCCCGACCAGAGGCCGCAGGTGCGGTTTTCTTAGGGTCCCCCAGACGCAGACACACCCAGCCCCGCTGCAGCGCCTCTCTGAGCTGCTGAGACCTGGGCCAGGCTCAGCCCTGCAGCCCAGTCGCCTGGCCTGTGGCCCAGGGAGAGAAGGCCCTGCAGAGCCACAGGCAGGGCAGGGCTGGGGCTGAGCTCACCTTTCAGCTGGCGCTCCAGGGCCGCCACCTTTTCTTTCAGCGCCTCCTGGGCAGTCAGCTCAGCCTGCAGGCGGCCGATCTGCTCCTGGAGCTCCAGGCGCACCCTGGTCACCTCAGCCACCTTCTCTTGGTCCTTGTTACTCAGCTCCTGCCAGGTGCAGGGTGTGAGATAGCGGCTGGGGGCCAGAGGCGCCCCCAGGAAGCCCTCTAGTCCCAACTACCTGCTGCAGCTCCTCCAGGCGCCGCCGCAAGCCCTCCAGCTGCAGGCCCAGCTGGCCAGCCCGGGCCTGGGCCTCAGCCACTGCCTGCCTCTGCTGCAGGCAGGTGCTCTGTGCCTCGTCCCGCGCCTGTGCCAGCAGACGCAGCTTCTCCTCCAGGTGAGCCTGGTGCTGCTGCTGTGGGTGCCGAGGGGCTGGTGAGTGTGGGGAGTGGGAGAGGGGCGGCGCCAGGCCTGCCTGCTGCTCTCAGGAGCCTGATCCTGAGCTTGCACAGAGTGACTGTCAGCAGGTGGGGATGACCCACCTGGGGGGGCTCCTATTAGCCACAGGGGAAGTGCACCTGGGCGACCTGTTGTGTTTACTCCTGAGCTCAGCTAGAGTGAGCCTCGTGGGCCTGGCTCCCCACCCTCACTTCCCAGCCCCTGGCGCACCAATGGCTACAGCCCTTCCCCACCCTCAGGCTTTCTGTGGGATGCTGGACACGGGGCTCCTGGGACAAGTGTCCTGCTCTGACTTCCCTACTCCTGCACCCTGGGGCTCCTGTCCCCTCACCTCCCCACATCCCCCATTGCCCTGGGCAGAGCCAGGAGACAGCCCTGGCCTCGCCCACCTCGGGCCTGCTGCCTGGCGGGCGCTGGCAACAGTGGGCAGGGCCCAGTCTTGGCCAGGGTGGTGGGCTCACCTCCTCCAGGCGGACCTGGTTCCTGGCCTTGATGAGCTCCTCCTCTGCCTGGCTGCGTTCACTGAGTGCCAGTGCCTTCACTCGGCTCACCTCCTGCAGCAGGAGACCCTGGGGCCTGAGGCTTTGGCCCCCCCGCCAGCCCCGAGCCCACCGGGCCTAGCTTCCACAGCCAAGAGAGTCCCCCGGTCTCTCTGGTCTCAGTGGGCCACCAGGAGGGACCTGGTGAGGCGGAGACCACGGTGGGGTGCCCAGCCAGCCCAGCACAAACTCACCTCCTCCAGGGACAGCCGCGCAGCCTCCAGCCTCTGTACTCTGTCCTGCATGGCTCGCTCGCTCTCCTCCAGGTGGCGAGTCATGTGCTCCACCTGCCCGGGCACAGGGCGGGGACAGGGCCGTCAGGCTGGTGCCCCGGCCCTCCCCACGTGGGATCCCCACCCTGGCAGACAGGCTAGTCCTGGGGACCCAGTCCCTTCCACGGGGCTGCCCTTGGCCCTCAGAGAGGGGAGGCGGAAGGCAGGCCCAGCACCACGCCCCAGAGGCACAGAGCACACAGCAGCGTGCACCGCGGCCCCTGTGCAGTTGGGGTGCCCTCTAGAGCTTGGTCAGGAGGCCCTGCTGGAGGACCGCCGTCCAGCACCCCAAGGTGGATGAGGGGAGCCCGGCCTGGGCTGTGCTTTGGGGACACTGGGCCACACGGAGACATCTGCAGGCCCCGGGAGGCCAGAGGGGACAGCAGAAGGCCAGAGGCCGGTACGAAGGAGGCACCTCCTTGGCGCGCAGCTGCTCCAAGTCCTCCAGGTTCTGCCGAGACCGCCGCTTCTCCAGCTCCAGGCGCTCTGGAAACGCAGGGAAAGGTGTGGAGCGGCTCTCCCGGGCCCTTGTTCCCAGGGCTCCCCACTGCCTCTCCCTGGCCCCCGTCTCCAGGCCTCCGCTCGTGCCCACCCTCGGCCTGCGTGGCCCGCATCTTCAGCTCGGCCGATGTGTTGGTCAGCTCCTGCCTGGCCAGGAACAGCTGGTCCTGCTGTGACTTCATCTTCCGCTCCAGCTCGTCCACCTGGGGAGACGGCACCGTGGGAGGGAAAGGCTGGCCCAGGCCCGCGCCCACCCGGAGCTCCCGGGGGCCCAGCCCCACACCCCCACACCTGGTTTCGGAGAAGCAGGCTCTTTTCGTTGGCAGCAGACAAGTCCCTGAGCAGCTTAGACTCCCGCTCTGCAGCTTCCTGGGGGCGGGATAGGGAAGGGCACCGGATAGGGAAGGGCACCACCCATGGGCCGCCTGCCGCCATGTCTGCCCACCTGTCTGTGTCCGCCCCCTGCCCGCCCACCTGCTGCGCGAGCCTGTGCTCCTTGGCCTGCCTCTGTGCCTCGTCCCGCTGTTCTTGCTCTGCAGTGACAAGGAGACCCCCCAGGTCCTGGGCCTTCTGCTCCGACAGAGCCAGGGCGGCTTGGGTCATCTGCAGCCTGCAAGGAGGGTAGGGCCAGGCCCGCCCCGGCCCCATGTCAGCCTTGCAAAGGCCTCCTGGGCTCACTTTTGCCAGGTTGCTATTCCCCTCCTCCAAGAAGCCTTCCAGGCTTTTCACCCAGCCCTTCCCCACATTTTCTTTTTTTTTTTTTTTTAATAAATTTATTTATTTATTTTTGAATTATGCTGTTACAGTTGTTCTATTCCCCCCTTCATTCCCCTCCACCCTGCCCCCCCAACCCCACCATTACCCCCCTTTAGTTTATGTCCATGTGTCTCAAGTCCTTTAGGTTCTATATTTCCCATACTATTCTTGCCCCCCCCCCCATCTATTTTCTATCTACTGTCTATGCTACTTGTTTTCTGTACCTTCTCCCCCCGTCTCCTCCTCCCACTCCCCTGTTGCTAACCCTCCTTGAGATCTTCATTTCTATGTTTCCACTCCTGATCTAGCTGTCCTTTTAGTTTGCTTTCGTTTTAGGTGTGGTTGTTAATAACTGTGAGTTTGTTGTCCTTTCACTGTTCATGTTTCTTTAACTTCTTTTTCTTAGATAAGTCCCTTTAACATTTCATATAATAAGGGCTTGGTGATGATGAACTCCTTGAATTTGGTCTTATCTGAGAAGCACCGTATCTGTCCTTCCGTTCTAAATGAAAGTTTTGCTGGGTAGAGCAATCTTGGTTGTAGGTCTTTAGATTTCATGACTTGGAATATTTCTTTCCAGCCCCTTCTTGCCTGTAAGGTCTCTTTTGAGAAATCAGCTGACAGCCTGATGGGGACTCCTTTGTAGGTGATTGTCCCCTTACCTCTTGCTGCTTCCAGGATTCTTTCCTTCATTTTAATTTTGGCTAATGTAATTATGATATGCCTTGGTGTGTTTCTTCTTGAGTCCAACTTTTTTGGTACTCTCTGAGCTTCTTGGATTTCTTGGAAGTCTATTTCCTTTGCCAGATTGGGGAAATTTTCTTTTATTATTTGTTCAAATAGTTTTTCCACTGGTGGTTGTGTCTTTCCCCCTTCTGGTACCCCTATAATTTGGATATTGGAGCGTTTATAGATGTCCTGGAGGTTCCTAAGCTTCTCCTCATTTTTCTGAATTCTTATTTCTTCATTCCTTTTTGTTTGATGATTTTTTTCTTCTTCCTTCTGGTCCACTCCATTGATTTGAGTCCCAGTTTTTTTTTCATCTCTATGGGTTTCCTGTGGAATTCCATTCATTTCCCTTAATTTAGCCTTCATATGTTTCTCTAATTTGTGGCTATAGTCCACCAGATCTGTGAGGAAGCTGATGACCAGTGTTTTAAACTGTGCGTCTGAGAGATTTGCTATTTCTTCATCACTTAGATTTATCTGTGGGGCTTTGAGGTCTTCCTGCGACATTTTTGGTCTGTTCTGGCCCTTTAAGTGGGAGGAGCGGCGCCTTGGATTCGCAGGTCGCTGGGTTGTGACGCTGTATGTGGGGGCGTGGTCAGAGCGGGGAAATGGCGCCGCTGGTCCAAGCGCTCACTCCCTCACCCGCGTGCAACCATGCAACCTCAGTCAACTCGCTGCCACCGCCTCCCCACTGACTCGTCCGTAGTCGCTCACCCGGTGGGCCGCTCGGTTGCTCACTAGGTCCAATCCTGGGTTTGGAACCCGTGCGACTGGATTCGCGCGTCTGGATTCCGCGCCCGGGTCGACTCCTTTGTAACTCCTCACCCGACGCCGGTTTCGCCCCTTACCGGTCGGGCCGAAGAATTTGTTGTTAGCGGACTTCCGAAAAGTTCAGTTTTCCGTGTTCTGGTTGTGTTTTCTGATGCTAATATTTAGTTGTCCCTCAACTTGGTTGTGTGAGGAGGCAGGCACATCCACCTTAAACCTCCATCTTGGCGGAAGTCCCCCCCACATTTTCTTTATACACACAAACTTGGGTCCCTGTGTGTGGTCCCCTGCCACCCCTGCATTGCTCACTTGGCCTTCAGGGCACTGATGATGGAATGCCTCTCGTCCAGGGCTTCCTGAAGCTGTCCCACACGTGCTGCCGACGTCCTGCAGGCGACAGGAGGGTCTGAGGAGCCGCCAGAGCCCTCCCGGCCCCTGGTCCTGGAGCTGCCTGCACCTCCAGCCACCTTCCTCGGAAAGCCGCCCCGGCACTGCGCCCCGCAGCCTGCTCACCTGCTGCTCCTGGCCATCTCCTCTCGCTGTTTATCAATCGTCTCCATCAAGTCCAGGAACTGCGGACAGAGACGGCCACAGCCCTGTCAGGGCCCGGGCCCGGACCCTGCCCACTGCTGTTGGGCAGGAAGGAGAGGGGATGCCCTCCGAGGCGCAGCCCAAGGCGGAAGTCCACACACCCAGCAGGAGGAGGTCAGTGCAGGAAACCGGCTCGCGGGCTTGGCGTCAGCTGCTAGAGAGGGGCCAGGGCTGGGCCAGGCCAAGGCTCTGAGGTTGGAGGCTCACCTGCTTGGACTTCTCTTCCCGCAGGTGCCGCACCTCCTTGCTGAGCACACGGGCTCGGGCCCGGCTCTCCCGGAATGTGGCCTGCCGGTCCTGGTTGTGGTCCATGGCTTGCTCTGTTGGAAGGAGCCGAGTTACCCACCAGGGGCCGCTGAGCCTCGGGAGGGGCCAGCAGCCATGAGTTTGAGAATCAGAACTTCGAGGCCACATCTCACCCCACTGTAGGGCCCACTGTGGAGCCCGGGGCTGTGGGGGCGAAGGGCTTCAGCGTGGCTGGGGGGGCAACAGTGGGGTCAGGAGTCCCAGAGGCATCAGGTCTGTGGTGGGGGCACATGGAGAGGGGCGTTTGTTCTCCCTCCCAAAGGTCAGAGACCACCGTGTGACTTCTAAAGGGTGAACACTGTTAAGCTCCTGCATTCCAGAAAGACCCGGGCAGCGCTGGGAGAGGGGTGAGCCTGAAGTGGCTGTGATGACGGAGGCAATATTAGCAGATGCTGGGTAGCCCGGAGGCAGGCCAGGGATGAAGAGGCAGAGGGGACAGGGGTCAGGCCGGCCCAGCAGGAGGTGGTGATCTTGGTAGGGGTCCAGCCCAAGCTCAGGCCCTCAGGGGGGCTGCCGGGACAAGGACCTACAGAGAATGACAGAGAGCTCTGCTGGGCCTGGGGCGGGGACGCCAGCATCACTGATGGGAGAGGGGCATGGAGGTGAAGCCTGGACCTGGCGGCCCTGCCCCCACACACACCTGTGCACACCCCTCGCCCAGCGTCCTCCTCTGTGAAATGGGGGAGCACCTGAGGGGGACCTCAGAACCGGCCGAGCAGGTTCCAGGAGTGGCTCCTGCTCTCCGTGTATAACCCTGGCTGCCACCAGGGGACCCCCACAACCCACCCACCCAGAGAATGGGCCTCTGCTGCGGGGGGTCAGCTCTGTGCCCTGCTTGGAACTGTGCGCCCTCACCCACAGCTCTGAGGACGTCACTGGGGACGTTGTTCCCAGCCAGCTCCAGCTTCCACAGGGTTCTGTTGCTGGGGAGACAGTTCACCAGGGCCCGGCCTCCCAGGAGGCCGATGTTATTCCAGCGCAGGTCTAGAAGGAAACCTCTTGTCACCCGGGGAGCCAGCCTAGCCTGGGTGCTTCCTTTGGGGCATCACCAACAGAGCAGGGGCTCAGCGTAGCTCACTCTTCCTCCCCACTCTGACCCCTGGCCACCACAGGACAAAGGAAGTATTGGGAGGGCTGAGGGAGCAAGGTGCCTGGCCAAGGTGGCCGTCCCAGCGCCTCACCCAACTGCTGGAGGCTGGTGTTGCTCTTCAGGGCCAGGGCCAGCTCCTCTGCGCCCTGGTGGCTGATCTGGTTGTTGCGGAGGTCCAGCTGCCGCAGGATGCCGTTGCCTGCCAGGGCCCGGCAGAAGGTGGCGAAGGCATCTTCCCACGTGCCCAGGTTGTTCCACTCCAGGGTGAGGCTGCAGGGAAGGTGGACATGAGGTGTGTGGCCCAAGGAACACTCTGCTCCCACAGGGTCCAGGGGTGCTTGGGGCCGCAGGCCTGGGGGTCTCTGGCAGGAAGTCTGCAGCCGTGGAACTTGTTCCCTCCCAATTCCCACAGATGGACAGGAATATGGACAACCGGCCAGAAGGCCTGAAGGTTCGGGTGGCAGAACCCAGTCCTCCAGGTTCAGCCCTGACTTGAGCAGAGAAGGTCAGGGTGTGTGTGTGTGTGTGTGTGTGCAGGGGGGGGGGCACCTTGCCTCTGAATGGACGTGCTGTGTCGCAGGAGTCTTCCCAGCGCCTCAGCCCCTGCGGCCTGAAGGTTGTTGCCCTAGGACAGGAAGAGGCGGGCCCTCCTGCTCAACCCACAGGGTCCCTGGGCCACTCAGGCAGTGGGTGAGGCCAGGCTCTGTGGAGAGCGTGGGGAGCCTCCTGGTGCCAGCTTGTCCTGCTTGCTCAGGGCCACCCTAAAGCCACCCCCGCCCCTAGGACTCCCACGTGTGCCAGAAGCCACTGGAAACAGTGCGAGGCCCTGCGCGCTGGCCGTGCTCACAGATGGGTCTCCGGCCACTGACCAGTGCCCAGGTGGCCAGGACACTCACGTCCTCCCTGCTCTTGTGGCAGGTCCCCTCACCTTCAGATCCAGACACCGCAGGACAGTGTTGGCACACAGCCCCTGGAGCAGCAGTGCAGCCCCTGTGAGAGACGGGGCAGTCACTCTCTGCCCCTGGGCTCTTCCCAGGAGCCCCATCTCGGGACACCTCCCTAGATACGTGGAAGGACATCAGGGTTCATGCCATGTGCGAGTCACCCCCTCACTGTGTCAGGTTTGAAACACTTACAACTTCTGCCCAGCCTGGAGTCAGGCCAGTGTCCCCCTGGTGCTCACCAGCGCCCTGGGGCTCTCCGAAGGCTTCTCTGTGACCAGGGGACACTGCCCTCTGCTCCCAGGCTTCAAGAAGGGACCCTGATGCTTGATTTTCCTAGAACCCCAGGGGAGGAACCTCCTGAAGAGACCAGTGGGACAGGGGCAGCCATGGAGCAGTGGGCAGCCTAAACAAAGCGAGGAGACGCCGCCCTGGCTCTAAGGTTGCCAGCCTGCTTGGCCCCTGCAGGCCCTCGGGCCCACCTTCCTCGCTCAGCATGCAGTCGCTGAGAACCAGCTCCGTTAGCTGTGCTTCTTTCTGCAGCAGCTCGCCCAGGGCCCTGCAGGTGTCCAGGGTCAGGCTCTGCGTGGCCAGGTCCAGCCGGCCCCGCGGCGCCGCGTGCAGCTGCTGCAGCACAGCCTCCTGGGGCTCGGCCCCGCTCTCCTTGCATAGCCGGCTGTAGGAGCGCGGCAACTCCTCCATGGCCCAGGGCTGCCTCCGCGCGCCTGCAGCCGGGCCGCACCGTGCGGCAGCAGGACCCGAGCTGCTTGCCTGGCGGCCCGGCTCCTCTCCCTGAGGACCCACAGAGGGCCCCGGCCGCTCCGTGGCGGGCACAACGAGCCCAGGTCCGGCCTCGGTAGCCGAGGAACCAGGAATTGAGTGCGTTCTACAGGTGGAAGGCCCCAGGAGGGCGGGTGGTGACCCCGGGAACACGCGAGCATGCGGCGCTAGAGCAAGGACCCCTTGGGGGTGGGTCCTCCTGCGCCGGGGCTGCTCCGGGCGTCGCGCGTATCCTGGGCCCCGGCCCTGGCGCCGTGGACCCTCGCTGCCCGCTCCTGCCTACGCGGCCATCACTGCGCCTCAGTATCCAGGAACAGGGAAGAGAGGTAGAAACTACAACTCCCAGAGGGCTTTGCGCTAGACACTGGCCAATGATGGCAAGGGGTGGGCACACGCTTGAGGAGGAGCCAAGGCAACCCGCTCCGGGTCCATTGAGAGGGGGGTAGAGGCGGGGCTGCGGAGGGCGCGCTCAGGTGTGATTGGTTGGAGGCGCGGGAGCGGGGCCTGAGTGGGCCTGCTCAGGGCACGAGGACTGGAAGTTCGGGGGCGGGACTCCGAGGAGCGCGGGACGCGGCGGTCATGGAGGGAACTGGTACGTCTTTCCGGAAGGTGAGAGAGGGTGGACAATGTGAGGTGCTGGGGTCGGGAGGCACCCATGGGGTGGGGCAGTGAGGACCCTACGGCCGCGCCCTACGCGTGACCCACGTGCCCGCTCTTCGCCCTCTGGGGTGGGCTCCCGCGGCCGGGCAGCTGACACTGGACAGACGTGGGCGCCGCGCCCGCAGAAACGCAGGGGGAGCTCAGAAAGGAGCCTAGGCCCGCGCCTGCCGCTCTCCCTGATGGCTGGGAGTCGGGTGGGACATTCCCTAAACCGCCCGGCGTAGGGCACAGGTCCGCCCAGCTCTGATACTGTCACGTCGTTGCACTGCCTGAAGCTTCCCCCTGCCCGTTGCCTATCACGTGAGCCTGTGATTCCGTCTCACCTGAGTCGAGCTGAAGCCCTGATGCAGCTGCGTTTCCGAGCAGCACCTGTTTGTCTAGGTTCAGTCAGGCGTGTAGGGGCGTGCTTCCTTAACAGCACGCGTGGCAGCCACGCATTGTTGTGTGCACTCGACATTAACCCACTTAATGCGCAACCATCCTGGCAGATGGGCACTGGCACTTTCGCCACTTAACAATGGAAAAACGGAGGCAGAGCTGGCGTCTCACCCTTTGCTCTGCACCTGGTGAATGCGGCTGGCGCTGCAACTTGTTTCTGAGTCTCGCTTCGTTGCTATGCCCTAAGGTGAGGGAGCACTGAGTCCTTGAATCAGGAAGGTGCACCTGGGGGGCTGTGGGCCTTGGAGACCTGGGCACTTCTTTGCTCCCTCCCAGCCCCCAGTGGGGGTTTCGGCCTTGCAGAGGTGTGAAGCACTTCCCTCTAGCTTGTCTCCTGCCTCGGTCCTCTCCTCTCCTTCATCACCCAAGATTGTGGCTCTGCCCCAGCCCAGAGGGGTTAGTCACCTAAAAGGGACAGTTACCGAGGCAGGGGTGACGGAGCAGAGTAGTTGTGAGAATCCCATCACAACAGCTGGAGAGGGGAACTCGGGACTGTGGAGTCCTCCAGCCAGGCGCCCTGGCGGGGCTGGGGTTGGAGTCACTGCCCACGAACAGGGCTACCTGGCCGGTGGGACCGCGGAGGAGGGGCTGTGGCGCCTGCTCCCAGTGGGGCAGAGGCGGAATGTGCCCAGGTCCCTGCTCCCTTCCGGTCTCCCTCGCTTCTTTGTTTGGGAGCTGCCACTCCTTGCTGGCGCCGACCGCTTTCCGTGCTGCAGCGGTTCCACGCAGCAGACCCCTGTGCAGCAGCGGGGCTGCTTTAGCTCTTCCTGGGGTGTCGCGGTCCGGCCGCAGCTGGGTCCAGGGGCTCCTGAAAGGTGGGTAAGGCGTCGGCGATGGGAGACGGATGACAACGGGACTCAGAGGACGGTGAAGCTCTGTTCTGTTTATTCAAGTACAAGCAGGTTTTTATATTTTCATTTTTGACAGTGATTAACATTTGCGGTTAGGCAAAGCAGGAAATTTTCTACCCGGATATTTTAAATCAGACAGTTAGAAATAGCTGTATGTACAGAGTTTGAATGTCTTATTGTTTATTAAAGTTCTCAGAATTTGTCATGGGGCAAAAGGATATGCTAGATTGAGTAGGGGTTATAGGAAATTTATTATAAGGCCTTTGTGATGTCTAACTTAGCTATCTATCTTTTCTAAAATGTTTCTCTATGTACTGTGGACTCTGACTCCCTGGTAATGGTTTCTACATGCTTAATTTGTAATAGCTAACCAGCTTCTCTTATTTCTTTGCCTGTATAATTCTAATGGATATATATTCCTATTCAAGGTAAAGGAGGGGCTGTTACTCCAACAACTTTTAGTTGTTCAGGGGCTATTTCATTAGAGGGGATTTTGTTCTCTGGTCAAGAAATTATTTTGTACAACTTCATTGGAATTATGCGAATCAAATGGGCCTGAAATGCAGGTGTCTAACAGTCCCACCACCTTTTATCACATAAGTTCTTTTATGGGAACAGTCAGGGATAATTTCCTACTCAGGTTTATAAACACCTTGTTTATACGTTTTGGGCATGATTCAATGGTCTGGGGAGAACTAGGTGTCCCTTCAGAATTTTCCTCAAAGTCAATCATTGACTCACTTCGAGCCTCTTTCTCTTCATGGCCTGTTCCTACGGGAATCAGGGTACAATGTAAGACCATGAACAACATCAGCAAAGAAGTTACTAAGAGCAGTCCCCCCAAATTACTGCCCACCTTTGCATACCATGTTCTCTTCTGTAAAGATGGATTCCTTGAATTCCTTCTTTCCACGTCCGGACCTTGTGGGACAACATGGTTGGAAGAGGACGTGGCACTGGGGGTCCAGGAGCTAGTGGGGCAGTAGTGCCTTCTGGGTCTTTCCTAAAACCTTCCTGGTGAGCAGCAAGGAGGACCAGCAGGTGGCTCCAAGCTCCAAGGTCAGAGCTGGGAGGGAGGGAGAGGCTGCTGCGGCTCCCCCTAGTGGCCGGTGGTAAGTTCTCACCCTTCCAAGTTTGGGCCCCATTGGGTCCATGTCACTGTTCCTGGGCGCTCAGCTGCGCTGGGTGAAGCAGCAAAACCTCCTGGGGGCAGAGTGGGCCCCAGCTCACCAGCCCTGCAGGACACCCAGCTTGGCTACTGCCCTCCGGCCGCCACAGCACCCTGCTGGCCTCCGGCTCCCAGCCTCTTCGGGCTGGCCCTTACTCCGGCCAACCTCGAGTGGTCCACCCACCTGTGGCCATGTTCCACATCCTCTCCACCAGCTCTGACCTTCTAGAAAGCCCCTCTCAGCTCCAGCCCCACACAGGGCTGCTCTGCTTGGGTGTCTGTGTCTCCCTCATTCAGCCTGTCCCACGCTGAACTCCTGAGACGCTGGTCCCCAGGATCAGTCTCCACCCAGAGCCCCTGCCTCTGCAAAGTAGCCCCGGTCTCTGGGGGTTCAAGCCCCTGCCTTGAGTCTTGGCCTGGACCCTCCATGTCCCATCCATGTCTGTCAGGACATCCCGAAAATACACCCGGGCTCTGTTCCCTACCTCTGACCATCCCTTGACCCAGCACTGCCGATTCCGCGGTGCCTGCTTCAGGCACCTCGAGTTGCAGGGAGGGACGGCGGTGCAGCGGTCCACGGGGAGGGCGGGGCCTTGGCCCAGGGGTGGGGTGAAGCGGGAGGCTGCCCCGGACTCCAGCAGAGGAGTCCCAAAGGGGGGGAGGGCCGACATTGCGCTGTGCCCACCCGCCCAGTGCCTGCGTCTCCCTTCTGGGCCTGGAGGCACGCGCACTGCCCACCCTGGGAGAGGCCGCAGGGGACAGAGTGTTGAGGCCACAAATCCCAACCTCTTCCCATCCAGAACAAATGCCTCAGGAGTCTGTCGCCGTGGGGTGGGATGGGCCAGGCCCAGCGAGTCACTGTGTCCTGCTGGTCCCCCAGGAGCTGGTGAGCAAGCTGCTGCACCTGCACTTCAAGGACGACAAGACCAGAGGTGTGGGCACCAGCCCTGGGGCGGGCGGGGGGCAGCAGCCTCCAGCAAGGGCTCAGCCATGACCTGCCCCTTCCACCTTGCAGTCAGTGGGGACGCGCTGCTGCTCACTGCGGAGCTGCTGAAGGTCTTTGTCGTGGGTGAGCGAGGGCCCTGGGCTCCTGGCCCTGCTTGTACTTCCTTTCCCAGTGGGGGAACCAGGACATCTGCTTTCCCCACTTTCCCACCAGAGCCCTTTAGGCTGTGTCCCTGGAACGCTCCAGGTGACAGGGGTTGTGCCTCGACCCATTGAGCTGGCGGCACAGGCTGGGGAGCTGGGGGGGGGTCAAGCCCTCCAACCCCGTCCGCCTCCCACGGCCCTCCTGTGTCATGGCAGAGGCAGCCATCCGCAGCGTTCGGCAGGCGCAGGCCGAGGACCTGGCCTGTGTGGACGTGGACCAGCTGGAGAAGGTGCTGCCTCAGCTGGTAGGTGGCCCCGTCCATCCCTGTGGGTGGGAGTAGGGCCAGGCCAGAAGAGCAGGTGTGAGGGGTGGGCAGTGCTCAGAAGACCGTCTCCTCTCCCCACAGCTCCTGGACTTCTAGGGTGCCCACCCTCGCTGGGCCGCCTGTCCCGCTCAGCCCAGTCCCACGCCCACAGGTCTGGGGCTTCTGTCTTCAGACGGCAACAAGGCTGCCGGTCCCAGCAGCATGCTGTTGTCCCTCACGTCCCCTCTGCCCTGCGGGTGACCGGACACAGGTGTGCCAGAAGTGGGGCCTGTGACCTCTGCCGACAAGCCAAGCTGCACAAGCCACCACTGGCATCAAAGCTGGCCTGTCACTTCCGAACCAGGTGCTGCTCCCTCAGCTGAGAACCAGCCCCCACAGAGAGAGCAGTGACAATAAACCAGCGCTGCCTCGCCCAGCCAGAGCCTCTGCCTTGCCATCAGTCTCCCACAGCCCAGCTACTCAAAGCCCCTTGCCCCCCTCCAGCCCCATCCCGGGAGGGCGAAGGCTCCCATGTGCGCCCCGCTCTGCTGGGAGCACTGCGGCTGCCCCCCTGCACACAGCTCGGCTCCACCCTCACCCTCCCACCCTGCAGCACCCAGGACGGGAAACACCCAAAGGGCTCTAGGCCCAGCGACTGCAGACACAAGTCACGACAAGTGCCCTCTGGAGAGGACCGTCGGGGTGGCGTGGCAGCTGCCCAACCTGCCAGCACTCCCACCCCCCACACCTGTGGGCAGCATGGGCCGGGGGACAAGCCCTTCACCCCTAACTTGGCCCCGAGGGCCTCTTCCTGCACCCTTTCCCCTCCTCTGTCCCCCACCTTCCTCTCCCCACCCCTTCAGGGAGTCTCTGGGCTTCAAAGGGCTGGGAGCATGTGGAAGTAATTAGACCTGAAGGGAGAGGCTGGCGACAAGTGCCAGAACCCGTGCCCCACAGCCACTTTGAAGTACCTCGATGGGGGTGGTGGGGGAGGGCAGGCGGGAAACCCCAGGCCGGGCCCTGCCAGCCGGTGGGCGGAGGCCACTTCCTCCAGCCTTGCCTGCCAGGGGCCGGGGTGCCCGTGGGCAGGGCCGTCTGTGCCTGGAGGCCCTTGTCCCCCATGTGTTCCCAAGAGGAGGGTAATTAACGGTGTCAGGTGAAAGCCAAGGGGAGGCAGCAAAGGGGGGACACCTGTGCCCTCATTAATGAGAAGGGGGGGTGGCAGGGCCAAGACCTAAGGGCTCTTCTTGGGAGGAGGAGGACCAGAGGGACTCGGGTGTTCCAGTCTTTATTTGCATCGGGGTGGGGAGGGGTCCTGTTGCCAGCAGGGCAGGAACCTCTGGCTGGCAGCTCTCACCTCTTGCTGGCTGCAAGGAGACAGGCCAGGATGAGCTGGGGGCCCCAGGCTCCTGCCCAGCAGCCCCTCCCAGCCTGGCCGCCCCCCATAGTACCTGGCAACTTCAGCCACTTGGGCACCTTGCCCAGATCCCTCCTTAAAGGCTGGGCCGGCTCAGGGCTGGGCTCAGGGGGCCCCATGGCATCCTCCTGGGCAGCTGCCTCTGGCTCCAGGGGCGCAGGGTCCAGGGCAGGCAGTGGGGACTGGGCGGCCGTGGCCCTGGACATGCACCTGGAGGTCGGAGTCCGAGGCAGAGGGTTGCAGGCTTGGCAGTGGTGGTGGACCCCCCCAGGTGCCCCCCGCCTCCAGCCCTCACCTGGCCACCAGGGTGTCAGCTGCAGACGGGGCGATGGTGTGTTCCAGCAGCTTGGGGTCCAGGTAGAGGCCTGTGGGAGGCCCGGCCCACCCTCAGGCCGTGGAGGAAGAAGGGGCCCACCCCCACCGCTGTGCTCTGGCAGGGGCAAGGCCTGGGCAGGTGGCTGTCCCGAAACCCCAGGGAGTCATGTATGTGAGGACGGGGCGGGGGGGGGGGGGTCAGGCCGCAGGTCCCCTTCCAGACCCAGAGGCAGTTCCCGCTCCAGGGCACGGGGCTGGTAGTAAGCAAAGGCCCCACTCACCTGCGGGCTCCTCGGCTCCAAAGTGCACCAGGGCAGCAGGGAAGAGCTCTGCCTGCAGGGCGGGCAGAGGGGCCGGGTGGGCACTGTGGGTGGGGCCCAGCAGGGGTGCTGCACTGGAGGGGACACACCAGTCCCTCCCAGCAGTGTGGGTGCCCAGCCCCCGAGCCAGCCAGGCTGGGTGTCTGAGCACAGAGTCCCAGGGCCCAGCCCCCAGCACCAGCTAGTGAGGAAACTCTTGCCCCCTGTGCACTGGCCTTGTCATCCACCACTGCCCGGTCCCAGGGTGCACTGAGCACCGGGAAGGCGGTGCTGGGCCTGGAGCAGCGGGCCCACAGGTCAGAATGACAGGTGGGGGTGCGGGGAGGGGGCACTGTATGGGGCCCAGGAGGCAAGGGCAGCTGCCAGCCCTTCCTGAGGGTGCCCTGGGCTCCCCTCCCCTAGCCACGTAGCCTGAAGTACAGAGGTTGGAGTCTGTAGGGTGGTCGGGTGGGCCGCCCCCAGGCTGAGGGGGACCTGCAGCCGCCCACGGCTGCCACCCGTGAGGATGCCCACTGAGACCCTGAAAGCTACAACCTGGTCTGCAGACTGCGCAGGCGTGAAGCCCCTCCCTCCAGGTGGGCACCTTCCCCCAGAAGTCCCATCTGGGGGACAGCAGCAGGGACCGACCCCACCTGCACTGGTGGGTATGTCCCGAGAGGCCCCCCTGTGGTGCAGACTCCCGGCATCAAACCCGACACCCGCCCCTGCCCACCTCTGTGGGGGACGGAGGCCGAGGCCCTGTCCTCAGCCCGCTGGCTGCGCACTGCCCCCCCCACCCTGCTCCTAGTGTGGAGGTGGGGGTGTTATCCAGAGAAGCGTCCAGGCCAGGCCTGGGAGTGCTGTGACCACAGCCACGGGCAGGTGACACAGGCGAGGGCCGCGATGCTCTAGGCCCTGGGGCAGGGGGAGGCCCACCCTTCCTGATGTGGACAGACCCTGCCTCATGGGACCACCCTGACAGCACACGCTCCAAGCCCACCTGTGGAGGCTGGACCCTCTGGGGGGTGCTGGGCTGGAAGCCTCAAAGGAGCCCCCCACCGGCCTGCGTCCTGGGGATCCAACCAGACAGTGCAGACCAGACACACAGGCCACCGGGAGGCCCACGGCAGGTCTACCCCGCAGCAGGGCAGCTGGGCTGCTGTACCCTACACCCACCGCGGGCGGCAGGGACAGGGGCAGGCCCCCAGGCCGCCCTCCTGGATGGCCGGCAGCCAGAGCACAGCCAGCCAGGGACATGAAAGCCGGGCTTCCGCACCGCTCACTGAGGGCGGGCGGGGGCTTCCTTCCCTGAGCCCTGCCAGCTCTGGTCCCGGGCTGGCCGCCACCCCGTGGAGGCCCCGTGGCTCCAGGCCGAGCTGACGATGAAAGGAGCCGGCTGCTGGTAGCCGGGGGCAGAATGGGCAAGAAAGGCAGGACCCAAGGCGCCTCGTAGGGGGGGGTCTGAGAGCCGACCCCCTCCCCCCCACAGTGTGGGTCGGCAGGCTGTCTGGGGCGAGGTATGGGCAGAGGCCTGGGGCCTCCGGGCCTCCTGGGGCCGAGGGCGGCCCAGGCCCGGCTCCCGTCCACCTCGACTCCATTCTTTGGTGAACATCCAGCTTTCTGCCTGGTCTCATCCCTTCTCCCCACAACCGGCAGCCCCAACTCAGACCTCGCAGGGCCTGCGGGCCACTTAACGAGGGCTGGCCTCTGTTAGTAATTAAAATATCTGAGGAGGCTTTGAAGAGGGAACCATTAGGCCCAGGGCCGGGGAGGCCCCGGGCTGCCCTCCCAGGCGAAAGGACGGGACATTCCTCCGGGCTCTGGAAGCAGGCCCAGAAGGACGCCAGATCAACGCTCCTCACCCTCACAGGGAGCTCTGGGGCCGACAGGGCTGTCGGCCGGGAGCGACAGAGCAGCCGCCAGATCCGAGGGCCCGGCAAAGGGAGGCAGGGTAGGGAGGCAGGCAGCCAGCAGACCCTGGAGCTGCAGCCACAGCAGCAGGCACTGCAGGGAACTCCTGGGCAGCAGGCCCCTGCAGCGAGGGCTCTGACCCTCAACCCTTCAGCAGCTGCCCAGCTGCCCTGCCTGTGGGTCCCTGCTCGCCCAGACCCAGAGCCCATCCCCTCCGGTCAGAAAGCAGGGAGGCTGGGAGCCCCAGGGCCAGCCTCAGAGGCTCCCTGCACCTTCCAGTCCCGAGTGCGAGTCACCGCAACGTCACACTCTGACACTGGCCCCGCCCTGCGGGGTGGCCCCAGCTGCCCTCCCCTGGGCCGGGTGGTCAGTACCTGGAAGAGGGTCAGTGTGTGGTCGTCCAGGGTGGTTTTGGGAGGAGTGATGACTGTGGAGAGATCGTCGCCTTAGGAAGGCCTTGCCCGGGCCCCACCCGCGCTCCCACCCCCAGGGAGCCGGGCCCAGGGCCTGCAGCCTCAGCTGTCCACTGTGGCAAACTGCTGTGAGAGGCCTGGTTGGCGGGGGGACAACCTGGAGCAGTGCCCTATGGGGACCCCACCCCCACCACCCCCACAGCTCCTGCAGGCTGGGAGACCAGGCTGGAAGCAGAGGGGCGAGGGGCACCGGGTCGGGACAAAAGGCCACCACTCGCCCTGATTCCCAGATGTGGCCTCAGATACCAGCCACCTGCCCACAGCCCTGTCTTTGGGGGGGGGCAGAGCCCAGGGGAGTGGCACTCACACAGGTGGAAGGGCAGCTCGGGGTCCCCCAGGTGGCTCCTCACAAAGTCCCGCAGGTCCCCCACTGAGGAGGAAGGACAGGGTGAGCAGGGCCCCGGCCGCTGGTCCCAGCGCTGGCCCTCTGTGGGCCGGCCGACCTCTGCACAGGTGCCCACAACCTGCAGGCCCGGCCTCACCAAGCGGCCTTGGGGTCCTGCCACAAGCCCTGAGCAGCCTGGTCTCCTCGGTCTCGGGCAGCTGGCGCATCGCTCCCACCCCTCCTCAGGCCCAACCCAGCCCTGGGGGTGGGAGTGGGAGCTGGTCCCTGCCCGAGACCATGGCTGCACCTGGCACGGGCCACCCCAGGACCACCCCTCCCCCCAAAGAAAGGATCTTTTTGCTTTTCACCCTGCCCAGAGTCCGGGGCACAGATGAGGGGCAGCCCCAGGCCAGGCACTGCTCTGGGGGCCTCTGTCCAGGACAGGTGGGCCCTATGAGCATGTGGTGCCAGCCAGCCTGGCCCCCAGCGCCCCCCACAGGCCCTGCGGCTTGGAGACCCCACCTGCCACCCGAAAACAGCCACTGCTTGGAGCCCAGGAGCCAGGTGCCGCAGCACTAGGGGTGCCAGGAGAGGCCCTGAGGGGCCCCAGGGGCCCCGGATGCCCGAGCGAGGCACCTTCCTACCTGTCTCACTGGGGCGGAAGAAGCCCTGCAGGATGTGGCGGTCAGGGAACAGCACCCTCAGGGCCACCTGGGGGGACAAGCCCAGGCGTCAGCACCGGCCGGGCCTCACCTGGGGTGGGGCAG
This sequence comes from Artibeus jamaicensis, assembly GCF_021234435.1. Lineage (NCBI taxonomy): Eukaryota > Metazoa > Chordata > Mammalia > Chiroptera > Phyllostomidae > Artibeus > Artibeus jamaicensis. The sequence goes on along the minus strand of NW_026521468.1, from coordinate 8,815,718 downwards.
AGGCCAGGACTGGGGCCGGGGGAAGTGCCAGCATCTCCAGGGGTCTGCTGACCCCCCCCAGGGGGCTGGGTGTGAGGCCCCGTGGAGCGCCCGCCCACACGCGGGTTTGTGAAGACAGTGACCTCTGCGTCCTTGGGCAGCCAGGCCGACTGGCCCTTTGCCGACCGAGGCTGGGCAGGGGCAGGGGGAGCGCAGGCCCCTGCCCCACTGGTACCTTAGGGTATCGCTCCAGCTTCTCCTTCGTCTGGGCCTCCCTGAAGGCCCTGGTCACCAAGGGGGCTTCCTCCAGGCGCTTCCTGTGAAGAGGGTAGGTGAGGGCCCTGGTCTCCCCCGGAGGGGGGCACCCCGGGAGCCCGACAGGCCCACACCCCGCGGTGCTGCTGTGGGCGTGGGTGCCGGAGGCCTGGGCTGGAAGCAGGGGACGCCCGTGGGGTGGGGGGCACACCCACCGCTCACTCTTGAGCTGGGCCAAGCGCCTCCGCACGTCGTCCACGGTCACCTCGAAGAACTCGTCGGGCAGCTCTGCCGGCCGGGCCCGCAGCAGCTCCTCCCGGTCAGGGTGGCACACCACAGCATCCCGGGCCGCCAGCTGCGGGCAGGGGCGCAGCTGAGGGCATCCAGTGCCTGGCCTCTGCAGACCCCGGAGCCGAGCCTGGGCCCCAGCTGTCCACCAGAGGCCAGGCCCAGGCCTGGCCAGGAGGGGATGCCCGCTCATGGCTGCCTGCTTAGCGGTGCTGACGTGGGACCCTCATTCCCCAGACCCTGCCCCTGGGGTCTCGGTCAGCCCCTGTGGGGGGCACTCAGGCACTGGGGTGAGTGGCAGCTCCCCACTCACTTCCTTTCTCCATGGGTGATGTCTGCCACCCGGGTCCCCAGGGCTCAGGGAGCAGGGCTCTGGTCGAGGCCACGTCAGGAGCTCCCGGGGGGGTGGGGGGGAACGGCAGCCCCCAAATTAGAGGTTTGGCAAAAACCTGCCAACCACTGGCCCCACAGCCGGGCTGACCCCACCTCCCCTCCCCAGGGGGTGGCCTGGCCCTGCGTCTGCCCGCCCTGGGGACACAGGAAGGGACCGTGTCACTCCTAACTGGGACCGCGTCCTAACTGGCAGCGAGGTTGGTGGAAATTGCAAGGCAGGGCCCACTCTGTGTGCGGCGCCTCTGGGGGGGGCCCTGCGGTGGGCACGGGCCTCCGCGGTCTGCGCCGTCCAGGGAACCACCCAGGGAGGTGTCCACCCCGGGCCCTGCCCTCCCTCACCCAGAAGGGCCCCGGCCTCTCGCCTCAGCAAGGCGACCGCACCCCCAGTCTCCCCCCTGGGACCAGGCGGGCTGCGGGCTCTGGGGACACACTTCCCGGGTCGTCCCTTCCCACGGCCTTTCATGCAGCCCAGCCAGCGCCCAAGGCCAGGCCGCTGGGGTGACCGGGCCCAAGCTGTGCAGCACTCAGGGACCCGCTCCCCCAGCACACCTGCCAGGCGTCTCCAGAGCTGCCGCCCCCCAGCCTGCCATCGGGCTGGCCCCTGCAGTCACCAGGCCCGCCGCAGTGACACCCTCACCAGTGCTCTTCCCAGGGGCAGGGTGTTGGGTTCACGGAGAAGCCCCTCTGCCCCTGGAGTACCGAGGCGCAGCGACCAGGAAGGGCTGCCCCTTCAAAGCCACAACCTCCCTGCAGCTGCCTCAGGCGGTCCACGCCACAGCTTTTTAGAACAAGACGCCAGGCGCCGGCCGCCCCCCACAGCCTTGGCGCCTGCATTCCAGCAGGGCCGGGAGCGCCCAGGCTCCCTGGGGGGAGGTGCGAGGGCAGGACGGGCATGTGCCCAGCTGGGAGCGCTGGCAGGAGGGCCCTGCATGGCTCGCCCCAGGAACGCAGAGCAGGGCGACGTGCTGGGTGCCGAGCCGGCCATGCGGATGGGCCCTGGCCCCGGACATGGCCTGGGAAACATGTGGCCACTCCGGCCCTGCCATCCTCCCAGGGACAGCAGAGTCCTGGAGCTGCTGACATGCCCTGGCCCACAGGAACTCACTGACAGGTGTAACACGGGTGCCTGGGCTGGTGGGAAATGTCACCGCGCCACCGGACAGGGACAAGGAGGAAAAACCAGGAGGCTCCACACCTTCGCCCTGGGCTTCGGAGGAGAGAGCAAACCCCCCCCCCCACCAAGGGCAGGGAAGGCGGCCGGGGCTAGCTCGCCGCACACCCCGCAGGCACTGCCACAGCCTGGCCTCAGCTGCTCTCCCTGGTCACAGGCAGATGTGTGGGGCTCATGTTGGAGGCAGGCTTACAGCGGGTTCTCGATGGACCCAGACAAGACTCAGGCATGGGGCCACGGGTGTCTACCACGGGGACAACAGGTGCCTGAGCCTTCCCACCAGGAGTGAGCTCTCGAGTCCCGGCCGAGGGCCAGGCCCTGGGGTCCAGCAAGGGACCCCAAGTTGCATCTGACAGGTGCCCAGGGCCGCTGGTGGGTCGCAGGCCATGAAAGACGGAGCTCAGAACCTTCTCCGCACTGCTGACAGCTGATCTCTGCAGCCTAGATATGCAGGTCCCGTCAGCGGAGGCGCCTCCACAGAGACCACTGTGTCACCCCACTGGTGACAGCTGTTGGCAACTACATGACTGTGGCCAGTGGCCCAGGAGGCAAGTAAGAGGGACGGAGCAACCCCCTCGGCTGACGACCACGGGAGGCCTTGGGGGATGGGCCTGCTCTGGACCAAGGCTGGACCGACACCCAGGCCGTTTGAAGGTGGGGACCCAGTGACTGGCTGCCGGCTGCGGACGGCCACCAGGGCCTTTACAGAGGGCCCCAGGGGGGCCTGAAGGGAGCAAGCATGAGCTCGGCAAGGCGGCAGGCACAGCTGGCTGGATGTGGAAGGGACGAGGGCCCGCCGGCCCCCCACCGCCAGCAGCCGCACTCCAGCAGCCGCCACACAAGCGGCTGGGAACACGCTCAGGCGCCCTCGTGTCAGAAGTGGTCGCTGAGGCCTCGTCTTCTTGACGGTAATTTTCCAGGACGCGATGACACCCGGGGAAAGAATGTGGAAACTCTGGGGGCGCCCTCGGCCCAGATCTCCTGGCTCCCCCGCCCCCTCCTGCCCTCACAGCCAGGCTGTCCCCCGACAATGGTCTGGGTAACCGGGAATGCAAAGCGCTTCCCCTTGAGGCTTGGAGCGGAACCTAGTCACTGGGCAGGGCTGCAGGCCAAACCTCCCAGTCGCCCCTGGAGGGCGGATGCGGCCGCAGTCAGAGAGGGCGGGACGACCGGGAGGCTGCGGCCTCCACACGGGCTCAAGAGGCGCAGGCTCCAGCCCCCCCCCAGCAGAAGGAAAGCTCGGCTCTTCAGGAGGGCACACGAGGCCCAACGCTGGGCCGAGGCAGTGACACCTGCAGGCTGGGAAGCTGGGTGCCCCACTGAGGACGGGGGGGGGGTGAACCCCAGAGAACTGAGGTCAGGTCGGGGTCCCCTCACCCCCAGGCCTGACAGCTGCTCTCGGGGCGTGGGTCCTGCAGAGGCCCCGAGGCCCAGTCAGGATGGGGGTCTGTGGCCGGGCCGCCAGGCCATGTGTGCACCGCCACACCGGCAGGCAGGGCATCTGTCACTCCCCGAGGCCCATCCCAGCAGAGACCCAGCAGGACAGGTGGCTGGAGGGCACCTGCCCATCACCAGGCTTCAGAAACTGCTGCCCTGTCCACCAACAGACCCCAGCAAGTGTTTCGACCGAGGCACGCTGGGCCCCGGGCCTGCTCTGGAGGGCGTCACGGGCCAGCGCCAGGCTGCCCCTGCCCGTCACGGGACCAGGAGGAGCAAAGGAAGGCTGGCGCCTGGCCCAGACAGGGGACAGGGCGAGGGACCGAGGAAGCGCTCCGGCCCAGGTCTTTTGAGGGCAGGGGCCGGGCGGGGAGGCCACTGTCAGCGCCTGTCCTGCCCAAGGGACTGGGACTTTTGATCAGGGACCCCGTGCCAGCTGCGTGGGGAGCGCCCGCTGGGACGGCCGCCTGCGTGCAGAGCAGGGAGCGCCTCTCAGCCGGGGAAGGACTTCAAAGGACAGGCCAGGGGCCGCCCAGCAGCCCCAGCTTCTCCCTGAGCCCGTTCTGATGGCCAGTTAAACTACCTTCTAATAATTAATGTTCCAACATCAAAGGCAGGGTCTGTAAACCATCCTGGGCCTCCGCCGAGGACCTGCCTATATTTTATCCTGTCTCTTTCGACTCTTTATTTAAATCCAAAAACCACACACAGGCAGAACGTTAATGGGAAACTTGGGAGCTCTTTTTGATTACTGAAGTGTACCTTTGAAGTTCCCCCAAAAGTTCTGTTCTGCTCCCTTCTCCCCTCCCCCAGCACTGAAAAGGGACACAAAGCAGACACCATGTGGCCGGCCAGCCCTCTGGGCGTGTGGCTGTTAGTGACAGGAGGCACGGGGTGGGCGGGGGATGCTCCGCCACCAGCTGCCGGGGCCCAGATCAAAGGCAGCACTGCAGGCGGCTGGGCAGACCCCGCCTGCCTGAGGCCCAGGGTCGGCCCTGGCGAGGCGCTGGGGGCCTGTGCCCAACAGCACCCACCTGCCAGGGGCACAAGCCCGGGCCACCCCCAGATGCCCCTGGGGCCATCCGCAGGTTCCCAAGAGATGCGGCAACCCCGAGCCCCACTTCCTACCACCTCTGCACCTTCAGCCTGGGAGAGAGAGGCAGCCACCCCGGCTGCCGTGTCTGCCCCAAACCCAGAGGCCCCTGGGAAGAGCAGGCTCGGAGGGAGTCCAGCCCCCACCACCCACTCAACCTACCACATCGACCTGATTCTGGCCACAAATTCCGGACCCAGGTGACAGACTGGGATTGGGGACGCACACCAGTTTCTAGCCTGGCCCAGAGGTCAGCATGGAAGCCAGCAGCATCCCCAGAGGGCTGGCCCACCCCACCCGCAGGATAAATGTTTAGGGAACTCAGGACTGCTTTGGCTGCCTGGCCCCCCGCTGTCCACTCGGCAAGGGGCGCCAGCGTGGTGCCGGGGGCACAAGTCTAGCCACCGGCCTCCTCCGCAGGGCTCCTCTCCACAGCTGAGCCCCCGGGGCAGGCGCCCCGCTCTCCAGCCTCCCCCGCGTGTGACCTGGAGGCAGCATTAGGAAGGGGCTTCAGAGGGGACAGGTGGCGGGCAGGTGGTGGCGGGCCCCCGAGCCCCTTGGCCACTCTCGCTGACGGACACACCAGCTTCCAAACTGACGCGTGAGTTCCCGTGACCGATGGCACGGCCAAGGCGGGGCACGCTGCACCGGGCCGGCCGGGGAATGGGGGACGGCGGGCGGGGGCCGCCCCAGCCCGCCACACGAAGTCTCGGCGCAGGACACGCAGTGTGAACAGCCCAGCCAAAGAAAAATCCTCAGGAAGAGAAAAACTCAACTGGGTAAAAGCTCTCCACAGCGTACCCCACCCTTCACAGAGAAGCTGCAGCATCAGGTCCAGACGGGTGCCCACTGAGGTGGGTGCTGCTCAGTGAAAACGAGCCCAGAAAAGAGAGAAGGGCTGACGAGCTGCAGGAACCGCAGCGGAGACCAGAAGCTGCTGGAAGTGACGCCAGAGACGAGTGACAGCAACCTCAGCCCCTGGGCCAGGCCCCCGCCCCCGGCACGACGGTCTGGGAAGGGAAGTCGGTGTCAGCGGTGGGGCAGCATCGTGGGTGGGCACCCAAGTGAGCGCGCCGTGCGGGCGCAGGGGACCCGAGCGCTGGGCCGGGACAGCAGCAGTGTCCCATGGTGATGCCCACCCACACCTGCGGCTTTGGGGCTGCAAAGGGGACAGCGAGTGGCCTGGCTGGCGAGCAGGCTGGCACCGTGGAAAGGTCTCTCTCTGTGTTCACAATGCTTAGAGGCAGCCATGAGCCAGAGGCTGGGCGGAGGCCTGCCCAGCGGGACTCGGTGGACGACCCAGGGGGTGACACCCAGGCAATCACGTCGTCAGTGAGGGAGCCCTCACTGACAGCAGATGGGGGTCTCTGAGCCTCCGAGGAAGCAGTCCAGTGGAGAGGCACCCACCCCCAGGCCGGCGATGACCATGCTGACTGTCCCCAAAGAAGCCGGGGGCGCGGTCACAAAGCCGCAGTGGCAGGAAGTCCCAGCAGTGCTCCTGGGGAGACTCCGGCATCACTACCAGGGAGAGAACCGGTCTCAGGGGCTGCCCCTGCCTGTCCTCCTCTAGGGAACTCTGGCTGGGGCAGGACCAGCAGTGGCTTCGGGGGCGGTTCCCCTGGCGCCCTGGGGGTCCCGCAGCTCTGTGGAGCACGCTCCCTTACCTGTTCCCACCCACTCGGCATGGCCCGAGTGCAGGGCGCCTCCGGTCAGTTGGGGTAGGGGCGGCTGCAGGCGTGTGTGAGGCCAGAGGACCAGTGAGCACCGAGTGGGGCAGAGCCGCTCGCAGACCGAGCCAACCTGACTGAGAGGCGGCTGTGGAGTGGGCCCGCCGCACCCCGACAGCAGCCGGGCCTGCGAGCCGCAGGGCCTGCAGCAAGCACAGGCTTCCACGCAAAGACGTCCCCGCTGGACACCCAATGCCCCCCACCAGCTTGTGCAGAGGCCTCACTCTTCCGCCCTCTGCTCGGGTCTGGGCCACACGCACCCCCGGCCAACCTGCAGACAGCGGACAGCCATGGGGACCCGAGGCTCCGGTGTGAATGCGGCCCAGGTCCCCTTCACGGCAAAGCCACTTGCACGGGCAGAGGGCAGCACCGGCCAGGACCCACACCCACGGGGCGGGGCAGGACCACCGGGCACCCGAGTCTGCCAACACCCATCACACTGCATCTAAACCAGTACCGCCATGAGGTCAACTGGAGACAGACCAAACTGGGAGAACACGTCCCGGGGCCCCCAGGCCTCCCGGGCCCAGAGGTGAGGTGTGGTCAGGAGGAAGGACCCCACGCCCAGCTCACCACTTACCGGCTCCGGCTCTGGCTCCAGCGGGGGCCTCGACTTCTTTGGCTTGGAGGGGCCCCCAGGGCTGGAGAAGGACTTGGGCAGCCTGGCTGACCCGCAGGGGCCTCCCAGGCGCTGCCCCCACCCTGAGAAAGGCACGAAGGGGGCTGGCGAGGGCTCCTTAGAGGCTGGCTTTGCCGGGGTGTCTGCTGGCTTCGGTCCCAGGCTGTCCACATGGCCAGCCCCCGCAGCGGCCACTCCGTCCTGCTGGCTCACGTCGCCCCGGCTGAGCCCCTGGGAGTCCCAGGGAAACAGGGGGCTGCCGGCCCCCTGCTGGACTGACAGGGAGGCAGCCGAGCTTGCCGGACTTCTGCTCCAGGAGACCCCAGACTCCTGCCCACCAGTGGAGTCACACGGTCGCATGGCAAACCTGGGGGCCCAGACGAGAAGTTCAGCCCACAGGCCTCAGGGCCCGGGCGCCCACCCTGCACCCTGCCCTCAGGCTCCAGCAGCGGCCCCGGGTGGCAGGGGAGGGCCCCGGCCGCCTGCCCCTTTCCTTGGACACCCCGTTTCCCCCACAATACAAGGCCCCGAGGCCCCGCCTGACCTGAGGATGGCGCTACCCCCCGCGAGGCCCAAGGACTGCAGCGTCGTGTTCTGCAGGGCCGCTCGGCCAGTCACCTGCACGGAGGAGATGGGTCAGCTGGGCCCCGGCCACCCCCAGCCCCTCGCTGGCCCAGGGGAGGCCCTGCGGCCCTGCCCACAGCCACAGCCCCTCTGGGCGCTGATGCAGCCCGGCCAGCACCGGAAGCCTGGGTGGGCAGGCTCGGGCCTGGTTTGGCCACACCGGGCCAAGTGACCAGCCCTCTGAAGGCTGCAGTGACCACGATGGCCCTAATTTGGGCCCACACGTCCCCCTCCTCCTGGGGAGGACATGTCCCGCAGGTCCCTCCCTCTAGCAGCCTGAGAACCCCTTCCCCTCACAGCCCTGGCGGGCGTGTCTCACCCACACCAGGGCCTCCCAGGGCCCCTGGGGGACAGTGACCACCCCAGGCCAGGAAAGGGCACTCAGCCAGGTCCAAACAAAAAGCCCCTGTGAGCTAGGGGACCTAGTGCCAGGAGGGTCCCCGTCACGGGCAGGCAGGCGGGGACAGGCAGGGCCTCTGCCAGGCGGGGTCTGCACCATGCTGCCCTCGGTTTTGAAAAAGATCAAAACGGAGCAAAGCAAATATTTATTAAAATGAAACCACTTTTGTGGCTCTTGGGCTTTGAGAGAAGCTGAGAAAACAAACAGGGCGCTGAGGGCGGCTTGGGCGGCTCGGGCGGCCGCCGCCAGCTCTGGCGGGGCCGGGCCCTGCTCTTCCCACGGAACACACCGCGCTCTCGGAGCGGCCGCCCGCCGCCGCTTTGAAGGCAGCCAGGGGCAGTGCCCTTTCCAGAGTGGAAAACGGGCCGGGCCAGGAGGGTGGGGCCCCAGCGCCTACCTCGTCCCTCATGTACACGCAGACCGGGCTGGCCTCCCGTGGCTGCTCCAGACGCGCCCTGTGTGTGTGTGGGGGAGATGTCACAGGCAGGCCTCACGCGTGCGGGACGCCATGATCTCAGGGAGGCACCTGGCACCCTGCCACCCCGCGAGGCCCTGCTGTGGGCCATCAGCACACGGCCTGGTGTCTCCTGCTGGCCTCAGCATCCGAGCTCAGAGTGCAGGGCGGACACAGAGCAGGGGACAAGCAGCAGCAGCCGCCCCCCAGACGAGCCCTGGCAAGTGTGCCCAGGGTCAGCCGAGAGCAAGGCCCAGGGGCCGAGGCCTGGGCCACCCTCCAGGAAGGTCGCTGACCCCAGCAGTGCCTTGGGCATGAATCCACTAAGTGACCCTCAGGACCGGTCCTGGAGGCCACTAGCCCTCTGCCCGGCCCCACGGGCAACGCTGGGACAGACGGGCCGGTCTTCCCCAGGAGCCTCGCGCTAGGCCAGCACCTGCACCCAGGACGAGTGGGCTGAGGGGCTGTGTGACCGTGTCCAGACCCCTATGTGGTCACACAGGACTGGGCCACATGGAGCGCTCTCCAGGGCCTCCGATGTCCCCATCACCAATAGACAAGAAAAGCCAAATGGAAGGCTGGGCAGGGGTGGGGACCCCAGTGCACCGCCGGCCGAGACCCTCAGCCCCCAGGGGTTGTGAGTTCCATGGGCAGGTGCTTACGAGGGGCAGGAAGGACCGTGGATGCAGCACCAAACCCCAGGGTGAGTCAGAGCAGCCCCTGGAAGCACAGCTGCACGGGCTGGAGGACGTGGGTGTTCGAGAGCACACGCACACACACTCACACACATACTCGAGTGCACGCGCACACACAACACCTCCGATTCACACCATCCTGGCGCCCCGGCTCCCACCGACCACCAGCTCACGGGCTGCAAACAGGCCCAACACTGGAGCCGGCGTCCAGACAGGCGAGCTCACTCCTGCAGCTTCTGACACGGGTCGTCGGGCCCCTCCCCTCCAGGGCAGGAGGCCTGGGCGACCTCAGGACACGCAGCACTGCCCTGTTACAAGGCCTCGCAGCTCACGCCCAAGTGGACGTGGCTGGGCCAGAGGAGCCGAGCTGCCTGGGACCAGGGGCGGCCGGGGCCCGGCTGCCTGCGGCCCTGGCTGCATCCTCTGCACGTCTCCGGTGTGGGTTCTGCCCCTTCTGTCGTTTGTGTTTAGCTTTTGCTTGCGCACGGTGCACCAGGCTGAGACCCACAGTCCAGAGCCAGCCGTGGGGCCCCCGGGGGAGGTGTGCCCTGCCCCGGCCCAGGACCCGCCCGAGGTCACCAAAAGAAGTAGGAGACCTCGGCAATAGTGGGTCAGGGCCTGAGGCCTGGCTCCACAGGACCCAGTGACCCTGGGCCTTCCTGAAGCACAAGCCCCCAACCTGCCAGAGCGACAGGCCATCACAATCCTCCCCCCCCCCAGACCCAATGCCAGCAGGACCACAAATCACAAACGGGCCGGGAGCCGCTTGCGTCCTGCCCTCTGAGGCCTCTGGACATCAAACGCCGGCCCGGCTTTGATGTGCGGCTTCTCCAGAGGGATCGGGTTCCCAGCGGGTCTGCGGGCGACGCCTGTGCACACGCGAGGGCGGGCGGGGTGGCCGCAATCACTTCCAGACCGCCCGGCCAATTAGCAGGCTCGCCAGCCCGCACAGCGGCCGGGGGACACTGTGGCTGGTCGAGGGGCAGCCCTCACTGGCAGCCTCACTACTGTCCCACACGTCTCTGAGGGGCTGAGCCAGGCCTCCGAGGAGCCCCCTTCACTGGACTCAGGCGGGACCTCAGCCCAGGGTGTGGTGTGGGGCTTTGCGGGGCGCCCTCCCCAGACGGTCCCTGGCCTGGCCTGGTGGGATGGTGCCCACGGTGGTCTTGCTCCATCGGCCAGCCAGATGAGCACCCTGGTCGGAAGAAGGCAATGGGGGTGGCCAGGCGGGGCCAAAGGGATGCTGACGCTTTACCGCCTGCTGTCCCCACAGGCGAGGGCTACTACCGGCCCCCCGGGGCCGGCTGTGGGCAGACCAAGTGTCCGGGCCCCTTCAGTCCACCTGCCCGGCCTGACCAAGCTGCAGCATCGCACTACCCAGGCCAGCACCGCAAGAGCCAATCCGCACCCACAGGGGGCGACTCCAGGCTCGGAGGGGCCCTGCAGCCGCTGCAGGCCCCCCTTGAGGGAGGCTGCACCCCGGGGGCCCAGCAGCCCACGCCCACACCACGCAGCAACCAGCTCAAGGGAGCAAGGAGGCCAGCCCTCCCCCAAGGCAGGTGGAGCGGGGATGGCCGAAAGGGGGCAGTGGCCTCTGCCTGAGAGCTCTGAGAGGACCCCGTGGCTGCCCGAGGGCTGGGGGTGGCCACCCCACCTCAGCACAGCCCCCGCGGAAGCACGCACGCAGCCCGCCCTGCCCAGGCACACCCCAGCCCCTGGTCTCACTCCCCGCAGGAGGAGCAGCGCTAACCTGGGGCTGCGGGTGTGGCTCTGACATCAGCCTGGGAGCAGAGGGCCAGGGCCAGGGCTGCGGGGGAGACCCGCCTCAGGGTGGCCCTCCCCACAGCAGACGCCTGAGAAGTGCAGGACCAGTCCAGGCCAGTGTCCACCCAGGGTCCCTGGCCCAGCAGCTGAGGACTTCCTGGCCCTTCCCAGGAGGGTAACCCCATCCGGTGGAGCCACGTCCCTGCCTGTGGTTTACTCCACCCACGCGCGGCACAGCCTGACACCCCCTCGGCCTCTTCCCTGAAGTGGGAAGGTTCCCATTTCGCCAGGCAGAAACTGACTCGCACCCATCGCTGTGAAGAGTAACTTCCTTTTTGAACGTGAGCCACCCTCACGGTCAGGGCTTCACACCTCAAACACTGGTCAGCCGAGGGGCCCACCAGCCACTTCTCCCGTCACCACTGGGGCCTCTTGGGTCCCCCACAAGGCGGGCTGGCCCAAAGCCAGTTGCAAAGATGTGCCACCTGTGACGAGCACCTGCTGGCACGGCTGATGAACAGGCGGCCCCTCACTGCTGGCCGGTCCCGCGCCAGGTCCGTGGCATCCCCACCGCAGGGGCAGGCATGGCTGGAGCCCACGCCCGACACTCACCTGGTCTCTGCGAAGTGGCTGAGGAGCTCCCAGAGTGTCTGGCCCGAACAGAACGTGTCCTGCAGCCTGGAGCCATCATCCAGCTGCAGAGCGACGCGGACCTGGGGAACAGCGGGACTGAGGGGAGGCAGCGTTGCCCCTGCTCCTGGGGCCGCGGTGGGTGCTGGGGCGGGGGGCGCGGCAGCCTCAGCCTGCCGGGTCTGGGGGCACTTGGTTACGCAGCCGGAAGATGCAAATACGTCAAATCCAACGCATCGGATATGACGTTTGTGCAGATTAGCCCGTTTGTAATAACTGTGTCCCAAAATCAGGCCGCAAATCTAAAACCTGGCCCGAAGAAGGAAAACTGCTTTCCGTACCCTCCACCGAGTCCACGGCCACCCCACCCTGACGCACCCGATCTCGCCTGATCTCGGAAGCTGAGCAGGGTCGGGCCTGGTCAGTGCTTCGATGGAGGACCCTCCCCTGAGTGATGGTGCCCGGAGCTCACTGCCCTGGGGGCTGTGGCCAACCTCGACACCCCCCGGCCCACCCGCTGTGGCCCAGCCTGTTTCTCCTTTTAAAAAACTGTATTTGAGCTCTGGCTCATGAGGCTCAGTGGACTGAGTGCCAACCTGCAAACTGAAAAGTCACTGGTTCAATTCCCAGTCAGGACACATGCCTGGGTTGCAGCCAAGTCCCTGGCTGGGGACGAGCAAGAGACAACCAGTAGACTTTTCTCTCCCTCCCTCCCCTCTCTGTAAAAGTAAATAAATAAATACATCTCTTTAGAACTGGAGAGCGAGAGAGAGAAACAACCATCTGTTGTCCGCTCACTCACGCACTGGCTGGTAGAGTCCAGTGCGTGCCCTGACCGGGGATCGAACCTGCAACCTCGGCTCACTGGGACGACACTTCAACCCACCGGGTGCCTGGCCGGGGCTGCACCTTTCTCTAAGTCACGGTGAGGTCTGCTGTCCCCGCCAAGGGCATCCTCTGCAAGGGCGCGTTCACGTGGAATCCCCAAAAGGGAGGGAGCTGCCCACAGGAAAGGCACCTGCCAGTGCCCGCAGGGATGCCAGGGTTCTTCGCGCGAGAAAGGCTGAGAACCGTGCTCCCGACGCAGAGAGAGGCACCAGGGTCAGCGCCCTTGGCCCACTGCGGGTGGGCTGTGGAGAGTTGAGCCCCCTTGTCCCTCACGGGGCGGCGGCGCCATCTCCCTGGGGGCGCAGGTGGCACCGCGGTCCGGTGGGCGAGGGCCGGCGGGCACCAGGGCGTGCTCCCCACGGCTGGCCTCCTGATCTCTGGAACCCCTCGATGCTGACCCAGCGAGAGGCTGGGGGCTGGGACGGAGGAGGCTGCCCCACGGCCTCCCGAGCTCTGCGGGCTCTGCCACGCAGGACAACTTTGTGACCCCAAGTGTGGGGCTGGGCGCCGCTGCCACCTGCTGAGTTGGCAGCAGGACAAGAACCCTTAACAGTGACCCAGCACCAAGGACAAACGTCCACCCTGATCACCAGCATGGGAAGTGGCCCTGCCTGACCCAGGGAAGGCGGTCTGCGTGCAGGACACTCCCTGCCCGGCCCCCAGCCGCCCAGCCAGTGTGGCGCCCGAAGCCCACGGTCTGCCGAAGGGGCCAGGAGCAGCCTCGCCCGGGGCACCTACCGTGTTCTCAGGCCCCTGGCGGCTGCGGGACGCGGGCACCATCTCCAGCTTGGCGTTATTGGGCAGGTTGGCGAATCTCCACTGCAGGGAGAGGTCAAGCACGGTCCTCTGAAACCTGCAACGCAGGGCCCAGCGCGGCCCGTCAGTGCCGTCTGCAGTGTCCCGGCCAGGGGTCCGCAGCTGCCAGAACCGGCACACGCCAGTGTGTGCTCCTGGCTACGGCGTGCCTTCCAGGGGAGAGAGCCGGCAGCGGGCCCGCTCAGAGTGCAGGAGGGCAGCACAGGACGGACGAGCCACCTAACCAGGGCTTCGCCCCGGGGAGGAGGCAAGGGCTCTAGACCAGGGTGTCCAACTCACCTTCACTGGGGACCACACCAGCCTTCCGGGCGCCTTCAAAGGGCCGAATGGAGTTTTAGGACGGTATGAATGCAACTTAACTAGGGGCAAGGAGCTCATCGCTGCCACCAGGTAGAAGCAAGGTGCAGGGCCAGATAAAACAAGGTGGAGGCTGGATTCAGCCCTCGGGCCTGGTCTTTGCCACCCGTGCTCTGGAGAAGCACAGACAGAACAGCCAGCCTGTCAGCAGCGGGATCCCGGAAGGTGGGTGGAGACGCCCATCCCCAGCTTACAAAGCCAGGCTCTCCACCCCAGAGTGACCCTCGGTCTCTCTGCCCATGTCCGGCACTTGGGAACCACCACACAGGGACCTGGCAACTTCAGGTCTCCCAAGTGTGCAGAGTGAGGCCAGTGTGGGCCCCCAGACGCCGGGGAGGCTGGGGCCTCCAAAGGAACAGGTGGGACGGAGGTCAGATGAGTCAGGACGGGAACCACCTGGGGACGGGAGGGAACCCAGGGGGTCGCTGCAGCCACCACTAGCAGGCCATGCTCCTCCCCCTTCACAACGAGAGACTCAGGTGAGAAGAGCCAACACGTGGCCAAAGCCAAAGCTGGGGCCACAAACCTTGGGTCACATGTCGGCTGTCGGCCACAAGGGCTCCTGGGAGGAGAAGTGAGAGGCAGGAGGGTGAGCAGACACTGCCTCAACTGTGGGCCCCGGTGGGGAGTCAGGCCAGGCGGCCTCAGAGCCTTCCTGACCCTGGCCCCTCTCCTCCCAACCACCACAGCTCCCAGGACCCCCACAAGAACCACCATCGTTCACCCTACAGACCACAGGGGCCGAGAAAAGCTCTGCCCACGGTGCCTGGCAAAGCCCCAGCACCATGTGGCCTGGAACGTGAGGGACACAGCACGCGAAGCACAGCGCACGTGGACATGGGGACCTGCAGCACTCCCCACTCAGACCTGGGCTCTATTTCTAATGGAAGTTTAGGGAAAAACTAGGGTTCTGGCAAGACTGTGTGAGATCAGAACGAGTGGTCACCGGTGGCCTGCAGGCCAGCACACCGCTGGGAGCAACGGGGTCTTCTGAACTCGGGAGCTTATAAGGCGCGGGCCTTCGGAAGTGTGAGAAAGGCGTTCTGACACCAGGCCAGAGACTTGCACCACAACTTCAACAGCTAGTGCGAGAGGCTAGTGCGAGATGGGATGGTGGACCTCCAGAGAAACCAGGGCCAGAGGCGGGGGAGGGGCCGTGGGCCGCCAACGCACCAAGGCTGCCCTTCCGGGCAGGGGCAGTACTTTGCAAACAAATTACAGCTGACCCTTGAACCGCACAGGGGTTGGGGCGCCGTGCAGTCCAAAAACCCGGTGCACGGATTTTGACTCTCCAAAACCTTAGCTACAGTCGTCCCTCCACATCTGACAGGGACTGGCTCCAGGGCCCCCAGACACCAAGATCCCAGGACCATCAGGTCCCTCCTGTGAAGCGGGGCAGATCAGTGCGGTCAGCTGTCCACACCCACAGACTCTCAACGGTGAAGGGCAACGGTACTGGTATTCACAGAAAGCTCCCCCGGAAGTGGGCTGTGCAGGGCAGAGCCTGCTCCTCAGGGGCCAGCTGTGTGCCATCAGCAGGGAGACGGGCGCCGGCCAAGGGCTCACGCAGTTGCAGGGACGAGAGGGCACACGACCCTGGGACAGGGAGCCAGGGGACGACCCAGCCCAGCACAGGGACCCTGGGGTTCAGGCAAAAGGCAGGGAGCTGGGGTGGTAAGAGGGTGTAGCCACTCAGAATCTCCTCTGCTCAAAGCCCCATGCGTGACACACAGCGTGGCCCCAGAAAGCAGACTCCCACGTCCCAGGCTCCTCTCTGACCCCCAAGTGAGGACAGCCACAACGTGAAGGCATCCTACTGCCAGGAAACACACCGAATGCTCCCTCTGGACAGTGCCCACAGGCAGAGACCCCGGAGGCAGCGCCAGGGGCTGAGGAGCCACTGCGGCACCCGAGGCGCAGGCCTCTCCCCACTTCCCCAAGACCACTTCCTCTCGCCCCCACAGCCCCAGGAATCGCACAGCCAAATGCACCACAGCCCTGTGCAGCGGGTTGGAATGGCAGCCCCTATAAAGATCTGCCCACATCCTAACCCCACAACTCATGGCAGTGACCTCATCTGGACAGAGGAGCTTTGCAGACGTGACTAAGTTAAGGATCTCAAGATTATGTCATCCTGGATCAGGGCAGGTGCTTTTGAAAGAGAGAAGAGGCATAACAGACAAAGGAGAAGGCCACGTCAGGAGAAGGCAGGGGTGTAGGTGACGTGGCTACAAGCCAGGGATGTCCGGAGCCACCAGGAGGCGGATCAGGCAGGAGGGCCAGCCCTGCAACACCTTGAGAGGGCCTCCTGGCGCCCAGAACTGAGAGAGGACAGGCTTCTGCAGCTTTAAGCTCCTTGGCAGGCCCTGGGGGGGGGAGGGGGGTGGACGGGAACCGAAACCTGGCCACAGCAAACTCACTTCAGATCGTATTCCTTGGGGTTGAAGTCCTGCCGCCGGCATGTGTCCTCCAAAACCTGGGGGCGAGATGAGGACTTGAGCTGCCCTGCTGGTCTGGTGGCAGGCACGGTGGCACTGAAGCAGCAGGAGGTCTCCGGAGGGCTGGTTGGCTCTGCTGGACAAAGCCTAGCAAAGCCACGTGAGGGACTGTCCCCTCCACAGCTCCATGTGCCTCATTCAGGAGCTCCTGTTCACTGTCCTCTCCTCACTGGGCCTGACTTGTCACCCCAGCTCTGCTGGACAGTCCCCAGGCCAGCCCCCAATAGGCCATCACAGAACATCTTCCTACACACGCTCCAGACCCCTCCCCCATTCAGAACAAAGTCCAAACCTGACCCCCCTACCCGCAGCGCTTCACCCTTCTCCCCAAGAACCAACACCACACTGCCAGCGCAAGCGGGTCCTGCATGCAGAGGCCCCCCACCCCACCCTGGGGGCTCCTCTCGGCAGAGCCTGGTATGCGCACTGTCCCCTACACAGCAGGGCCCAATAAACATTTCTAATGTGTTGGATTCGGGGTCAACCAGCTGCCCGACGCAAGTGCAGCAACTGACTCAGCAAGTCAGTTTCCAGGCACAAAAGCCGTCACACCCAGCCAGGCGAACACCGGCCAGGGGACGCGCCGGGATGGGGACACGGGCCGGGGACCCGGGAGGCTAGCTCGGGCACGCCGCGGACTCGGCGAGGGGTGCAGACGTGCCGATCCCCGCCAGCCTGACCCCAGACACACAGAAACCCGGGAATACAGGAACCGAGCGCGGAAGTGGGCGGGCCCCACTGCCAGGAAGCAGCTCATTGGGTGTACTGGGCCCCGCCCCTCGGCCCGCCCGGAGCCAACCGCGGGAACCGGCCCGGCGCCCCGGCCCTCGCCCACCCGCCCGCTGTTCCCTGTCCGCCACCCTCGCCGCACCTGCAGGAGCACGGTGCTTGGCGTCACCTTCACCGTGTGGCGCCGCCCGTTTGGGGCCAGCACGGACACCGCGGAGCCACCGCCGCCAGCCGGGGCCGCCATATTCCGCTCACGTGACCCGCCGCCGCCGGCTCAGCTTCGAACAACTTTATCGGCAACAGCCAGGACAAACGGCCACGCGGCCGCGGGGCGGGGCCTGAAGCGGGGCCTTCGTGCGCTTCCGGACACGCCCTGGCCCCGCCCCCTCTCGAGCCCCACCCGGTGTCCCGGTCCCGCCCCCTGTCCTGGCTGCGGTGGGGACTGGAGCTCCTTGCTGACCCCAACAGTCCATGGGGCTACGCTTGCATCGCCTCTTGGCCCGGACGGCAAGAAGAGGAAGGCTGTGCGGGACGCAAGCGCCCCGAGACCTGGACTCCCCGTCCCTTCTGGGCTACTGCGCTCCGGCCTGTCCTGGGTCCCATGCGCCCTACGGTCGTGGCCCCTCCAGTGCAGCGCCCGACACCCTGTCCCTGTTCTTTCCCCCTTGTTCCCAGTCCCCTTAGATTATCTCTGTCCCAGGGGTGGTGCGAAAGAGACAGCCCTAGATGGGGAGAACAGATTCAGTAAAAATCAGAGATGAGCGCCCTGCACTGTCAGTGCCGGACTCACTAAACCCTCGGGGAGAACCTGTCTGTCGGAGGCGGGGAGGCGGGATGTTTGGGATCCCACCAGCCCTCCTGTGTGGATGCCGGCCCCCCTTCTTGTAGGTGGCACATCCGCCTCGTAGGCACACTGACCAGCAGACACCCTTGTGCGTGTTAGAGATTCGGGTGGGAACACTGTGGCGACACCTGCGCAAGCCCCTTTACTGACCATTTCCAGGCCTGCGCTGGCTCAGAGACACCACCCGCCAGCCCTCCCTGCCATTGCCTGGACCTGTCCACTCCTACCGGCTCTCACGGGTCCTGTCTGTGTCTGGCTGGACACACGGGGCCTTGGAGAAGACACCCTTGGGGCATTTCTGACCAGTGCCTGGCCCAGCTTTCCAACCCCATATTTCAAACCATCAGGACCCCATGTGCAGCTCTGTGGCAGCCACGCCCCCCTGCACCCCACGTGGCCCCCAGTCTGGCCTCTTCAGCTCCGCGGCCTGCGGGGTTTTCCTCGGGCCTCATCTGCGCTGGGACAGGCCTTCCGTGCCTGCTCGCTTGTTTACTGTCTGTCCCCACCCTGGCTGGCCGGCCTGCGCCACACTGACACGCAGGAGTGGAGCCTGGCACAGGGCGGGTGCTCAGCAGACATCTGCCGGAGGAGTGGCCCTTCCCCAGGAGACAGACAACACTCTCGCTCCCCCGAGGGCACGGCTGCCTCTTCCTGCTTCTCCTGCGGCAGGCACCCCCGCAGGGGGAAGCGAGAGAGGCCCGGCTGGGCCGGAGCCAATGAAGACCAGACAGGACAGGCTGGGACCCCACGAGGTGCCTGCGAAAACAAGCAAACCCCAGAGATGACCTCTAAGCGCCGTGAGGGGACCTGGGGGTGCTGGACCCGCAGCTGAACAAACCTCCAGAGGCAGGAAACACCCAGAAGATCCCTGGGGTCCCCCTTGGACAGAGGTTTATTTTAGGCCAGGGCCAAAAATTCAGGTGGCAGGACACACCAGAACCCCCCACCCCACCACCACAGGAAGGGCACTCACTGGCCTTGTGGCCAGTTTGCCTCCGGTCAGAACCTGCGAGTTGGGGCCATGTGTTCACTGTCATGGGAAGGTTGCCTCTGTGGGCTTGCCTCCCTGCAACTTGGCACCCTTGCCTGGGGCTCCATTCCAGGCTTGAGGTGCCCAGATTCCAGAATGTGATCACAGCAGGAGCCACAGAGGGGACTGCGAGGTTGCAGGTCATCTCCAGCAGGTTTGCAAGGCTGGGAAGGGAAGCCCGGCCGGGTGCTCCAAGGCTCATATTTTCCTTTGCAAATCTGCCATCTTTAAAAAAGTGGCAATCTCTACATTAGTGTTCCTAGTGGCTCTATTTGTAGAGGGTCTGACACGCCCAGCCGCCCGGGACACACAGCTGGGCCCCAGTGCCCCGGGGAACCGGAATAAGGGAGCACACCGTCTCCACATCCCAGCCTGGCCCGTGCAATTGTAGTGAAGTTTTGCCAGATATTCCTGTCGTGTGCAAAGTGGACGAAGTGCATGGTGTCGCTCTGCCTGTGACTCTGACTCCACAGTCATCACGATAAAAATTTCAAATAAGCGCCCCGGTTGGTGTGGCACAGTGGATTGAGCACCACCCTGTGAACCCAGGAGTCGCCACTTCAATTCCCAATCAGGGCACATGCCTGGGTTGCTGGCTGGGTCCCCAGTAGGGGGCGTGCAAGAGGCAACAGGTTGCTGTGTCTCTCACAAACATTGATGTTCCTCTCCCTCTCTTTCTCCCTCACTTCCCCTCTCTCTAAAAATAGATAAATAAAATCTTTTAAAATTTCAGTTGTCATAACACCTAAAAACAAGCAAAAAATTGATACAGCAAACCCCAGCTTTTCAGCTCATCCCCGCACCCGCACAGAGAGGCGCTAAGTGCCCACACGCTGTCCCACGTGTTTCCCTTTCTGCATTTCCGTTTGCGTGTGTATTTCTACTTGCTCGGCCCTCAAAAAGGTCCGGGCCCTTCCCTCCAAGCACCAAGCAAAATAAGGACCTTCTCCGACAGGAGCCGTAACCCATCCTTATGCCCAACAAACAGCCGCAGATACAAGAACACTATCCAATACACGGCCCTTGTTAGAACCTCCCTTGTCCCCAGTGGGCCCTTCCGACCTGGTGGTCACTCTGATTGGCGGTCATCAGTTCACACCCCTTGAACCGACCTCAGTCCTTCCGCCTTGGACTTGTTTTAATCTTTCACCTCTCCGGCATCTCTGAAGAGCCCAGACCTGTTGCCTTGAGAATCTTCCGCGGGCCGGATCCGTCTGACCCCGCCCCGGGGTCGACTGCCCAGGGCGGGCGGGCAGCACACATGACAGCGCATCAGAAGGTCAAAAACGTCAGTCTGTCCCGTTGGAGGGCACGTGAAGTCTAAATATGTGGCCTGCCAGATTCCTGCAGGGTCAAGGTCCCCTGTCGAGTGAATAAGCCATAAATGCAGTGTTTTTCCAGTAACCATTTACTCAACAGGTTGATCAGTGGATGGTCCCTGCCTGAAGCCACCAGTACACACATGGTCGCAAAATCGTGAATTTAAACAGGCACTGCTTTGTACACCTGAAACCTGTGTGTCTTTATTAACCAATGTCACCCTAGTAAATTAAATCTGCAAAAAAAAAAGTTCCCCCCTCCTTTAAAAAAACTCTCAAATATGAATTCATAGATTCTTTTTTCACCCAATTATTCTCTTTGATGCTCAAATTGACCCCAATGGAACCAGCAAGCCCGCCTTCAAATGCTTCCTGTACATCTCTTACGGGGGGTGGATTTTATTTTTATATTATTTGAAACTTAAAAAAAAGTTTTAAGAACAGCACCGGGAACTCCTGGGCAGCTGCCAGACAGGATCGCCGTTGTTTGGGTGTTGTGGCCCCGTTGCTTTGGCCCCTCTCTCTCCGCGTACACGTAACGTTTTTCTGAACCCCGGAGAGCACGTTAGGCGTGTGAGCCTTGGCCAATCAGCCCTGAAGTGTGGACTCCGGAGAGTGAGGCCCGCTCCCTCCCGGAACCTCCCACCAGAGGAGGCCAAACCCGGGGGGCACCTCACAGCGACGCGCACTCTGAGCTGGTCCCCCGCCTCCGTCTCTCCTTGCCAGCGCCCTTCGTCCGAGTCAGAGACATTCAAAGAGAATTTTTGTGAGTTTATTTGAGCCAAACTGAGGACAATCGACAGGAAGCAAAATCTCAACAGATTGAGAATATGCTCTGGAAAAATGGCAGTTTTACAGCTTATTCTATGGTAATTTTTATTTTTATTTATTTTGAGAGAGAGCGAGAGGGGAAAAACACATCTGTCTGTTGTTCCACTTAACCGGTGCATTCACTGCTGGCTTCCTGTATGCGTTCTGGTGGGGGATCGAACCCACAACCTTGGCATATCGGGACGATGCTCTAACCAACCGAGCCACCCTGCCAGGGCCTGCTACAGCTTATTTCATACATTAGGGTCACGGAGGCGACCTAAGGAGGGTCACGGGAAACCCACGGGTCGTCGATCAAGGGGGCGGGAGAGAGCACAGCGGGGAAACTCTGGGACTGGGTGAAGAGTCAGCGGGGAGACTTTTACACGGACCCCTGCGGGTGGCTGATGACAGTGACAGTGCGTGGAGCTGGCAGGGGCCCCGAGAGGGCAGCGAGGGGCTCCATGGTCTCCTGAGGGGCCTGGAGAAGGAGATCACGCGGAGGTTTCCAAGGTGCGTTGCCTCAGATGCAGGGGGAGGGAGACCCACGTCAGAGATGCGTTATCTCAGATGCTGGAGTTCGCTGGAGGCAAAGACTGGCCTTTGTCGAGGAAGCTGCAGGCCAAGGACGTGACCGCCTGCCAGGCCCTTCTGTCGGTCAGGAACTTCTGTGTCCAGGACACCCTGTTGCTGTCACGTCCTGTCCTAGTCCGTGACCTCCCCCGAGCTTGTCGGGTTTTGTCCATACCTCTGACCTCACTATTTTCCAAGCACTTCGTCACCGCAAGGCGTCCCACCCAGCACGTTCTCCACGCCAGCCCCGACTTCGGTGTTTCTCCTGACCACCTTTGGCCCTTCAGAGGGGGTGAGGGATTTGGAAGCCAAGGACTGGGGCGGAGCGTGCTGAAGGCCACTGGGGTGCCTCTGCCCCCCGGGGCCCCGCAGCACACAGGGCCGTACCCTGAAAGAGCCCGGGTGCCCCTCCCTCCACGCCGCCCTCGGGCTCCTTCCTCTTCTTCCCTCATTTCCGCATTTGCATTGGGCTGAAATCGTCAATAGTCAACCACTTTCCATCGACAGAAACCGGCAAACCTACACGGCCCCTCCGAACACCCCTCCCTCCAGGGCGAGAACCCTTCTTTCAGTAACAGGAATATACTTATTTGCTCTGATCCAGAACACCCCCCACAGCAACCCCTCCACTAACCACAGACCTACTAAGAAAATGTCAAGCTCTCCTGGCAGTTATTTCTGTTCTCAGAATACACCCCACTAGAGAAAAGCAGGGTATTGTGTTCAAAAGTTTACCGAATTAGTTATTTTTCTCTGTGTGGCCATGCCGATTTGATACACAGGTTCATTCATGTCTGAACAGTCGGGGTCATGCATTTTAAGGTCTTTTCCACGCTTTCTGATTTAATGCTACACTTGCATGAGGCAGGACACGTGTCTGATTCGGAAGCAGTGAGGACAAGGCGCGACCCAGCAGAAGTGGACCGAGCAGGGGTCTCCCACCCCGTCCGGTCCTTCGAGGCCCCGAAACCACCCTCCTCCGGCCCCGGAGCCCGCTGCTCTGCTCTTGTGCAGACACCCGGATGCCCGGGCACTAAGCGGGCAGGGACGCAGACTCCTCCTCCCCTTCCTCCCCATACAGCAAGTGACGCAGGACGCGCCCTTGTGTGCTCTTTCCCCCCCACAGTCCCCATGCGCCTGCTGCTGCCAGAGCAGGGCGGCCGGGTGGGATGCAGCCCAGGCCACTGTGGCGTCTGGCACCCTGGGGTGTGCTCAGGGCCTGTGATCCGGGCTCCCCGACCCGCACCCACTGAGCGAGGACACCTCCTGGTGGCCAGGCCCTCTGCTCCTCCTCTGGAAGTCAGAGCGGCCAGTGCCCACTTCCCAGGGAGGTGGAGCCACACCGGACATCACCCAGTGAGTCCCCCAGCAGGCTGTGGGAGCCCTGAGCCTGTTCGGTTCCCCTCCCGACACCCTGTCACAGCCGTCCTCCGGCAGCCGCTGTCTTCATCCGCTCCCGCCTCCGGAAGATAAGCTTGCTGTGCAGTCCTGGTGTCCCCGAGCCAGGACGGGGCTCCACCGAGTGAACTGAGGATAGTCAGGGACCCTCCCCACTCCCCGCCCCACCCACGAGTGGGGAGCTGCCCCATGCCAGGTCTCAGCTGGTGGCCTCCAGGTAGGACAGACACCTGGGCAGGTGAGAACCTCAGCTCACACTCACATGTGCAAGAGAGATCGCACTACTGATCTCACAACCTCAGTTTCCAGTTGTTACCCCAACAGCGGGCAGAACAGCCACCGCCCTCATCTGGGCCCCTGCTCAGCCCTGGGTGTCCTCCTCTGAGAAACGGCCGGCGACCCCCAGGTGGAGGGCAAGGGCGATGGTGCTCGCGCCAATCAGCACAGTCCCCACCTGCCCCCATCAGCCCCGAGGAAGCCAGCTTGGCCAGGAGAGAGCAGGGGCGGCCACCTTCCAGCTCCCTCCGCCCTGCCCCCCCCCCCCAGCGGGAGGCTTGACAGCTGCGCCCAGGATCTGCTTTGAATTAAAACGTGGCGTGGCCCTTTAAGAGAAGCATCCGCGCCCCGCGGCCTGCCGCCCCCTTTGATGTTGCTGGCGCTGACAGGTTCCCAGGGGCGAGATCTGAGGGTTGGTTTCTGCCTCCCCAGAGGCCACGTGCGGATCACAGGGTGGGGAGGAGGGTGGACGAAAGGTCACGTGGCCAACCAGCCACGCTGGTCTGCAGCCGCTGCGCAGCGGACTCTGGGGACCAGCACAGATGGGGGCCAGTCGGCCTGGAGCTCATTAGGGCCCAGCCAAGCCAGCAGCTGGGAGAGCTGAGCGGGCGCTGGCCCTCGCGGAGGGGCCTGGGCAGCCCAGCCCGCCCTTGCCCTTCCCCACCTGCACGGTGAACAGCCAGCACAGGCTGGCACGCTGGGTGTGCTCCCAGGGCCCCCAAAGAGGCCCCGCCTCTGCCATGTGCCGCCGGAAGGCCCTCCCATCGTCCCCCTGACCTCACTCCCCCCACGCCACCCCACCCCATTCAGGATCTGGGCCGGTTCCTGGGCAGCCCTGGTGCTCCGGGTCTGCTGCAGGCCAGCCCCCAGGAGGGCCCTCCTCCACCGGGAGGGCAGGGCCGCCCAGGGGCGCAGAGAGGCAGGCAGGTCCTCATGAAGCAGGAGTGAGGCCTGAGGGCCCCAGGGGCTGAGCCCATGGCCAGAAAACCCTACCAGGTCCCCCGTTCACTGGCGGGAGTGGGGGCAGCCCCAGCAGAGGGACTGGAGTGTCTCAGACTCAGCCTCCCCCCGCAGAGCTGGGGGCTCTCACCCCTGCGAGAAGGGGGCCCCAACACCCAGATGCTCTCGGCCCCAGGGCAGGGGGGTGTGTGATCCCTGCTGCCAGGTGCCCCCACAGCTGCTCCTGCCAGGCCTGCAGACAGTCAGTCACCTGGTCCTGAGGAGAGGACATCTCCCAGAGTCAGAGCCTCTGTGGGAGGCCTGGACCCGACCCAGCCGTCCCAGCTCCCCAACCCGGCCCCAGGTGAGGGGCTTTGCTCCTCTGGTTTGTAGAATATGAGGCCGTGGGGGGTTTCCACTGATGGGGAAGTGGGGGCCTGGCCTTGAGGCCCTCCCTGGCTCCGAGCTGCAGACGGGCTCCTGGCTGGCTGGGAGTTGGCCGCTGTGGGGAGCCGAGTGGTGGGCCGTGCCCCCAGCCTTCCTGAGCCTCAGAGACCAGCAGCTGGGGCTTGAAGCCGCCCAGGTGGCTGTGCGAGGCGGGGCGGCTGAGGCCGGCAGGCAACAGCTGGGCCCCAGACAGCAGGCAGCAGCTGGAGCGCAGAGCTGCCGCTCTCGAGCTCAAGGCCCTCACGG